>NC_138065.1:14735513-15935513 GCF_964194185.1 Rhinolophus hipposideros
ATGTGGGAATCGAACCGGCAGCCTTCGGAGTTAGGAGCATGGAGCTCTAACCCCCTGAGACACCGGGCTGGCCCATGTTAGCAGTTCTTTTAATTTCAGTGTTACAGTGAAAGAAGCCCAAGCATTTCAATTTAGTTTTCCTCTGAGCAATTAGAATGTTTCATTTAAAATTTGTTAATCTGATTAGGATTTTAGTTTTGCTTAAATAATTCACTTTGAGATAAGATGTATTTATTTTCAAATAGTATAAGTTATTAGCATCACATAAGAGTCCAAGAGTGCTCTTTGTTTCAAGTTTTCCATTTTCACTGT
Source organism: Rhinolophus hipposideros (assembly GCF_964194185.1). Classification (NCBI taxonomy): domain Eukaryota; kingdom Metazoa; phylum Chordata; class Mammalia; order Chiroptera; family Rhinolophidae; genus Rhinolophus; species Rhinolophus hipposideros. Next base: position 14,735,826 of record NC_138065.1, read on the forward strand.
AAATCTTATAGTAATTTTTTAAAAACATTTTTATAGCATATAGCATTAAATTGCTTGTTTTGTAGAAACCTTGATCCACAAAGTCAGAAGACCTCAAAATTTTAAGAATATATAAAAGATTAATAACATCCTTTCTTAACTCAGACAGTTGAGATGGATGAATAGGAAACTAGACTTAGTTGTAAAGCGTATCTTAAAAACATACATCTCTTACTTGAATGGGGACTTGTTTACTTACTCAACAAATGTTGCTTTTATGAACAAATGTTTCTTGAGCACCTAATATGTTCTGGACTTTGTTCTGGGTGCTGGGGATGTAGCAACACACAAAACAGAAAAAGAATAAAAGCGTTTGTGGAATTTATATTAGCATATAGGTTGGAGGAGACAATAAACAAGTAAAACATATAGTATACCAGATGAAACAGAAAACGTAGGGTAGGAATTGGAGGTAGTCGGAATCAAACAGCTCTTTCAAGAGTTTGCTATGAAGAGGAGAGGGAAATGGAGTGGTAACTGGAGGGGGACGCGGGATCGAGACAGTCTTCTAAAACTGGAGGAAGCAACAGCATGTTTATATGCTTAGGAGGACAATCAATAGAGAGAAGCATTGATGACTGGAAAGAGGGGAGGTATGGTCGTGCAAGGAGATTCTCCCTGAGTCTGTGTGGGTGAGAGGAGATGGGAAGTGCTCGTGGAAGTGTTGGCTTTGGCCTGGGCACTGCATCCATAGGGGAAGTGCTACGAAATGGGCAGGCAGGTTTGTGGAAGCTTTCTTCCTAGTGTTTCAATTTCTTCAGTGAAACAGGAAGCAAAGCCCTGTTGGAGGTGTGAGGAAAGAGGTGAAGATATGAAATAGTGTTCCAGGAGAATGGGAAAGCGAATAGAGGAAATGAAATTGCTGGTGGCAAAGGGTCCAGGTGAAATATAAGTGAAACAATACCCTCGTCTGTATTTATGTAATGCTTGATGATAACCCATTATCTTGCCTCTAGGAAAGCCATGAGTAACTAGCCATCAACTTATCCCTGTGGGTCAGGGTACCGTGGTTATAACTTGGGGCTTGTCTATGGAGATCATTATATTCATCTTGCATCTGATGGTTAAGTGCCACAACTTGGCCTCTGCTATTCTGGAATTTTCCATCGCCATTGATACTAGTGAACCTAGTTCCATGGCAACATCCCCTGCTGCCAACCCCAAGAACAGCCATCAGTGGTCTTTCAACAAGGACTCTCCTCTCATCATAGAAACATAGTCAACTGGTAGGTTTTCCAGTCTCATGATACAATTTGTTCTAAAATTTCCATCTTCCTGAATTTACTGATCCCTCCCACAACACTCTGTTAAGACTTTGGCATCTCCACTTCATGTGCTGTCAGCCATAATTGTATCCAAGCTTTAAAGAGCCATTCCAGCAGCATATTAAGATAGGTTTCAGGTGTCCTGTGTCATGGGAGAGTACCACACATTAATAAAATCTCCCCCATTCACCCCTTATTGTCCCACTGTTCAACACGCTTATGTTCCACTCCCACACGTGTTCCATTGGTTCCGTCTAGTCCATATTAGCCAGGTCATACAACTCTTTGGTCAGAATGTAATTTATTCCTAGAACGTGGACTGCATTTCTTCATTGGGCTATCTGAGGCCTGACCCTGTAAAGTTATTGGTTGGGAGGCACTAAGATGAGGTGTGAGCAGATAATGAGGAAGAAAAAATATCTTGACAGGCATCTGCCTCTTTGAGGCTTTTACATGGCCTCTGGACAAGGACAGGCTGCTCTGCTTGTGGGAATGGAAGGTGCTGGAGAATTTGGGAGTTCAGGTTTCTCGGGCACATATACCCAAATGTCCTCATTCCATGTATCAGGGTCTCACTCCTTCCAGTGAGGGTCCTCACTTCAGTGCAGGAAACCTTTTGAAGCTGTGCATTCAGTTTTTTTTGTGTATTTATATATTCCTCTGTTACCTTTACATTTATATCCTGGGCCTGATTTGCAGCAGTCTGTTCTCCAGCTACGGGAGATGAGGGTGTCTTTAAATGCCTTGGTGAAGGCCTCTTACAGTGTTCATAATATGCTTTAAGGTGATAGTTGGCTGACATAACCTTGATATTCTCTTTCTTCAAAGTTTCTAAGGCAGTGAATAAGAGCCCGCTAACTCCACAATCCTTATAATTGTCCCCATACTGCTCAAGTATTAGATCAACTGCATAATGTAATGCTTTCCTTTCTACCAGTACCTCAGCCCAAGCCACCATGGCTAAGAATTATAGTAATTGTAATGCACAGGGTACCATAGGTTATCATCATCCCATTTACCACCAGCAGTGGGGTCTGGGTTGCCAAGTGATTGGTCCAGTTCTGATAACATCAGCAGGCCCTTCTAGGACCACTTTTCAAAGAACCAGCTTTTGATTTTGTTGATTTTCTCTATTGACTTCCTATTTTTAACTTCATTGATTTCTGCTCTAATTCTTATTATTTCTTTTTATTCTGCTTATTTTGAGTTTAATATGGTCTTTTTTTTTAGTTTCCTAAGGTGAAAACTTAGATGATTGATGATTAGATCTTTCTTCTTTTCTAATATATATATTTAATGCTATAAATTTCCCTATAAGTGCTGCTCTCCACTAATTTCGATAAATTGTGTCTTCATTTTCATTTAGTTCAAAATATTTTAAAATTTCTCTGGAGATGTCTTTTGTCCTGTGTGTTATTTAGAAGTGTGTTGTTTAATTTCCACATAGTTTGGTATTTTCCAACGATCTTTCTGTTATTGATTTCTGGTTTCATTCCATTGTGGTCTGAGAGCAGACATGGTATGATTTCTGTTCTTTTCAATTTGTGAAGATGTGTCTCGTGGCCCAGAATGTAGTTTGTCTTGATGAATGTTCCGTGTGAGCTGAGAAGAATGTGTGTTCTGTTGTTGGATGAAGTCGTCTCTGATGTCGTTTATATCCAGTTGATTGATGATGTTGAGTTGAGCTATGCCATTACTGATATTCTGCCTGTTGGATCTGCCCATTTCTAATAGGGAATGCTGAAGTTTCCGACTATGATAGCGGGGTCACCTGTTTCTCTTTGCAGTTCTGTCAGTTTTTGCCTCACGTTGTTTGACGCTCTGTTCTAAAGTACATACACGTTAAGGATTGTTTTGTCTTCTTGGAGACTTGACCCCTTTATCATTATGAAATGCCCTTTTTTATTCCTGATAACTTTCCTTGCTTTGAAGTCTGCTCTGTCTGAAATTAATATACCTACTCCTGATTCTTTTTTTTATTAGTGTTAACATTCATTTATATTTAATCTATATGTGTCTTTATATTTAACATAGGTTTCTTGTAGACAATGTATAGTTGGGTCTTCTTTTTTGTTAACTTTGACAATCTCTGTCTTAATTGGTACATAGGACCCCTTTTGAAGTGGTACCACTTGTTTTAGTTTGGACTCCCCCAAAGCAGAGTCTGGGAGCTGGTCATTTATTTGGGAATAAGCAAGAGAGAGGAGGCAGGAAGAGTGAGACACAGAAGGAAGAAAAGTCAGTGTATGGGTACATAAATGAGGGTTCGGCATCGGCAGTAGAGGGTTGATTCTGTTGGAACTTCTAAGAAGTGTACTGAGGAGTTCCCAGAATTGTCTGAAGAAAGAGAGCTAAGGCATTTATTTACCAGTTTCTATCTGATATGATATAGGATTGCTCTTAAGACTTTAGCTTCCCCAGACTTCTGGGCTGGACAGGCTTCAGAGAAGGCCATGAGGCAGAAAAGCAGAGAGATAGAGGATTTTGCTTTAGATGGGGCTCTGTCAGTGTGAGTCCATACAGAACTGTCCAGATGTGATGTGCGGCTCTAGAAGTATCTGCCATAGCTAGCTATCTGCCCGCTGAGGTTTGGGGGCCCGAGAGTTGCTTTAGAGATCAATGAAATATAAGGTTTGTAGACTATGATTATGGGTTTTCTAGCAATACAGTTCTTTTAAAAACTTCTTACATTTTTCTGTTTGCTTCTAATCAATACCACATGAAGTAACAACATCCAAAAGATTTCTCTTATGATATTTTATTTTCCAGCTCCTGTGCTTTGTCATTCCCTCCCTCGCTCTCATTTTTATAGCACGCTGTGTTGATGTTAACTGAAACAATAGGCTGAAATCATATGACAACACCATTAATCTAACTTTTACAGATCGGCAGTCTCTTTAGGACAATCTTATTTCCTTCTATTGGGGTACAGAAGCCGGTGGCTTTTCCAACATGGAAACCCCACATTTCTTGACTGTCAAGCCAGGAAAGAATACTCCCTTAGCAGAGCTCTATTCCCTTCCATTTCTGCTTGGAAACTGGCTTTGGAGCAGGCCCTGAGGCTGAAAAGCAGAGAAATGCCTTCCCTCATGTCTCATAGATCTTGCTAAACGCAGCAAGAAGTGGGCAGCACTGATGCACATTCTGAGATCTTACAGTCAGTTTTCCTAGGACTTCAGCCTCAGAAAGCACATGGTCTACCTTCCAAGTTATCACAGGAGGCAGTTTCATCAAACATTTCCACAAAGCATTCTTTAGTAAACATAACCTGCTTTCTAAGGCTATCTTGAATTTTAAATGAGTTTCAAGTTTCAATCATCACCTCCTTGGAGTGTAATATCTGTGTCCTAACAATAAAACCAGTGCCGCATGTTTTATGTTTCAGTTGTGGCAGTACCTCACATCTAGTAACCAATTTCTGTACTTGTTAGGGCTCATTCTAAGCTGTTCTAACAAAGAGATACCAAAATACAGTAGCTTAAACAAGATAGAGGCAAGTGGTCCAGGGCTGACAGTGCAGCTCTGCCATCTTCAATACAGAGCTTCATAGGTTCACCCATTTTTGCCATTTCCCAGGTGGAGGAAAGAGGAGGCCAAGATAAACCTCTTGAAGGAGATGGCTGAGAATTGGCGTGCCCAATTTCTCCTCATATCTCATTGGCCAAAATGAGTCACTGAGCCACCCAGCCTAACTGCAAAGGAGAACAAGGAAATGTAGTTTGTAGCTGAGTCAGCTCTGTTACTAAAGGAAGATGAGGGTAATGGGTACTGGGAACAGATAGCAGTGTCTGCCATATTAACTGAACCAATGACACTTTCGGATGGGGAGTCACTGATATGAGAACCAGAGAGTTAGTTCATAGAAAGTAGCTGGTCTATATTAATGATAGACCACTAGAAAGGCAAACAGGAAAACATCTTGCCTAGGAGGTGAAAAGATAATCTGCTTTCTGAGGCTATTTTGGATTCTAAATGAGTTGCAAGTTTCAATTTCCATAAACTTGACTTACTTTTTAGTTCCTATGAAGCCTGACCTTTGGGCTGATATTTCTGTTTTCTTTATTTCCACATGTGTTATTGCAATAACCTCCCTGTTTCTTGAGCTAACCCCAGAATAAGCCGTTGACCCTTGTAACAAAAAGAACTTTTCACATTAAGTTATTATTCCTGATTATCCAGTACCCAAACAATATTAAGTACCTTCCATATGTGAGGAGTGGGGCTAAAAAGAGATAAAAGATACAATCCCTGCCCCCTTTGTGTCATTTGTATGCTTATATTCATGAATATGCTTAAGTTGCTAATTTATTCTGCAGAAAAAAGAAAAGAAAAAGGGTCATACTTATTATGTTAGACAATTACATAAAAATTAAAATCAAGTATTCTACTTGATATCAGGTGTCTGGAATACTTTTAAAAATCATTTTATGCTACTAACCAATGTTATAAACTTAGAAAAATATATATTCAGTTTCAGTAATATTATACATTTTAATACTTTTATTTATACAGTATAAGAAATGGCTTAGTTTTGATGGTGCTAAAATAGGAATTATTGAGAGATTTGTATCTGGTTCATTGGCTGGTGTAACTGCCCAGACCTGTATTTACCCCATGGAGGTATGTATTATTATAAAATTTTAACTACAGTAATGTTTTCAATGCAAATTATAACTTTTTAAAGAATTCAATAAATGAATCCCAGATCAAGATTTTGTACAATAAACAGCTTTGTAGCTACAAGATTTAAATCTCAAATCAAGTATCAGTTGGCCTTAGTAGATCTTTTGTTTTGTTTAGGGTAAAGGTACTTAGATGTATTAAGAAGATAATAATTTCATTCATTGATTGTTTAATTGATTTATTCATTAATCAAATTAAATTTGTATTTCACACCCACTAGGTGGAAGGTACTTTTCTAGATCCAGAGATGAGTCAGATAAGCATTTTTGTCATGGAGCTTATAGTCTAGAAGGGGAGATAAAACATGTACATTAGTAATAATGATCCAATACAGAAAATATAAATTCTGGAAGAGATAGCAATGTGAAGTGCTATGGAAATTCAGAAGGGAGAAATTATTTCCAGTTAGGAATTTCATGAAAAATATCAATAGAATGTGTGAGTTTGGCTTAGAATTTGGATGTTCAGAGATGATGGGGAAGGGCATTTTAGGTGGAAATAATGACTTAAGCAAAGGAATGGAGGTAAAAGAACAGGTGTTTAGGTTTGGACTGGACGATACCATAGATAATGGGTTGGGGCCAGATAATAAAGGCTCTTGAATGTAGCTTATGAAATTTAACATTAATTTCTTAAAAAATAAGGCATTAAAGACCTTGGAGCCTGAAATATAATATTGATCAAGTTTTTTAGAGCAGAAGCAACTAGAGAAATGAGATGACTAGATGTAAGATATTGCCATCATTCAGGGAAGTGATAATAAGGGCTTGAAATGTGGTATTGAGTACAGGAAATTTACTCATGTTAGAGCTGTCTTGAGAACTGACAACTTGAGAAGTAGAAAGTAGGAGAAAGAAAAAGGAAGGAGGCGGACTCTATCTGGGTTCTGTGTCTCTAACAGAGATTGGAGGAAGTGAGCCAGACTCTGAGAGATGATGTGTTCAGGTTTACATATATATTTAATATTATTATATTTAATATTACATATATATTTATATTGAGTTGTTGGTGGACAACCAAGTTATGATTTTCAGCAGGCAGTTGCAAATGTGACACCGAGACTTGAGAGATTTCAAGTCTTGATGTGTCTATCATCTGCAAAGAAGTGTTAGTTTAAAAAAAAGTAGGTTTTTCTTTTTTTAATGCTTAGAAGAAAACTTTTGAAAAGACCTTAATTTAGGGAGTAAGAGGAAAGAAAGCATGCTAGTGAAGCACACAGAAAAGATTTACTTGGGTCAGAAGAGAGTGCATTGCCCTGGAGAGGGCAAAGTTTTAAGAATGGGATTATCCAAAGTGTGGGGTCCTGCAGAGATGGACCCCAGTTAAAACATGGAACTGACTACTCAGAGGCAGTTTCATCAAGACACACACTTTGCCCAATCAAGACAAAGTTTATACTTTTTTTAAAAAATTGAGCTGTTTGAAGCATAAGTATACTATAGAGGGCTCCTTTAAATTAAATTAATGGAAAATAAGAGGACAAGGAGTGAGGTTCTATCAGAAGAATTACATTGAGAATAGGAGTATTGATTACAGGAAGCCGACTGGAGCCCACAACAGCCCGTATAGCCCGTGTTATGGTACTATTTTATGAGCACAAAATGAGCCTAAGTCATATTAAATTAGAGTTTACAGGCTTCACTGTTACCGTAGTTCCCAGAGTATGTATATGTATTTAAGCACATATAGCATTTGTTTCCACCTTGGCTCTTCACTTTAACATGACCATGCGCTTTTCTTAAACTGGATATTGGCTGTAGTTCCTTTATTTTGAAGCAATAATGTTATCTCAAATGAATTTGTTTCAGAATACGTTGCCTTACAGCCCATAAAAGGAGTTTGAGTGGATGCATCAATCAGAGCCACATGATTAATTTATTCTGTTTAAATAATGTGTAAAAAAAGCTCTATACTGTACCAATTGTTCATAATTAATAAGAGTCAAGTAGTGAGAAGTTAAAATTATGTTTAAGATTGCTTTCTTTTTGGATTTCTATGGTAATTAGGAAACATTGTGATATAATACAATTTACTGAATTGCTAGATGAGTTGAGTGAATCTGATCAATGTATTATGATATCCTTTTACCTTTTAGGTAATAAAGACCAGACTGGCTCTAGGTACAACAGGACAGTATTCAGGGATAATTGATTGTGCCAAGAAGCTTCTGAAACAAGAAGGTGTCAGAACCTTTTTCAAAGGTTATATTCCTAACTTTCTAGGTATTATACCTTATGCAGGCATAGATTTTGCTGTTTATGAGGTGAGCGGGTGAGTTTATTCTCATAATATGACATTATGTGTTAGATTTGAACATTTGTTACAATAATAGTTTTTATTCTAAAAATCTTGACGTAAATGACTTTTCATGAAATAGCTTCTGACCAAGAAGTGAATTGAATGGGTTTATTTGGCTTTTTGTTTGTATGTTAATTGTCTGGTATTCTAATAATTTTGTTTGGTGTTTTTTTTTGGGTGTATGTGTGAATTAGTTTTTGGTAATAATAATTATAGATGAAAATGCTGATAAACAAATATATGGTGATGGAAGGAGAACTGACTCTGGGTGGTGAACACACAATGGGATTTATAGATGATGTAATACAGAATCGTTCACCTGAAATCTATGTAACTTTACTAACAATTGTCACCCCAATAAACTTTAATTAAAAAAATGCTGATAAAATAGTGATTCTCAACTCTGGATGCATACGAGAATTACCTGTATGAGTATTGTTTAAAAATAAGATTCTTGGGCTACATTCCAAGATATTCTGATTTAATTATCTTGGGACTCAGGTTTTTTTAACTCCCTAAAGGGATCTGACACACAGTTGTGAAAATGAGAATTGAGGAGTAATTGGGGGTTACGAGGCAGAGGTAGCATGGAGATGGGGCAGAAACCCTAATGGTGTAGTGCTGAACGGACAGGATTCCAGGTTACTCTCCTTTCAGCCAATCATTTCATTTTTATGACCACACATCTGTTTTAGGCAAACCATCTTAACCACGTATACCATTTGGTCATAAGAACCAGGTGAGAGTATGTGACCAATGTAACTTAAAGTCATTCTCAATAAAGGAAGTACAGCTCTCTAGGCACAGGAGCAGTGGTACTTTTGGCATGTGGTACCACCATCGTGTGAAAGAGAGCCAATTTCATTTAGCATTTAAAAAAATATATGCTTCCTTTTTTTGGTAGAAGTTTAAAGTAGTGAATATTATAATGTTTTTCCTTTTTGTTTTCTTGCTTCTGTGATCTTATTAAAATGAATTCATTGAGCCTGTCCAATGTTGTTCTCTCTCCATTCTTTCATTTCTACAATTCAGTATCTTTTGCGTTCACACCAGAATGACATTACGTTTCTCTTTTTATGGTTGCATAATTATAATAAATGTACACTGAGTAAAGACATTTTAAAATTGATTTTTTCAAAAACATCAAATTATATATTTCATAGTAATTGCCCAGTATATAATGGTAAAGTTGTGTTCATTAATAAATAAACTGTCCTAAAAGCATTCAGCTATATTTTAAACCCACTATTTCTAAATACAGTAGTACCTCGGTTTTCGAATGTAATCCGTTCTGGAAGACCGTTCGAGGTCTGAAACATTTGAAAACAGCTGACAGCTAGGCCTCAGGCTCTTGCACTCAGTGGAAACCATGTGACATGTTCGACTTCTGAGTCGTGTTCGAAAACCGAAGCAGTTACTTCCAGGTTTATGGTATTCGTAAACCGGAATGTTCGTCAATGGAGACGTTCTAAAACCGAGGTACTACTGTAATTCCTTCTAGTTACTTCCATTCAAGGAAAAGCAAATTTAGAAAGATGGATATTCCTTTAAACTTGAGAAAATATGGTTTTGTTAACCTACAGCGAATTCTGCAGTCTTCTGTATAATATTCTGTTAATCCCTTTGAGAATCTCAAGAATTCTGCTTGGGTGTTTGAATATAATTACAAACCAAAAAAATCAAGCAAAACAAAATAAAATAAACAGAACACACACAGAGACACAAACATAGGAGAATGAAAACATCATTGGAGGTTGTATGAGTATGTTTATTTGAAAACATCTGTGCACCCTGTTCCTGATAGGACAGCAGGGTTAGCCCCTCTCTACAAGGAACAGGAACAATCTTTTGTAAAGATTTTGGAAAGTTAATGCAAAGTTATTAAAATCAAACAATCAAGCTTGACGCCCATTTATCAACTTTGTGACCTGATAACTTAGTCTCTTTGAATGAGTTTCCTCATTTATAAAATTTTAAAATGGAGACAATATTGACTTGTCAAGTTTCCGCAGGGATTAAAAGAGATAACATCTATGAAAATGCTCAGTATAATTCTTGAATCAAGAAGCTACTCAATAATGTTTATTGAAATTGACTGAACGATGAACTTTATTCTACTTAGACTTCCATAGTAGTTAAAGGATATTTATTCCTTTCTTCTCTTTCAGCTTTTGAAGAATTATTGGCTGGAACATTATGCAGGAAATGCTGTAGACCCTGGGATAATGGTTTTGCTGGGATGTAGTGCATTGTCTCACACTAGTGGTCAGCTAGCCAGCTTCCCTCTGAACCTTATTAGAACACGGATGCAGGCTCAAGGTGAGTTTTTTAAATGAAGTAATAATAAGTTTGAAAAGTTAACGAAAATCGTTTTAATGAAGTAATAATAAAAACTAAGTTATAAACAGTTTAAAATAATGAAGTTGTTTTAAGTGAGTAGAAGTTAACGATTTCAAAAACAGAAAAACTGTAGAATTGGTAAATAAAAAACTAACTGTGATTTTTAAAGCATAATCTTGAATTTATTGTTTTATTATGGAGCCTTTTGTGAATTTTAGATTTCATTTCTTTTATAAAGTTTTGTTTAGAACTCTCCACATTTCCTTCCGTTACTGACGATCTCTTTCAGGAGTTTACAATTAGGAAGTACCAAGCAGAACAACAGAAAAGATTTTGCTTTCTTCAAATTGAATCAACAGTTACTCAATATGAACATGTAATTTTCTCCTAGTTCTGCTATCATGGTTATTATTCTGCATCAGGAACTTAATACATTTGTGGAACTGAACGCAGTTGTTTTGTATTCCAATCCACATTGCAAGGAGATATGAAATAGAAGGGAGGATATCTGTTTTGTTCCTCTCAAGTGAAATGTTAGGAATTTAGATTTTAAGCACCTGCGTTTTTCACTTGTCAAGAAGAAAAAAAACCTTGCATAACCCTATTAGTATCTTCCTGAGTAAACTATGTAAGGGGTCATGTGGTAAGTGGTATTCCTGTACATTCTTTTTCCTCTTCTTTTGGGGAAGATGTTTGGATTTAATTTATTGCAATCCAGGTGAGGAACCTCTCTATTCATCCCATCACCCATCCATCCCCCTGTCAAATTATTTATGTGATACCTAGTTCCAGCTGCTCTTTTGAGGTTCCTTATTAAAGACTTTCCCATGTGGTCCAATAGAACTTTCTGCAATGACGGAAAGATTTTATGTCTGTGCTGTCCAGTAAGGTGGCCACCAGTCACACATGGCTGTCGGGCACTTGAGATGTTGCTTCACTAGCGCAACTGAATTTTCAGTTTTATTGAATTTTAATCAATTTAAATGTGAATAACCACATGTCATGCGGAGTCTCAGCTCCCGCTCCCTGCACAAGAATGCAGGATATGGTGAGGCTGAAAAGGAACAACTGAGCCACAGACAGGGAAGTCATACCACTATAGTCTCCATGGCGGTTGTCCGAGACACAAAGGCAAACATCCGCCAGTACCCCAGGCGTCTTCCTGCACCCCAGTCTTGCTGGCGGTCGGGTGAGACACAGGAAGAAGGATTCACAAGATCCGCAATGTAATCTGCTTGCTAACTGCACTTGCCAGTGGCAATCCACCCTCCGCCTCTCTGCCAACCAACAAACCAATCAACACCCTAGCTTAGCCAGGGGAGTTATAATTTTGGCTAATGGCTAACCGGTAATAGCTGAAGGCCATCCAGCCACAGCAGATGACCGTCTGATTACAGCTGATGGCCATCTAATAACTGAGCCAGCACCTTTCCATGTGAGGTCGAGAGCCTAGAAGCTGCTCTCTGGGACTCTGTTCCCACACCACATGTGTCTAGTGACTACTGCACAGGACTATTCTAGTATAGGTAGGGAGAAAGGTGTACTCTGAAGTAACTTCAGCCTCTGTAAATTCTCATTAATCACTGGACTTTCTTAATATATAAAGATAAATATTGAATTACACTGATTTTTTTCAATTTATAGCACTGGAGCAAAAAGGAACAACTTCTATGATTCATCTCATTCAAGATATATATAACAAAGAAGGAAAAAAGGGATTTTTCAGGGGTCTCACCCCAAACATCATAAAAGTGCTTCCTGCAGTAGTCATCAGCTGTGTGGCTTATGAAAAAGTGAAAGGATATCTTGGATTAATTTAGAAGTGAAATACTAAATTGTTGTCGTTATTATAGCCACTTAATTATAAGATAATACCTGGGTTGTAAACAGAAACTTATTTTTTTCTAAAAGGACAGAAGTATCAAATAATTGTTAAAACATTTTCTCTTTATTACAAAATCTATAAATTAAATAATCATTTGGTATAGTTCTTTTATAATTTAAAAGCCTTAATATTCACAGAAGTTTATTTATATTTCCAACTACTCTCCCTTGAATAATTTGAAACTTCTTTTTATTGGGTTTAACTATACCATAGTAACATAAAAATTTGATTAGTTGTAGCAGTTTATATCAACCTTTTTGTATTTAAATGCTTTTTTTTAAAAAGCTGAGCTTGAAAAATGTTTTATAAAAGAAAAATCAGTGCATTTAAAATTGACATTAATAGCAAATGATGAGAGTCCATTTCTCTTGTTTAAGCAAAGTGCAAAGTTAGTTTCATAATTCCTTCTATCAGATTATGGATGGAATAATGATAACATGATAACCTATTTCTTCTCTGGGTACTTTTATTTGTAAATATAAACACTGTTGGTTCATTTTTATTCTTGATATTTTCAGCTGTTATAAAGAATTCAGCATTGAGACAAATCAGCATTGTACAAATTTTCTTTTATTTTCTGGTTGAAAAACATTTGAGAGGAAGAATTTTAAAAATTAAATCCAATATTTCATACTTGTTGAAGCAATTCTTATTCAACTTAGAAGTTGATTGAGTCAGCCCATTGAAGTCCTAAATATCTCTTTTTTTGTTTTATGAAAAAAATGAATCCTATTCTCTATTGGAATTATTTATCACTTAATTATTTAAATGATTGAAATCAGAGTGTGGTGACACAGTAGTAATGGGCTCGTTGGCCATGATAGTCCTCAAATGAAGAACTGCCCAGCTAAACTGACTGAAGTTCAGGTTTTGAGCCTTAAGGCTTTGCTGATCCCAAAGTTTGCCTTCGTTAATTTCCTCAAGATGATCAATTTTTTTGGTGATAGATTAATTAAAAATTATTCACAAAATTGAGATATATATCACAATGCAAATATATTAATTTATAGTGGAGCTTCATACTTTCCATTAATCGGAATACCTTTATACCTTCTCTGGGGCACCATTTCCTGATATCAAGTTACCCGAAACCAAATACATAATGAAAAGATTAATGTGGAATTAGAACAAAGGGGACAAAGGGAACAAAGAGGAAAATATTTTTGAGGATTGTTTCACTCAGACCCATCCCTTGTAGACAAGGGAGAGCTGCTGAGACCTGAAGTAGGAGAGAGGAGAGAATTGTGGAACTAGAGCTAAACTAAGCCACGGACCCCCACAAGGGAGGAGGCAAATCTGACGTGAAGTCTGGGAGTGGGTGTGTAAGAAACTTGAGTAATGGTGGTAGTTGTGCCGATAGATGTTTTCAAAGCATTACAAATTGATGAAACATCTCACACAGTAACATAGAAATGGGGAGGTCCATGGTGCATTAGGGAAATTGCAAGTTGCTTGGTCATTTTCAAACATACGGTGTCTAAGAAAGTATAGTGAGATGTTGTGGCTACTGCTGTAAGTTGGTGGCAGGTCATGGAGCGCTTTGAATTATACGTGCTAATGACATACTCTGGTATAAGAAGATAACTTTGACACTAGAACAGAGCCATTGATAGAGGACATTGTAGAGCCAGTGAGACCAATTAGGATGTTATTACCATTGCCCGAGTTATAACAGACTGATTTCTAAGTAAGGGCTTATCTTTAGACTAGGTGGACCCAATTATTGTGTCAGAGTTCAAAGTCCAATGCTATCTTCTTTTTTACTAAAAAATTAAAACTTACTTTATTAAGTGCCTGCTATGTGGTAGGTATTATTTCAAGACACTTTTAAAGATTCTCTTGCTTAATTCTAACACCATACTAGAAGGTTGAGATCATTATCCCAATTTTCAGTTGAGGAAACTAAAGTTAGAGAGGTAAATGCCGTGAACAGATCTTTTAACACTGCCTCCCTCGTTAAAGATTGTGCTCATCCTTTGCTTTCACAGCGTCTGTTTCACGTGGAAGCCTACTGTCAGCCATAACTTTGGCTATCTCTTCAACTGCTGATTTAGCCCATTGTTCTTAGGGTACAGCCTCTCAGTTCTCTTAGACTTATTGCTAAGATTATTGGCTAGGTTAAGGAGTGGGTTATAGAAAAGACTTAGTAAGATGAATTCAAGACCAAGGTGGCCCATAACAGAAGTGATGATTTGGGAGATGCTTGGGATATAGTGCCCACTGAAACTTTTGACTCCGAGAAGTCTCTGGACTTTACCAAGAAAGACAAGGAGAGAGCAGATGAGAAAATTCCAGCATGTTGATTATACCATGCTAAAGGGTGGTCATAAGCCCTTGCAAAAACATAAAAGCATCCATGGGTTCTCTGGGTCTGTAACATTTCAGGAAACACTTGTTTTTTCTGTCTTTTTTTTAAATTTATTGGGGTGACTATTGTTAGTAAAATTACGTAGATTTCCGGTGTACAATTCTGTATTACATCATCTGTAAATCCCATTGTGTGTTCACCACCCAGAGTCAGTTCTCCTTCCATCACCATATATTTGATCCCCCTTACCCTCATCCCCACCCTCTCCCCCCTTACCCTCTGGTAACCACTAAACTATTGTCTGTGTCTATGAGTTTTTGTTTCTCATTTGTTTGTCTTGTTCTTTTGTTGTTTTCAGTTTATATACCACATATCAGTGAAATCATATGGTTCTCTGCTTTTTCTGTCTGACTTATTTTGCTTAGCATTATACTCTCAAGATCCATCCATGTTGTTACAAATGTTCCAATATCATCTTTTCTTACCTCTGAATAGTATTCCATTGTGTATATATACCACAACTTCTTTATCCATTTATCTATCGAAGGACATTTTGGTTGTTTCCATGTCTTGGCCACTGTAAACAAAGCTGCTATGGAAGGCAGTGTGGAGGTTCCTCAAAAAATTACAAATAGAATTACCATATGACCCAGCAATCCCTCTCCTGGGTATCTACCCAAAAAATCTGAAAACATTTATACACAAAGACACATGAACACTGTTTTTTCCATCTCATTTTTGGGCTAGGGTCCAATTTTCTCAACAATCTAGTTTCAGATATTAGTAAATTTGTTCTAGATTGGTGAGAAAAAAATCTTGAAATAAAGAACCTTAATTTCACAGGAGCT
This sequence comes from Rhinolophus hipposideros, assembly GCF_964194185.1. Lineage (NCBI taxonomy): Eukaryota > Metazoa > Chordata > Mammalia > Chiroptera > Rhinolophidae > Rhinolophus > Rhinolophus hipposideros. The sequence goes on from NC_138065.1 coordinate 14,751,492, forward strand.
GATCAGTCCCCAAATCAATGTGCAGTTCTCAACCTCCATGGACCACCTTACGGATGGTCATGGTAGACTGATGGAGAAAACTGGAGCCATGAACTTTCCCTGACGCTGTTGGGAGTGTCCATCTGCCTTTTCCTAATCCCATCTTACATGTTCTCAGTGATCATCAGTCTTGTGTCAGTGCCTGACTGTGCCCCAGGGCGAAAGGAGTCCAGGCTACAGAACAAAGGGAACCTTCTCCCCATTAGCACTGCCACCAGGGGTCAATGCAGTATTATTCTGGAGGCCGAGACAGTCTCCCTGTACTTATGTAAGGTCAAGGCTCATTGTATAATACTATTGTGAAATAGTTCCAGTGCTAAGCTAAGCCAGGTGTCCAAAAAGTGTCAAAAGCCTTAGCACTTAGCACACTAGTTCTATAAAATGACAGCTGTCCACCATATGTCCCCATAGGAGTGATGGGCCCCGAGGGAGCAACCTGCCTACTTAGCTCCCCTCTGCTCTGGCACCTACGAAGAGACCAGTCTTATACTTCAGCTAATTATCTGGGGCCTACCCTACTTTCAGAGAACTTGATAGACAGCCTGTCTTCCTCCTCTGGAACTTCTGACTTCATCTTAGATCAATACCTATGTATGAAATCAGGCTCTGCATCTTCAAATACAGCCCTTTGAGGTTTGCAGCTTTACACTCAGGTCTCAGTCCTAACCTTTCACCTCATCCAGACCCAGGGTCTTACATCCCTTTTCTGTGCGGCCATTTGCCTGCTATTGTGAGACTCCAGTGAGATAATGGATATGAGAGTGTTTTGAAAACTGCAAATATTATGTAAGAATATTATCATTTTTTGGGGAAATAATGTGTTGTGCTGAGGTAGACGGGGTACTTTGATTCAGAAAGACCTAGGTTCCAGTCCTATCTTTATCATTTATTATCTTTGATATTTAGAGATTCAGTTAATCTTTGCGTCTCAATTTCCATATATTTTAGGGGGAGACAATAATGTTGCCTTTAAAAGTGAGATATAATTGATGTAACATTATAATAGTTTCAGGCGTACAGCATGATTCGTTATTTGTATATATTGTGCAGTGATTACCGCAATGACTAATGCAGGTAAGGACCGAAGGGCAGAGCAGGCAGCATTGGCAGAGAAAACTACATAGACCTTCAAAATGTCCTTGAACTCCTTGAGCGGGGGAAAGCATTGAGAAATCAGGACAGGCAAATCCAGGACAGCAGGCAGTATGCGTAAAGAGTGCTCTTGACTGAACCAGAGCATTTCTTGGGGATATGGTTAGGGCCAGATTGCATTTGATCAAGGGACTACTAGATGGTAGTAGGAAACCAGAACTGTATGTCCTATATCGCTGGGTCTGGAGGTGGAGTAGGTGTCTTCCTTGCTACTTCTATACAGTTATCTTTCCCTTTTTCATAAAAGCACCCGTTTTTGAATCTTAAGTCATCAGACTAACCCACTCGCAATCCCTCCTGCTGTAGTCACCTGTTATCCCCCAGGTTGCACCTTCTCATCCCTTAAAGATTTTAGCTCCTGGTTTATGGCCACTCTCTTTAGCACTTCTCCTGTCACAATTCAATATCTGCATAGATATTGTACAGATTTCCGCATCACGTTTTAGGACATTTAGCATGTCAGAGCCCTTTCTACTAAATGTCAGAGCCACCCCTCCAAACTTTATGACAATTAAAAGTGCTCCCACAAGTCTATAAGACTTAAGGCAAGAAAAACTGCACATGAGTACTATACTCTAGGTAATAAAAGCTCCCCGTAGGCATACAGGTTAACAATTCCGAAACCACAATATGTACAGAGGGTGCCAAAAAAATGTATATACATTTTAAGAAAGGAAAGAAGTGTATTGAAATTGTAATAATATATTCTGATAACAAAAGATGAATACAAGTCATGTGTATACGGGGAGTTTTTAGCCAGTAAACAAATAACTGTATTGGAACACCCTTCCTTACTCACGTGATCTGGCCCCCAGTGACTTCTTTCTTTACCCAAAGATAAAGGAAATATTGAAGGGAAGACATTTTGATGACATTCAGGACATCAAGGGTTAATACGAGGACAGCTCTGATGCCCATTCCAGAAAAAGAGTTCCAAAATTGCTTTGAAGGGTGGACTAGGCTCTGGCATCGGTGCATAGCTTCCCAAGGGGACTGTGGTGATATTCAGCAATGAGGTATGTAGCATTTTTTCTAGGATAAGTTCGCGAGCTTCATTGTCCGACCTTGTACATTTTTTTGGCACCCCTGGTATACTGTAATTTAACAGTTAAGTAAATGATGGCAGATGGTGGAAGCCACGTTTCTGACTAATGGAGTGGGAAGTTACAGATCAACAAGAGTTGAAGGCTAGAATGATCCAGGTGGTAAGGATTGGTGTTGGAGACATCAGTAAGAACTTAGTTTATCTTAATACACATGTAGATTAATACATAGAGGGGGTATTTGTAGTTAGGTGTATTTACACAGGTGAGTATGCACACATCTGTTTCTTTGCTCTGTCAGTTCAGCTGGCCTAAAAGAAACAACGCCTCAATAGCAACAAGCACACTGAACGCCCAGACCTTGGTTTCTAAAAGCATCCTCCAATGAAGGGACGAGGGATCCTTGGAGAAATAGCTGATTCTAGGGCCGGGGAAGTAATATGATGGACATGAAGCACACATGTGCACACCTCGAATGGGGTCATATCAAAGGTGCACAGGAACCAACTGGAAAGGCTTCCAATCACCAAAGCTAGAACAATTTGGGCCACAAATTTAATGAAGTAGTATTGGATTATAACCCAACATATAAAATAAATATCCATGAGTCCATACTGATGTAAATAAATGATTAAATAAATAAATAAATAAATGGGGAGGGTGGAGAACAGACAAATCTGTACAGGAGAATTTCAAATAATTTATGTAGACACTTCTCCCTCAACTCCACACTCATTCAGTGTGGGCCATGCATTGTGACTTCCAGAGTATAATATGGAAATGGGGATAAAGAATAACTTTACTGGAGACATGTGACAGACAGCGCCTCAGGCAGGTAATGAAAGCCGACATCAACTGAGTTGTACTGACAGTATGTACTATTGATACCATGTGACGAGAATGGCACTTTCCCTCTGTGTCTTCCTTCTAAAAACCCATAACCCGTAATCATGAAAAAACATCAGAGAAGTCCCAATGGTGAGACAGTTTACAAAACACTTGGTCAGTATCCCTCAAAACGGTGAAGGTCACCAAAAACAAGGAAAATCGGAGAATCTGTCACGGCCAAGCCAAGAGGAGGTTAAGGAGACATGATGACTAAATATAATGTGGTATTTTGGGTGGAATCCTGGAAAAGAAAAAGGGCAGTAGGCTAAAAATGAAGCAAATCTGAATATAGTGTAGACTTTAGTTAGTAATAATAGTATGGGTTCTTTAATTGTGAAAAATGTACCATACTAATTTAAGATGTTAATAATATGCGGAAACTGGACATGGGTACCTAGGAATTCTCTGTATTATCTGCACAACTTTCCTGTAAAGCTATACCTAGTCTAAAGTTAAATTTTAATTTTAAAGTAATTATAAAATGCATCCAACAATTATTATTTCTAAGTTGTTCCCTAGGAGATGGTGTTATTTTCATTGAGAACCTACTGAGCTACTCCTATACTTCAAGCTCTGAGGTCTTCCCTCTCTTGGTTCGCTTAGAAAAATTGAAGGTAAGGTGGGGTGCACTCATTTGTTTAGGAATAGCTAAAGACATTGTTGCACTTGCCATGTGGTTTGTGAAAAAGATTTTCGATAGATAATTTAATTTGCTGCCCAGTTCATAATTGTAATAATGATATTAATTAAATGATAATATTGATGATGGTGATACTAATAATAAATGTCAGAGGGAGGTGGGAAGCAAGTTGTGTTTCTTGTTAACTCCTGCATAGTTGAAAGTAATATACTTGGGATGGGATTCTCAGATCTATTACTGGAAAGACGAGAAAACTGCATTGGTGTGATTTTTTTTTTTTTTAAATAAGCAATTAGTGTAGTTGACTTTCTTTGCTGTCCAGAGTAAACACCAAGCTGTAAGGAAAAGTGGTATTATTCTGTTAGAATATACAGTGATGTCAGCACTGGCAGAATGTTTTCCTTTTTTTTTTTTTATTGGGGAAGGGGAACAGGACTTTATTGAGGAACAGTGTATACTTCCAGGATTTTTGCCAAGTCAAGTTGTCCTTTCAATCGTAGTTGTGGAGGGCGCAGTTCAGCTCCAGGTCCAGTTGCTGTTGTTAGTTGCAGGGGGCGCAGCCCATCATCCCTTGAGGGAAGTCGAGGAGTCGAACCGGCAACCTTATGGTTGAGAGCCTGTGCTCCAACCAACTGAGCCATCTGGGAGCTCAGCGGCAGCTCAGCTCCAGGTGCCATGTCCAATCTTAGTTGCAGGGGGCGCTGCCCACCATCCCTTGAGGGAGTTGAGGAGTTGAGGAGTCGAGGAGTCGAACACGAATCTTGTGGTTGAGAGCCCACTGGCCCATGTGGGAATCGAACCTGCAGTCTTCCGCATTAGGAGCACAGAGCTCCAACCTCCTGAGCCACCGGGCCTGCCCCAGAATGTTTTTCTTAGCAAAGGTAGTTGCTCTGTAATCAGAGAGAAAAGCCTCAAGAGAAGGGAATGAATTTCTTTTGTTTTTTTCTGGTTTGTTTTTAAGTGGAACTGACTTTTGAACATTTGACAAATTACATATAATCTGATATACTGAAACCCAAGTCAATTAAATTCAATAAGGAAAATCTATCTGTGCACTGATATCCTCTTCCAGAAAATGTCCTCTCCCCTTTTCTTTAATTTGGATTCATTGGGAACCGCAATGCTTTGACATAATCTTGGGCCCAGGCAAATTGTTGATTTTTGCAGCAGTGAGCACCTAACCTAAGTTAAGGAGCCGCTTATGAGAATTTAGAGAACTTAATACCAGAAAGAGCATTAAGAAAGGCTCTCTCTGGTACCTGAAGTAGTAAATATAAAACGGATAGCTGTTACAGCCATGTTTTCTACCACCTGAAAAAAACTAACCTGCATTATGGGAGAAGATGGAAGCAGGAGCACAGACAGAAGCAGACACAAGATAGGGAGTCTTGAGGCTGTTTCACCTGAGTGAAACCTTGTTTCACCTGAGGCTGTTTCACCTCTTTGTGCATAAATTAACTCAGATTGGATTTCTGGCAGTTGGACTCTTCAAATACTATCTCTTTATAGCCTACTTAGGTTTCTTTTAAAAAGTTTTTGTTTTGAAAAATAGGAAATATAAAAATTAGGATTTAATATAACTGTAAACTGACTATACACACACGTACTACAATGCCTTACACAGATTCAACATCTAAAATACACTTGAAGTTGTATAGACATGAAAACGGAGGGTTAATTAAAATCAACCACAATAACGAAGAAGAAATACATAACTTTTTTTTAATTTATTGGGGTGACAATTATTAGTGAAATTACATAGATTTCAGGTGTACAATTCTGTATTACATCATCTCTAAATCCCACTGTGTGTTCACCACCCAGAGTCAGTTCTCCTTCCATCACCATATATTTGATCCCCCACATAACCACTTTTAAAAAGTGATGTATTTTAACAGAAGAAGGCTTCAGGGCTTACAAAATGAACTTTAACCATCCCACACCCCCTTTTTTTTGCAGCTTAAAGTTATATTATGTACTTCAGGGCTTAAGTAGCTGACTGAGTCACTGAGAAATCATTCCCAGGGATCATAAAGTTTCTGACTCCAGGTGAACCTTTGCTTTTGTTACGGATGGGAGAATGGGAGGATGCTGCTGTGATAGATTGTTCTTGTAATAGATAAAATAATTTTGGTTTTTGCAATATATGAAAATATTTCCCCCCCTTTTTCAGCCCCCCGCCCCCTTCTGGTTCAACTTGTTGTTTCTCAGTCTAGTTGTGTAGGACACAGCTCCCTAGCCCATGCTGGTGTTATGAGCTTTGCGCTCCCTCCTGGCTGAGGCAGTTGGTCGCTGGTAGGTTGCTGGTAGGCCACTCATGCTGGCTGCTGGCCACTCATGCTGGCCACCGGCCGCTACTGGCAGCACACAGTAGCACAGCAGCCGGCGGCAGCACCCAGCAGCCCATGGAGAGCTCCAGGGAGAGCTGTTGTTCACAATCTTAGCTGTAGAGGGTGCAGCTCACTGGCCCATGTGAGAATCGAACTGGTGACCTCTGCATTAGGAGCATCCAACCACCTGAGCCACCGGGGCTGGCCCCATAAAATAATTTTTAAAGAGAAAGATATTACATCTCTTCTGTGGATTTAGTTTTATTGGAGTGGACAGTGATTGAATATAGGCAGAATACTTTTTTAAAACAAAAAAATGTGTGTTGTATTACACCCAGTTTTTAGATAATATTTTAGTTATGTATCTTTTGTTAGTGTATTTTAGGGATCCATAATTCTATGGATGACTGAAAAATAAAGACCCACTTATCTTCCTCTGATCCCCTCCTGCCTGCTGTCCCTTCCCAGCTTTTACTGTTTATCCCAAAGCTGTTCTTCATCTTTAAGTTACAGCACCCTCTCCTGAGTTATTAGAAACATTACATTGTGGCCATTTTCCCAACTAGTGGCTGCTTTTCCTTCAGAAGGGAAAAAACTTTGAAAATGTACCTTAAAGAGATGAACTTTCTGCAAACTGAATTGCACTCAAAACTATTTGAAACTTAGTACGCAGATACTAGTACAGTGACATTTTTACAAAGAAACAAGTGATCACGAATTTGAAGATATTACAAAGATACGAGCAAACACACTTTAATGCAAAAGACATTCAGTTTTTAAGTATATGTAGCAAAAGGCAGGAAAGAAAGAAAAGACAGCAAGATGTTTTTAAAATGAATGACAAACCCTTTAAAACCAGAAGTGTGTGCATTTGAAGTTTTTTTCTGCACAATGTAACTCTTAAAATGAATGTAGGAGGAACCATTTTTTATTGCTCTGTAGACTTTTAGTTTTATTATTTAGTTGATCCAAATTTCTTCTATAGCTACAGAACCCTGGAGGTATGATTATTTTCTTTCTCCCCTCACTGAATTGTATGCTCTGTGAGGACAGAGACACCTTTATATTTCTATATCTAAAAATACTTAAAACCATGAATTCACACAGATACCACTAACTCAAATTCAACGCTACAGGGTTCATTCTAGCTTTCCCCTTTGCATATTTGTAACTCATTTCTCTGTCAGCAAGTAGCTTAGATATCATTATCCTCAATATATTTGTTTATTTTCTCAATCCTCTTGTATGTAACCAATCTTCCATTAGGCTGCTGCCCTGCTCAGCCACCTTCTTTCTTTGAGTTTTGACCCATTCTGGGAAGCTTTCCTCAAACCTGCCTCATGGCTTTTAACTGGTGATTCTGGAAGGGAGGGAGGGAGGGAGGGAGGGAGGGAGGAGCCCCTGGCACCCACTGATCTATTTTTTCATCCCTATAGTTTCACTCTTTCCGAATGTCATATAATGTAGCATTGCATGTATCAGTAATTCATTTTTATTGCTGAGTAGTATTCCATTGTATGAATGCAACACATGTTGCTTATCCTTTTATCCATATAAGAATATTTTGCTGGTTACTGGGTTTTGGCAACGATAAATAAAACCGCCATAAACATTCCTGTACAAGTTTTTGTGTGAAGTTTTCTCAGCCAAAATTTTGAGAGGTAATTCCTCTAATTACTACAAAATAAATAAATAGAGAGAGAGAAAGAGAAAGAGAGAGAAAAACATTTAGTCTGGGAGACTATTTCAAGTAGCCTCTCTTCAAGTACAGAATATCCACAGTATGGGTTAAAAGGCATTTTTAAGGACAGATAGAATATTTGATGAAATTTGAAGGCCTTTCCAAGCGAAGAGGGTAATTCTTTTTTTTTTTTTAATTGGGGAAGGGGAACAGGACTTTATTGGGGAACAGTGTGTACTTCCAGGACTTTTTTCCAAGTCAGGTTTTTGTCCAATCTTAGTTGTGGAGGGTGCCGTTCAGCTTCAAGTTGTTGTCCTTTCATTCTTAGTTGTGGAGGGCGCAGCTCAGCTCCAGGTCCAGTGGCCGTTGCTAGTTGCAGGGGATGCAGCCCGCCATCCCTTGTGGGAGTCAAACCGGCAACCTTGTGGTTGAGAGCCCACTGGACCATGTGGGAATCGAACTGGCAGACTTCGGAGTTAGGAGCACGGAGCTCCAACCACCTGAGCCACCGGGCCGGCCCAGAAGAGGGTAATTCATAACAAGACAAGAAATTGGAAGTAACATAAGCAAATAATTTGGTTTCAAGACGATTTTACCAGGCAGGCCTCAATTTACAAACTCTAGATTCACATACATTTAAATATATAAAAAGGTTTGAGGGGAGGCATATTCAGGATCTGAGTTCCTGGATTTTGTTAGAATAACTGGTCTTTGTTTAGTGATTCAAAATATGTGGGGAAGAGTTTTATTTACAAGTACAGAGTTGTATCTCCTGCAGATAATAGGAATACAATGATAGTTTCTGTTAAGCAACTGTGGATGAATAGAGAATTACTACAATTAATGATCTATCTCATTTGATTGGCACTTGATAGCATGAAGACCTTTCACATACAATATACAACCTTATTGTTATGAGGCAAATATTCATACTCTCATTTTACTGCTGAGAGGCTACTTAGAAAGGCCACATCTCCCAGTTTGCATAGCTGAAGGATTAGGACTCTATTTTCTCTGAAATCCAATGTTTCTTCCTGTCATGCGGGGCGGCCTATGAGGTCACAGCTCCTGCTCCGCACATAAGAACGCAGGACATGGTGAGGCCAAAAAGGAACACCCATGGAGCCGTAGGTAGGGGAGCCATACCACTATATTCTTGCTGGCGGCATCCACCTTTCTGCAATTGGTGCTTGCCAGCCAGCCACCATCTTCTTGCTAGCCCCCATTTTCCGTTAGTGTAGCCACGGCAGTTATATTAGTGGCCAATGGCTCACTGGTTACAGCTGATGGCCAACTAGCCACAGCTGACGGCCAGCCAATCACAGTTGATGGCCATTTGCTACCTGAGCCAGCACCTTTCCATGTAAGGCCGAGAGCCTGGAAACTGCTCTCTGGGGCTCTGTCCCCACACTTCCCTTGTCCCATTTTGTGCAGTAAAAAGTTCTGTCTTACCTGGGCAGCAAACCCCAAGCCTTGTTACTGCACCTATCTTGAGAGGAAGGGCCTGAGGTTTTTCTGACAAGTGCTGTTGGCAGATGCTACCTATGATTTATCAAAGGCAGATCATACTAACCTGTAGAGCAAAGCAGTCCCTCTTTTTACCACTGCCCACCTGGATAGATGCTACGTTTTCTGCAAAAGACCCTTGAGTTCCCCCTTTTTGGTTTTTCCCAATTTGAGATATAATTCACATATAACAGTGTTACTTTTAGGTGTTCCTTAAAATAAAATTAATTGCCTTCAGATTTAATTCCCGTGTTTCTTCTAGCAGAATTCCTATCCCAGGTGTGCAATCACCCAAGTTCCTCATTTTTGTGAATGGAAAACAAGCCCAGAGATGTGTAGTGCCTCTGGAGTCACAGGGAAAAGTCAGAGATCTGAGCTAGATAAAGATCTGCTAGACAAAGCCCGACCTGGCCTAATTTCCAGGCTGAGAGAACTACCTCTGGGCAATGCGCCCAGGCTCCAACCCAGAAAGAAAACGGGGTCTTGAAGTTAAGTAACCAGACCTCCAAACTGCCCCCGCTCCCTCTCTTAATAATTGAAGCTGAAACCCACGACTTCTGGGGGCGTGCTCCCCTACCCGCATCCCTGACAGCTGGGATCCAGCAGCATTCTCCGCCCAGGCCCCCCAACCGTTCCGGAGACCCACCCGCAGCCCTTCCACTTCCTGCCCGCCCTCGGCAGCGCGAGGCCCGTCCCTCCGCGCCTCTGGCGGAGGCTGGCTCGGGGCGAGCTCCTCCCCGAGCAGCAGCGGGCGCGGCCCCTCCCAGCGCGCCGGCCGGGGCTTGGGTGGGGTCTCGGCTCCTGCGTCCTGCACACACCAGGCCGTTGGCCGTCGCGCGGCCCGGGTGACTCCCCTCGGCTGGGCCGCCCGCGCTACCAGGACCATGCTGCGCTGGCTGCGGGGCTTCGTGCTGCCCGCGGCGGCCTGCCAGGACGCTGAGCGGCCGACGCGCTACGAGACCCTCTTCCAGCAGCTGGATCGCAACCGGGACGGCGTGATCGACATCGGCGAGCTGCAGGAGGGGCTCAGGAACCTGGGCATCCCCCTGGGCCGGGACGCCGAGGAGGTGGGTGGCTGCCGGGCCGCGGCCTGAGGGCCAGAAGGGCTGCGGGGACAGCGCGCTGTCCGCACCGAGGGCGGTGGCCCGCGGCTCTACCAGGAAGGAGGAGGAACTAGGACTTCAGCTCGCGAATGGGCTCAGACGCTCCGGAATGGGGCGCGCGGCCAGGTATCCTCAGCAGACGCGCGTCAGGATCTGAAAGGCTACGAGTATTTTTCCAGATAAAATTAGTGCAGTGAACACTCTGGCCCACTGTACCACGATACTTTTGGTCTGAACGTATCCCAGCTCCTTAACCTGCTTTTTTTTCTTTGCGCCTTTGCAAACGTTTAATCAAACTTGAACTTTTTAGCTCTCAGATTTCAGTGGGCCCCAAACTCTGTAAAAAGGCTCACACTTTGTATCTCTTCGAAGCCGCTGTGTTACACCAGTTTTGTCTACTGTTTCAGATCTGTTTGAAAACCAGTCTTACGTTCCCCCCACCTCTCTGGGGAAGAGAGGCGACATTCCCTCAATTAAGACCTTCCTCATGCCCTAAGTCCATGAGTTGACCTGAAGGGTTGACCCATCTGTGAGCAATTTCAACTTCTCTGAGTCATTTCCCTTATGACACTGAAGTTCAGCCCCCTGAGCAGGGCGCACGTATTTGGAACTCCTCCAACTCCACTGAAACATAGGACACTTTGGCATGCCCTGTCTCAACAGGGAAAGTGATTCACTTAAGAGCCAACAACTGTTTTATAGTTACGTATTTTAAGCTACTCATTCAATGTCTTTTGTAGTGACAGGCCCCTTCAGTTTACTGTTTCTTCTTGAGTCCGAGTTAGTAAGTTACGATTTTTAGGAAACTGCCCATTTTTGACCAAGATTCATAATATTCACTTATGATTTTTAAAAAGTTCTGACTTTATCTGTAGTTATGTTCTGTTATTCCAGATAGCTATCTTTCCCCCTCTTCCTTTGTTGTCTTTGTTGCCAAAGGTTTGTCTAGTTATACTTTGAAAGAACCAAGTTTTGGTCCTTTTTTTTTAATTCTCTCAATTTCTGGTTATTTCCTTCAGTTTTACTCTTTTACTTTTTCTAATTTCTTCAGTTGAACGCTTGATTCATTAATTTGAACTTTAGTAACCCTTTAATCACTACTTTAACTGCATCCCACAAGTTTGCACTTTTGTTTAGTTCCAAGTTTTCTAGTTTCCAATATGATTTTATCTCCAACCCATGAAATTTAAATGTGTGCTTTAAATTTCTAAATATATGCTATTTTTGGTTAGTTCTTTGAAAATATGAATAAAATAACTTTTGGTAAGATTAAGAGAGAACTCCAAATCAGGAATAAAAAATGTTTCCCCAAATTTATATAAGAACAAATTATAAAAGAAATTGTATAAAACTGTGTGTATGCAAACACAGAACAGGATGGCAAATGTTTATCACTATATGTATTTTATACATATACGTAAAATATATCTTATGCCTACATACATACATACACACAAACATAATGTGCCCATGCCAGGTATTAACTGTTCCTAGCAGTCTTTTTTGACTGATACATTCTTCAATAAAAGGTTAAGAATGGTTATTTCTGGATGGTAGGAATTAAATTTTTTCTTTACAATTTTGTATTTTCAGTTGTTTTTTTTTTTATTAAATTTATTGGGGTGACAATTGTTAGTAAATTTACATAGATTTCAGGTGTACAATTCTGTATTACATCGTCTATAAATCCCATTGTGTGTTCACCACCCAGAGTCAGTTCTCCTTCCATCACCATATATTTGATTATTTTCAGTTTTTTAAAAACTGAACGCATATTACATTTCTATGATTAGGAGAAAAAAGGGAGTTTAAAAAAAAATTTTTTTTTTTTTTGATAATCTCACCTCTTCTGGTATGAGCCTTGTTGGACCCCCTTCTACAGAGGAGCTGATCACGCCCTACTAGGTGTAGGCCCTTTGTCTCACATGTCACTGCTGTTATAATTTTCAAACGGTATTGTTTTTATTTGTTGACTGTGCCCTTCACTAAGACCATGCATCTTGAGGATGAGGATCCTGTCTTACTCATCTAAGCAAAAAGAAGAGAGAAAATTCACATTAAGTTCTCCTAGAACTCAGGAATGTCCGAATATGGAATGAGAGTGGAATGTGGTATGAGGAACAAGGATAGAGCAGCCATTACTCATTTCCCCATAACCATCCAGTAATCCTGTTGGCTTTTTAGAGTATTTTCTATCTCTTCTTTCTCTTCCTTCTACCCCCCCCCCACCCCGTCCCCTTCTTGGTTGTTTTTCATCAGAGGCCACATTAGAGCATTGTAAAAGACAGTCCCGATGTTTGGATGTCATTTGAGGTACTCTGAGGAAAAAAATTTTAGAGACATTAAAGGGTAGAGGAAATAATCTAAATTTTAATTTACTGAAATGGAAACCATGAGGGAAATAAACTGATGTGGTGAAGAGTCAGCAATTTTAGCTGAGTAATCAATATGTTATTTTATTTCAATTTAGGCTTGGAAGACTGTGGGACAGTATAGGACCAAAAGGAAAAAAAAAATCTGAATTTAGAATTAAGGCAATAAAAAAAGAGGATCTTGTCCAATAGGATTTTACAGATATTTTTTTCTGCCTTCTCAAATCTTGCCATCATGTTAATGGCAGCTCTTTTATTACTGTGTGGAGGAGAAAGGGGGACAAGGTTTTATAGCATGTGAAGGTAGTCTTGTACCCAAGTTCAGGGCTAGCTGATTAATAAATGTGTTCAGTTAGCCTGGGAAATTATAAGAAGTTTTAAAGCTAAGTTGTTTGCCATATTTCCATAGGCTCAGACTCTTACTGGACCTTTCTTAGGAGAGATTTAGTATCATTGGACTCTTACAGCTGAGAGGATTTACCAAGAGCAAGAAGGGAGGAAGCAGTTTAGAGTTCAAAGTTCCACACTTGGTGCAAACTGACCATATACTCTTGGTCAAGTCATTTACTTTCATTATTCTTAAAATGCAAATATCTTCCTTGACGTCTGGACAAAGCTTTTCTCAAGATCACATGTAACTGGATATGCAAGTTTATGTACAAAAACTTTTAAACTGTGATAACAGATGTACTACCCGGCCAGCTCCTTGAGGGCCCTCTGTCCCCATGGGTATCGAGTATATACTGAATGATTGGGCAGCGTCAGAGGAGTAGTTGGACTGGGTGACATGATTTAAGGGCTCTTCTAACTCTCACATTCTTTGATTTTTTTGATTCGCTGTCTTTAAATTTCATATTCACAACTACAGATGGAATAGGATCACACACAAAAACAGTAGCTTAGCAATGTTTATTACTTTGAGTTGAATTTCTTTTCAGGGTTTTTCTCCATGAGATAATTTCTCCATTACAAAGGAGGATTGACTACGTTAGAATCTCAGTTGTCAGAAACTTTATTACCTAAGGAAATAAATATGGAAGTCATAGAAGTGCATTTTTAAGGCATCGTGACAGGGAAATTATGGTATAAGAAAAACAGTGGAATTCCAACTACATTTATGTCAGATGTTCTGAACTGTATAACATCTGTATCTTTTGTGTTTTCTCCTGACTTAGGAGGTCTGACAATTAAGTTTACGAACTTGTTGCAACAATGTTGCTAACCTTTTTTGACAGAGGTATTATTCATCATGAATTTGTACCAACTGGACAAATAGTTAACCAAATTTGCTATTTGGAAGTGCTGAAAAGGCTGCATTAAAAAGTTAGACAAAAACAACCTGAACTTTTCGCCCACAATTCATGGCTCTTGCATCACGACAATGTACCAGCTCACACGGCACTGTCTGTGAGGGAGTTTTTAGTCAATAAACAAATAACTATATTGGAACAAGCTCCCTACTCACCTGACCTGGCCCCCAATGACTTCTTTCTTTACCTGAAGATAAAGGAAATATTGAAAGGTAGATATTTAATGACATTCAGGACATCAAGGATAATACAATGACAGCTCTGATGACCATTCCAGAAAAAGAGTTCCAAAATTGCTTTGAAGGGTGGACTAGGCGCTTGTGTCGGTACATAGCTTCCCAAGGGGAGTATTTCGAAGGTGACCAGATAAGTTCACGAACTTAATTGTCTGACCTTATATATTCAAAAATCTGATGTTATCCCTTCTTTGAGGCTATTTCTGAACAATGGGGGAGAAGGAAGAATTCCTTAGTAAGGCATAAAATGCCCTTTTCATTTTAGTAGCTGTCGACTCTTCAGTCTTTCCAGACTCCTGACGTTATATATCCCTGACTGGGCCATAGCCATGTACACTTACCTCTTTCTTTTCCTTCTCTGTGCTTGGCATTGCTCTCTCTTCCCCTTTTCTGCCTGGTAAGTTACTACCCATTGTTTAAGGCCTCAGCTCACATTTCTTTTTTTCCCCTCGCCTAGTCAACATTGTTTCCTTGGTCAATATTCCAGTGAAGACATTTAGAAATAAATGACTTTCCACAAGACAATGTTCTTGTAAGCGTACTGCTTAACTCCTTTTGACCACTCTGTGTTCAAAAATCTTATCTTTTTAAGGGTCAGATAGACTGCACTGAGATATCTATGTTTGAAAGATTTATGAAAACCACACAAGGATTTGTTGAAAAAGGTTGAAGCTTCACTCTGAAATGTGGACCATGGTGTTTTCTATGTTAAACGGTGCAGTGTGTGTAAGAGTTATTATGATGCGTTGTGGAATCACTTAGGCCAGGGTTCAAATGTTTTCACCATTTGCTGCACTTGTGACCTTGAGTAAGCTATTTAATGCCTGGAAATCTCCAATGCAGACTAGGAATAGTAAGAGCTACCCAGTAACTTAGCACAAATACTTCATTCATTCAGTTCATGTTTTTGAATAATGCTAGACTCTGTCGAAATGCAGTGGGAATATAGTGGTGACCGAGACAGACAGGGTCCCACAACTGTGTTCTCAAAACTTTCCCTGTAGGAGGCCTGTGTGTGTTGGATGGATGGCTAAGGGATAATTGAAAAGTAAATAATAAACAGATAATTTCAAAAAGTGGAAAGATCTAGTCAACACAAATAGTTTTATTAGATGAGACTGTCAGCTAGGTTTTGCTCCCTGCTATCTATTAGTTCTGGAAAATGCTGTCAGTCTGTTCCTTATTACCCTGGCGGTACCTTCTGTCTTTTCTGCTTTGTCCGGTGGACTCTTGTGTCCTGCCCGGATGTCTGTCTTCTGTGACTTTGTGATGACCTGCTTTTGCTACAGTGCATAGGGCTTTCCCTGTGGACTGCTCAGTCCTCTTTTTTGGGATATTTCGTTCTTGATTGGGCCACAGCACCTCTTGTGAAACAGCGTTAGACATTTGCCACTGCTCCACAGCTCTGGGGTAGCTGTTTATTTATAGTGAAGCCTCCAGTAGTGTTTCTAGGCGAAACCGTGGTGCAAACTCTTCCTAAAGGCAAAACCCATGGGTATTTCAGGGACATGTGATGGCCCTCTTTATTTTGTCAGCTTGACGTGATGAGTGAAAAGAGCAAGAAGTAACAGACGAGCGCTTGATTAAATTTTCTTTATGAATTTTTAAAAAGGAATTTATTTTTGGAGGCAGCAGGTTTAGGTTCACAGCAAAATGAAGAGGAAGGTATAGAGATTTCCCATAGTCCTCCTTAACCCCATAGATGTGAAGCCTCTCCTAATGTTAATATCTGGCACCAGACTGGCACATTTGTTACAATTGATGAACCTACAGTGTCACGTCGTTGTCACCCGAAGTCCATAGGTTTACCTTAGGGTTCAGCCTTGGTGTTGTACATTCTGTGGACTAATGTATAAGGACATATGTCAGTCTTTATAGTAGTATACAGAGTATTTTCACTGCCCTAAAAAATTCTCTGTGCTCTGTCTATTCATCCTTCCACCCGTTCCCCAGACCGCTTGGCAACCACTGATCTTTTTATTGTCTCCATAGTTCTGCCTTTTCCAGGATGTCACAAAGCTAGAATCATACAGTTTGTAGCCTTTTCAGATTGGCTTCTTTCACTTAGTAATATGCATTTATGGTTCCTCTGTGTGTTTTCATGGCTTGGTAGCGCATTTCTTTTTAGCACTGAATAATATTCCATTGTCTGGATGTAGCACAGTTTATCTTTTCTCCTACTGAAGGACATCTTGCTTGCTTCCAAGTTTTGGCAGTTATGAGTAAAGCTGTTATAAACATGTGTGCAGGTATTGTATGGACATAAGTTACATAAGTTTTAACTCCTTTGGGTAGATACTAAGGAGTGTGATTGGTGGATTGTATGGTAAGAATGTGTTTAGTTATGTAAGAACCTGCCAAACTGTCTTCCAAAGTCTCTATACCATTTTGCATTCCCACCAGCAATGAGAGTTCTTGTTGCTTTATATGAATTTTAATATTCAACTCCCTCCCCGCCCTTTTTCCGCCTCCCTCCCTCTCCACTCCGGTTCAAGCCGCTGTTTCTCAGTCTAGTTGTGTAGGACACAGCTCCTTGGCCCATGCTAGTGTTATGTATGAGCCTTGCGCTCCCCCCTCTTCCCCCTGGCTGAGGCAGTTGGTCGCTGGTCATCTGTCGGCTGCTCATGGCAGCTTACACTGGCTGCCAGCTGCTCACTCCGCCCGGCTCCAGGGAGAGCTGTTGTTCACAATCTTAGCTGTAGAGGGTGCAGCTCACTGGCCCATGTGGGAATCGAACTGGTGACCTCGGCGGCGTTAGGAGTCTGGCGCTCCAACCACCTGAGCCACTGGGCCGGCCCAGTATTCAACTTTTTAAAGAGTCCTCTATATTAAGGAAAATGAGTTACATACAAAGTGGAGGTTTTACTGTGAAGCTGCACCTCCACATTCCCAGGGGAGCAGGATGAGGGACCATAGGTATATATGTGTAGGGAAGCCAGAGCTCTCTGTGGTTCTGGAGAGTGGGGATTAAGAAGAAGCCACAGACATTGTTTCTGCGTATCTCCTCACTTTCTCTGGGACTTCTCCTGACTTCTCACTTTGAGATTATCCTTTCAAATGTGCTGCTAACATCTGTAAGGTTAGAGCTGGGCCCAGGTGGTTAGAGCAGCCTTGCCCTGCAGCTCCCGCAGTGCGGGATGAAGATAAGGAGCTGGGGATGAGGAGGGGTTTGGGGCGGGGGAGGATCACAGAAGGAAAGGCCCAAGTGGGCAGTTTTTTTATTAGGTTTTCAATTCCCAATCTTCACTATGACAATTCTTAAGTGCTTCGTCCTTAGAAGAATTCTTTGAAAGGTGTGACCAAACAACTGAAAAAAAATAAAAGTTGGACCTCACCACTGGTCATTATGTCCCCACAGTCCCAACACTCCTACCCAGGTTCCTCTAAAAAGCTCTACGTTTACAGACAGTCCTGTGCAGAGGTCCTTCTGGAAATTTTTGGGGAAAGGGTGTGAGTCGTCCCCTTTCGCCTCCTCCTGGAGTAGGGCAGGGACCAGGGTGTCTGATCAGCTGACCTGGGAGCACAGCTGGAACAGTCATCCCTTCCAGGGCCAGGCCTCCAGTGTAGCCCTCACCGAGGCTCCAGGAGCACCTCGCACCTCTGCCCTTGAGCCATTGCGAAGAGCAATCTCCTTCGAGCAATCTCCTTCCTGCGCTTTACCTCGCGAAGGGGCTTTGTCTTTGTTGCTTCAGAGGGCACTGCTGTCTTAGGTCTCTGCCGACTGGACTTGGGCTACGTAGAGAGTCCCCTCCACCTCCCTCTTGCTTCCACCTCTGGGAACCACCCCTACGGTCAGAGGCTTCCCTAATGGACACCCTCTACGAAGAACTCTTTTGGTCCCTGGACCGTAATGAAGACGGGACCCTGGACATCCTTGAGATTCAGGAAGGCCTGGAAGATATGGGGATTTTTTCCTTCCAGGAGGAAGCGCAAGTGGGCCTCTGTGGGGCTAGTCAGAGAGATGATGGGGCTGGGAGCCTGGGAGACGCTTTGGGTAGAGAGGAGTGAAGCCAAATTTATACGTTCCTAAGCTTGACCTGGGCCTCACTCTAGTCTTCAGGTCGATTACCAACCTTCCTGTATTAAGAGTAACTCAACACAGCTCATACTTTTCTCAAACATTTTTCTCAGTTTTCTCCCTGATAATAAGACTTCCAACTTCAAATTGCTCTCAAGATGTTGGCAGCAACCTTGTTTTGAGGGTCATCTTGTGTAATGTACTCACCTGTTACTATAGCCTAGATGGGAACCTAGGTGGAAGACGCTCCCTCACCACTCGGGAGGTGTCCTTTAACTTGGAATTTCCAAAATCATGGCTGTTCACTAACATTTCTATTGACCACAATATACAGTTTTTAGATGAAACTCAGTACATAAATGGCACCCCAGAATGCTGTGATATTTTCTCTTGGATGATGCAAATCTCAGGATATGTGTTGAGTAATCAGGAAATAATTTCCAGATGAAAATCATCATCAATTTAATTTGTAAAAGGAATGAAATAGAAATAATTATTTTTCAGTGACAAGACAAATGTATTTGCTTTTGAAACTAAGTACTAATTGAAAGTATTTGAATCAAGGCTATTTACGTTGCAGACAAGAGAATCCTACTCACACTCTTCTAACAAAAAATGCTAGAATTCTTTGTATGTATATATACTGTATTAGACCAAGGAAACACTTTATTCCTAGTTTGTTGGGAGTTTTTAATTATGAATGGTGTTGAATCCATCACAAATTTTTCTGTATTTATTAAGATGCTCATATGACTTTTTTATTCTGTTAATGTTGTAAATTACAAGATTTTTTTTTTTTTTTAGTGTTAACCTAAACTGGTATTACTGGAATACAAGATATATATCTTTATCTACATCTATATGTATATCTAGATATCTAGCTATTTCTATCAATATAGTTATAGCTCCCATTTTATATGCTGTTATCTTTTATATATTGTTATATATTATTTTATATATACTATTGTCCATTTTTAATATAGTATTACCCATTTTATATATTTTTAGATTTGATTTGCTAACATTTTATTTAGGATTTTTTAATCTATTTCACTAATGATATTGCTTATAATTTTCTTTCATGGGAATGTTTTTAAAGTATAGATTAAATTTCTTTGACACTTATAGGACTACTCATATTTTCTATTGATGTGTCAATTTTCAATAAGTTCTCTTTTTCTAGGCATTTGTCTATTTTATCTCAATTTTTATACTTTTTGATATGTTGTTCATAATATCTTTATATCTTTAGAGTCTATAATGTCCAGTAATTTTCATTGTTACTTTCTGATGTTGGTTCTTTGCCAATTTCAGGGGTTTATCAATTTTATTGTCTTTTTTTCAAAGAGCTATCTTTTGATATTGTTTATCCTTTCATTGGTATATTTGTTTTCTTTTGGATTACTTTTTACTCTTTATTTCTTTCCTTCTACTTAAAAATTTTTTTTCTAATTACTTAAGATTGAGGCAAATCTTAAGAATGCTTCATTGATTTCCAGCCTTTCTTCTTTTCTAATTGTGCATTACACCCATAAATTTTCCTCTAAGCTTTTGTTGCATCTCATGAGTTTCAGACCTTTTATTCTCTGAGTCCAGAGCTTAAAGGTCTGACCATTACACCATCCTGCCACAATGAGGCATTATTTCCCCAGAAGAGCATGGCCATCAAATCAACAGAATTTATAAGCTTTGAGTGGGTGACTGTGAGTGTCCTAGTCGGCAGAAGGTTAATATTTTGGGTAGCAGTGGGATAAGGCTTACATTTAATAACAAATGCCATAATTTTTATTTCTTTCTCAAAGATAATTATTTCTATTAATAAAGATAGACAGTTTGATATGACAGCTTTTTGTAAACATCTTTAGGAAAAGATTATTTAATTTTGAAAATAGAAGGGAACCTACTATTTAGATATTTAAATCACATGCTGCGTCAAGTGGTTTTCCTCTATCTTGGTATTTATAAAACACATGTCTTGTAGGAAAACAGCAATCTACTTGAAATATAGGTACAAATAATTTAGCAGTTTAGCCCATATTAAAATTTCTCTCTCTCTCTCTCTTTCTGTAGAAAATTTTTACTACTGGTGATATCAACAAAGATGGGAAGCTGGATTTTGAAGAATTTATAAAGTATCTTAAAGACCATGAGAAAAAAATGAAGTTGGCATTTAAGAGTTTGGACAAAAATAATGATGGTGAGTCTTTTTTTCTGTTCATCACCAGATATGAAGAAGCACTTCTCATACTTTTAAGAATCTAAAACAAAGTAATTTAGTCTGTCTTTTTTTAAATGATAATTATTACTAGTGCAATACTTGTTTTTCTTAGTAAGGTAATTTTATATAAAATTCATGTTTTTAGTGAAGAAAATTTATAGATAATTTTGTCCACTAAATTAAAAAACAATGAGTTTTAAGGCTGTTTGTATAAAATGTTAACTATGGAACATTATGCTGATTTGACTTAAAGCTCTGGGCTAAAAATAATTATTTTTCCTTGCTCTTTGGGCAAGAAGGATTTATTTTTGTTTTGCATATAGGCATAAGTATTGTACATTCTAATATTTAAAAAATTTTCATATTATCTTTCATTTGATAGTTTTTAAAAGAATTAATTTAGAGCAGATACTCTCTGATCCTGAAAATTAGGAAAAAATAGCAGATAGACATTTAAATATGTATGTTCTGACTGGATTTATGGTTTCTCTATTTGATTAATAGCTTGAAGTTACAGTCCCAGCTGTGTAGAGCAAAAAGCAAGGGGCACAGTAGGAGAAAGAGAAAAGTCATGAAACCCTTATCACTAGAGGCAACCTTTCATAGGAAGAGGGGATTTATTTTAAAAAATTAGAATGCAGTCTCCAGCCCTTCCCTATGTATGAGTAGTCAGGACCATTTCATTCATAGACTTACAGAAACATCCATAGACAATATGTAATGAATGGCCATGGCTGTGTTCCAATGAGACTTTATTTACAAAAGCAAGCAACAGGCCTCATTTGGTCAGCGGGTTATAGTTTACTGGCCCCTGGTTTATACTGAACATTCAGTTCGAGTCAAGGCAGGTTCCTTCAAACAAACTAGCAACTAAATCCTTTGAATGGTTTTGAAGACTGTTCAAGTCTGTGACTCTCAGCCAGTAAGAGCTGAATTTACGGTAGAAAGTAGTGCTATTGGAACACTTGCTATCTCCCATAACCTTACATTATATACCCCTAAGTCTGGCCTTCATCCAGTCTTCTAGCAAAACCCTTTTCTTGCAACTTTACCTCTTCCCCGTAAACTTTCCTCCCATCCCGGACCCTGTACAGTTCAGCTGCCGAGATAGAACTATCTGTATAATGTTAGGACAGGCGGTAGCGGAAGATGGCGCTACCTCATGACCATCTGCCAGGTAAGGAGAGGTCAGTCATCCCAGTATATAGGTTGTGCACATATCGGTGTCCATTTCAGGAAATTCTGAATGAACTAGAGGAAATAATTAAAGATGAAATTTTATGCTACATTTGTAGTAAATACAATTTCCTCATAATTTATCTTGTTTCTATATTTTTAAAAAAATTTATCATTACAGATTCATGATTTGTTTATCAGACTTCCTTAAAGCAAAGCATGTGCAGTCTATCCTCATTATTTGTGGATTCCGTTTCTTTTTGCTTAAAAATTATAAAATAATTTTTCAATTAGTTGACAGACAATATTATATTAGTTTCAGGTGTACAACATAGTGATGAGACATATATGTAACTTACAAAGTGATCCCCATAAGTCTAGTACCCACCTGACACCATACATGGTTATTACAATATTATTGACTATATTCCTTATGCTATACCATACATCCCCATGACTACTGAGTACTTCTTAATCCCTTTCCCTTTTTTACCCATTTTCCCAAGCCCCCTCCCAGGATTCTGTATTTGAGAACTTGCCTGCTTGCTGAAATTTAACCCCACAGTTAATCCTCATAGCGCTTTCACAGTCCTTCGTGGACATGCGCAGAGCAGTGAAACGTTTTGTTGCTTGACGTGCAATTTCTAGCTGAGGTAGAACAAGGTGTGCTCTGCTCTTTGTTTTAGCTCTCCTACTTTAAACAAGTGTTCTTTTTTAGTCTACTTAGTGACATTCTTTGTTTGCATTTTTGTGTTTTTGTTGGTGATTTTGTTGTTTAAAATGGCTCCCAAGCATAGTTCAGTCTAGAATTCCTAAATGTAAGAAGGCCATGATGTGCCCTAGGAAGAAAATGTCTATGTTAGTAAGCTTCATTCAGGCATCAGTTATAGTGCTGTTGACTGTGAGGTCAGTGTTAAAGAGTCAATAATACATATTTAATAAGGTGTCTTTAAATAAAAAATAAAAACACACATAAAACAAGATTTTGTATTGTTTGGTTGACAAAAATGTTGTGACCAGAGTCTCAGAGGAACCTAACCCTGTATTTCCCATAGGAACCAGTGATTCAGAATTTGCTAATTCATTGTTCATGTAATGACCGTGAATAGTGAGAATCAAGGGTATCTTATTAAGAGTGCAATTATAAAGGAGAATATTCAGAGTGGTATTTAAGGAATTTCATTGCAAGCAGATGGATTTCTCTAATGGTCCTTACATTGTTCAGATTCTCAGGCTGCTCCTTTGCTCTCCCCAGGATGCTCTTCAAACCCTGGCATTTCTTCAAAGTCCTTGCCTTAAATGAAGCCTTTCCTTTCACCACAAACAGTAATTTTTGTCTTGCTCTTTTCCTAGAGAACATTGCCATTAATACTGGTTTGGCATCAAATCCTCTGTTATGCTGTTTTGTTTCTTCCTGTCACATGCTGTTAGTCTTAGGATCCTCATGAGTCCATGAGCTGCTTGAGGGAATACGATATTACTCGCATTTATTGCTTATAGTTTCCCTTTTTTCTCTTCTGATTCTTCTCCTTCAGTATACAAACATGCTCTGATTTCTCCAATAATAATTTTCCCTTTCCCACTATCTTCTTATCTTTGTTCTCTTTATTTTTATTGCTAAATTTCTCAGAAGAATAGTCCACACTCTTTGGCTTCATTTAGTTATTTTCTACTTCCTTTTAACCCAGTGTAATACATCTTTATGCATAATAAATGCCTAGTCATTTATGAAAATGTGAAAATGCATACTTTTAAAATTAATAGATCCTAGCTTAATTGAATTTACCTCACAATCAGGGTATCTTGATTTGGATTTCAGTTCTGCTGCTTCTTAATGTTCCTTGGTAAAGCCACTTAATCTTTCAGTCTCTTCTTCTTTAGGGGGAATATCACTATTTAGCTACAAAGCAGTTATGATTTCTGAATGAAATACTGTGTGTACTTGTTTAATGTATTTGTCAAATTTTGAGTTGGTGTTGCAATATGTATTGAAGCAAATATAATTCTCACCTAAATTCATAATTTTACTTAATCAGTTCAAGGCTTTCCCTTATAAAATTAGGAATTTGAGATTCATGATTTCTAAGGTTTTTATCAGTTCTGAGTCTGAGTTTATGTTCTTTTTATTTTTTAAAGGAAAAATTGAGGCTTCTGAAATTGTCCAGTCTCTCAAGATACTAGGTTTAACTATTTCTGAACAACAAGCAATGTTGATTCTTCAAAGGTAAGCTTTTCAGCTGTTGACAGTGGGTTACTTTTTGACTTTCATTTTCATATCCTGCATTAGAGAGCTATGTTTGTGTGGCTTAAAACCACTCCTTGCACCTCACCATTCCTTGCTGTGTATATTCAATATTTTTCTTCCCTTTTTCTCCCTTTTTATTCTGTATGAGCACATACATCCAAAGTGTAGGAATGGGAAATGTCAGCTCAAATAGGACTCTTTCTTGCAGGGCCTGAAGGGGCGTTGGAATGGCAGTGCGGTGTTAAATCTATAGAGAAGTCTAAGAGTTTTAGCACTGCCATTTTTCCCATTTGGTGTCTGATGTGACAGTAGAACTCATTGTTTCAAGACAAGGAGTCTGGTGGAGTCATCGTATTATTTAACTTACATGTGGCTGGATAAGAGGGAAATTTCAAAGTTCTAGCTGACTGATGAAGAAACACCACAGATTTAAACTTTCAGAAAACAGAGGTGCCAATCTGAACAGTTAACTATTTCATAGGTCAGGCCTTTACAGACTTAATGTTTTATTTCACAGGATAGAACAATAATCTCTGAAGTCTAAGTGTCCTTGAAGACTCTTTTTGTTACAAACACACCATAGGGACTAATTTTTAATTTTATTTTATTATGACAACAGAAAACAGATTCTTGTAAATGTTTTCAGTTTTCAACATTATCTAAAAAGTTTCTTCTGAATGGCTTTATTGTTGAATTTATCTCCTTTTATATATGCACCAGGGGCATTTTTCTCCTTTCTATCTATCCAGAATTTATAAGCAGCTGCTCAATAGGAGGGCCTTGAGACTTAGAGCTCAACATATTAACATTGGGTGAGAAAGTCTTTCCCGAGGAAATGAAAAGGAGATAAACAGCATTTGGACAGTGGGATATGGAGCATGTAACATTTTGCTTCCAAAGTCCCATTCTTCAAGGAAAGTGAAAGGTTTTTTGTTGTTGCTGTTCTTTAGGCCAGAAATTATATTCCTGTATTCCTTTTCATAGCTTTAAGACTAATGGAAATTCCAAGCCCAAGCTCCAGAATAGACCATGGAATGCAGAAGGATGGGTATTTAAAAACATCTATATAGGGCCGGTCCAGTGGCTCAGGCGGTTAGAGCTCCATGCTCCTAACCCTGAAGGCTGCCGGTTCGATTCCCACATGGACTACTGGGCTCTCAACCACAAGGTTGCCAGTTCAATTCCTTGAGACCCACAAGGTATGGTGGGCAGTGCCCCCTGCAACTAAGATTGACCACAGCACCTTAGCTGAGCTCCCGAATGGCTCAGATGGTTGGAGAGCATCCTCTCAATCACAAGGTTGCCAGTTCGATTCCTCAGTCCCGCAAGGGATGGTGGGCAGCGTCCCCTGCAACTAAAATTGAACACGCACCTTGAGCCGTGCTGCTGCTGAGCTCCCAGATGGTTCAGTTGGTTGGAGCACAGGCTCTCAACCATAAGGTTGCCAGTTCGATTCCTCGAGTCCCGCAAGGGATGGTGGGCAGCACCCCCTGCAACTAAAATTGAACACGGCACCTTGAGCTGAGCTGCAGCTGAGCTCCCAGATGGCTTAGTTGGTTGGAGTGCAGGCTCTTAACCACAAGGTTGCCGGTTTGACTCCTCAACTCCCCTCAAGGGATGCTGGGCTCCGCCCCCTGCAACTAGCAATGGCAACTGGACCTGGAGCTGAGCTGCGCCCTCCACAACTAAGACTGAAAGGACAACAACTTGAAGCTGAATGGTACTCTCCACAACTAAGATTGAAAGGACAATAACTTGACTTGGAAAAAAATCCTGGAAAAGTACACACTGTTCCCCAATAAAAAAAAAAAAAAGTCCTGTAAAAAAAAAAAAAAGTAGTTAAAAAAAACCACCAGCTATATAATTGTATATGTAAATATTTTATGACAACTTTACTGACATATAATTCTCATACCATAAAATTCACTGTTATAAAGCATGCAATTCAGTCATTTTTAGTATGCTCACAGAGTTGTGCAATCATTGCCACTATCTAATTTTAGAACATTTTCATCATCCCTGAAGGTTACCCTCGATTTATCAGCATTCCCTACTTGTCCCGTGCAAGCCCCGGCAACCACTGATTTACTTTCTGTCTCTATGGATTTGTCTATTCTGGACATTTCATATGAATGAAATCATTTACTATGTGGCTTTCTGTGTCTGGCTTTTTTTCACTTAGCTATGGTAGCTAAATTTATATCAGATAAGATTATAAGGTAAAAACAAATTTTGTCACAAGACAGAGATTGTCAGATGAAAGAAAAAGTAAAAGAAAATCCTACTAACTAAAAATAAAACAAGGGTAGCTAAATTAATATCAGATAAGATTATAAGGTAAAAATTAAAATTTTACATTAATGAGAATAGAGTGTCATCACATCTTAAAATTCACCACAAAGACATAAAATTTTGTAAGCTGGTTGATAGAATTTCCGGCATAAATTGACAAATCCATCATAGCAGAGAGAGATTTTAACACGCTCTTCCTGTATGTGATAGGTCAAGCAGAGAAAAAGATTTAGTCAAGACAGAAAAGATTGAAATAAATAAGAAGCTTGATTTAATGGGCACATAATAGAACTTTGCATGAAAAAATTAGAAAAAATTTTTTTTCTTATGTGTATATGGAACATATAAAAACTGATTTTGCAGTAGCCCATAAACCCAGGCTCAACACATTTCAAAGAATTGATATCACAAAGACCACCTTCTTTGACCACAATGCATTAATTTAGAAGTCAATAACAGAAATAAGTTATAAAAATTCCAGTGGTTTTTGAAATGATTACACACTTCTCAATGACTTACGGATCAAAGAAGAAATCATTCATGAACATTCAAAAGTACTTTGATTTAAAAAAAATGAAAACATCACATAAAAATGTATAAAGGGAATCAAATATAGGGTGTCAGAAGGAGACTTGACTTTAGGTGGTGAAGAAACAGTGCAATATGCAGATGACGTGTTATAGAATTGTATACTTGACACCTATATAATTTTATTAACCCCAATAAAAAGATTTGTTCATTAAAAAAAGAACTTGGGAGATAT
This sequence comes from Rhinolophus hipposideros, assembly GCF_964194185.1. Classification (NCBI taxonomy): domain Eukaryota; kingdom Metazoa; phylum Chordata; class Mammalia; order Chiroptera; family Rhinolophidae; genus Rhinolophus; species Rhinolophus hipposideros. Next base: position 14,778,504 of record NC_138065.1, read on the forward strand.
AGCTAAGGTGGTACTTAGGGGGAATTTTATAGCCTCAAAGCATGTATTAGAAAAGAATTAAGGTCGAAAATTAACGTGTTAAGGAGAGATACCAGAATAACATCAAAGAAGGTAGAAAGAAGGAGATAACAGAGATAGTGGAAATAAAAAAGCAAAGATACAGCAATAAGATCAACAAAGAGAAACGATGCTTGTTGGAAAAGACAAATTTCGGGAAAGATTGATGAACTAAAAAGAGATGTAAATAAATGATGTTTGATTGCACGTAGACACATCAGAAATTTTTAAAAGGTAATAAAATAGTATGAATAATTTTCTGCCAATAAATTGGAAAACACATGAAATAGAAGAATTTCTAAAAAAATGTAATTTTCCAAAACTAAATAAAAAAATAGCCAATAATACCTAAATAAAGACATTGCATTAGTAATTAAAAGTATTTCCAGGAAGGAAACTTTAGCTCCAGATGGTTCTTACAAACTATCAAATAACAGAGCTACAAGTATTTGTGGAGTGTAGAAGTACACTATCCAATCCATTCTGTGAGGCCATTATAACCATAATACCAAAGACACACAATTAACGAAAGAGGGAAATTACAGGCTAACACGATTTATGACATAAATGTAAATATTTTAAAGAAAAGATTAGCAAACTGAATTAGCTGTACATAAAAAACACAATATACCACAATCAATACTTTTGTAAGAGCAACTTCAAAAATTTCATTAGAAGGCATTACAGAAGACTCAGTACAGAAAAGATGTACCTTCTCTTCAAATTGATGATTCAGTGCCATTTAAAAACCTTCTTAGGCTGAGTCTCAAACTTCCATTAAAGAGCAAAAGCCCAAGAATAACCAAGACATTCTTTTTTATTTTTATTTTTATTTTTATTAGTTTCAGGTGTACAAAACAATGTAATAGTTAGACATTTATCATTTATATCCCTCACACAGTGACAACTCCCCTCCCCCCATCCACTACCCCTCTGACATCGCACACAGCTATTACATTTCTTCTGTCTCTATTCCTAATGCTGTACTCCACTTCTTGTAACTATGTATATGTGTATATATATATATATATACATACATACATATATATATATATATATACATATATATATATATATATATATATATATATATATATATATATATATAAAATGGTAGTTGACATTCATTATTGTTCAGCTTCAGCTTCAGGTGTACAGTGCAGTGATCAGGCATCTACATCATCCCTGAGGTGGTCTCCCTAATGAGACAAGTATCCATCAGATACCCTACAAAATCTTAGAACATTATTGATTGCATTCCCCAAAATGACTTTCGTATCCCCATGGTAATCTTGTGGTTACCGATTGTGCTTTCTAATGCCTTCACCTTCCCTCTTATACCCACACTGCCTCCTATCTAGCAACCCTCAGTTTTTCCTCTGTCTCTGAGATTGTTTCTGATTAGTTCATTCATTTATTCTTTTCTTTAGATTCCACATATAAGTGAGATCATATGATATTTGTCTTTCTCTGTCTGACTTATTGCACTTAACATAATGTTCTCTAGGTCCATCCATATTGTTGCAAATGGTAAGATTTCATTCTTCCTTATGGCTGCGTAATACTCCATTGTACCACAGTTTCTTAATCCAGTTGTCTACCGATGGGCATTTCGGATGTTTCCATGCCAAGACATTCTTAAAGAGCCACAAGGAACAGGGTGGGGGTGGTGGGAGGTAGGTAAGAGCTGCCCTATTGGATATCAAGAGTTGTTATTAAGCTATAATTATGATAGTGGTATTGCTACACAAATTGACAGATTGACAAAAGGAACATCATAACCCAGAAACGTACCCATCCATATTTGGGATTTGTCACAAGACAGAAGTAGCTTTACAAACCAGTGGGAAAAGGAGAGACTGTTGAACAAATGGTGCTCCTGGTTATCCATCCATGCAGACAAAAATGAAATTGGATACCTACCTCATACCACACACAAAAATCAACCTAAATGTGACAGTTAAACTATAATACTTTTGGGGGGAAAAAGAAAATGTTTTTATGTCAATGTAGGGAAGAATTCGTTAAAAAAACACACAAAAGGCAGTAATCATAAATAAACAGATTGACAAATTCAGCTATAGTAAAATTAACAGCATCTATTCATGGACACCATAAATAAAGTGAAAAGACAAAGAGAAGGTATTTGCTAATTTATAACTTGAAGGTTAGAATCAAGTGTATAGAGAGCTATACATACCGTGTTTCCCCAAAAATAAGACCTAGCCGGAAAATGAGCTCTAACGAGTCTTTTGAAGCAAAAATTAATATAAGACCTGGTATGATATGATATGATATGATATGATATGATATGATATGATATGATATTATACCCAGTCTTACATTATAGTAAAATAAGACTAGGTCTTACATTAATTTTTGCTCCAAAAGACTCATTAGAGCTGATTGTCCGGCTAGGTCTTGTTTTTGGGGAAACATGGTATATAAGAAAAAGACACTCAACCCTTTAGAAAAATGGGCAAAAGGCATGAACAGGCATTTCACATGGGGGAGAAATTCATAGCAAGTTAATAATGGTAAGAGATGCTCAACCTCATTAGTAATTAGAAAAGAAGTACACTATAAACCCACAGTAAGACCATCTTATAAAAGAAGTTTGTCAGTACTATGTGTTTTGTGGCTTTAAGCTACAGAATTTAGAATTCATTTATTCATTCAATAAATATTTACTTTGTGCCAGGCCCTGTTCTAGACACTTTGGTCATGATAGTGAACAAAATTTATAAAATCCCTTGCCATCTTTATTAATAATTTTCACACAAATTACAGAATAAATACAAAGTCTGGAGGCAACACCAAAACTGTTTTTCAGACACATTCATTCATTCAACAAATGAGCACTTTTTTTGTACCAGCCACTGTAGGTGCCTGGTAAACAGAGTAACAAAGCAGTCAAAATATAGAGTTACAGGCACAACATAGTTACTCTTAGGAAAAAAACAGGTACAAATGGCATTGTTTCCAAGAAGCTTGTAAAACAAAAAAGTTAAGTGAAAAATATCTAAGGCTACAATATATTAATTTTAAATAAAAAATTTAAGTAAAAAGTAAGGTTATAATATATTAACGGTTAAATGTTCCAGGTGAGGTATCAGGGTTTCTTCTTGACTCAAAAGACCCAATCACCAAGTTTGATTTTTGTTTCTCAATCGTTGCCAGTTTTCTCAGCTTAGAGAAATTTGGAGAAGGAAATTGATAGCGTATTTTGAGTATATCCCAAAATCACCTCCAAATGTTACAATAGAACATTAAGAAATACCTTCCTGAGCCAGTGCAAGAAAAAATGGATCACAAACCATTCGTTCCTACCTTCCAGTGTTTTATCTTCCAGGTTTTGTGTTTGATAGCTCATTGACTACCAAAAGTAGTCTTTAGTGAGATCTCTAATTTGGGAGTCCATTTTTATCTAAAAGACTAAAACTGTCTAATAGATCACCAATGCTTGCTGCCATTTCCAATAACTTATTATTGTGAATTGGAATTTTTTTGCTTAATAAGAATTAAGTTGGAAAAGAAACTGTCATTCTGCAAAATAGCCGGTAATGTTAGCTTTATTTATACAGTTGTTTTGTTCCTTAATTAGCTTCTTTTTTTTTCCAGCATTGATTCTGATGGGACTCTGACAGTGGACTGGCATGAATGGAGAGACTACTTCTTATTCAATCCTGTTACAGACATTGAGGGAATTATCCGTTTCTGGAAACATTCTACTGTAAGTATGCTTTATGTATTAATTTATACTTATTTGGAGCTGTAAGCCACAGCTATAGTTATCACCTGAGAATATTTTGTAACATTTACAGCTCAGGGTGCCCAGCCAACTCCCAACAGCTCCTTCACTTGTGAGTTCTTCTATTGCAGAGTATCTTAAAATTCCCCAAGACTGCATAAATATTGCAGATGTAGTACCTTTTTTTGCTGTTCTCAAAACTTAGAAGAGGTACTGCCTTCCAAAAATCTTATGAAGATAAGCTGTCCAGCTTTTATTGGCATGTAAGTATTCTGCCATAGGAAGTGTGAAAGCCATCGGCTTTTACTGTTTATAGGTACTATATTGCCTAAATTATCAGCACCTCATGCTTGCTGAGGATCTGTTTCCTTGGCGATTGACGTGGCCAAAGATCCCCTTTGAAACTTATGCTTCGTTAGTCAACTGCCTGGGTTTATCTCTGGCATAAGGCACTCGTAATTATTGAAAGTTAAAAAAAATCCTTTTGATTCGTCTGCTCAGTATTTCACAACTGTCTGTCTTTATTCTTCAAAACATGCACATTTTATTCATTAAATTACTTTAATATTTTGCTAAGATGGTGGTATACACAAAGTACAGTTTATTGTACAATCTGCTTCTGAAACCAACAAGAATTTTTTTTTTTTTCCTGCTGGGCTTGGCATCTGGACTTTTCATGGATTTTAGTAAGTTTTGTATGCACGGTATGAAGCCTAGAGTTCACGTTGCTAATAGTAACTATGCCTAAATGTACATAGAGCGTTGTAGAATTATTGGTGATTAATGCCTTTTCAACTATGAGTATACTACTATATTAGTAGTCAGTTGCCTAGATAAATTTTATACTTATGTGAAGTTGTATTTACATAATCACATTCTTACTGTATCTTTGGAGATAGTTGATAAGAGTATCCATTTTACTGAAAATGAAGAAAGAGGTTACTACTGTCACCATAAGAACACCCAAACCTGTAGGGAATTATAATAAAAATGTATTTGAGCCAAACAGAGGATACACCTGGAAGCAAGATTTCAATAGACTGGGATAAATGCTTCAGATGATAACAGTTTGCAGTTTCTTTTTATGTGTTTGAAAAGAAGGAGGGAATGTAAGGGAGATTACATGAAGGTGGGAGGAATGGGATTACAGGATAGTTAAGATTATGTGCTCTCTTGAGGGATTTGAAAGCGGGCATTTCTAAGGTGTATTAACCTAGATGCACAGAAATAATGAACATTGCTTGCTTAAGGCAAAGATAAAACTTTTACTAAAGAAATTACATGCCAGGGGCGTGACTATCCACCATGACCTGTCCAGTTAGGCATTTATGATCAGATCACCTGTGAGGTTATTTTCCATAGAAACTCTTTTTTTTCATCTACACTTATAATTTTACCTATAAAATCTTTTACAACAAAATTATTTAGATACTAAAGTTGTAAACATATTATCATTATAGAACTTTGTTTCTCTCAAACTACATTTGTAATCTATAGTAATGTTTAGAATAGATTGGAGGGCAGATCATTTTAAGCAATACCTCCTGTGAGTTAAATTTTATATAGAATCTATCACATGCTTTAAACGACAAGTTAGATTTATAAAAATATTTATAGACAGTATATTTAGGAAATGAATTTAGGGGTATTTGCATACACAATTTTTATTTAATTCTATTTACATATATAAAGCATATGTTATGGTATAAAGTATAATATAATATGGATATAATTTTGAGATCAAGGGGGAGTATCTTTGAAGAATTGACAAACTAATTTCTTTTTCTAGTTATAAGGATTCAGTACATCTGATAAAATGCTGCCCTTTCATTTTGACTTAAACTGGGAGGAGAAAAGTTACTCTGACTCTATTAAGACAGAAAATTGTAATTGTTGGTTTTGTAAATTTGTAATTACTGTAAATTTTCGTTTCTTGTGAACTGATACTGCACTTCATTTAGTGGGAACAGGCTATTTATAATCATCTATATGCTCAAATGGAATGAATGGTTTAGTATAGTTTCTAAGGAATGAAGTTGGTCTTCATTATAAAATAACACATGATTCTTCTCCAAAACAAACAATCTGGAATGATCTGTTTTTAATTGAATGAGCCTCGGGGTCTTCTTTCCATTTCAATAGGGTATTGACATAGGAGATAGTTTAACTATTCCTGATGAATTCACGGAGGAGGAGAAAAAGTCCGGACAGTGGTGGAGGCAGCTTCTGGCAGGAGGCATTGCTGGAGCTGTCTCTCGAACAAGCACTGCCCCTTTGGATCGTCTGAAAGTCATGATGCAGGTGAACTTCCTGATCTTGTGACTAAGTCTGTCCTAAATATCCTAAAACCATGAGAAATATGGTGCTTTGAAATAAGTTTAAAAATTCTCAGTAATACTGTTTCATACCTATAAAAAAATTCTCTATTTTATTGCCGTAAACCCTAAATTCAGTTTATGTCAATATTTCAATGTCCTACCAAATGTGAATTGTTGGTATGTATGTGATGAACTTTTGCTCTCTGGTGTTCTATGATTATTCAAGTGTTTAATTCTAAAAAAGTCTCCAGTTACGGTAATATTGTAGTATTCTCCTTAAATTATTTATATTTTCCTTCTATTTTATGTGTTTTCCTCAAAAGTGGGGTTTTCTGAAATATAGAATCTTGGAAAGAGGATGTAATTTTAAAAATTTTTCTAGAGCTGAGGTTAGCAGAAAAAGACCTGGATTTATAGATTAACTTTGCTATTGACTAGCAGTGTAGGCTGGTCAGACTGGAAAGAGGGAAAGAAAAGGAATTATTACTTATTTGGTGGTCATATTGTAACCTGTGTAATCCTCCTAGTAACCCAGTGAGGAAGGTATTTTATCCTCTTATGATCCGTGGGGAACCTGAGGCTCAGAGAGTTAAATAATTTTTCCTTTACAACAAATTAGATGAGGAGTGGAGTATTTTTGGCTCCAAAGCTCATGGTTCTCATACTTCTCGAAACCCCTGAGGTCTCATTTTCTTTCATTCTGGAATGTGAATAAGAATGTCTAACAAGGGTGTTTGTCAGAATTAAATAACATAGGTATATCAAGATACCTGATACATTGGAATACCCTACTGGAATATAGTAGTTGTTTTAAAAATATATTTCTTTTAAGTTGAGTTTATTCCTATAGTCAACACTTTTTATATTTGTCCTTAGGTTCCTCAGATATACCAAACTATGTCTGACAGTATTTTAAACCATCATCCATACAGAATGCACCTAATCTCAAAATGTGCTTAGAGGTAAAGATAGTGCTTTAAAGAAAAAGGAGAGGGAATTGGTGTGTGTGTTTTTTCTTAGGAACAATTGCCTTAGTACATTGACTTTGAGAGAGCTTGAATAAGTGCTCATCTTTTCCTTTGTAATATTTTATTGTGGAGTTCACTTAAAATAAAGTGGGTATCTTTGGACTTTAGTTTCTGCATGTTCAAGGAGTTCCCAAAACCACCTTCAGATTCAGTAACTCGAAGGACTGCCAGAACTCACTGGAGGATTTTATACTCATGGTTATGGTTTATTACAGGGAAAAGATATAGATTAAAATAAGCCAAGGAAAGAAGAATATAGAACTGATCCTGGGGAAGTATCAGATGCAGATATGTTGTCCTCTCCGCATAGGGTCATGATGTGTCACCTTCTTGGCATTAATGTGTGACAATATGCAGAGAGTGTTGCACACCCACCAAGAATGCTCACCTGAGTGTTTGGGTGCAGAGTTTTTATTGTGGCTCAGTCATGTGCTGCTCACATGGTTGACTTTTTAGTCTTCAGCCCCTCCCCTCTGGTTTTATATTTTTCATTTTTTAAATAGTAATCACTCATTTTGTGCAAGCCAAAAACAATCAGAAGAATAGCTGATTTCTTTAATTATTTTTGGTTTATTAGATTTAATCAGTTTTTAGATGGAAGTGATCATAAGGTCTACCGTGTTTTCCCGAAAATAAGACCTAACCGGACAATCACTCTAATGCGTCTTTTGGAGCACAAATTAATATAAGACCCGGTCTTATATTGCGTTGTATTATATTAATTATATATTGTTATGTTATATGATGTTATATTATGTTATATCATACCTGGTCTTATATTATAGTAAAATAAGACTGGGTCTTATATTAATTTTTGCTCCAAAAGACGCATTAGAGTTGATTGTTCTGCTAGGTCTTATTTTTGGGGAAACAAGGTAGTATATTTATACAACTATTACATCTATAGTATAAGCGATGTAGTTATCAGTACTCACTGGGTTAGGCTGTTGATACATGTTGTCATGAATTTATTGCCTGGAGAAGCCTTGAGATAAGACATAGAAGGTACAAGTTTTATATTTGGTGTCAAGCTCTGTATATTCCAATGTCTATAGCTCTGATATATATAATATCGAAAGTGTTTTCAGACCCATTTATATTTCATGTCGGTATTACTTCTTGGTGGGAGGGGTAATATATTACCCATAGTACATATTTTTATTTTTCTGAAACTGAACTTGTTCACATTCCAAAGGGTGTTCCGTAGCCTAATATGTAATTTAGTACATGTTTTCTTATGAATGTTGTTCATAATTATTTTAAATTTGATCATGTTCTCTCTGCTTTCCTACATTGAGGATATAATTTTTTTTTTCAGTTTTAAATTTAGAATCAGGCATCTAAAATGGTGGTAATAATTTTTCCCATCATTATATATTTTTTCAACTTTCTGCATACTATTTTCAAATACATCTTCTTGTAGTAATAAAACGTATTGGAGAAAAGAGAGTGGCTTGTATGGTTACTTTAGAAGTAGTAATAATAACAGGCCACCAGTATTTTATATCATTTTGCTTTTATTTTTAGGTCCATGGTTCAAAATCAGGCAAAATGAACATATATGGTGGCTTTCGACAGATGGTAAAAGAGGGAGGTGTCCGCTCTCTTTGGAGAGGAAATGGTACAAATGTCATTAAAATTGCTCCTGAGACAGCTGTAAAGTTCTGGGCATATGAGCAGGTAATTGTTATCACTGTATTGTTAGTGATAGTGTAATTATATGTATTATCCACAAAAACTGTTTTTCTGAGTTGTTTTGTTAATATTTACTTGTCACTTACTTATTAGTTTTATTTGTATTGGTGAAAACAAACTCATCTTAAAAAAAAGAAAAACTAGCGGACAACTACCCCAAAACTGTGAACACTTTCTTTTTTTATTATTTATTTATTTATTTATTTATTTATTTATTTATTTATTTATTTATTTATTTATTTTTATTAAATTTATTGGGGTGACAATTGTTAGTAAATTTACATAGATTTCAGGTATACAATTCTGTATTACATCGTCTATAAATCCCATTGTTGTTCACCACCCAGAGTCAGTTCTCCTTCCATCACCATATATTTGATCCCCTTAACCCTCATCACCCACCCACCACCCCCTTACCCTCTGGTAACCACTAAATTATTGTCTGTGTCTATGAGTTTTTGTTTCTCATTTGTTTGTCTTGGTGAACACTTTCTTAACCCCGTATTTTTGTGCATCTGGGAAAGAATGCTATTATTCTATTTTAGCAAAGGTGCAACTGGGTTCCATCTGTGGAATATCTGGGTTCCATCTGTGGAATATCTGTGTTCTATGGAAATTTAACTTGAAAACCACTGTCCAGTAAACTAAATGTATTAGCATTTAAGCCTTGCTTTTCTGCTAGGTACGTTAATATATTGTATGTATTTTGAGAAACATCATATTGTCAATCAATTGATTTCTAGCAACTTATTTGTATTTTGGTATAGTCATAATTCAGCTCAGGCTGCCATAACAAAGTTTCATACAGTGATGTTTTAAACAACAGAAATTTATTTCTCATAGTGCTGGAGGTGGCGAGTCCAAGAACAAGGCACTGAGCAGTTTGGTTTCTGGTGAGGGCTCTCTTCCTGGATTGCAGATGTGTGCTCACGTGCCCTTTCCTTGGTGCATACATGTGGAAAGAGTAAGCGAGAGATATGGAACGAGATAGAAAACTCTCTGGTGTCTCTTCTTATAAGGACACTAATCCTGTCATAAGCGCCCCACCCTCATGACATCATCTAACCCTGATTACTTCCCAAAGGCCCCATGTCCAAATACCATCCTATTGAGGGTTACAGCTTCAACTTATGAATTTGTGAGGGGGACACGATTCTATCTATAGCAGGTATTAAAGTGCATTTAAAAATCTATTTATACAGTACAAGAAGTTGCTTACTGAGGAAGGACAAAAAATAGGTACCTCTGAGAGATTTATTTCTGGTTCCATGGCTGGAGCAACTGCACAGACATTTATTTACCCTATGGAGGTAAGTGCCATTGTGAAGTCTGACTGTGTTAATAGTGTGTGTATTATCTGTTGCTGTGTAACAGACTATCCCAAAATTAACAGTTTCAAAAAAATAAGCATTTATTAACTCAGTTTCTGTGGGTCAGGAATCTGGGAGTAGCTTAGCTGGGTGCTTCTGGCCCAGAGTTTCTCACAGCCTGCAGTCAAGGTGTCAGCCAAGGTTACAGTCACCGCAAGGTTCGACAGGGGATGGATCTGTTTCCATGCTCACCTGTTTCCCTGGCTGTTGGCGGGAGACATCAGTTCCTTATCACACGGGCCTCTCCATAGGCTGCTTGCATTTCCTCACAGCACGATCGTCGCTTTCCCCAAGTCAGTGATCAGAGAAAGAGACGGAGAGAGCGTAAGCCCCCAAGATGGAAGCTTCAGTCTTTTGTCATTTCTGCTGTATTCTATTGGTCACACAGAGCACTCCTGGTGGGAAGGGACTATATAGGGTGTGAATACCAAAAGGCAGGGATAGTGGGGGCCATCTTGGAGGCTGGCCACCACAGTGTTGATAAAAATGATAACACCCATTCTTCTCTGGAGTTCTGATACCATAAATTTCTGATAGCAAACATTAACATAAGACCCGGTAGTATATTATATTATATTATATTATATTATATTATATTATATTATATTATATTATAGTGTATTATATTGTATTATACTGTACTGTACTGTACTGTACTGTATTGTATTGTATTATAGAACCTTAGGATTTGACTAGGTGATGGTCGCCCTACCTTGATATCCTTCCATTAGAATATGGTTGGCAAATCATGGACCTGTGGACTATTTTGTACAGCCCTTGAGCAACGAATAGTTTTTATAATTTTTAAAGGTGGTTAAGAAAAACAAACAGAAAACAAACCCAAACCAACATACAACAGAGATCTGATAATTTAGACCTGCAAAGACTAAAATATTTACTGTCTGGTCTTTATAGAAAAAGTTTTCCCACTCCTACTTTAGAGCAAAAATGATATTACAGATGTGGATCTCTTTACTGATATGACAATGGGTTTTTCAATACCTTGTATGACATAGTTAAAATATGCTCTTAATTTTCACCTTTGTGGCGTGCATACTACTGTAATTCTCCTTGCAAGCATCTTAATGTGATAATTCATATTACTCCACACACCCCTCAAAAAGAGTTTTAACTCCATATCTCGTCTTCCTCTTACATTGCTCATCGCAGTTAATAGCTTCACCTTTCCACCTCCCAGCTGCCCCCATCCTGTGCTCCGAGCTAGAAACACTGGAATCGTCTTTTATGCTACCATTTCCCTCACCCTACGTACCTAATTGGTCACCAGTACATTTTATTAGGACATCAATCAATTATCTTTTCTCAATTTCTTCTGCTACTGCTTTCATTCAGGTCCTCTTTGCAATAAATGCTTCCTCTTGCTCTCGTCTTAGCCCCTAAAGAGATAATACGTAAGGGAGAACACGTCCCTTAACTAACTGTCATGTGACTGACAATATGTGCCACGTAGTTGTTCTCTAAAATTACCTCTTTTGAATTTCAGGATGATAGAGTTAATATGAGCAATAATGTTTTGTTGCATTCCTTCATGACCAGGTTCTGAAAACCAGATTGGCTGTAGGCAAAACCGGCCAGTACTCTGGACTCTTGGATTGTGCCAAGAAGATTGTGAAATATGAAGGCATGGGAGCTTTTTACAAAGGTTATGTTCCCAATTTATTAGGCATCATACCTTATGCAGGTATAGATCTCGCTGTGTATGAGGTGAGTTTGCAGCAATCTTTTGAACCTGAAAGTGTAGTCAAATAGTTCTTATTGTCGAAATTTGGCTTTGTATAAAGAAGTACATATATACCAGGGAACAGTATGTGACAAAAGTAGATTCAAAGGTGTGTTACTTGATCTTTTCATACACCTGTGGTAAATTTTGTATTAGATTTCCCTGTGAATTACTTTTCTTACTGAAGAGAATGGACTCCCATTTAGATATCAACTTAGAAGGTGGTGCTAGGGATTTTTTTTTTTTTTGAGGGGAGAGAAAATAAGCAAAAAATGTCACATTTTCTTTGATTTGTTCAAATCTGACATTGATATAACCCAGAGACTGACATAGGTAACACAGATTTACCCCTGGTATTGACAAGACAACTCAGACTACAAATTTTTAACCAACCTTGCCATTTGAACCATTTAATAATTTATGAATCTGACAAACATTTATTGAGCACACACTACCTGTGTGCAAGCCACTGAATTAGACATTGGATCTAGAGATTGCAAGAAGGACTAGGGGTCTGCCTTAAAAAAAACCCCGAAGGTCTGGTGGGAGAAATAGACAAGCAAACAGCTAAAGCACAGTGGTTAGTTGTGCTGTGATGGAAGAAAACCTGGGTGCATTGATGAGGGAGCCAACCTATAGCTGAGGGGAGGGGTGGAATGTGTACTAAGAGCTTTCTTAGAGGACTTGTTTAAAAACAGCTTTATTAAGCTATAAATCACATACCATACATTTCACTCATTTAAAGTGTAAAATTCAATGGCTTTTACTATGTTAAGTCATCAATTTTTAAAAATTGTAGTATAATATATATAACATAAAATGTGCCATTTTAACCATTTTTAAGGGCACCATTCAGGGACATTAATTCCACATTGTGTAATTAACATGTTACACATGTTGTGTGCAGTATGTATAATGTATATTTATCACCACTATCTATTTCCAAAACTTTTTCGTCACCCCAAACATGAAGTATGTAACTATTAAGAAATAACTCCCCACTCTCTTCTCTCCCTCAGCCCCTGGTAACCTCTAATCTACTTCCTGTCTCTGTGAATTTACCTATTCTAGTGGTTTCATATAAGTGGAATCATGCAATGATTTTTTTTTCTGGCTTATTTCACTTAGCATAATGTTTTCAAGGTTCATCCAAGTGGTAGCATATATCAGAACTTCATTCCTTTTATTGCTAAATAATATTCCATTGTATGGTATATCACATTTTGTATATTCATCTGTTGATGGACGTTTGGGTTGTTTCTATCTTTTGGTTATTGTGAATAATGCCATAATGAAAATTGTATACAAGCATCTGTTTGAGTCTCTGCTTTCAAATCTGTTAGAGTCTCTGTTAGGGGTAGAATTCCTGGGGCATGTGGTGATTCTATATTAAGCTTTTTGAGGAATTGTCAAACTGTTTTCCATAGCAGCTGTACCCTTTTTCATTCTCACTAACAGTACACAAGAGTTCTAATTTCTCTACAACCTTGCTAATACTTGCTGGTTTCTGGGTTTTTTTTGGGGGGGTCGGGTCGGGGTGTTGTTTTTTTGGATAGTGGCCAAACCATGGTGTATGAGGCAATATTTCATTGTTCTTTTGATTTGTGTTTCTCTGATGATACGTGACGTTGATCATTTTTTCATATGCTTGTTGCGCATATATATATATATATATATATATATATATATATATACATATATATATATACATATATATATATATATATATATATCTTTTTTGGAGAAATGTCTATCCATGTCCTTTGCCCATTTTTAATCATTTTTTTAAATTGTTGTTGAGTTATGGGAGTTCTTTAAATACTTTGGATAGTAACCCTTATCAGATACATGGTTTACAAATATCTTCTTTCATTCTATAGATTGCCTTTTCATTCGGTTAATTGTTTCCTTGGCTGCACAGAAGTTGATGTAGCCCATTTATCTATTTTTGTTTTTGTTGCTTATACTTTTGGTGTCATATCCAAGAAATGCCAAATCCAATGTCCCGAAGCTTTTACCCTATGCTTTTTCCAAGTAGTTTTATAATATTAGGTCTTATGTTTAGGTAGTCTATTTTGAGTTGATTTTATATATGGTGTAAGGTAGGGGTCCAACTTGATTCTTTTGCATGTTGACATCCAACTTCCCCAGCACTGTTTGTGGAAGAAACTGTCCTTTCCCCATGTGTGGTCTTGACACCCTTGTTGAATATCATTTGGACATATGGTCAAGAGTTTATTTCTAGGCTTTCTGTTTTGTTCCATTGACCTATGTATCTGTCTTTATGCCAGTATCACACTGTCTTGATTACTGTTGCTTTATAGTACATATTGAAATCAGGCAGTGTGAGGCCTTAAAATTTATTCTTCTTTTCCAAGATTATTTCAGCTAGTTGGGGGTCCCTTGAGATTCTATATAAATTTTAGAATGGTTTTCTGTTTCCTCAGAAAAAATCATTGGGGTTTGATTAGGAATTGCATTGACTTTGTAGATTGTTTTGGTTAGTGTATTAGTATTCTCGGGCTACCATAACAAAATATAATTTTGGCCACATATTGGCATATATTTTTTTATACTTAAAATATTTTATATTTAAAAAGTAGACTAGCATACATATTTTATACAACTTTTCTCAATTATTGCCTTGTAAAGGAAAGATAGGGACCTAGAATAAGAGGGGTAAAAAGCATGGTCTGGTGGATTAGTACATTTAATTCTGTGCCTTTGTTAAAAAAAATTCCACGGCGACTAATTTTCCTCATTTCTGAATTTAGAAGAATAGCTTTACTTCAGAGCTTTGTAAAAGGGCTAAATGAAATAACGTGTAAAGTACAAAATTAGATGCAATTAGTAGTATATTATTTTTATTAATACTCACCACAGAAAATGTTCTTTAGGTCCTACATTTGGTGTACTATTGATCTTCAAGTTTATTTAGAAGAAAATGAGCAACAAGGGCAAACCTCAGGTGTTCTGAATCCCTAGTGGCTTCCCCACCTCTCTGCAGAACCCCTGCTTCCAGGAGTGTGTCACCCCGTCTTGCAGAAAGGTGGCCTGTCTTTCATAAGGATGAGACTAGCTGTGAAAATGTTCAAGTTGAATGAAAGGGGTAGTAAAGTTAGTTGTTCACTATTTTTCTTTTTCCTGTTTCTCTGGCAGCTCTTGAAGTCCTACTGGCTGGATAATTTTGCCAAAGACTCTGTAAACCCCGGAGTCGTGGTGTTGCTGGGATGTGGCGCCCTATCCAGCACCTGTGGGCAGCTGGCCAGCTACCCCTTGGCTTTGGTGAGAACACGCATGCAGGCTCAAGGTGAGTTTTCCACGAAAGGATGACACTGGTAAAAGTTCCACAGCAGTAACATGCTTTTGGAACTTCAAGTTCTTCTGAGACAGCAGAGTGTGGTTTTAAGACAGTACCTCTCCACCTTTTTTTCATTATTGCCTCTCTAAGGAGCCTTTTTACAAAGTATTAGGTTGGTGCAAAAGTTATGGTGGTTTAAAAGGTTAAAAATAATTGCAAAAACCGCAATAACTTTTGCACCAACCTAATATTTTCCTAATCACTCCCTCTTCATGAAATTTTAAGACCACAATCACATTGCACGTGTACTGTGTATATATATCTGAGCTTTAAGCGTAGAGTAAGCGTTTTTTTGGCCCATGTTGAGAACACATGTTTTAAGAGTCTATATCTGTAAATGGGAATGAAAGCTGCATAGTGTTGTAAGAATTAGCAACAATATATATAAAGCAACTGGCATTTTTCAGATTGGTGATAAATGGTGGGTGAAATTGTGTATTATGATTGGACCCTACAACTTCTGAACTGTGATCCCTCCCCACTGTGACACTGTCTCCTCCCTTTACTTTGGTGACACTGTGCCCTCCTGGCTCTTCTGCCATCTCATTGATGATTCTTTTATGATTTGCTGGCTTTTATTGCTATATTAAAGTAGACATTCTGTGCCTTTTTTTCTTTTTCTTTCCCTGGCCAATCTTACCCTCTGTCCTTTCTTTGAATAGTACACCCTGGGTCTCTATAGCTCTATCCCCAACCTCTCTTCCAAGTACCAACCACCCCTCCCGCAGCCATGCAGTCAATCATTAATTAAAAAATAAGTTCCCAAACCATTGTTGGGTGCTGGACACCCTGCCAGATGGTCAGATTATAGCAGCCCACAAGTCAGATGTGGTCTCTGCCGTGTGGAGAGGACACACATGGAGCAAGTAACCTCGTTCACCCACATCCCCTTGTTCAGGGGGCACAGAGGTGGGTCTCTAACTTAACCTAAGGGGACCAGACAGTTGTCATTTAAGCTGATCCTGGAAAGATAAGTGGGAGTTACCTGGGCAAAGGCGGGTGGAGTGGAAAAGAGCATTCCAGCCAGAGATAAAGCCTATGTGAGGGCACCGAGGCAGGAGAAAACAGGCACATTTGAGGAGCTGAAAGAAGACCATATGGTTGCAGAGAAAAAGGCAAAGTAGTAAACTGAATATTTCATGTGTATTCTCTCATTTAACCATCATGACCATCTTTGGGGTTGATACTAATAGTATCTCCATTTTGCAGATGAGTAACTGGGGCCAAAAGAGATTAAGTAACTCCTATAAGGTTATACATTTGGTAACTAGTGGAGCTGGACTTCAAATCTGGGCCGCCTGATCAAACCATTGCATAACTAGTCTTCCCCTTCGTTTGCCAACTCCACTTCAGTCCCTTGCCTGGGTGATGGGTTTGTTTCTAATGTCAAGATCTGATCCTTCAATGCCTGCTCAGAAATCTTTGTGGCTCTTCAGTGTCTTCAGAATAAATTCCAAAGTTCTTAGTGGGAATATCAAAGCCCATTATCATCTGACCCCACTTAATTTTTTCACTTCATCTCAATTGCCACATGCCTTCCTTGCCTACCTCCAGCCGCTCCTTCCCATCTGTGAGGAACCACATCCAGCCATCACTGGTGTCCCCATAGCACATTCAAGTTCTCGCCCTTCTCTTTGTTGTGCCAGCAACTTGGGCTTTTCCCCCCCTCCCTTTCTTGCCTATCGAGATCATTTATTTTCAAGGCCCAGGGACCCTATATATTCCTATGCTCCTCGAAGTGTCCCCCGTACTCCCCTTACTTCTCAGGATTGAACTGTTCTCTCTTCAGTGCTTGGTTAATGAGGAGGGTGGTGGCAGTGTGGGGCAGTGTGGGGCAGTGTGGGTTGGTCGAAAGTGCATGAGCTTTAGAGTCGGAACAATGCCAGCTCTCAGCTCTCATACATTTGCTAGCTAAGTGTATTAGGACAAGTTTTCCCATCTTTCCAAGCCTCCAATTCCTCATTTATAAAGTGGGTATAATAATACCTACGTTGAAGCATTTGTGTATAAGGTGATTAACCCAATATCTAGCACGTAGTCATCTATCAATCAATCAATAACTATTATCACCATTATGATTATGACTGGGGCACTCACTATTAGGTGCTAAACAAGGAGAATTATATGAAGGGGTACATTCTCGGGCCCTTTGGAATAAATTTTATCTTTTCATTGTATTCTAGAATATCACTCTGAATCATAACTGTGTGTAGGCCGCAGGTGTATATAGTAATAATAGCGAAACATGCTTGCATATTAAATTAGCCCGGTTTCTCTTTTTGTTTTCTAGCCGTGGTGGAAGGAACCCCACAGCTGAACATGGTCGGCCTCTTTCGACGAATAATTTCCAAAGAAGGAATCCCAGGACTTTACAGAGGCATCACCCCAAACTTCATGAAAGTGCTCCCTGCCGTAGGCATCAGTTATGTGGTTTATGAAAATATGAAAGAGACTTTAGGAGTAATCCAGAAATGACATGTTGAATTTTTTACCTTAGCATGATTATTGAAAATTTCAATAATCTCTAGAGTGACTTTTTCTTCTAGAATTGCAAGTCTATGGCAAAGTAAGCCATTATTTTTTTCACAAAAGGGACCAGCATATCAGTGATCACTTTAAACATTTGGGCTCAATTTTATATATACAGAATTGTTAAAAAATCATAGTTTTGATAAGCTCATATAATTTTGAAAAGGCCACATAATTGTATTCCATCTTTTTCTTTTGTCTTTTTTTTCCTTTTTCATTTCCTTGAAATATTTACAGTGGTGGGAGAGGAGGAGGCGAATCGAAGGGGAAGAGAGCTCCCTAGGGAAAGATCCAAGCCCAGGACCCACTCTTCCGGGAGCTCCAGACCCAAAATCTGTTCCCCAGATAGCGGGAGCCCACAGGACTGGGAACTGCCCAAATATGGCCACCCCTATTGCTGGGGGCCCTGTGGGGAGTTGTGCTTCATCAGGAGTCACCCCAACGGAGGGGGTCATTGGGTGCACTTGAGTAGGGCTGAGGGAGCAGGTGTGCCGGGGAGGCAGGGGTGAAGAGCAGAGGGAAGGAGCTTCAGAGAAAATTCTGCCTTTAAACCACCAGCCACAAAAGCACATTCCACTCGCCCTGGGGCTTTCTCCTGAGCCAGAGGCCCCAGTCACCAGGGAACAGGGAGTTGCAGTGCAGGAGGAACCTGTCCATTTGTCTGTCCTTCTGCTCCTGGTGCAGCCCAGCATTTCTGGTGCACAAAGAGAAGCAGCTGACAGATTCCAGTATTTTGTCTTTTCTTATTAGTCCTGTCTACAAACCTCTGCCTTGAATCCTAAATCTGAAACGTGTGCTTGTTTGAACTACATTCATTTTGTGTGGTAGAAATCATTCATCTTTATTTGGGGTGACTCAAGTTTAACTTCCTTTGTACTTAATTGTCTTTTTCTTAAAAAAAAAAAAAAGATGATCAGAAAACCTTGAAACTTAAATTGTTTTGTATATTTTGAATGTCTTTATAGACGTCTTAAAATGTCCTTGTAGAGACATAATAGAAAATCATTGCCTGAAAACATACCTACAACAGCCAAATAAGTATAGGGTTTATATCCTTGTCTTTCTTTAAGCTGAATAAGAATGAATGTAAGTGGCAGAATTTCAAGGCATGTGAATACCCTGGTCCATTCACATCACTTTCGTATACGGAGGAGTGTTGAAATAATGCTTATTTCAGTGGGCCTTTTAACATTTTTCTTGCATTGTTATTTGGTTCCTGAGATAATACACTGACTGTCAGTGTATTAATGTTACAATATCACCACGAAGCAATTTATTTGAAAGAGTCTGTTTATTCTGTCATTGCTTCAAAAAGCCCCAGGAAACAAAACCTTTTTATTTATATGCACTTTTAAAGAGCATCTCTCTTTTCTTTGTCCTTTGTTTCCTACTTGACTCAGATTTTGTTTTAATCAGGAAGGCTTCTGGGACCCTTCTTGGTAATCTGAAATTTGTTTGTTACATGAATTGGGTTAATCATGGGCGAATGACATTCTCATTTTCCCCTCACTGCTGAATTTCTTTGAAACTACAATTCTCAATTTGAGCAGCACAAACCTTAGTACATAGTAGCATATCTTAAATTTATATATTAGGCACATGTATTTAAATGAAAAGCCCAAATTATAAACATACGCATTCGTATTCTCTCTTGCCCCAAGTTTTAAGAACATGTTATGATGTAGATAACTTAATGTATAAGATCAGTACCATGTTTTTATTTTACTAAAGCCATTTTTGTAGTCAAGTATCTTTTCTGATACATGTGATTAGACTTAGAAAAATATTTATTAGGTAAGGTTATTCTTACTGCTTTTTAATTTAGTTCCTAAACTCGTTTGATTTCTAGTAATGTCTGTTATAAATTGCCAGCATTTTAATGAAAATCGAGTGACATAATAGACATTTACTTTATTTGACATACCTCTTATGTTTTCTGAACCAAAACATACCTCTTACGTTTTCTGAACCAAAAAGAAATTTTGAACTTGTTCATTATATTAGTTTTGCCTGATAAATGCCTCGGTATTTTTATAATGCGTATTATAAGGATGGGACTCTATCTCCAGGGCTGTTTGTACTTTTGAGTAATACATAAGTGACAATGGTAAGGTATATGATTAACTCTTTCTGTTTTTACCCACAAAAATTATGGAATGAACAACTGAAATGTCAAGCTACTGAAAAATCGTCATTGTTCATTATGAATTTAAATTGTTTGCTTTTTAACATTTGTAAGGTATGAATGTGATTTATCTGTGCATCTTATATCTTTTGAAAAAAATGACTTTGTATCTTTTTAAAAGAGCTCGGAGTTGAAGATAGATTACTTCTGGCATTATTGCATACTTTCCATTTATATTAAAAATGCACACACACACACACATATTTGTTTTTAAAATGACTTGTTTCCTCATTTTTAGAAAATTGGGTAACTATGGAAAAAAAATGGCTGTGTCACACAGCTTATATCACTGGCAGTGGCTTGAATAATACTTTTCATTTCTGACTCCATATAGTCTTAATAAATATTTTGGCCTTTCCTGAATAGCCACAGTAGTTATTGTTGCTATCATACATTTTGGCATAAGATGATGTTTTTGATGATGTCATATTCCACATTTACTAATTGGGGATATACCCCTTGGGGTGCATAGTGCCAAGGAGAATCCAAAGTCACAGGATTCCTTGCCACATTTTGGTGGAATATTAGTTTGTCTTGAAGTCGTGGGAAACAAAAGCTAAGTAAATTTACTAGTAAGTAATTAAAAAATGGTTATAATTCAGACGATAAGTACAATAAGTATGATAAGTACCAAATTTGATTTTAAAATATAAAACAGAAAAAGACTGCAAAGAAATTTCTGTATTCCAACTCGAATACCACCCAGATTCCAAGGTAACCTCCAAGCCTCTTTCTGCTCTCAGGAACCCTTTGTTAGAAAAATGCTGCTGGATTTATTTCTTGCCTCTTACTTAGTAGATGTATTTACTAAATGCCTACTGTGTGCTAGGCACTTTTAAGAGCTGAGAACCCAGCACTGAACAAAAGACAGTACCTTTCCTCTTGGAGATTATCTAGTAGGGAGAGACAGACCATAAACACACTCAATAAAATGTCATGATAAGTGAAGAAGGTCATGCTGGGGTTGGGTTGCAATAGAGAGGCCTCCCTGAGAAAGTGCTATTTGAGTAAAGACCTGCAGGAGGTAGGGGAATGGGCTCTGCTGATGTCTGGAAGGGCATCGCAGGCAGAGGGAATGCAGGGAAAGGCCGCAGGGAGAGGGAACATCCAGAAGCCAGTGTGGCTGGAGCAGGGTGAGCAAGAGGGAGGGTGGTAAGCATTGAAGCCAGAGAGGGCGGCTGAGGGAGGCCTATCAACCAAGTGTTTCCCGCGCCAGTTCAGTCTGAGGTACTTCAATCGCAGCACTTTTTGGTGATGTTTCCTAACCAAGACTCAGATGTCTCTCTCTCCTCTGGGGGTGGGAATTTCATTATCAGAAACTTCATTGGAAAACGCCTGCAATTTCTGGTATCTGTCGTGTCCATCACATGCAGAATAGTTTTCCTTACTGTTACCCCAACGTAGCAATCGACCCTTTCCCCAGATGACACGACTGCTCGCTACTCTATGCCCTCTCTCCAAGGAGAACTTAAATTTAAAAAAAAGAGAATTTAGAGACCTTAAAATCTTGCTAGAGATTTTCTTTTTTTTTTTTTTAATTAAAGTTTACTGGGGTGACAATTGTTAGTAAAGTTACATACATTTCAGGTGTACAATTCTGTATGACATCATCTGTATCTCACATTGAGATTTTCTTCAGAGTTACAAAGAACTTTAATCTTAACAAACTAACAAGGCTATTGATCTCATGTTGTTCTCTGCCCACCTTATGTCTGCCCAGGATTTGTTTGTTTATAACTTATATAAGTTCTATAGTATTGGAAATAATACATGTTTTTTATTTTATACATTATTTGTTTATCTATCTGTCTATTTATTAGTTGATACTATTCTGCTTTGAATTCACTTCCACCAAGTCCAGATAATAGTAACAAAGGAGTGATTTGCCTTTTGTTAACTCTTGAAAGAAGTGCTGGTCTGACCAGGGATTTTAAAACATTCAGAAGCACTCTTTCAAACCTAAACTTACACGGACCCTTGGGATTTGCAAATCAGCCATGTTTTCCCAACATTTACACTCATCTCTTTAACACGTGTTCTACCACCGTCACAACGATGGGCTCAGGATGCATTAGTGTCAAGTCGAGCGTTTACAATGTGTCGGCTGCATTTTTGTACCACTCACACCCCACAGGAGGTCCCCACATGAATTTAGTGCACCAACTGGGATGTGCAAAAAACATGACATTTCCTAATTTTCTTTAAATCAGCTTAAATCCAGCTGGCAGCTTCTATGCCCCTTGGTGTTGTGCCAAAGACCTGGGATCTTGCGCCCTCTGGACCCTGGTGATGGTCCATCGGTGACTGGTAAGGAGCTCTTTGTTCCAGCTGCATGGTCCCTTGGATTTGCTGGCTGTGCCATGCTTGACATGGGAGTAGTTGGGAAGACATAGGGCATTGGAACCTGGGGTCTGGTCTTCCCATTCTGGACGGGTGAGGAGTTGAATATGAATTTCTCTTAACTTTGGGACTCACCAGCCTTTGTCTCCTCAGCCTCTGGGTTTGCCCCTTTTTCTCTTTGCTGTTAAAAGCACTCTTCTCCTCTTCTGCCTGGGAACCCCTGCATCCTCTCTGCAGGTAGCTTAGATGTTTGCAAAAGACAGGAGACCCTTTGATTGAAAGTGACTTATTTTCCACTTTTAAAAATCCCTGAGGGAAGGAAATGCTAAAGGCTTGACTCCTAGTCTGAAGTGAGACGAAAGGGAACATGGAGGGAGAATAAATACAAATTAGTATTTCACTCAGTTATCTTGCTCCAGGCTCTCAAACTGTCTCCTGCTCCTTGGTTCTCTGTGTCTTAGGAGTGTTATTGTTCTGCCGACCAGTATCAGCTGTACACACATGAACAACACATTATTCCACCTACTGAATCTCTAAATGTAAACTATTTGTATGTGGCAATGTAGTTTCATGGCCAATTTCAATTAACAGTTTCCAAATTGAAAAGTCAACAATATAATTGAGAGTTGACACTTTTCCAGGGCTTGAGAGGAGATAGGCGGTACAGGGTAAAATTAATGATGCTGAACATTTTCTCGTGTCCGTTTTTTGCCACCGGTTTTGACAAAAACTGTGTTTATGGGTGTTTATGTATGTCAGAACTTACCAAATTATGTTTCATCTTGATGAAGTATCTTTTTAGATCTTTTGACCATTTTGGGTGGGGGTTGTTTGCTGATTATGGAGTAGTGAGAATTCTTTATATATTCTGCATGAAAGTCTTTTATCAGGTATATACTTTGCAAATATTTTCTCCCAGTCTTGTGCTTTTCTTTTCATCCTCTTAGCTGTGCCTTGGAAGAGCAGTTTTAAATTTTCATACAGCCCAATTTATCCATGTGTTCTTTATGAATCATGGTATATCTAAGAAACCTTTGCTTAAACTAAGGTCACAAACATTTTCTCATATGTTTTCTTGTACAAGTTTTGTAGTTTAAAGACCTTACATTTCGGTCTATGATCTGTTTAGAGTTAATTTTTGTCTGTGGGGCAAGGTGTGGATTGAAGTTCAAGATTTTGCATATGGATATTCAATTGTTCTTGTATCATTGGTTGAAAGGACTATTCTTTGTCTACTGAATCACCTTTGTATCTTTGTAAAGTCTTGCTGAACTCTGCTTTGTTCTGTTGATCTGTTTGTGTATTTTAGGTTAATGCCACAGTATCTTCATTACTTTGGCTTCATCAGTCTTAAAATCAAATGCTATAAATCATCCAACTTTGTTCTTTTTAAAAGTTGTTTTGGTTATTCTAGGTCCTTTGTATTTCCACGTGAATTTTGGAATCAGTTTTTCAGTATCTACAGTAAAGCCTGTTGGAAGTTTGATTGAGATTACACTGAATCTATAGACTAATCTGGGGAGAAATTACGTCTTTTGACCCATGAAGAAGGTGTATCTTTCCATTTATTACTATAAAGATTTTTTTCTCAGTAATGTTTTGTATTTCATAGCACTATGTATGAATCCAACAAAACCTATAATATCAAGTGGAAAATGCAAGTTGCAGAAAAACTTACGATCATTACCTTTCATATAAAGTAAAAAACAAACAAACAAACAAACAAAAAACAAAAAACTACCATTAGTTACCCATGTGGTATTTAAAAATAACACATAGTTTAAAATATAGGTTTAAGAAAAGCAACATTCAGATTAGTGGTTACTGTTGGGTGTGGAGGGGTTTATGATTTAGGGGACATTCTGGATATTTCAATAATATTGTGATATCTTAAACTGGGTAATGGACACAGTTATGATATTCATATAGGATATGTCACTGAAATATTTAAAAGTCAAAACCAGAAGACTGGAAATAGCTGTATAATTTCTAATCTCAAAACAGGAGACATGAGACCTTAACCAACCTAACAGAATTTAGCAAAGGGGATGTGAATGAAACAATGAGAATGTATTATGTAGAGAATGCGTAGTCATGTGTTTATAGAGTTTGTAAGTACGTAGATAAGGGTCTCTAATGAAACACACAGAGCAGTGTGTTCTCCCTATAGTGACGGGTGGGGGGTGCACAAAGACACTTTTTAGTGTTAGGCGAATGTGAAGGATGTTCACTTTTTAATGTAGACCTACATGTTTTTAAAAATTTCTACAACTACTATATTTTCCTTTATAAACTTGAAAGCCATTAAAAGAAAATGAGATTATACTCTGACATTTTGTTCCCTTGATTGTGCTGGTCCTGGGCTTGCCTGCCCTCAAATCCATTCCTTGCCCTTCCCCTGCCCTGCTCTGTATTCCTGGGCCCAGACTCCCCAGATTGTGTTCCCAGGGCTTCCAGATCTGCTGCTCCCAGCTGGAGCTGGCCCATAGGAGGTACTAGCAGGAGATTGGAGGGCAGAGGAAGGAAGAAGCAAGGGTGTTTCTCTCCTGCCTCTGCTTTTGGAAGAACCTTTGGCAGCTGCTGCCCCGCACAAAAATACAAAAAAGGCACACATAATATCTAGACCCACCATTGTAAAAAGTCCAGACCAGCAAGGAGAAAGAGCAAATATCGTACAAGCTTCTATGGTGGAGGGGCAAACACAGACCATCCACAAAGGAATAAGAATCAAAATGCATCAGATTTTTGCATCTGTATCCCTAGACAGTAGAAAAGTGATTTTCAATCTAGAATTAAAAGCAATCAAACTGTTCACTAAGCTAAAGATAAGACAAATTTCCAAAGTGCAAGGAAATTTTCTTCCCACACATGATTTCTTAGGGTATATTCAAGCAAAAGCAGGGAATAAATATACCAAGAAAAAAAGGGGAACAGGATACAGACGACAGGGGATCCAACCTGGGAAAGCAGTGTCGGGAATTCTCAGGGTGATGACAGAGGCAGTGAGGAGTCCAGGTAGGAGCAGTACGATGGACAGTAATGAAGAGGAACTGCAGAGAAAGGCGGCTCCACAGAACACCTGATCTCTGATTCGTAGAAGAATTTGGGGAAAAGGTCAATATAAAATAAAGGCAAAAAAAAAAATACAAGAATATTCAACGACAGAAACTTCAGGAAAAATTTAAAAGCTTGACTACAAAAGAAGTGTGACGATAGTGAACACTAGCAATGAAAACGACTGTGCAGTCCTATCAAGGTGTTGTTAGAATGAAACTATAGCTGAACACCCGGACTTAAGTATGGCCACAGATAGAATGGTGTCAGTGGGAAAGAAAACAATCGGAAGTTGAGAGGAAGGAGAGAGGAGGAGAGGCTAAAGGGAAGTGGGGGGGTCCTTAAGTCTTCATCCCAGAGGATAAGATACTGCCTATTGGGGATGGAGCAAAACAGAAAGCTGATAGTAGACCCTTAAAGTTACACAGGTTTCCAAAGAAGGACTGAAAATGGTGGTATTAGGAGGATAGGCAGGGGAGGTGCAGTGTGTGCTCGACTTGCCTGTCTAGGTAAGACCGCCGTCATAGGTGCCATGCCCAGACACTTGACCCTGACCATGACTGCACACAGTGGCTCTGTACTCAATTGCCAGCTTCTGTATTTCTCTGCTTCAGATTTTCCTGCTGCTGGAGCTCACTGGGTTGCCCATGTGACAGGAGCAGCCCTGAACCGGTGATCCTTGGCTCCATTTTCACTGGCTCCCATTTCTGCACTGGGGTCTGGCTCCCAGCGCCCACAGTGGCAGTCAATTTGACGATGTGCCCTTTCCTGGTTGCCTGCCCCACCTCACCTTACATCCCCATCTTGCCCATGTATCCTTGTCTCGTGGTCTGCTTCTGCGAGAACCCAAGCTAAGGCAGCCCCCCACCAACAGATGTAGATACAGCAGCAGAAGCGTTTTCCTCAGAGATTATGGAGGAAAATATCAGAAGCAGCGGCTAACAGACCTGCAAGTAGTTACCCCCAGGGATCAGGACTGGAGGTGGGAAGGATAGAACAGGGGGCTGATGCCTTCAAACAGATGCCTGTTCATGTGTTACTTTAATATAAATTAAAAGCAGTTATTTAAAACACAAAGCAAGCTGGAACAATGTGACAACATCAAAAGGAGAGAGCACAACTACATCAGCATGGCCTGGCTTACACTCTAGCTCCCAATCCCTTAACTTCCCCTGAACATGTCAATCATTTTTGAATGACGGACATCCACTGAGGTAGATCTGGACAGATGAAAAGTATTGTCTGTCCAGAAATTTTAAGAAGACAACTTTAATCATTATAATGGGCAATAAGTGTACTTCCACCTTGTGTTTTTGCCATTAGATAGGAAAAGACAGAATACATTGGTAATCGCTGAAGAAATGAGATGGGATTTGTTAAATAAAATACTTAGTACTTTATGTGGCCTACTTTATAGAGGTAATTTATATAGAGCACCACTGTGTTTTCATTTATGGGAAGGACTGTTTTGTGTGTTGGGTTTGAATATTGCTTCCTGTTGGGTGTTCTCTTGATAGCACAGCACATCTCCAGTGGACTACCGCCCAGGACTCCGTTTGTAGACGCGGTTCTTGATGCCCATGGGGCCCTGGCACCAAAGCACCATTATGGTCGTCCCCCGCGGGTTCAGTTACCTGCAGTCAACTGCAGTCTGAGCATTTTAAATGGAAAATTCCAGAAATAAACCATTCATAAGTTTTAATTTGCATGCCTTTCTGAGTAGCATGATGAAATCTTGCACCTTCTGGCGGGAGGAGAATCATCCCGTTGCCAGCGAATCCACGCTGTGCACGCTCCTCGGCCATTAATTACATGGTAGCCACCGCGGTTATCAGACTGACTGTTGTGGTATTGTCTGGCGGTGCTTGGGTTCAGGTAACCCTTACTTTACTTAATAACAGTCCTAAAGTGCGGGAGTTAGTGATGCTTAGCAATTCCTATATAGCAAAGAGAAGCCGTAAAGTGCTTCCTTTAAGTGAAAAGGTGGAAGTTCTCCACTCATCTCCCATCATCATCATCAGAAGAAGAAGAAGGGTAGGCACAATGTGATAAGATATTTTCTTTTTTTTTATAATTTATTGGGGTGACATTTGTTAGTAAAATTACATAGATTTCAGGTGGACAATTCTGTATTACATCCTCTATAAATCCCATTGTGTGTTCACCACCCAGAATCAGTTCTCCTTCCATCACCATTTATTTGATCCCCCTTACCCTCATCTCCCTCCCCCCACCCCCCTTACCCTCTGGTAACCACTAAACTATTGTCTGTATCTATGAGTTTTTGTTTCTCATTTGTTTGTCTTGTTCTTTTGTTGTTTTTGGTTTATATACCACATATCAGTGAAATCATATGGTTCTCTGCTTTTTCTGTCTGACTTATTTCACTTAGCATTATACTCTCAAGATCCATCCATGTTGTCACAAATGTTCCTATATCATCTTTTCTTACCGCCGAATAGTATTCCATTGTGTATATATACCACAACTTCTTCATTCATCTATCGAAGGACATTTTGGTTGTTTCCATGTCTTGGCCACTGTAAACAAAGCTGCAAAGAACATTGGAGCACACGTGTCTTTATGGATAAATGTTTTCAGATTTTTTGGGTAGATACCCAGGAGAGGGATTGCTGGGTCATATGGTAATTCTATTCATAATTTTTTGAGGAACCTCCACACTGCCTTCCATAGCGGCTTTACCAGTCTGCATTCCCACCAACAGTGTATGAGGGTTCCTTTTTCTCCACAGCCTCTCCAACACTTGTTACTATTTGTCTTGTTGATGATAGCCATTCTGACTGGGGTGAGGTGATATTGTGGTTTTCATTTGCATTTCTCTGATGATTAGTAATGTTGAGCATTTTTTCATATGTTTATTTGCCACTTGTATGTCCTCTTTGGAGAAATGTCTCTTCAGGTCCTCTGCCCATTTTTCAATTGGGTTGTTTATTTTTTTGTTGTGAGTTTCATGAGTTCCTTGTATATTTTGGATATTAGCTTCTTATTGGAGGCACTGTTTGAAAAAATCTTCTCCCATTCAATTGTTTGCCTCTTTATTTTGTCGATGGTTTCTTTTGCTGTGCAGAAGCTTTTAAGTTTCGTATAGTCCCATTTGTTTATTTTAGCTTTTACTTCCATTGCCTTTGGAGTCAAATTCATAAAATGCTCTTTGAACCCAAGGTCCATAAGTTTAGTACCTATGTTTTTTTCTATGCAGTTTATTGTTTCAGGTCTTATGCTTAAGTCTTTGATCGATTTTGAATTAATTTTGGTACATGGTGACAGATAACAGTCCAGTTTCATTCTTTTGCACGTGGCTATTCAATTCTCCCAGCACCATTTATTGAAGAGGCTGTCTTTCCTCCATTGTATGTTTTTTGCTTCTTTGTCAAAAAGGATCTGTCCATATTTATGTGGTTTTATTTCTGGGTTCTCAATTCTCTTCCATTGGTCTATGTGTCTGTTTTTCTGCCAATACCATGCTGTTTTGATTATTGTAGCCCTGTAGTACAAGCTAAAGTCAAGGAGTGTGATACCTCCAGTATTGTTCTTTCCTTAAGATTGCTTTGGCTATTTGGGGTCTTTTGTGGTTCCAAACAAATCTGATGATTTTTTGTTCTATTTCTTTAAAAAATGCCATTGGGATTTTGATGGGGATTGCATTAAATCTGTATATTGCTTTGGGCAATATGGCCATTTTAACTATGTTGATTCTTCCAATCCATGAGCACGAATGTCTTTCCATTTCTTTGTATCTTCTTCAATTTCCTTCAAAAATGTCTTATAGTTTTCAGCATATAGGTCCTTCACATCCTTGGTTAAGTTTATTTCTAGGTATTTTATTCTTTTGGCTTTAATTGCAAAAAGAATTGTTTTTTGTATTTCTTTCTCTGAGATTTCATTGTTAGTATATAGGAATGCAATGGACTTTTGTACGTTGATTTTGTAGCCAGCAACTTTACTGTATTCGTTGACTGTTTCTAACAGCTTTTTGGTGGAGTCTTTAGGGTTTTCTATATATAGCATCATGTCATCTGCAAAGAGTGATAATTTAACTTCTTCATTCCCAATTTGGATGCCTTTTATTTCTTTCTCTTGCCTGATTGCTCTGGCAAGGACTTCCAACACTATGTTGAAAAGCAGAGGTGATAGGGGACAGTCTTGTCGTGTTCCTGAACATAGAGCAAAAGGCTTCAGTTTTTCACCATTAATTATGAGATTAGCTGTGGGCTTGTAAGATATTTTCAAAGACCATATTCACGGAACTTGTGTTACAGTATATTATAATAGTTCGTTTTAATATCTTACTGTGCCTAATTTAAATTAAACTTTATCATAGGTAGATGTGTATAGGAAAAAACCTAGTATATATAGACTTGGGTACCATCCGAGGTTTCAGGCTTCATTGGGGGTCTTGGAGCCCATCCCCTGTGGATAAGGAGTAACTGGCCGCTGCCTCCGTCGACCACCAGGTGGCGGACTTCTCCCAGTCTGCGGACTGCGGGCGCCTGGGAGAGCAGTGCAGAGCCTCTGAGCTTTCTCCCTTTGCCTCCATCTGGAAAATCACTGGGCTGCCTTGAGCCAGATTTAGATTTCCTGCACAAACCATCATTACTTTGGTTAGAGGAGTGAAGGTAGGATCAGCCTGTTACCATTCCAGGAGGGAAGGTGACAAAGAAGGTCCTTTATATGTAGCACTGAAGAGAAAGGCTTGTTCTTATTTTTTTAGACAACTTTTCAAAAATACAAAAATTCCGTATTTTAGGAGTCAAATTCAAAATGATTAAAAAAATTGCTGGTCATATACAGAGTTATAGTTAAATGTTCAGATATGAACATTGTGACCACAAGAAGATATTTTGAGATACTTGTTTTTATAGTGTGATGAATAGTTTTTAATTTGCTTAAAATATTTTAAGAAGTGTACTCACAATTCAAGACTGAAGTACAAGGACAGTAAAATAAGTGTAAAAATAAAGTAAAACAAAATGCACCACACAGTTTAGTTTGCTCTGTTCTCTTTTAGGCATTTTTTTTACAAGAAGTTGTTTTCATTGATTTGTGTGGTGCTGTAGTTGGCATGTTTTTTTTGTTTTTTTTTTAAATACAATTTAGGTTTCAGATTATGACGAACTTGCTTTGGTATACCCCTCGAATAGTAAGTATCAGAGGAAGAATATGACAGGAAAATCAGGCAACTCAATCTATATTTTTGAATTAAGCTGGAGTATCCTTTAACTCCAGTAAACAGGTATTTTTTTCAATGCTAAATTTTTATTTCACTGTTATGCTACTGCATAAGTGCAAATATTTGTTCAATATACAGTTATGACGTCCATAGGGGGAATTTCTTGAGAAATAAGACACAGATGCTAACAACACAGTTATGATGTTGAAATAAGACACAGATGCTAACAGATGCTAACAAACTTAGAAATTTTCAGTGGTAGAATTTTCTCACCAAGTAATCAGCTTTTAAAACTAATGAAAAAGATTCTTATAAAAATGAGAAAGAAAAAATTATAAAACTAGACTGAAATTATAAGGATCAAAGGGAATAGAGCATAGTTACATAGTTTCCCAGTTTTAGTTATTATTATTGTTTATTTTAATTTGGGGGATATTGTTTTTAATGTGTGATGCTAATTCTGAAATCTATTTAACATTTAAACACTGATTAATACTAATGATTTTTCACCAGGTCTTTCTCTCTTTTTGTTTTAAGCCTAACACAGTGGCTTGAAAACATGGCTGTATGTACATTAGAACCACTTGGGTGGGGGCCAGGAGCTGCTTTTTAAAAATCACGCGTCATACCCCAGACTAATAAAATAAGAATCTCTGAGGGTGGAACAGGGCACCAGAATTTTTTAAAGCTCCCCTCTCTACCAGCCAGGTGAATCCAGTGTGCTGTCAAGGTTGAGAGCCATTTCAAACTGGTTTCCTTCTGTCCACTCATATAAATAATATTAGTAATGGTTGAAATGAAAGGACTATAAGTATATTCTCCAGTACTCTCCTGTGTAAAGGAGACCAGGATGGAGAGCTGACACGATTTGTTGACAGATTAGAACTTTAAAAGAAATTGTTGAGTTAAGGGTGACTCCTAAGTTTTTGACCCAAGAAAGAATAACAAAATTGCCTTTTATTGAGATGGAAAGGCTGCATGCATATCAGAAAAGGTGGGGCTCAGTGGGGAGGTAGAGGATTAGGTTTGGGCTATATGCAATTTGAGATGCCTATGAGATAACAAGGCAAAATTTCAAGAAGGCAGTTCTGGAATTCTGGGGAGAGGTCCAGGCTCGACATATACTTTTGGGAGTCTTCAGCATCTAGACAGTATTTAAAGCCAAATGGGATGACCATCTGAGGAGTGAGTACAGATAAGAAGGAGAAGACAAGGGATGAAGCCTGAAGCGGGTGCACCCCTCCAGTGCGAGGTCAGAGAAATGAGGAGGGAGCAGTAGAGGTGATGAGAAGCAACAATGAGGTAGGAGGAAAACCTAAAATGTGGGATGTGTTGGAAGCCACATCAGGTAAGGTGAGGACTGTGAACAGATCACTGGCTTTCGCGGCCTGGAGGTCACCAGGGGAAGGAGAGGAAGAAAAGAAATAAGTTGATAGGAAGGAAAATCCTGCCCCACCACACTTGTTTTTCTTCAGCAGTGTTTAACATCCCTGACGGAAGCACAAAGACAGTGGATGGCTTGATTCGCCCAGGGTTTAACTGGGCAGGTGCTATGAAAGCACAGAGAGGGAAAGAAATTGTGAATACTGGAGAGGGAATTTTTTGAAGTTAGGACTATGGAATCAAAGTAGAGTAAACAAAAGGAGAAGACTGAAGCCTGGAGAAGGGTGTAGGTTGATGGACCAGAGGTCCTAAAGAATTTGAAGAACAAGGTGGTGGGAATCATTAGCAAATCAAGTGGGAAGAGAGAGATTGGGCCAGACAGAAATTTTGAGTTATGAATCTGACAGAGAAACTGTGGAGTTATGAAAATCTCTGGAGAACCAGCTACCTAAAGTCTTTAATGAAGGAGAGGGCGTGACCAGGAAATGGCGGGGGGGGGATGGGGGGGGAATGTTGACATTCCAGGGAATGAGTGGTCCGATGGCAGGACACTTGGTGGAGCGGGGTTTAATAAGGGTGTATGTAGGGGGAATGGTATAGAAGCTGAAGTGATGAGTGAGGAGCACGCGTATCCCACCACCCACCCTGCTGAGGGCAAGGGGAGTCCTCACAGGAGAGGTAGGTTTAGTAGGAAAGGGAACATGGGAGAGGATGGGGGAGCAGCTAAGGTTTGAGGGAAGCTGATGAGGGGGAGAGTTTAAAAAGTGTGAAGATGACATGTGAGCAGCACTGACGCCTGTCAGTCTCCCTCTCTCATCAGGCTGGGGCTCCTTAAATCTTGTGTTCCCAGGGGGGGCTTCTTTGTGGTCTGAAGCAGGACATTGATGGCTGGCTGTCCCAGCAAGAAGGCCTACGAAGGAAGTTCCATCCTGGAAGGACAGTAAGTTCAAACTGAATCTTTGATGCATGTTACTAAGAAACTATGGCGGCCACAGTGCAAACCCCAAATGTGACAGTGTGGGAACCCTTAGAAACCGAGTGGAAGAAACAGGATGGACCAGCAGGAGGGGGCCTGGGTGCATCCCGCCGGCAGAGTGATGACCCGCTCTCTTATTCGGTGACTTTTTAATTCAATCCCAGTGATGCCTAGTGTGGGTGGGTGTGGTTTGTTTACAAGGGCAAGGAATAGGATGAGCGGAAGGCAGTTTTCAAAGAGGGAGATGTAGTAATTACTACACAATGACAAAATTAGAAAAAAATGAAAGGAAATTAAACATTGTAAAATACAGTGACTGCGCCTTTTGAATCAAGAATAGCCAATTAAGCTGTTTTGTTATGTAACATCTCATTCATTAGTCATCAAATTACCTCTGGCTGTATATACTGTTTCTGTGAAGTTAATTTATATTCCATTATGAAGGAATAAATCAAATCCAGTGAAAGAAAATCTGTCCTTATTTCTATCTCCAGGAGGAAGGGCTTGAACCCAGTCTTTTTGTGGTTTAATATTTTTGGCTTCATCTTAATAAAGAAGAGCCTGAGGGATAAGAAAAGAGGTCAGGTTTTGCCTTTCCTGCTTGAAGTACACAAATAGAATGAAAAGAAGTAGAGAGATATAGACAATTGTAAAGAACATGAAGTCAACCCAGAACATACGCAATGTTGGTGAGAAGTACCAGCGCCAAGTATTCATGGTACCACTGAAAATAGAGTAATGGATTCAACAAGTTTTTGCTGATGCTGGCTAACTACGTATCAGGCATTAGACGTGTATAAAAATAAATAATACATAACTTTTGTTCTCAGAGCTCACAGTCTATTGGAAAGACTAATACGAAGAAACAATTTCCATATAAAGTGATAAGTGCTATACCATGAGTTTGTTCAGTGCACTGTGGGAACAATGGATGGGGTGTAGACAAGGTGTCGTAGGGGAGATGACATTTTCGCTCGGTCTTGGAGGATGAGGAGAATGTTGTCACACAGAGAAGGTAAATAAAGGGAGTTTGGAGAGACCTGCTAAGTTTTTCCAGAAGATGGATGGGTTGGAGGGGAGCAAATTGGAGCTGGGTACAGACTGAAGGCAGAGGCTACGTGTCTGTATCCCTAGGGCCAAGAACATTATTTGGCACATGGTTGGTGCTCGACAAATATTTGTTGAATGAATAAAAAAGGGAGGAAAGACAGATTCTTGAGTTGGGGTGGTGGATGCAGGACGTTGGGAGGAGCCACATTTGGGGACAGCTGTGCCTCTTTTCTGCCTCTTGCCACACAGCCCCGCTGACTCATCAAGGCAGAGTGCCCTTTAGGGAGACTGAGAAGGAAGGAAGCACCAAAGAGATGGCATTACAGAAGCTGAGGGTGGGAGAGTTTCAAAGAGGAAGGAATGGCCACACCATCATGTGCAGCAGGGAGGTACAGCTTGTCCTTGTTAGACCAGGTCCTCGGGCGTTGGCCTGGCAGAGTTCCCTGGAGGGCAGGCTCCAGAGGCCAGTGGGCTGAGGAATAGGTGGGGGGAGGGAAGAGGAGCACATGAAGGCAGGCATTCTTTCAGAACTTGAGCTATGAGGAGAAGAGAGAGAGGAGCTAGCTCGAGGGGGCGGCAGGATCCAAGAGAGGCTGTGGTGTTTTTGTTTTTCATTTTCTTTTAAGGGTGGTAGGTTTATGAACTTAAAAAAAGAAAATGAGCAGAAGGGAGAGGTTATAAAACCAGTAGGTAAACAGAATAAGGGAGATGGATTTGATTGGGGATAGTTAAAATCTAGGTCTATGTTTTAGTTTTAAATTGAAAACCTGAATTTTAAACAAATGATTAGATGTTACTAAGGAAACGAGCATGGGGTGGAGGCCAGAAGGCTGGATGGAGGCTGAAAACCTGGGTTCTGGTTCTCCTGGTGACTAACCAATGTCGCGAGTTTCACTACGCTGTTGATCTGCCTGAGCCTTCATTTCACCTCTATGAGAAGCGAAATTCTGTGGAATGGTCTCTTTCAGATGTAAAACTCTATGATTCAAAGTGTTATAAGTTTGATAATATAAATATATAAAAACAACTCTTTCCCCAAAATGCAATTTGCCTCTGTATAACTTAGGTATTTTGGTTTTTTGGGGATTTTTGCTTTGTATGATCTTTAAGAACAAATGAGATGATATGTGAGAAAGACCTTTGGAGACTTAAGTAAAACAGCTAAATTTCTACTTATTAAAAAGCATGCTAATATTCTTGACCCAGAGGCCTCACATGCTTTTCCCTTTTTTGTTTATATTACCCCAGAGTATGAAATCTTAGCAAAAGGGGAACCAAAATTAAATTAGCTCCTTATCTAAAGATTTAGTTGCCCTAGTACAAACCTCTCAAGGATAGTAAACTAATCATTTCTATGTAGATGGTGAAATTATGGTTTGCATAATTATTTCCTCCTGATTTAATTGAAAATATTAAAGATGAAGCACACAGATATCAAGCATAAGGTAACACATTTCCATCTTTTGTCTTTGCAGCACTTGTAGCAGGTTTAAGGGAAAATGGAAATGCTTGAGCAAACAGGGCTGAGTTTAGATGAGGCATTGGGCCATTCTAGAGCATCTCTAAACACTTGATCACTGGTCAGAAGGTGGATGCCATTTTTCAGGGTTCTATGGAGAGTAGAGGCCAGCAGTTGTCTTTTTCCACTCTAACTCATCCCTAATCCTGTCCACAAGTGTCACCCTACAGGATCTGGCAGTGCCACCCAACACTCACCCTCACACCTGGCAGCACAGGAATCGGGGGGCTTAAGAATGGACCCACTGCACAGCTCTCTCCTCCAGCCTGGGCAGTGGCTCCGCTTTCCGAACTCTGTACAGTTCAGAGAGAGCCATTCTCAGCTCCTCCCATTTTCTCTTCCCCCATGTCCATTGTGTCATCTATTACTTTGGAGTTTGCCACCTAAACAACCTCTCTTCTGGGTCCCCATTACTATGCCCATTGCTCTAACAGCAGCAATTGTTCCCTCCTATTTCTCTGGCTTCCACACCACGCCCCCTTCATGTCCACCCTCCACTCTGCTGCCTCGGCATTCAAGGCCCCGCTCATATTCGCCTCTGACACCTCTAAAGTCTTACCCCTCACTCCTCCTACTCCCAAGTCTCTAACATCACCTTCCTGTCGAAGCCTTCCCATTCCAAATCTCTCCAACCAACCGTAAAGGAACTGCCAGTTTCGTTGTCTTACTCTTCTTGTTGCACAGATCAGTTCTTCATTAAATTTAGAGGTTTTGTTTCATCGAGTATCTCCAGTTAGACTCTGAGATTCTTAAGAGCAGGGGACTAGGTCTTACTCATCTATGTATCTTAGTGTCTAGCGCAAAATAGGTGCTCACTATATGCATATTAAATGGAACTGAATTTTGTTTCATTCTTTCCTTCTTTATCAGCTATATAACCCTTTCATTTTTATTTTCATAAATATGTTTCTAGTAGAATAGAGAGCATTTCTTTTGCTTTTCACACATATCCTAATAATAACAATAACAATAAGTGCTTCCATTTATTGAGTATTTTCCAAACACTATACTTTGTCTTCTTTATTCCTCACAATAGTCACGTGAAAGAGGGACTATTGTCTTTATTTTATACATGAAGGAACAGCTTCAGAGATGAAGCAACTTGAGCGAAGTACAGCAGCAAGCAGACTTTGGTACACATCTGCCGACCTGGGTCTCCTGAGAGCAAAGCATATGCACCTGCCTCTTACTAATAGTAGTTCTGATTTGTTGAATGTGCTTTGATGACATAAGCTCAGCCAACCGTTTTCAAAAGCTATTTTAAAAAATGTACCCCCTGGTTGTATGGGAGCTGTGGAGGCTCATACTTCTCCTTTCGCTGCCTGTAGGGAACACAGACAGGAAGGGTCAGGGCATCAAAGCGCCAGCAGGCGGACTTCTACCAAGAAAGAGGAGAGAGGAAGGGGAAAGCTAGCATTTAAATTCCTCCCTCAGAGGTCCAAAACTCAGTGGTTTCACATGGCCTTTTTGGAGATGTCCTGCGAGTCCAAGCAATGAGCTGTGTTGGTGGCAAAGCTGTGGCCGGCTCAGTAACTCACCTCCATGCATTTGCTCTCCCTTCTTCTCATAATGCAGTGAGCACATAGGCTTTTCCTCGGGCCTGTTTAAAGTGAGAATCTCATTTTAACATTTATCTTCTGTGGATAACCAATTTTCCTAACAGCTTTTATGAAACTGTTTTTTTGGTTTTTCACCTTGAGACTGAAAGTAACCAAAACTGCAACTTTAAGTAGAAGGGCCAGGACTACGGTGAGATGTCTGAGGGACTCGCCTTGGGTGCAAATTTGGGGATGGAGCACCAAAAAACACAGTAATAAAGATTAATACCATTTTAGTGCAATGTTGTAGAAAAAGCAATATTAATGCAAAAAATCCACAGTAAGCCAAATATCAAAATTTTAAACAAAGAATCTGATCCTGCGTTTGCTTGACTCACTCACTTTCTCTGAATCTTGGCCCTTAAACAATAAGAAATAACTATATCACATAACAAAACATCTATAGGAAGAAAAGGGTGGGCTCCAGGCATCTTATGATCTTCAGCTCAGGTATGTCATGGAGGACCCAGATTTCCTTTCATCTTCTGTTCTGCTATCGCCAGAGTCAGTTTCAGCCCCAGGCTCTTTTCTTACGGGATTGTAATTTACTGTAGTGTTCCAGCAATTACATTCAGAGGCTATCCCTGTAGAGCAAAGGGGGAACACAACTTCTGCTGAAGTTCTACTAAGTTGTGTTTTGGGCAAAAAAGGAGAGCCTTGGTGTGAGTTAATTCAATGAGATGTTGTGGGGACAAAGCCCCAAAAAGCAGTTTCCAGGCTCTTGGCCTCACATGGAAAGGTGCTGGCTAAGGTAGTAAATGGCCATCAACTGTGATTTGATGGCCATCAGCTGTGGCTAGTTGGCCGTCAGCTGTAACCAGTGAGCCATTGGCCACTAATATAACTAACTGCCTTGGCTACGCTAGCAGGGAGAAGTGGGGGCTAGCAAGAAGATGGTGGCTGAGCCTGCAAGCGGTGTAGGGGGGTTGCGAACAGTGTGGCTCCTGCTTCCTGTGTCTCCAACTCAGCCGCCAGCAAGAATATAGTGGTATGACTCCCCTATCTATGGCTCCGGGGTGTTCCTGTTTGGCATCACCATGTCCTGCGTTCTTATGTGGGGAGCGGGACCAGAGACCCCGCCAGACACCCTGCATGACAGATGTTTTCTTCCTAATATCTACTTTAGCTTTCCTGAGTGAGATTGAGTTTTGGGGATAGGAATAATGATGGGAAAAATGGAGT
Source organism: Rhinolophus hipposideros (assembly GCF_964194185.1). Lineage (NCBI taxonomy): Eukaryota > Metazoa > Chordata > Mammalia > Chiroptera > Rhinolophidae > Rhinolophus > Rhinolophus hipposideros. Next base: position 14,816,832 of record NC_138065.1, read on the forward strand.
CTTAAGTTTGTTATTTTGGGACATTTCAGGAAGGGCAAGCTGGGTGGGCTCTGGGAAGCCAGAGAAATGAGGGTGAGAGCACTGGGAACTTTGGGTGGGAGACCAGGTGCCAGAAGGAAGGGACGGACATAAGAGAGAGGTACAAGAAAAGGAGGCTGAGTGATGACTGATAGATCTGCCCTGATCCCTCCCTACTCTTCAAAGGCCTTTGACAAGAGTCCCATTTCCAGATAAGATTAAGCTGTCATTTGACCTTCAGGATAGGGCCATTTTCTTACCTGCTCCAGTGAGCAGCTCTGTCGCCATTCACAAGGGAATCTGGGAACACTTCCAAAGCTGGCTGGGCAACGTCCTAGGAGCTGTGATAGAGCTGTGTGTGAGTGTGTGTGAGTGTGTGTGTGTGTGTGTGTGTGTGTGTTTCTGTCTTTCTGTCTCTGATGGCACTGTGGCAGCCCAGGCCAGGTCTGCAGGGCCCTCTCTTGGTCACTGAGTTGGGCTGTCCCTTTGTAAGCTCAGTGAAATGACCTCAGTTTGGGGCTCACCAGACCCTCACTGACTTATTGCTGATCAGATGGAGGTGGGTCTTTTCAGTATGAAATGATGCATCTGGTTTTGTTCTTAACCCATCACTCAGCTCATTCCTTCCTATGAATGGGGGGTAGGAGGAGGCGACTTATTTGACTGACCTTGGGAGGAACTGAACACATGTGGCTCAGCCAGTGTTTCCTTCCTATTTTTACTATCTTTTGGAGCCACCAGAACATAGAAGAGGCTTATTTTGATCTGCTTTCTGTTCTATACCAGGTGGTCTGACCCAGTCAGGGAGGCCTCTGATTGTGCAGTTGGGGACGAAGGGTGGGTGCCAGTAAGCCTATTCACTCTGGGGGAATTAGGAAGTCATTGTAGTTACACATCTAGGCCACATGCTTCAGTGATAAAGTTTCCTGATTCCCTTTTTTCTCCCTTTCTCAATGGTTCTGAACTATTAACCCCTAAAATCCTAACCCAAGAATGGAATTTATTCCCAAAAAAGAAGGACATAAAAAAATCTCTTTCCATGGGAAACTTGAAATTTGCTCATTTATTCAACACATTTATTAAGCACATACTAAGTGGACAGAATGATGCTAGGGGTGGGACATGTGGTGACTAAATCCAGCACCGTGTGTGTGTGTGTGTGTGTGTGTGTGTGTGTGTGTGTGTGTGTGGTGGAAGAGTCAGTAAACAGATAATTCGCCAATTTATTATAAATGTTAAGAAATTTTAGTATGAAGAGGAAGTGCTGCTTTTCCTCCTGTTGATGCTCAGCCAGATCAGTCCGCCCTTAAATAGCCTCAGAGATGCCCTCCCACATCCCGTTTCCCACAAGGCACAGGGGCATGATGCAAAGTGAGCCCTGACAACACCCTTATGTGTCTCCAGGGTAGATAGGCAAGCTGCACTCACAGTGGTTCTGGGTTACAGAAGTCTCTTTAATTAGAGATGTTAAATTGCCAAATTAAGAGAAGAGGGAACAACTGCCAAAAAAAAAAAAAAGTTGAAGAGAGGATTGCATTAAGGAAATAATTGCTTAATAACCCCATGCTGCTCTACTCTTTTAAGAATATGAATAGGAACACTCTTTTTGTTTCTGAGGAGTCAGAGCAGGCGCCCTGGGCCTCCCCTCCAAAGTCAGGAGCAGTTCTAAAGGCTGAGCTCTACAACATGGGGATATGGAGAGAGAGGTCAAGGAGATAGGGAGACCCTCCTGTTCAAAAGTATCTTTCCAATATTCCCACTAATTAGAAACTTTTCTTGGTTGACAAATAACCTACTCTTAGGGTTAAATCTGTCAGTAATTTATTTCTTAGTATACATTAAGATAATATGCATTGGGATACCAGGAATTGGAGTTGAGAAATTGAAGAAGTAATAATAATAATTATTGTTTACTGAGAACTGAACCAACTGATTTCCACCAATTATTTGATTAGGATCTTTTGAGGTTAGTATTATTAGTCCAGTGGGTTTCAAGAAGGTAAATACTTGCTCAAGGTTGTACCCCTATAATTGGCAGTCAGGATTGGAATTTAATAGGACATTCTGACTTCAGAGTCAAGGCTTTCATCTCACTGAGCACTTCTGGGAAGAAGTGAGAGTGTGTCTCTGGCTGGCCAGAAGGTAGTGTGAGAGGGAAATGGAATACTAATGATAATATTAATACAGGTAGCTACAGTTTATGGGGTACCCACTCTGTGCAACCCATCTTATACATGTAACGTCACTGACCCTCTCGACAACCCTAGAATGAAGCATGGGTGATCCCCCTTTTACAGATAAGAAGATGGAGGCTAAGAGAGGTTGCAGGATATGCTCCAAGTTACACATTTTCAGGGTCCAGAAAGCTGCTTAGATTGCTAGGCAAAATGATCCCACCTGAATTCCATTACCAGGGCCATAAATGTGCTTATGGTTAGAGAAACCTGGTCCTGTTTAGAGAAGGACATGCTGTTATCGGCAGGAAGTAGCCTCAACTTCATGATTCTGGCATAATCCACCTTGAGAAGTAATTGAGATACAAGAACTAGAGTTCTATTAAGTTTATTTTCCTACACTGCATTTGTTGTAGTTCTGTATGTAATTAGCCCAGAATCACACTTAGGGTTTAATGTGAATATCTTTCCTGGGGAGTTTTGGGTCTATGGCAGGGACTCAGTTTTTTTTTTTTTTTTTTTTTTGGGGACTCAGTTTTAATGGGAGGGTGGGGAAGAGTAGCTGCAGGAGTGGGAGCCTTTGATAGAGTCCGGTGGTCTCTCTGGCTGCCTGAGAGTGAGCTAGTCTGGATATATGTCAGCTTTGCCTTGTCTTCCCAAGTCCCCTAGTTTCTCCCAAAATGGCAGGGAAATCCCCAAGTTGCTTGGTGTTGCTGTGTCCAGGTCATTGGAACACACCCCATCCCAAAGCCACTTATGATCATGAGCCCCTGGGAAGCATGAAGGAGCCTCCTGGGGAGAAATAATCTGTGCAATGGCAGCTTTTCAAGGGGACTGAGCTCAGAGCCCCAAGTCTCAGGGTGGGCTCAGGAGTGTGTTGCCAGGGGCTGAAGCAGATGGGCTCCTGGAGCTGTTGCTGCTCATGTCTGAGCCTAATATTCTACGGTGCTCTGACTACCACCTCAGTTTCTTCTTCATGGACCCTCCCCCCCAAGAAAGCTCCAGTTATGCTCCTCAAGTCCCAGGAAAGGGGTTGGGTTCTCGAATTTCTTGTGGCATGCAAACTAAATGCCAGGCCACACTCACAGATTTGGTAGTTTAATTAACTGTGTTTTCTGGAAATAGAATTAGGCATGCTAATAAGACCTTATGTGAAACACAAGCCAGGCTGTCTGATCAGAAAGGGCTTTGCTGACAACTTTATTAAACATATATGAGGAAGTGAGTCAAGCATTTTAGCGGAGAGGAAATCCAGTAGACAGTGGGCAGGCAATAATAGGAACACCAGCAGGGATCAGAGATACGTGAACACCGAGCAGAGTTCTGCTGATGAGCGTAATTGGCTTTGGCACGGATGCATGCCATTATAGAGAATTCATGAGGCTTTTTAATTCGCTCATTAAAAAAATATTTATGGAGCTACTTTTCCATCCCAGATACTGCACTAGACAATGGAAAAATGGGATGAAGATCAAGACCACTAGTGCCGACCATCTTGGTACTTAACAAAATCTAGTGGGTTAACATTACCAGGAATTTTTTTAGACGATTATAGGCTAGTGGACAATTTGGGCAAATTATTTACCAATATTTGTATTTTAAAAATCTCTTTTCAAACATACAGTCAAAAGCACATAAAATGCAAATGTACAATTTAATGAAACATCGTAAAACAGATTCCTGCATGGCTATGACCCAGTTTAAGGACCAGAATGTTACTAAAACCTCAGAACACCTTCCCCATTTAATTCTCTTCTCAGCCCCACCCAAAGGTAACTAACCTGAAATTTGTGTTAACTGTTTTGTTCCTAGTTATGTTCCTTTTGGAAATCTGAAAAGTATGTAAGTGAATCTAAAGATCATTTCAGTGAGAATTGACTTCATTATGTTAAATCTTTCCATCCAAGAATATGGTGGATCTCTCCATTTGCTTAGGTCTTTCACGGTCTCACAATAAAGTTTTATTTTCTTTCTGTAAAAGGTTTTACATTTTTTGTTAGTTTTCTTTCCCTAACTAAATATGTCTCTTTTTTTTTTACGTACCTTAAAATGTGTCTTCAAAAAAAGTATGATTTCTGACTGTTGAGGGGGTAGAGCATTGCAATTGACATTGTCATATGGACTTTGTAAACAGCAACGGCTAAACTGTTACTAACTCTAATAATTTGTGGCTGTTTTGGATTTATATGGAGATAGTCATATGATATGCAAATATTGACATATATATCTCTTTCAAATCTTTTTTTTTGGGTATAGTTTTCTTATCTTACTGTACAGGCTAAGATTTCTAGTACAGTGTTAAATAGAATAAGTGGTAATTAGGTATCCATTTCTTGTGCCAAACAGTGTCTGACAGTGAAATGCTGAAAGCACTACATTTAAATATGGTTTGCTATTGGTTATTTTTAGATCCACTTCAATAAGTTAGAGACTTTGTATTTCTAGTTTCTTAAAGTTCTTTTAAAATCATGAGTGGACATTGAATTTTATTGAACGCTTTTCCTTCCCCCCCACTTTTTCCACCGTCCCTTCCCCCCTTCCTGTACCCCTATTCGGCCACTCACAGTAGCACACAGTGGCCCACGCAGCACTCGGCAGCTCATGCCAACCTCTGCCTCCTCATGGCAGCCCAGCTCCAGGAAGAGCTGTTGTTCACAATCTTAGCTATAGAGGGCGCAGCTCACTGGCCCATGTGGGAATGGAACCCGCGACCTCAGCATTAGGAGCCCTGCACTCCAACCACCGGAACCACCCGGCTGGCCTGAATGCTTTTTTTTATATCTATTGAAATAATCATTTAGATTAATTGATGTTTAATTTTAAGTCAAACTTTTATTCCTGAGAAGAAAAACCAATGTGATCATGTTACATTATCATTTTATGCATTTTGGGATTCAAGGTTATAGTATTTTCCTTAGGATATATACATTTGTGTTCATGAGAGTCCAACTTGGCTGATCAATTTCCTTTCTCCTGCTGTGTTTGTCTGGGTTGGGTATGGAATTATGGTAGCCTGAGGATGTGAGTTGGGGAATGTTACTTCTTTTTATATTATCTGAAAGAGTTTATATACGATTAGAGTTATTTTATTTTTTAAATTAAATTTATTGGGGTGACAATGGTTAGTAAAATTACATAGGTTTCAAGTGTACATTTCTATAATACATCATCTATATGTCACATTGTGTGCTTACCACCGAGTCGGTTCTCTTCCCATTACCATATATTTGACCCTCTTTCCCCTCTTCTACCACCCACCCCTTACCCTCTGGTAACCACTAAACTGTTGTCTGTGTCTATGAGTTTTTGTTTGTTTGTTTTTCTTGTCCCTTTATTGCTTTCAGTTTTATATCCCATATATGAGTGAAGTCATGTGGTTCGTGACTTTTTCTGTCTGACTTATTTTGCTTAGCATAATAATTTCAAGATCCATCCATGTTGTTGCAAATGGCAGTATTTCGTCTTTTCTTATGGCGGAGTAGCATTCCATTGTGTATATACACACATCTTTTTTATCCAATCAAGCTTAGAGTTTTTTTTTTTTTTTACTTAAATGTTTGCCTCTGAAGCTCTCTGGATCTACTTTTCTTTGTGGGAAGGCTTTTACACATTGATTAAATTTAATGGTTATAGAAATATTCAGATTTTGTATTTCTTCAGTTATTGTTGGTACAGACTTCCCCTACCCTTAGGGATTGATATGTTTCATCTGATTTTCAAATTTACAAAAAAAAATCATCATATCCTTTTTTCAGTTCCTGTGTTTTAAAAATACAGCCCGCAAATCCCAGTAAACACAATATATTTTCCCTGAGCCATTTTCCCATAGATTTATTGGATACTATACTACTAATTCAATCTCCACTCCCAGCCAACTTCATCATTTTGAAGGTATTGATCTCTGAATTTAGATGTCCATGCCTTGACCAGATATTTGCCTCGAAGCTGAGTTTTTTGTTTTTGTTATTTTTTGTCAAAAAAATAATATGTTAGTGTAATAGTCTGACTCCAGTATTAATATTTGACCACTGATATCTTTCAAGTCCCTCTATTTGCTCTCCTTCTTCAGCTCATCTCCAGCAAAGTTGATATGAAATAGCAAATTCTCCATATGGCACCAAAGGGCAATTCCAACCACATAAACCGCATCCCATGAAAAGGAGGTCTGATAATTAAGTTCAGGAACTCATCCTAAAAACGTGTTACATACCTCAGTGTTGAATATCACTACGGTCACCTTCGAAGTATCCCCCTAGGAAGCTATGCACTGACGCCAGTGCCTAGTCCACCCTTCAAAGCAATTTTGGAACTCTTTTTCCGGAATGGCCATCAGAGCTCTCATTGCATTACCCTTGATGTCCTGAATGCCTTCCGATTGTCTTCCTTTCAATATTTCCCTAATCTTCAGGTAAAGAAATAAGTCATTGGAGGCCAGATCAGGTGAGTAGGGAAGATTTTCCAATACAGTTATTTGTCTACTGGCTTAAAAACTCCCTCACGGACAGTGCTGTGTGAGCTGATGCATTGTCATGATGCAAGAGCTCCTTCGGGACCACTTTTGCACATACCTTTCTCATGACAAGATTTTCAGTTAAGATTTTCCTGTTCCTTTATCAATATTTACTTGGTCTGCTGTGTCGAAGCTGAGTTTTAATTGGCCTTTGTTATACCAAAACTTCCTCAGTGTTTCCTGACCCTGATACTCGGCTCTGAATGTTTCCATTCCACACAGCCTCTCTGGTTACTCTGGTGGCAGCAGGTATGTCCTCTCAGCATGCCCTTAGACGGTGACTGTCTTTGTCCCTTTCCAGCCCTCCTCACATTATTTTTTGTGACAGTAAAGTATTTGATTCTCATTTTCTGTGGAAAAAAATCAGGAGTAGTTTAAGCTATTATGAGTCTCATAGTTACATGTCTGAAGAGAAGCCACACAATTGGGTGTGGTGTTGGAGCTGAGCGGCTCTCTAAGGGGAAAAGGATTGGGTTTCATGACTGAAACATCGTGAAGTCTGATGCTGGGAGTGAATGACCTTATATAGGTTGAGGGGAAAAAAATCCAGGCATCAATTCCCAGTTATGCTGACCATTTAATTAATGGGTGAAACTGCCTCCCCTTTAAAAAATCAATAATAAAATGAAATATTAAAGATAGAACAATTCAGATTTCAGGCATGAGGAAATCATCAATGGCCACAGAATAATGACATGTTGAGTTGAAAGTGACCTCAGAAGTAGTTTAATCTAATGTCCCACTCAATGAAAAAAATCTCCTTTTACATCATCCTCAAGAGGGCTGATCTCTCATGAAACATGCCAGCAAATGGGGAGATCACTACATCATTAGAAAATTTGAACTCAACTCAACATTTCCCAAAGTGTGTTCCATTTGCAGAAGTGATAATTTGCACAAAAAGGTTCTGAGATCAAATATATTAGGGAGATATTTTACAAAGGTGTCCCTTCTTGAAAAGCCATCATATAAATTCTCATAGTAAGAGCTCTGCAAAAAATCAGGAGGAGTCAATTTTATATTTCATTTAACCCAGAATTTCCCAAATATTTGGCCATGGAACTTTTCCCCGTCTTCACAGAAGTGATTTGAAGACATATTTGGAAAAATCCTGCAATGATTTTAAAGCTCTTTATAATGAGACATTTTTGTTTTTGTATCTTCTCTCACACTTACACCAATTATTCATTTTTTTAAGGGGAACAGGACTTTATTGGGGAACAGTGTGTACTTCCAGGACTTTTTCCAAGTCAAGTTGTTGTCCTTTCAATCTTAGTTATAGAGGGCACAGCTCAGCTCCAGGTCCAGTCGCCGTTGTTAGTTGCAGGGGGCATAGCCCACCATCCCTTGCGGGAGTGGAACTGGCAACCTTGTGGTTGAGAGCCTGTGCTCCAACCAACTGAGCCATCTGGCATTGGCCCATGTGGGAATCAAACCGGCAGCCTTCAGCATTAGGAGCACGGAGCTCCAACCACCTGAGCCACCGGGCCGGCCCAGTACCAATTATTCTTAATTCTAACCTGGAGCCACAGAAAAATTAGCAATCACCTTTCCACATAAAAATCTAATCTACAGTGGGCCACTCAAGATGGGGAGTTGGTGAGGGGGAGAAGGTGGATAGAGAGGGCATCAAGAGGGACAAAAAAAGAGAGTCAGCTTGTAAATTTGTATTAATATTTCTGTTGGGCTTGTGACACTCCACATTCTGGCCCAATTCCTTCTTCACTTTGCCCCCTCAAAGGACCTTTCTAATCTTACCTTTTTATTCCCTTCAAAACTTCAGTGCTTCCCATCATGGAATGGATAACTTCCAGATTCCTTGAAGAGACGTAGAAGGTGCTGCAGAAGAGGGTGTTTGCTTCTTGCAATTGTTTTTTTTTGGTCAACGTTTTCTCTCCCCATTCCACTTGCAATAGTGAAGTATTTGAAATTCTTGGACCCACAATGCCATTTCACACCTTCCAGACTTTGCACAAGTTGGTGCCTGTGCTTGGAAAAATATCCTCTAATTAGCCATCCCATCTTGTTCAATGCCCTTCATGTAGCTGCCACTCATGCCCAAAATCAACATCGCTGTATCTGTGAAGTCTTATCTGATTTCTCCCCAATCTGGATCCTCAGTTGTGTTAACCACGACTTGTTACTACTCTTGAATGTTTTGCATAATTTTAGTTTTTGGTCTTATTACTACATGTTGTAAATATTTGTTTGTGTGTTTTTCTTTTACTATGGGTTTCTGGTGATAGGGACTCTATTAGTTTTCTAAGGCTGCAGTAATAAAATACTACAAATTGGGTGGCTGGAAAACAACAGAAATTTTCAGTTCTGGAGCTAGGAGTCTGAAATCAAGGTGTTAGCAGAGCCATATTCCCTCTGAAATCTGTAGGGAAATCCTTCCTTGCTTCTTCTTAGCTTCTGGTAGTGGCTGTCAATCCTAAGTGTTTTTTGGTTTGTAGCTGTATCACTCTAATCTTTGCCTCTATAGTTACATGGCCTTCTCTCCCCTCTTCTTATAGGGGCACCAGTCATTTTGGATTGGAACCCCACTCTACTCTAGTACGACCTCATCTTGATTAATTACATCTACAACAAACCTAGTTCCAAATAAGGTCATATTCTGAGGTACTGGGACTTCTTACTTCAACGTATCTTTTTGGAGGATACAATTCAACCCATAACAGGGACCACATCCTATTTGTCTTTTACTACAGAGTAGATGCTTAATAAATGTTTGCTTGATTGAGACCCATGCTTACAGTTAGACATTTTGGCTGTCTGGACTTTCCCTCCCATTATTTAAAATTTTGCTGTGAACATCTTTGTGCATCTATATTTTTTTTTTTTTGCCTATGGAGAATATGCCTTAAATTTTCTTTTTAAATTTTTATTGGGGGAATGTTGGGGGACAGTGTGTTTCTCCAGGGCCCATCAGCTCCAAGTCGTTGTCCTTCAATCTAGTTGTGGAGGGCGCAGCTCAGCTCCAAGTCCAGTCACCATTTTCAATCATTAATTGCAGGGGGTGCAGCCCACCATACCATGCGGGAATGGAATCGGCAACCTTGTTGATAAGAGCTCGTGCTCTAACCAATTGAGCCATCTGGCTGTCCAAAATATTTTTGAATAAATGAATGAAGCACTTATTAGAATTTCTGGCACTTAGTCAGTGTACAGTAAAGATTAATTCTTCTTTCCACTGTCCCGTTTTACATTGGTGGATGTATCATGCAGAGGGTGGGGAAGAAAGAAGGAAACAAACTTCAGATAGAGAGGTAGCTTAAAATTAATTCACACATAAACATAAAAATATTTTGGTTCCCCCATCTTTCCTGCTGTCTCTCTGGGTCACTGCTCATCTATCTAATGAAAGGAAAGTGTACCCTGCCATTCACTATCCCTGAAAATAGCTTTGATTTCATTCCAGTCTTGTATTCTCTTCCTAGAGGAATGTGCTCTCATTTCCTTAAGGTGAAATGTTTGTAGTAGGCATTGAATACAATCAAATACAGATCATTTATCTATTGATTTATTTTGTCTAAATTTTTGATTTTTTTTTAAACTTCCTGAATTTGATATTCAAATGGATGCAGAGGAATCCAGATTAGCAGGGGAGGAGCGTGTAGTACTACTAGGCAAGGGAACTGGGACTCACGCTGGCTGACATACTACACTTCCAAGTGCAACATACAGATGATGGCTTGTGGTCTTCAGGCCCTGACCTTGCACTGCTCTCAAACAATTCCTTGGAGTCTCATTTGTTGACCCAACCTTTGGGCCTTGCTATTTGCTAAGGTGGGAAACATGTAAGTTGTTTCTCATGAGGTCAGTGTCCTGGGTTCCTAATGTAACAAACAGATGCATTTTCTAGGAAAGTCTTCCAGCCAGTCCACCATCTCTGGAGGATTCCCGTACATCTCAGTTCGCTGATATCCAAAAGTGTCCGTTCATTCTCAGTTGAGTTAGGCTACTAGGGTTGAATGGATGTGTTTTATTTCTAGAAACCTCTCACTGTGAAAGGCACAAGAACTTCCTTTGTACTATGTGACCCTCAGGTTTGGCATGGTCCAATAGGAATGTAACACCTTTTGGAATACGAATATTTCTGCTCTCGGATTGCACAAGAACAGAGGTTTTGTCTATGCTTCAAAGCAGTGGAGGGATTTGGAATGGTGTTGGGCTAGGAGACAGGAGACCAGAGCTATAGCTTTGCACTTTCATTTAAAAATCAATAGACTCTGAGTTACATTTTTAAAACCCATTCTGTATGAAACTTTTGTAACTATCAATATTGAACTGATAACATTCACGGAGAAAGGCTCCCTTTCCTTTGTGAACCATTACTTCTTCACTTAGATGCACATTCTATTGTCTAACACATTTGAAACTAGTAACCAACATTTAGAGAAGGAGGGACTCCCTGAGATATTAGTGGATAATTAGTTGCCAAATCTGACTTTTTTGGGGAGAGTAATGTTATTTCTAATCTGCTTTGATAAGATATTTCTGAATAATACTTGTTCTGAAATATCAGTGACTAAGAATTATCATGATTAGAAATACATAAAGACAACAAATTTTGGTTTCAAATATCCTATCTCCAAGTTTTAAAAACAATTCTTTCTTTTTCTGTATCTTACCTTTCCGTCTGTCATGAAGCTTGCATATTTTTAGATAGTTGTAATAACAGTGCACAGACTGTTTTATATTCTGCTTTTGTTTTGGCAATAGGAGATAAAATAAGTACCACAATCAAAACAGAATTCTTTTGAATGTAACTGTAACTAAAAACATCATTCATAAAATCACACAAGCTGGAGTAAAAAGAAAGAAAATAGAGTGTCTTCTTTGTGGAACCTGTATTTCCCAAGCCACATCAACACACTATTTTAAAATTTACCCACCTTGCTCTTTCTGAATGTCCATTGTTTGGAAGAAGCTTTCATACGTATGTTTATGGAGCCCTTAGGATGTTTCATAGGTGTGTGGGACCCAGCAAGCCCAGCTGCCTCATCCCATCTTAGTCTGTTCAGCTGCTATAACAACATACCACAGACTGGGTGGCTTATAAACAACAGAAATTTATTTCTCACCATTCTAGAGGTGGGGAAGTCCAAGATCAAGGTGCTGGCAGATTCGGTGTCTGGTGAGAGCCTACTTCCTGGTTCATAGAAGGTTGCGTTTTCCCGGTGTCCTCACATGGTGGAAGAGGGAAGAGAGCTCTGTGGGGTCTCTTTTATAAGGGCGCTAATCCCATTCATGAAGGCTCTGCCCTCACGACCTAATTGTCTCCCAGAGAAGGTGAGCCTCCTGATGCCATCACATTGGGGATTATGTTTTCAACATATGAGTTTTGTAGTTTTGGGGGGATACCCACATTCTATCTATAGAATCCCCTATACTGTTTTCTTCTTCTGCTCTGGATCTAACTCCCCAGGGCACCGCCTGTCGCCCACAGGCCGTTGCTGACCAGCAAGCCCTGGGCAGGTTCGTCCCTGCTGCTGTGGTACCCCTTCCCACTGCTGTCTGTCTCCCTGTGACCAGGCTTTGTTGTGCTGAGGTCCCTCATGTGTCCTTGATGAGGCAAGAATTCATTCATCTTGTCTAACATGAAGTAGAGAGAATCACTTCTCTGCTTGTGGTGTCATGCATTCTTAGCTGAGTCCTAAAGCGATTTTAAGGCTCTCCCTTCCCTTTGTGTTTGTGAAAACAGCCTTTTCACCTTTTACCTGAGGTGTGTCCTTCCATCTCCCAGTAGTATCTAGTTTGACATTGGTGACGAGCTCATGCATTAGGGGATTGTCCCCATTCACATCTGGAGAAGCACTCCATAAACACACTGATGATTCTCAGCTGCACTGGTGAGTTATGATGAGCGTTTTGAGTTTCAGTCATGGATAGATGGCTTGGCAAAAATCTTGGGCTTCTTCTCCTTTGAATTATCTGGATGAAGCACAGCTTCTAAGCCTCAGAGATTGTGCAAGGGTGTCAAATGAGAGACTTGGGGGAGGATTGCGCCAACAAATACCTGCTCATGAACTCAAAATTATGTTTGCTGAGGCCTTGAGTGCATACTTACAAATCTTTCCTCATAGCACTTCCAGGAGGGCTGGGGACAATTGGGTTCCTCTAGCAGTTCCTGTCCTTGGGTTGTCCCTTTTGTCTGCCTTTCCACAATAGTGCCACAGTTCTGACCTAATCACTTCAAATCAGACTCCTGAACTTAAGGAAGTTTTTAATTCTTTATCATTGATGAAGCTGGGCTGGCAAAAATGGCACAGAGATTTTCATCATTGCTGCAATTCTATGTCCTACATGTTTTTAAACTAAGGACCTAGCAGAGTTGGTATTTGTCAAGGTGTAACTGTAAGCCTGTATCTTCCAGATGGACAGCAATTATGTTCACGGTCCTTCAAGGTCTTGCCAAATAAAATTAGGTCATAGAAACAAACTTTAGTTTTTTTTGTCATTAATCCTTTTAGCATCAATTTCTAGAAAATAGCAGTAGCTCTAAGATCCCTTGGGCCATCCTTTTAAATTGGATCCTTACGAGACAGAAGAATACTATCTTTTCTTCATCCTGCTTGGTCCTACATATTTGATAATACCCATATCTTAAAACAATCATTGAAAACAACTAGCTTCCTACCATTTAGTCTACAATATCTGGATTTGTGGCTTTGGTACACAAATCTAATGTACTGCATTTATTCAGAATGCAGTAGTTCATATTACCACTAAATTTTGCCTTGATTTTCTGCAATAACCCAATAGAAGCAAACGGACTGTAGGACTTAGAAACAATTAGGTAACCATACATTCTGGTTGATCTGAGACACTCTTGGTTTTATGCCACTTATTTGAGTATAAATATTAATAGGGTTCCCTTTCATGCTCAAGTTACTCTGATTTGGACAATAAAGTATATGATCACCCTTGAGATGACGTCGTTAATTACTAGCCAGATGTTTACCTAAGGCAGAGTACTCTTTCTGTGCTGTTATTTTCAGGGTCATAGTTCTTACATCTCTCTTCTATGCTGTTGCCCTGAACACAGATTCCATCACACTCAGAAAAGACATAACCTTCCTTGTATGTTCCTCCTCAGTCTTTTCTACTTTCTGGGGATTTACAAGTCTTTAAATCAAAAGTTTTCAAGATTTAAACAAGGTGTCTCAGTTGTGAAAGCTTCAGGAGAGGAAGCTCTTTCTGTCTTTTGGCAGAATATGCACTCAAGATAAGGACGAGAATATCCAGAAGCTCCCCAGCCTCTTGTCTACAGTATTGGGTAAACACTTCAGGTGGGTCGGGGTTGTACTGTGTTGGTGGACCACCCTTTACACACCCATCCCCAATTTAGACACGCAATGGGTGCTGTGACCATCTCTTCCTTACCCCACCCCTTCTTCAGGAGACTCTGGCCTCACATACCCGAAGTGGAGGGAAGCATTTGGACTTTGGCATGGAATTCCAATCCACACAATGCTTGCAAAAAAAGGGGCTTAGGGATCATCAAGATGATTTCAAAATTATAATCATTTGTCACAATTAAGCTCTCCAGAGTAACATAATAAATCCCACCTATTTTTCTAATAAGGTTAAGTTTCTTTCTTGTTTCTCTTGAACCTCTTACAAGCAAACATTTGAAAGCAGTCTGTAATATTCCTTTAATTTCATTTTCACTGAAGTCCACCGGTCACTTGAGAGTCCATCCATTTTTCCTGTACACTACAAGTACATACGGTTGTTCCAAACATCAAATAATTCTTGTTCTAGATAGAGTAATTCTTCTGTGGGGCAAGTGTATAGTGGACAAAGATTTATCAGAATTCTGGACAGTGCTCTCCCACCCCGTCATCCTCACGCTGGTACCTCAAACTGATAATGATTCCCATTAGTCAAATTAGCAAAAATCCAGCTTTTCCCTGCTTCTTTCTTCCCTGGTGTTTCTAGAATTACTGCAGAGGCTAATTTGTTCCTAAAAATTGTCCTGATCCTTCTATTACTTGCAGGTAATGTAGGAACTCAAATACTCCTTGAGGCTACCACTGGCCATGGGGCTAGCTCTCCAGCGAGTTTACCACCAACTGAGAACCGCTTGCTCTGAAGCTGGTAGAACAGGAAAACTGGTGTTGTGTACTAATCCAGAGATCCAAATTTCACTCTCACACGTCTAGCTCCTATAGTAGGCTCAATGAAATGGGAGTCAGATGACGGTGGAGGGAAGCTCTAAGCAAGGTTGTTTGCAACCCAATGAGTATTGTTTCTGTAGTGAAATGGCTCTTGCTCCTACCAGTGGGGCAAGCTGGGGTGTCACTGCCAGTCTTGTGGGGACCCTGGTACCCTGCAGGGATCTGGTCAGCTGGAACCCCCCACTCCTGCAGGCTCCATTGCCCACCACCACTGAGACAGATATGACTGCAATGGTACCTCCTGGGGTGAGGGACTACTTGTCTTCTCTCTGCCTTACATTTTGTGCCCCACAGAAATACAACCTTAGCCTCAAGGGTTAAAGCTCTTCTAATACAAGTTCTCCTCCAGGGTAGCTGAGTTGAGGAGAGTCGTGGGACAAAGGCTTCCATCCCGGTCCTTAGTCCTGGATGCCGAGACACGTCCACTGCTCTTGATCCCTTCCATCTACATGGTAAGTTCTTCTTTGGATTCTTACTACTCTTTCCTAAAATTCAAACTCAGACCCTCTCACTCCCAATCCATCAGACAATTTACAAAATCTTTGAATCTCAAAAAGAAGGATTTATGGTCTTCCCGGAGTCTTTATTTTCTCTATCTTAATTTATGGGTTTACAGAAATTGTGGTCAGACACTCAGTAATTCTCAAGCTTTAACACAAATGGATATATTGGGAGGAACATAATGAAAATATGCCATCTTCCTGAGGCTGGCTCAGCACATGCCCAGCCAAAGTATCTTGTAATATATGATATTTCATTTTAAAATAAAATTTGGATCTCATAATATTGTCTTTTATAACTTTCATGTTTTTACTTAATCTCGTGAACATCTTTTCATGGCAATGTTCTTCTATCGCATCGTTTTTTCATGGCTGCATAGTATATTTTGCCAATCCTCTATCATTGAGATATTTATTTTCAGTTTTTTCATTGTCATGAACAATGATGAGATAAATATCTTTTATAAACAGCTTTGTGTATGTCGATGATTATCTCCTTTGGATGGTTTCCTGGAAGGGTAATTCGTTGGGTTAAAGGCTAGTCCAGTTTTATCAACAGCAGCAGCACTGGGGGCTATGCAAAGGGCTCTCAGCAGTCATCTAAAATAATTCAGGAGATGCTCTCCTGTAGCTTTTGGTTAAGTGGTCCATAGAGAATGGAATCAAGGCTTAGAGTTGCATTATGCACATACATGGCTGCTTTGGAATCCCTGAGGAACAACCTAGATAGTAGTTTCATTAACTGCTTTCTCTCAAAATATCTTTTATTGAATTTATCTTTAATATTTGCTTTTCGGCAAAACATAATGACAGCTGTAGTAGTAATGATTGCCAGGAAGGATTTTCCCTAATGCTGAGTATCTGTGTCAAAGGAAGAACCTTTAAATCCTTTTAAAAGAACAGCAAACATGGTGGGGTGAGGGTGGGGACAAAGCTGCATCGCAAAAGCCTTCCTGTTCTGGGGGAGATGCCATAGAGATTCCAGGAGTCTTTACTGGTGGGGGTAGCGTTGGCTATCTCCCCCATCAGATTGGAGCCTTAAGAAGAATACTGTTTTAATGATCAGTGATGTTTGTCATTTTCACTTTTAGTCTGGCTCCTGGGGACCTCTTCTAACCTTATGCAGTCCTGTAGTATTTTGGCTGTACTCTTGTGACATTTTGTCTTTTCCCCTGAAGGCACAGGGAGAATTAGGGAACCATCTGTGCTTGCCCTCAACACTGTGTTTAAGAGATAAAGAAGCAATTACTTCTCTCCTCAGGCAAGCTCTTTTTTTTTTTTCCTGTCTGGAAGCCTCTGCCTTGATGTCTCCTCAGTAAACAGGAAAAGCAATGTAGCAATTCCACAGCCACAGACGGTTATAGCTGGCCGCTGTCTCCAGCAACTTTAGATTCATTAATAGAAATACTGTATATGGACCTAATAAAAAAGCAACCCCCTTATATGCTGCCAGTCTTCATTCTGCAAACATTTCCTACATATTATGCACTGGACACTAGGCCTAACGTGATTTGGGGCTAAAATGACAGTTCTCACACTTAAGGGACTCAGGCAGAAGAGAGATAGATGCAGCAACAAATAAGTGTCGTACGATGATAAAATTATTTTAACGGACCTTTGTTCAAGGCAGGAAGTATGTAAGGAGATGGAACACCTGGAGCAAATAGCCAATGAGATGTTGGAGGATAGGTGTTTGTTTGCCCAGTAGGTGAGTGGATGAGGGAATTCCAGGCAAGGAAACAGCATGCGCAAAGTCATGAAACTAGGATAGTGCAGGGAGTGTCGAGTGAAACATCAAGTATTTTAGTTTTGTTTTTAAAATATGAGGGGTGGATGGACAGGAAATGAGGTTAGAGAAGCAGGCAGGGGCAAGTAATGAGGTATCTTATATGTCACATGTAGGAGAGAAAGTTAATTGTCCCACAATATTTGTTTTCTCTCTTTAATTAGCAATAGATATGTTAGCTGGGCACATAGTTGCTCAGATTAAAGTCTACATTCCCAAGCTCCCTTGAAGCTGGATGTGGCCAGGTGACTAATTTCTATAAACAAAGTGTCAGGGTCACGGTGGCAGCTCCATGGAGTCTGCCCTTAGGCCTTTAAAGAGAGTGACATCTGAGAGCATCCTCTATGTTTTGTCTTTGTCCCTTTCTCCTTCCAAATTTGGGAAACAAACGATGTCAACCATACAGAACAAGACAGAAATCCTGGGTGCCTAAGGCCATGGAAAACCTCACAGCCCCAGACCACCCACCCAGATTTCTACCTGAGCGAGAAATCAGTTTCTATTTGGTTCCAAACAACAATTATATTGAGCTTTCTACCTCTTGCAAACATACTTAATCTTAACTAGCATAGTATGCAAAGGAGTTTAGATTTCATATGTTGCCGATAGAGAGACAGAAGGGCATTTGAGTAGGGAATTGCTGCATTTGGGGCAGCAACAAGCTCTGAGCTTTATGTGAGAGCCTTCTCCCGAAGACACTGAAAGATCCAGCAGAAAGAACAGAGAGGTGGAGAGAGCCACACGGTTATGGGGTGGTGGTTTGTGCTGGGCCAGCTTGGCAACACTGGAACTAGACTTCTCAGGATCCCTCCCCTGCGAGGTTCTCAGCTAGGATCGAGCTCAAAAGGAATTTTCGCGAGCTTTGGAAGGGGAAAGTGAAGCAGCAGCCATGTTTACTGCAGAAGGTTGCCACAGGGTTGGGCGCTGTTGCTGCTCACACACATCGTTGGGAATCTGCTGGTTCACCTACTTGGCAGAGGCAGCGGCCGGCCTGCAACTGCTCCCATTACTGCCCATCTCCTCTTTCAGCTCCTCCAACATCTGGGCCAGCCGTGGTTTAGATTCCGGACAAAGGATGAAGGCTTGGAGGTGATGGGTGGTGGACGAGCATTCTAGTTTGTCCGTGTGGGTTCCAGTTTGTCCTTGTTCTCCCCCACTTTCTGTCTCTCTTTCCTTCCCCACTGCCTGGACTTCAGGCGAGCATGAAATGAAGAAGCAATGACTTTTATAAACTCTTTAACCAGCTCTCCAAATGGCCTATGGTCAAATCCTCGTAATAGGCCTCATTACTCTGAGTGGTTCTGCTTTTCTGATTGAACCCTGACTGATACTGAGTATAAGATGGACTGATATTGAGTATAGGATGATGAGGGCAAAGCTGTGACTTTTTAATAATAAGTTTTTATTTTTCAATTAACAGTTGACATACAATATTATGTTCATTTCTGGTGTACCACATAGTGATTAGACATTTATATAACTTATAGAATGATCACCCTGATAAGTCTAGTACCCACCTGACACCATACACAGTTATTACAATACGACTATATCCTCTATGCTGTACTTTACATCCCCACGGCTATTTCATAACTACCAATTTGTAAATAATACTTCTTAATTCCCTTCCCTTTTTCACCCATCTGGCAACCATCAAAATGTTCTCTGTGTCTAGGAGTTTGTTTCTGTATTGTTTGTATATATTTATAGCTTAACGCATTAACAACAATGTTTATAGACCTTGATAGTCTCAGAACAATCTATTAGTTAATCCTCACAGTATTTCTATTTAAGTAGTTCAGTATTTTTACAGTCGGAAAAATGAAAAACAGAGAAATCTGTATGACTTGAGGAAGGTTATAGCTTAAGCCAGCATGGCAGCCAATTATTACCTGCACTTGTGTAGAAGGAAGGGCCTAATATTAAACTTGCCGTTTTGGGAGACCAAGTAGCTGAGGTAACACATGGGTATTCTGTCACCAAAATCATTTATTTGGGAAAAAGAAAAACAAAAAGTAAAAAGGGCTGTAACCCAGCACCAGCATGTGCAGACCTGGCAAGCCATGTGCACATTCTGGTTCGTGTGCTAAGATGGACGGTATTTAAGGCAGGGAGACAGGAAGTTAGAACCATAGAGTTTATGAAAAGGAAGTTAGGATCATAGAGCGCGATTAAGCTTGCTCATGAACTTCCACGAGGCCAACTCCTTCCATAGACCTCCCAGTCTGATCAGTTTCGTTAAAGTCCTCGTTCATCTGTATCAGGATGGAGAAGCCAAAAGTTAAAAGGAGCTCAAAGAGTTGGCATCGTAGAGTCACCGTACCAGTCTGGCTTGCCCACTTTCAGACTTCTTGTGGTGTGAAAACAATATGTGGCTGGGTTTGTTTACATCATTGTTATAGCTTTTTGTTACATGCAGATAAAGGTAATCACCAGCTGATAATAGCCTTTCACATATCTCTTCTTCCCGTGATGCCCTCTCTATTTAATAAATATTGATCTCTCTCCTTTCTGACTGCTGTAACAGCCCAATTTAGAATGTGGTGTATTCGTTTCCTCTTCCTGCTACAACAAATTACCACAATTTTGTGGCTTAAAACAATGGTAATCTACTATTGTACTGTTTTGGAAGTTAGATACCATTTAAAATGAATTGGCAAAGCTGTGTTCCTTACAGAGATTCTAGGCAAGAATCTGTTTCTTTGTCTTTTTTACTTTCTAGAGGCTGCTCACATTCTTTGGCTTGTCACCCTACAGCATTCCAATCTCTGCTTCTTTTGTCACATCTCTGACTCTCCTGCTGCCCTCTTATAAGGACCTTTGTGATTATAGCAGGCCCACCAGTACAATCCATCTCCAGTTCCTTGACTTAATCAACCTACAAAGCCATGGGAGGGAACATATTCTCAGGGATTAAGACATGGACATTTTTGGGGGACCATATGCCCTATATTTGTGTATCTGTAATACATTTTAATCCACATTTGTACTTAATTTAGTTCTGTAGTTTATGTCGTCTCTAATTATTTTGTGTGTAAATCTCATTTTCTTGCCCAAGTGCAAATCCCCTGGGAGCAAATATCTTCCACAGAGCTGGGCACATATCTATTGGTTTTAGACTCATTTTGTTCATTGACAAACACTCTATACCTCTTTGGTATAAACACAAACACCAAAACATTATGTTTAATTGACTATAATGCAAATTTATTCACTCCCCTTATTTCCCAGCAGTCTCAGTTCTCGTCATCTAATAAAAAAATATAAATTCTTCTAATAAGACTAAGATAGAAAGCAGTCTTTATTAATGTCTTTAAACAAAATTTTAGGAAGAATCTCAAATATATACTGAGGGTGCCAAAAAAATGTATACACATGACTTGTATTCATCTTTTGTTATAGGTATATATTGAGTATTACAATTTTAATATAGTTTTTTCCTTTCTTAAAATGTGTATACATTTTTTTGGTACCCTCTGTGTGTGTATGTGTGTGTGTGTGTGTGTGTGTGTGTGTGTGTGTGTGTGTATTTGGCATCAGCTAATGGAATATTTGAATTATTTAGGCTTTGTACAGTACAGTTTGTTTTAAATAGTTCTTGTTTGGTTAACTGATTTTTAGATGTTTTGTTATTAAAAAATTTCAACACATAGAAAAGTAGAAAGAATTGTTCAGTGAATATCTATATTCTCACAAGCAATATGTGCATATATACATGATATTTTTGGCCTAACCATTTTAAGATAAAGTACAAATAATTGATTTTTATTCAATGCCATAAAAAAGTGACAATTTATGTACATTTCCTCTGCTCCTTGATATTCATCAAATTATGGTCGGAGTTGGAGGACATTTTGTTATTTTGTAGGTTTTTCCCCTTTTTAAACTTCTGATGTGCTTAAGGTCACTGTGGGGTTTGGCCTTCTTCTCACCCATGAGTACATCTGTAAACAGTTGCTTTTCCCAGCACATGATCGACTTTGACTAAATTTGACTTTAATAACCATAGCCTCCACATTCCTCTTAATTTCTTAACTAGTTTCCTGGAAAAAAAATCACTTAATTTCCATTTTATTTGAGATCAAATCTTGTTACAACTTGCTACAGCAATGATTGCATGCTAGAAGACTGAAGAAGTAATTGCTTTGGTCTTGATGTTTTCTCTGCTGTCACATTTGTTCCACATTTGTACTAGTTTTTGGCTGCTCTGTTTCTTTCCCAGAAAAAAGAATTTGGACATAATTTAACTTAATATCCACTTGCGCAATTCCTTTGCTCTTGCTTTTGGTAAGGGAATTGTTGGGTGCTCTTCTCGACTATCTCCAAGTATTTTTGGCATTATTAGAACTACACAATGTCAACATTAAAAATGATGAAAGTATAAGTTTCAAGTAAGGAAAGTGTTGATATTTTTACTGTAACTCTACCATTTCAAATAGCAGCAAATCATCTCTAAAACACACACACACACACACACACACACACACACACACACACACATCTTTCACTTGAAAGTATGAATTCAGCAAAAGTCTCAAAGTTAGCGACTTGGCTGTTAGTAAGTCAGATCGTTGCTATTACCAGCAATTTGGGTTGTCTGGATGAGCAAAGCATATGTTTATGAAAATATTTGGGAGATAGAACTAGTTAGTATTCTCCCTCTTGCTTCCTGTTTTTCTCCACTTTTAGTTAGGATGAAGATTCAGAGTGGCTTCATCCCTTGCCTAGGTGTGAGACCTCTTGCAGTCATTATTCTAATGAAATGGTTTGCCTTTCTGAATGTATATCCTTTTCTATGCTTTATCAAAGACATTCTCAAACTCTACTCCCCATTTCCATCTAAAGACTCTACATTCCTGTTTAACCAGTGATTGTAGAAAAATTCTACCAATATTGTCATTTAATATATTTTACAAAGTAATCTAGCTCTTTTATTGTCTCAGCTAACCCCCCTTCTTTTTAGCATAATTTCTCTCTTTTGTTAATCTAAAAACCTCATCCCTTTTTTGTTTGTTTGTTTTTATATTATCTTTTAAAAATCAAAAATAAGCATTAGACTTTGAATCTATTGTTTCCCACCATAAATGTTGATCAGACTATGCCTAGTTAAGAAAAAAATAATCTAAGTTCTGTAATTAGGTATTATCATAAAAAGGCTGTAGTCTGTGTGACATTTTTCTGAGAGTTACATGTCATAAGATCGTTCCACTATGTTATAAACAAATATTATATTAGTATTTAGTAAATATTAAATATTATTATAGTGTAGTAAAATATTATTTTACTATAATATTTATATAAATAGTAAATATTATTTCTATTCGTATAGAACAGTTTGAAGAGTTCTCAAAATAATCCAAAATTGGTATTTTATTTTTACTATTTGATTTCATTTGTGACTACGAAAAACATCTCATCAGCTACGTTTAATGTCTACTCAGACTGACTTTCTAAAATGTCTAAAGACCCTTAAATAATTCCAGAGGAACGTTTTCTTCTAAGAAAGGAATGCTTTACACTTGAAACAATAGAAAAAATGCTTTGTGAAAAAGAGTTTCATCAACAGAGTTCTCAGGAGACTGTTCCTGTTCTGACACCAGTTCTGTAACACCCACTGACTGTCCTGAAATTCATTTCAGTTCTGACACTACTACCCAGAGTTAGCATTAGACCCCACAGGTTTAAGGGTTCAGTCATCCACAGTACTGCTCCCACTTCCAATGCCTGCCACAAGTCTTGAGGGCCACCCCCACTTCTGAATACAAGCCATAAATTTTGGGGTTCCCATGACCCCTTCAGGTTCAATAATTTGCTAGAATGCTTCACTGAACTCACTAACAGCATTATACTTACCATTACAGTTTCATTATACAGGATACAGTCCAGGAAAGATCAAATGGAAGACACACATAAGGTGAGGTCTGGGGAAGGGGCCGTAGAGCTTCTGCGTATCCTTTCCTTGTGGAATCCTGGTGTTTCATCCTCCCAGCACATCAATATATTCCCCAACCAGGAAGCACCTTCAAACTTGGGTCCAGAGTTTATATTGAGGTTTTATTACCTAGGAATGATTAAATCATTGGCCACATGATTGAACTCAATTTCTAGCACCCTTGCTCTCCCTGATGGTCCAGCTGCCTAAACTTTCAACCCTCTAATCATGTGATAGGTCTTTCTGATGGCCAGTTCCCATCCTGAGCTATCTAGACATCCACTAGGAGTCACATTACACAGATACTTCTATCATCAGTGTATCAGTGTACTGAGGCTGCCGTAATATAGAGTGGGTGGCTTAAACAACAGAAATTTACTTTTTCACCATTCTGGAGGCTAGATGGCCAATGAAGGTGTCAACAAGTTTAGTTTCTTTTGAAGCCTCTCCTCTTAGCTTGTAGATGGCCATCTTCTCCTTGTATCTTCACCTGGTCTTTCTCCTCTGTGCATGTCTGTGTTCTCATCTCCTCTTCTTATTAGAACATCAGTTGTATCTGGTAGGACCCACCCTAAGACCTCATCTAACTTAATTACTTCTTTAAAGACCCTATCGCCAAGCACAGTCACATTCTGAGGTAATAGAGATTGGAACTTCAATCTATGAATTTTGGGGTGACATAATTCAGCCCATAACACTCAGGAAATTCCAAGTGATTTTCAAAGCTCTGTGCTAGGGACCAGGGAAAAAGACCCAATATATTCTTTATGATGCCACAATACGTAGGCTTCACATATTCCATTTGCATATATCCTTCAGAGAAACACCTCTAAGTTTTGGCTAATAACTATGTGCTAGAGATGGATGTAAACAAGTGGTTTTGCTTTGCTGCCTAGAGAGGGGTAGGGCAGACCACTTTTTTTGGAGGGAATGCATTATCTGTTCCTGTAACTCATATTCTGAAGCCCCCGAGAAGCATTATGTATAATTCCATGCAAAAGCAAAAAAAAAAAAACAAAAAAAACTGAGAGAGGGCTGAAGGGAGAATTCTTTTTTTTTCAGATCCTCTTTCTACTGTTCTTTACTTCACTTCTTGGCATCTACTCATCCTTTCTCTCAGTCCAGGCTAACTTCTGTCCCCACTATCCCAACAAGGGTTCAGAAATAATCTTGTTCATATTTGGTCTGAATGACTATGCACTTAAGTTAGCACGTTACCTCTCCCTAAGATATTTGCACTTGAGTCTTATTTTCTCACATCCTTAAATTCTTGCAATTACCCCAGGTTGGTGGCCTCCCAATCATAAGGTTTGTGCTCACTGAAGGTAAGTGATACTTTTAGGGTTTTTTCCCTTTCTAAGTTATCTTGGTTCTGAATGTATCAACTGTAGGATCATAAAACTTCTCAGATTTATCACAGTATTTTAGTACGTGTATACCTTGCCAAAGTACAAACGCCGTTCTTTTGATAGGAATGTCATCCATGTTGTTTGTTACAAACTCTGAAAACTTTATGTCTTCCCTTCCCTTTAATGGCTGAAACTTGTGATTCCTGAGGGCAGGCAGCTTGTTGGGAACAGTAAGAGGAAGAGGCAGAAAGTAGAGTTGTTGGGGGTTGCTGTTCTCTTCGTTTCCCAGGGTGAGATGGGCAGCTGACTTAAAGACTGTCACAGAAACATTTGATTCTATTTTTATTTTTTATTTTTTTCACATGTATTTTCTTATTTTACTTATTTTATTTATTTATTTATTTTATCAGTTTCAGGTGTACAAAACAATGTATAGTTAGATATTTATCATTTATATCCCTCACACAGTGATAACCCCCCTCCTCCGATCCACTACCCCTCTGACATCGCATACAGCCATTACATTTCCACTGTCTCTATTCCTAATGCTGTACTCCGCTTCTTGTAAATACACACACACACACACACACACACACACACACACACATATATGTATTTATTTATATAAAATGGTAGTTGACATTCATTATTGTTCAGCTTCAGCTTCGGGTGTACAGTGCAGTGATCAGGCATCTACATCTTCCCTGAGGTGGTCTCCCTAATGAGACAAGTGTCCATCGGATACCCTACAAAATCTTTACAACATTATTGATTACATTCCCCAAATTGACTTTCGTATCCCTGTGGCAATCTTGTGGTTACTGATTGTGCTTTCTAATCCCCTCACCTTCTCCCTTATCCCACGCCCCATCTAGCAACTCTCAGTTTTTCCTCTATGTCTCTGAGACTGTTTCTGATTAGTTCATTCAAATATTCTTTTCTTTAGATTCCACATATAAGTGAGATCATATGTTATTTGTCTTTCTCTATCTGACTTATTTCACTTAGTATAACGTTCTCTAGATCCATGCATATTGTTAAGATTTCATTCTTCTTTATGGCTGCGTAATACTCCCTTGTATAAATGTACCACAGTTTCTTAATCCAGTCGTCTACCGATGGGCATTTGGTTGTTTCCATGTCTTGGCTATTGTGTATAGTGCTGCAATAAACATAGGGGTGCATAAATTTTTTTTTTTTAAAATGAAGCTGGAGCACCTCCTTACACCATATATAAGAATAAATTCAAAATGGATTAAAGACTTAAATGTAAGACCTGAAACCATAAAACTCCTAGAAGAAAACATAGGAAGAAAGTTTACAGACATTACCCGGAGTAAGATTTTTACTGATATATCCTCTTGGGCAAGGGAAGTAAGAGAAAAAATAAACGTGGGATTACATCAAACTAAAAATTTTTTCACAGTAAAGGAAACCATCAATAAAACAATAAGAGATCCTACTGAATGGGAGAAGATATTTGCCAATGATATATCCGATAAGGGGTTAGTATCCCAAATTTATAAAAAACTAACTAAACTCAACTCCAAACAAACAAACAACCCAATTAAAAAATGGGCAGAGGACATGAAGAGACATTTTTCTAAAGAGGACATACAGATGGCAAACAGACATATAAAAAAATGCTCAACCTCACTAATCATTAGAGAAATGCAAATAAAAACCACAATGAGCTACCACCTCACCCCAGTCAAAATGGCTATCATCAATAAATCAACAAACAACAAGTGCTGGTGAGGATGTGGAGAAAAGGGAACCCTCATGCACTGTTGGTGGGGCTGCAGATTGGTGCAGCCACTATGGAAAACAGTATGGAGGTATATCAAAAAATCTGAAAATGGAACTACCTTATGACCCAGGAATTCCACTCCTAGGGATCTGGAGAAATCAAAAAGTCTAATTAGAAACATTTGATTTTAGAACTGAGAGAGTAGAAGGGCATAAAGACTTCCCAGTGGGTGGATGTGTATTTAGTAAAATGGATGTAGGATGACAACATTCTACATATGGTTAGTAAAAATGTTCTCACATGTTTGTAAGATACTATGGGGAAGGAATAAACTATGTGCAATGCAAATTTAGTTCACTCATTCTGGTTTAACATTTGAAATAAGAATTTATGCTGACTAATTCAGAAACATGACCCTAACACAGCAATCCAGGGTCTCTTTCATATGACAATATCTTGAGAATGTAGAGAAGCCAGATTATTTTACTTTTATATGAGTTCAATCTTTCCATGTTATTCAACAGACATTTTAAAAGAGATTTCTACCTGCCAAGCACCTGGTAGAAATATGCCATGTTTAAAATCGATGGTCTAAATGTTACTGGAGAAATTCTTTCTCATTTTAAAATAAGATGATTTTTGTTAATTTTAATGATCTCAGTAATTATCTGTAGGAAATGGGTCAGGCATTTGTTTCCTCATCTGCAAAATAAAATGTTTGTGTAGTTGATCTCCAACATTTTTCCAACCTTAAAATTCTAGGATTCTGTAGTTTCTGTCATGCTTTCTATACACCAGAAAAATAAAGTTCAAAAATAATTGGTGCTTATGAAATAGAATTATTTCCCAATTGAAAAACTTATTGTAAGACATGTGAACTTGGTTTTTCAATATTGCACTCCTTCTAAGGTGCTGATATTACCAGACAGAAGGTGGTCATAGGTACTGGTTCTTAATATAGATATTAGGATATTTTTGGCCATTTCCACAAGCTCATTGGAGGAGCTGCTCTAAGGATAGCTGTCTTCCTCAAACAACTCTTATACCTGTCATGAGACCAGAAATGCCAGCATTAGAGATATATTCCTGTTGTTCAAGCCTTGTCCTCTGTCTAGTCCCCTGTATGAATAATGGAGTAGAAGTTCCTGACTTTTCCATTGAGTTGGTGAGGATGATTTTGGTTGTAACAGAATACAAAACTGAAAGTGACTTAACCAATAAAGAGTTAAGTTCCTCACGTAGTACCAGAATTGGCTAATTGGGCTTCAGATAGGCTTCTTTCCCACTTTTTGGCTTTCCTCTCATGGGCACAAAATGGCTGCAGCAGCTACAAGCATCATGTCTTCATGACAATGTCCAAAGGCAGAAAGGATAGTTTATCTGTGTGAACCTCTTTTTATTAGGGAGGAAACCCTTCCTTGAAGTCTCTAGCTTGTACGATGTTACATCCCTGAGCCCATGGCTGCAGGGATATTCTTTTAGCAAAGGAGAGGGTAGTGGGACTACATTGACGAGGCCGTCAGTAATATCTACCTTGTGTGTTCTGGCCAAAAACTTGACAGCAGATCTAGCTGGAAGGGAAGGAATAGAGGGTATTTTGTTCACGTGTACAAATGTAGAGGTGCCCCTCTCTTCATCTCCTTAACCACCACCCTTAATTTTCAGGGGTCCTGCCTAGCCATTGGTAAAGGTGAGGTTGTCTGTGGATGGCGTGACGAGCAAGGGACAGAGACCCACATTGAGAGAATGGACAGGCAGAGAGGCTCAGGTGGAGGTTGAAAGTGAAACTGAGGCTACTGGTAGGCGAAGGGCTGTGAGCAGAGCAGGCAGTGGTGTGTGGGAATTCTCTAGTCTTGCGTGGTCTGATATGGGGTCTGTCTGACCTTTGTTGAGCATCAGTAACACAGGTTCCTGTGACAGCTGGCCCCAGAGTGCAGCTCCACTGACCTTTTACATATCTGTGGGAGGTTTCAGCCCTAATAACTAACCGGCAAGTATACAATTATCTCAATTCTATGACCTGTTGCCCAGGGTGGATCGTCCAGAACAAATAATGGCCTCTTGCCTTCTGATGTTGGATTTGCTTTCTTGGGATTAGGAATCAGCAGAATGGGTGTCATTGTATTTTAAAAACCTATATTTGGTATTCCTTGTAACGTGTAATGAGTTTGCTCAAGTTTAGTCAAGTTTTTGACTGGAAGTCATTGTGTGGGTTAATGTGTGAGTGCTTTAATGAGCACACGAGGAAATGATTGCATGAGATATACAGGTGAGGCCCCCTAGCATATTTCCTGGCATACAGTGGGCACTCAATAAATATTAGTTTCCCCCCTCATCTAGCTTTCTTTCCTGATTACCATTTCACAAAATTCTTAGCAAAATGGTCTCACTTTCTACTTTGGAGAACCCTTATCCCAAAAGAGCAGAAAGAATATAACCAATATTCTAAGACAAGGCAATAAGACATGGAAAGATGGGAGGAAGGGAGTGAGTCTTTATCATGCATTGAACAACTGTTAATAGATGTGTTAGGGATTCGAAGATGAGCTAAGACTCTTGTTCCTACCTGGAGGAGCTCATCATCTAGGAGGGAAGACTTCTAGAGACATAATGTGAGGTTTGAAGAGTATGAGGACAGAAACCTGCACGAGGTGCAGTGAGCGCTTAGAGGGTCACCTAATTTCCACTGGATGGGGGTGGGTGTGAGGACCATAGGGAGTCTTCCCGAGGAAATGATTCTTGCAGTAGGAGCTGTGGCCTCTCCCGGGCCACAGCTCTTAGGACCCTTGCTCACCCAAGAGGGAGACTGAAATAGAAGAAGAAGATACAATTTTTTCCAGGAGTCCTGAAGAGAGCCAAAGAGCAGCCATTATTCATTTAGTTGTAAGATCTGGGGCTACAAAATGTATATCAAGAGGATTCTAGGTGGCCCTCTTTCCTGGACATACACTGAATTCTGGTGATTATTTTAGGGAAATGTATGAAAAGTCCACATGCCTAAGCCATAACCCCTGGATTCTGGCTCAGTAGATGTGGAATGGGATCTGCTGGCCCTGGTTCTGGGGTGCAGCTAGGTTGGGCAAATGGCCGGAATAGAATAAGAGTCTTGGGAGAAGTAGCACTAAATGCTATTTATTTTCACATGTTATCTAATTTAAGCTTCAAAATTTTGTAAGGGGAAGACTATATAGGTATTTTGCAGATGAGGAAACGGAATTTTAGAGAAAGTAAATGAACTGTCCAAAGTCATCCAGCTGGTGTTTGGCAAGCTGGACCTCATGGTCAGCCCTTCTCTGTCCAAGTGTTGTGTACCTTCCGTTGTGCAGCAATTAATTTAAAAAATCTCATTGTATCCCATCTCTTTTCCAAAAAAGTATAAGGGTATGTGTGTATATGTGTATACCCAATAATATATTAGAAACAGAAAATTAGGAGCATGGATTGCAAGGGTAACCAATTTGATATGGACTTCTGATTGAATATCAGGTTTTGCTCTGAGATTCCTAGTGTCCAGAGCAAAAAGAAAAACTGTCTACATGAAAGTTTTCACTAGCACGAAGGAGGAAACACGGTGATTCCTTTACTTTAAGGTTTTTCTGATCACGAAGGGAAGATATCAGTTCCTCCAGAAAGGTATAAATTTTTAGGGTCAATTTCTAACAATTCTCTGTGGAATCTTGCAAAGAAAACTGAACCAATGAACAGTGTATTCTCCCCTGAGTTTGCTAGCGAATACAGAAGTGGTGTTTACTTGACACCAACATAGTTATTTGATGCAGTGATGGAACACAGGTAAATTTACTTCATTCCTTTTTCAAATATTGTTGAGCACTTGATATTATACCAGGATTACCTTAATAACTACTATGTCAGTGCCTGAATTTATTGGAAAATTGGTTAAGTAATTTAAGGTGTCAATTATACAGACCTATATTTTAGAAAAGCAGAAATAAAATCTTGCCAAGATCTTGTTTAATTTTATTTCATTTCTCTGCTATCACGTTTAGTTGGTACTATTTTCTAGGTTAAGTTTAGGTTCTTGCCGTTTGATGAAAGTATTCATCGATATACGAGATCAGACAATTAAGTTCACGAACTTGTTTCAACGATGTTGCTAACCTTTTTTGATATCAGAGGATTTATTCATTATGAATTTGTACCAACTGGACAAACAGTTAACCAGGTTTAATATTTGGACGTGCTGAAAAGGCTGCGTGAAAAAGTTAGATGACCTGAACTTCTCGCCAACAATTCATGGCTCTTGCATCACGACAATGCACCAGCTCACATGGCACTGTCTGTGAGGGAGTTTTTAGCCAGTAAAGAAATAACTGTATTGGAACTCCCTCTCTACTCACCTGATCTGGCCCCCAATGACTTCTTTCTTTACCCAAATATAAAGGAAATATTGAAAGGCGCACATTGTGATGACATTCAGGACATCCAGGGTAATACAAGGACAGCTCTGATGGCCATTCCAGAAAAGATTTCCAAAATTGCTTTGAAGGGTGGACTAGGCACTGGCATTGGTGCATAGCTTCCCAAGGGGAGTACTTTTAAGGTGACCGTAGTGATATTCAGCAATGAGGTATGTAGCGCTTTTTCTCAGATGAGTTTTCAATCATAATTGTTAGACCTCATAGGCCTAGAGAGGAGGAAGATCTAGAATGCTTTGAGAAGACTTAGCCCTAAAAACTCAACTTTAAAATTCTTATATTATGTCTACAAAGCTCTTTGGAACATCTGACCACTTCAAGGGTGTACATTATGTGTGTTGTCCTAACATCAGCAAATGTGAGGCAGGAAAGACAGCAGGACTGAGAACGGGTAGCAGAGGCTTCCACATGCCATGAGTCCTCCTGTGCCAGGACAGGGAGAGACTTGCTTGCCCCAGTTCTGTTTGGAATCACAAGCCCCATTAGTTTCCTGCTTCTCATCCCTATTAGCCCTGGCCACCACCCAAAAGGCAAGACCTCTGGGCACACATCATTGCATGTATGTACTCATTTCTGTGGTGTTTGGGGGCATTTTAGCTCCTCATTCACCCTGCTCCTGCTGTGCCCTCTGCAATCCCCACTCAGCTATAACCCCCCATCAACCCCCTCATACATTTGTTTGTCACAGAATGTTCCCTCCACTTCCTCACCTTAACTGAAACCCAGCTCTTCCCAATGGCAGGGGTCTCAGAAAAAGCTGGCTCTTTCTCTCAGGCCCCAAACCAAGGCAGTAGGAACCTTTTCTTAGCTCCCCATCTGCTCCTTTGAATCCTTTTTTGGTGCTTGCTTGGGAAACCTCCGTTTTCTTTGATGCCCTCCGAGCCTGGCCACCCCCTGCCCTCTCCTCCTTGCTCTCACAATGGTAGTCACTGGCCACACATGCCTGTCCAACACTTAACATGCACTGTAAGTGTAAATGTTTTCCAAGTCTTAGAAAAAAGAATTTAAAATGTCTCAAGATTTTTATACTGATTGTATATTGAAATAGGATAATGCTTTGGCTATATTGGGTATAGCCAATAGTTTAGTGTAACTAAACTATTACAAATTATTAGTTTCACTTGTTTCTTAAATGTGGCTACAGGAAAAATTCAGTTGCATAGATGGTTCCTGTTTGTGCCTGTCATTATTATATCTCCAGTGACCAGCACTGGTCCGAGAACAGCCAGGTCCTGTGTGGAGATCAGACTCTGGTCTATTCGTATGTCTTCCTTCAGCTCCTGGGTGATTGCAGTGTGCTGGCTGAGGCTTTTTATGAATTAAAAAATATTTCAATTGAGTTTTTCCATATTATAGAGTAAAGCATTTTTATTATAAAATATTAGAAAATGTATATAATAAAATATTAATAAAAATGACCAGAAATCCATATGTGTATATGAAAGGGTATGTGTTACTTTTTGGTAACTGGCTTTTTATACTTTCCAACATGTCATAAGCATCTTTCTGTGTCATTATGTGTTCTTCTGAGACAGCTTTTTCAATGGTTGACTAATATTTTGTTGTAAGGGTATACCATAATTTATTTTGATAGTCTTAGCTAACGGGGTAATATTTTTGAATTTTCTGCTGTAAATGAGGCAGAATGCCTGCTATGAGGGAACTGAGAGTGGTTTTTGGAGAGAGAGCCATATTTCAAGTTGCCAACATTTTCTAGCTATAAAAGGAGCAGGTCAGTCACAGAGCAGTCCATTGCTTATTTCCCATCACACAGTTGTCACACAATTTTAGAATAAATAGTCACTGATTATGTTTGGGAGAACCCAGAAGTTAGTGCTATAAACCCAAGGCAACTGCTTCAGACTCAGATGGTATTTCTAAATTGGATACCTAGTATCTTCTTGGGAGACAGACTTTTAGGTGGTGAGAGTCCGGGTCTTGCCTTAGTGAGGTCAACCAACCCCTCTGCTTCCCTGTGGAATGCTGCTGGGAGCCAGGCACCTGCAGATAGGTTTGAGGTCCTGGCAGCTGTGGAAGGGGATGGGTCCCAACTTAGGGAAGCAGGTGAGGGAAAGAGCAGGAAATCTGAGAGTGCTGGGACAGTCAGTCACCTTTTGGAGTGCCGACGTCCAGCAGAGGTGACCAATGAGTCCCAGCAGGGAGTGTGGGGTATGTGTACTGTCCTCAGAGAACCCCAGGAATACTTGGGGGACACTGCAAAGCAGGGATTGCTGTCCTGGAACTACCCAGGTAGAGGCTGTCAAGCCACTGATTGTTTGGGCTAAAAAAAATGATGGAGATTTCCAAGTGATGATCTGCTTCCATTAGAGGCGGAAATCAAGTCAACAAAGGCAAAGCTGTGCTTAGGCAAGAACGTGTGTCAATTATTATCCACAAAGACACACAGACTAATAATAATGAAATCAGAATTACCAGCACAAATAATTTCCAATTCCAGGGCTTCATCAGATATATAAAAGGGGGTGTGTATGGTTGCCTTAAATAGGTATCTTTCTTTCCAGGGTTCATAGAGCGTCCATTGCCGACGTTCCAAGGCAGGTGGATACAGGAGTCAGATGGCCTGTGTTTGAATCCAGATTCACCACTTAATCTCTCTCAACTTCCCATAGGGGTTTGAGGAGAAATAAATGAGACAATGCATGCAAAGTGCTTAGCACAATATCTGGCATACAGTCAGCGCTCAATACATGCTAATTGTTCTGACTTTACCATTTTTATATTATTTCTCATGGGTATTATAATGGCTTCCTAACTGGTCTCTTTAATTTCACTCTTTCTCTAACACATTCTCCACATAACAGCCAGAAAGTTAAAAATTCAGACCAGATCACACTACGCTCCTGTTTAAAGCCCTTCCCGATCCTTGCTGCTGAGGATAAAACTCAAATCCAAATTCCTTGCCATGGCCTACAAGGAAGTATTGGGCATTGTCCCCTTTCTGACAGTGCTCCCTTTATCCACACTCCCTATGCTCCAGCCTCGCTGCCTGCTTACTGCTCCTGGAACTTCTACGCTTGCTCTTGTCTGCAGCCTTTATACTTGTGTCCCCATCTGGAATGTTCTGCCCCCTTCTCCACATGGCTGCCTCTTTCATCTCATCCATATCTTAGCTCAAATGACACCTCCTCAGTAAGTCTTCCCTGAACCCCTAATATAAGTGACTCACCTGTTAGTTATAATTGCATCACCTGTGTTATTTTCTTCGTGGCACCCTCTTTCTGTTCATTTATTTGCTTCCACGTTTATTGTCTGCTCCCTGCACTGGATACTCTCCTAGAGAGCAGGCACATTCAGTGTCTTGTTCAACACCAATCCCCAGTGTCCAGAACTGAGCCCAACACGTAGGAACTCAAGAAGTATTTGCAGAATAAGTGAATGAATGATTGAATGCATAGTCTTGATACTTACCCCCTATTCGAAGAAAGATCAGGTTCCATCCAGAGTTAAAAGTGCTTTGATTGAAAAAGCACTTTAGTTAGAGCACTAAGCATGGAATTGGGAACCAAGAGAATCTCATGGCCTGCGAATTTCTCAGCTGATTTTCTTTAGAATGAAAGGGTCATAGATTGAACAGCATTTCTCCTGTATAGATAGTGTCCTGAAAAACTCAAAGGGGGCCATAGCTCAGAGGGACATAAAAAAATTACAGCCTCAGAGAGCCGAGGCAAAGGCAGACTGTGGCAAAAACAATGAGTGATGAGCCACATAAACCACTCTGGAGGAAAAGGGCCTGCTCTCATGCTTCCTCTGCATGTGTCAGACACAAGTGTAACTGGTATGTCACTTGTGAAACACTACTCTTTCAGTCCTCCACTCTCCAAGGCAGTCCTCCCTTTCTTTCTGAAATGTAATTACATCAGCCCTCAGGAACGACTGTGCAGAAAGAGAGCGCTTGTTTACAGAACACAGGAAATAATAATGAGCCAACATTAATTAGGATTGTTGCTGCAAATCAGGAACATTGATTCAACACCTCAATAGCAGGCAGACTTCTGCTGTCAGACAGCAAGTCTCATGGGCTTGAAATGTCAGCTCCTTGCTGAGAGAGAGCCTGTGGTCTTTGTTTATGGCTGAAGAACAATACCACTAAATTCTTCCTTTGTTCTACTGGCTCCTGTCAATTCAGCCAATCAGGATGCACTATTTTTCTGGCTGTTGCCACTGCTGGATTTTCTGAATAAACACAGGCAACCACGTTTTAACCACAATGATAAACTACCCTTTTTTTTTTTTTAAATTCTGTAGGCAAAGGGCTATGGCAGTAGGAGGGTTTGACATACAGATCATGTTTATCCTTTGATCATCTGTCATTTTGTTAGAAGAAAGCATATGCCATCCTTTGCTCTGTTTTTAAAATAGATTCAGAGGAAGTGAGGAATTAATCTTAACCTTAAACAGATTGAGCCCAGTATTTCCTATCCAACTGCAGAATGCACTATCTAGTTTCCTACACCTCAGCCTTGCTAAGTTTAGGTTCTTTGGGCCAGCTGCTAAGAAGGAAAAGACGGGGGAAGGGAGCACTGCTTTAGATGGAGAAGGCACTGCATAGCCCATTGCCCATCCTGGCTTGTTTCCTCACAGTGACAGATCCAAGCAAGACCGGAGCTAATGACCCTTGTGATTTCTCAGACATTTGTTCCAAAATGGGATTGGTGTGAATCTCTTTCTCACTGTGTTCCACTTTGTTGTTCTGTACTAGGAACACTGGAAATTAGTCAGCCCGTCAACAGCGGATGTCTTGACCAGCTTGGTACTGGCTAGAAAAGCAAAGTTTTGCCTTGCTTTTTTTTTTTAAAACAAACAAACAAACAAACAAACAAAGAAACAAAAAACCTAGGTAACCACACAGTTGTTTGTTTTTTTTTTAAAGATTTTATTGGGGGAAGGGGAACAGGACTTTATTGGGGAACAGTGTGTACTTCCAGGACTTTTTCCCAAGTCAAGTTGTCCTTTCAGTCTTAGTTGTGGAGGGCGCAGCTCAGCTCCAGGTTCAGTTGCTGTTGTTAGTTGCAGGGACGCAGCCCACCATCCCTTGGGGGAGTCGAGGAATCGAACCGGCAACCTTGTGGTTGAGAGCCCACTGGCCCATGTGGGAATCGAACCAGCAGCCTTCGGAGTTAGGAGCATGGAGCTCCAATCGCCTGAGGCACCGGGCAGGCCCTTGCCTTGCTTTTTAAACCTTGTTGCTAAGAAAGGAGGCTAACATGTCATCAACTCACCTGCTCTGCCCGCAGGCTGCACAGCAACATTTGGAGAGTGTGTCTCTGAAGATTTGTCTTCGTTAGGTTTACACTGCTAAGATGGCTGGCTTCGCAAGTAATTCAGTCAACGTTTTTCAGCTGTTTCAAGACAGTCAGACTTTAGCTATTGCAGACGTTGGCACTTACTCATAGTGCTTGGCGCCCAGATCTGGCTCATGATGGATGTGCAATGAATGCGTTGTGCATTGAACTTGAGTTGGTATCTGGGTCTCCCTTGGGGTACTGGTGGCCCTCTAGCACAGGTGAGCTCGTCCCAGAGTGTGGACCTTCCCAGTGCGTTTTAGTGGAGGGGCTGCTCCTGCCCTGGTTTTTCACCCCCTTCAGCCTGCTTCCCACTCATTCCCCGCATGCCTGGACACTCCCTCCTCTGCCAGAACAAGCTTCTGCTTTGCACATAAACATGGAGAGAATCAGGGCCACTTGACAATATCTGCCGTGCTTCTGGGTCCCGTGACTTAGAGATATAGTGAAGCTTGGTTAAAATTTTTATGAAAGGAGCTGTGTGAAGGAAGACTAACTATGAAAAACCTTCTGCATACAGTGAAATCAACACTGCCTTTCCCCCTTTTTAATGGCAGTTTTAAAACACAAAAACTAAGGAAAGGCTGATACAACAAACACTTGGGTATTCTTCATCTGGCTTCATCT
Source organism: Rhinolophus hipposideros (assembly GCF_964194185.1). Lineage (NCBI taxonomy): Eukaryota > Metazoa > Chordata > Mammalia > Chiroptera > Rhinolophidae > Rhinolophus > Rhinolophus hipposideros. The sequence goes on from NC_138065.1 coordinate 14,853,403, forward strand.
ACACCAACATCCAATTTTGGCTAGTTAGGTTCATGTGTGAGTGCTTCCAATTTTGTGTGTATATTTGCCTGTGTGAGTGCGAGCAGTGAAACTTTGACTTTACATAATGTGAGTCCCACCTAGTTACATGTTACTTAGGCAAAAACTAAAATTTCATCAATAAAAACTTTACTCTTGAGTCTTTTGTTGCAATGTCCTATTTCTAGGTCCTGACACTGGTGGTTCCAGAATGTTTCAATTAATGCTAGTAATGTAGAAAACAGCCTCCCCCCACAAAGCCCCCCAGGGCCTCATGTCTCCTCCATCGGGGGCTTTCAGTCACTTCCTTCTGTCTGATTGAATCCTGAAACGTGTCCCGGGTGGGCTGCTGGTGGAGCTTGCGTTGCTTTGTCAGTCGGTCTGTTTCTGGCATCCACCTGCTGCAAATACAAGCCTGCTCTGGGCATTTCAGACCATTGAAGCTCAAACTGGTCTTAACTGCTGTATTTTCAGTGAATGTCCTTTTGTCACAGTGCAATGACCCATTTTTTTTTTTCAACCACAGAGCTGATGGAGAAGGGCTGCCAAGTCACAGGGGGGAATGGATCAGAGAAGGAAGCAGTGGGCAGTGGCCTGGGCACATGCTAACCTGGGTGGCATTCGGGCTTTATGGGATTCCTTCTTTTTATAGATTCCATACTGTCACTGGTGCAGTTTTGAGGAGGATAAAGTGATGTCATCTGCTTTGATTTACATGCTACTAAAAATTTAAAAATCAGATGGAGTCCGTAAAATCAGCAGACCGTATCATGAAAATTACTCCTTGACCAAATGTCATTCCTTGGTTCGAATGATTAACGATAAATTTGAATAAATCAGGAGAGAATAAACCTTGTTTTTATTACATATACATTCTTTTGGCTGCAAACGTTTTATATTAATATGTCAGTCCCACTTAGATTAAAACAAACTTAACAGGAAGATTTATATACATAGTATTTTAAAATGAATGTCAGAAGAATGAGCTTCAGACGTGCATTATAGCATAAGCTTCCCACGGGGTGGTAAAGTGATGGCAGTGGTCCTTGGAATGTTTCCTTCAGGTCCTTTCCTCGCCCTGCCCTTGCAGGCCATATTTCCCTGGCTTCTCTGTTGGCGTTCGGCTAGTGGGAAGATTGACATGTGGAAAGAAGGGATAAGCTGAGTGTATTAGTTTCCTGTTGCCGCTGTAAGAAATTACCACAAACTTAAACAATACAAACTTATTATCTTATAGTCTGGAGGTCAGAAGTCGGACATGAATCTTAGGGGGCTCAAATCAAGGTGTTTGCAGGGCTACGTTTCTTCCACAGGCTCTAAGGGAGAAGTTGTTTCCTGTCCTTTTCCAGTTTCTGGTGGCTGCCTGCCTTCCTTGGCTTGTGGCCCCATCACTCCGACCTCTGCTTCTCTGGTGACATCGCCTTGTCTCTGACCCTCCTGCCTTCCGCTTACAAGGACCCTTGAGGTTACTCTGGGTCCACGTGAATAATCTAGGATAATCTCTCTATCCGAAGATCCTTAACCTGATCACATCTGCCAAGTCCTCTTTGCTCTGTTACATATTTACAGATTCTGAGGGTTAGGACATGGCATCTCTGGGGGCCATTATCTTCTGTACCACACCAGGGTATTTCTCCCCATCCACCTGCAAGGAGACCTGGGTCCCTGGGCTCTAGTAAGGCTTCTGCTCACTTAGTCCTTATGGCCTAGGGGTGGTTGTGGGGACGGAGTCCCAGAGAGCAGTTTCCAGGCTCTCGGCCTAACGTGGAGGGGTGCTGGCTCGGGTAGTAGATGGCTGTCGGCTGTGGCTAGTTGACCGTCAGCTGTGGCCAGTTAGCCAATTGGCCACTGATATAACAGCCGTAGCTGCGCTGGAGAGTGGAGTTGGTTGGTTGGCAGGCAAAAAAGCGGACAGCAGGTCGCACGTCATGTGAATCCAGGCTCAAGTGAAAGTATAGTGGTATGACTCCCCTATCTATGGCACTGTGGGTGTTCCTTTTTGGCCTCACCATATCCTGCGTTCTTATGTGGGGAGCGGGAGCTGAGACCCCACAGGCTGCCCTGAATGACAAATGGTGCAGTGAGCAGGGTGTGGTGTTGGCCGAAACTCTCTGGAATGTACTGGAGCAGTTTATATGTATAAAAGCTCAGTTTCATAAGCAGGGTACGGTGCCGGCCAAAACCTACCAAAGCATGGTGGAGCAGAGCGGTTTGTGCGTGTGAGAGCTCAGTTTTGGAAGGCCCATGAGGAGCGACACTGGGAACTGGAGGCACAGTCTCCCTGGGAGACTCAAGCCTCCAGCTGGCACACCACCTCTTGGCCATGGAAGGCGTTGCCTTCATTTTGGTGATCTGCTGCGGCCTTAGGTTCCGAGGCTTGTGGATATCTTCCGCGGAGGCCTCCACCCACTCAGACACCTGGCACGCAGAGCAGGATTCTGACCAGGTAGGAATGGAGTCTGACTCTGGGCAGGAGGACGTGTGGCCCCCGCACACAGTGTGTGGTGTCTGGTGGCCACTGTTCTCAGGAGCTGGACCCCCAAGGAGGGGTGGGAGGACATGGATGGCTCTCCAGGTAGTGTGGAGAGGGCCCTGCAGGTTCTAGCTCAGTGGTTGCCGGAGGAGGAGAAGGCTACAGCCGGCCGTGTGGGCTGGATGTTCCTCATGGCTTTGAGTCTCAACACGGAAAGTGCGTTTAATGAAATAGCCCAGGTGCCAGATGAGGTGTCCGGTTGGAGGCGCTGGAAGCTCAGGTCTGCCTGTTAGAAGAGGGGCCCCACAGTGGAGACTCTGAGGCAGAGGAAGCAAGTGGAGACAATGTAGCTCCCAACCCCCAAGCCTGGCCAATCTTGAAGCAAAGGGTAAAATGTGAGCAACCTTTGGGCCCCGGGGGCATTGCTGCAGGCAACCCAGCTGTGACTGAGTTCACAACCTACACCCCTTACACTCCCACTGAGTTGCAGGAGCTGGGGGGGCGGTGCCGACAGCGCCCTGGAGAGCCAGTCTCAGCTTGGCTACTACGTTTATGGGATAAGGGAGCAGACAACATTCTCTGCTCCCCAGGCGAGATGGAAAAGCTAGCCTTTGTGACAGTGCATCCGTCCCTGTGACAATGGTTGCAGAACTGCCATAAGTTGGCCCACGACCAGGGCAATCATTTTCTAATGGAGTGGCTCACTGCTGTGGTACGCACAGTATGGGGACAGGCTGGCAAGCTGCCAGACACTGTGAGTCAATGGCAGTCATATACAGAACTTACTCAAATCATCTGTGAAATGGGTACGAGACATGATATTTTCAATCCTAATATGCAGGGCCAGATGACGAGTTTTTACAGCCAGCATGAGAGATCTGGTTTTGGATACTGCACCTGCGAGTGCTTTTGGATCCTTGGTTGCCATTCTTACTCCCTATGTGGGGCGATGGATCCATCAAGTTACAACTGCCATGGCCACCCCAGGGGATGTTGAAAGCTGGAGGCAAAGGAAGTTAAGACAGGAGGTCCGCGCAGTTGAGACCTGGAAGCCCAAATCAAAAGTAAAGGGAGAGGTCGCGGGTCTCAGAGAGTAACACGTGCACAGATGTGGCGTGATCTCGGGGCAGCAGGGGTCGATTGGGAGAAAATAGACCGACAACCCAATGCACTCCTGCTGGAACTTAGGAAATGGTTGCATCTGGAACAGCAATTCCAGAGAAGCCTGAAGGAGAAGGGAAAGCACGACCCGTGTCCCTCCAGGACTTCATGTGGCCACTTGAGGCCGCCTCCTTTCAGCTTGATTAGGGGCGGGGCCAACGTACCCGGTCAGAGGGGAGGAGCAGGGACCAGAGGCTTCACGTGGAACTGTCCATACATTGGCCCCTTCTAATGTGCAGTGGGTTTTGGCCCTAGTTGACACTGGTGCAGACTGCAGTCTTGTTTATGGGAACCCAGAACTGTTCCCGGGACCAGCAATCTGCATTGATGGCTACGGGGAAAGACTGACTGTGAAAGCTGTTTCCTTACCACTGGGTATAGGAAGGCTTCCCCCTCGTACCTACAAGGTTTATGTCTCCCCCGTTCCGGAGAATATTCTAGGGGTGGATGTGCTACATGGCCTCAGCTTACAGACGTCGGTAGGAGAGTTCTGTCTCCGGATCCGGGTGGTGAAAGTGGTGACACGCGGGCATGCTCACCATCCTCCTCAAGTGTTGCCACAGCCCTGGCGCGTGGTTACAGTGCGACAGTACCGCCTGCCAGGAGGGCAGGAGGAGATTGGTCGTACAATATTGGAGTTGGAGAAGGCACATATTGTGAGGCCAACGCACAGTCCTTTCAACTCCCCAGTACGGCCTGTCAAGAAGCCAGATGGGACCTGGCGAGTGACTGTAGACTATAAGGTTAAATAAGGTGACGCCACCTTTGCACGCTGCAGTGCCTTCAGTACATGATTTAATGGATCGTCTGACTGTCCGCCTGGGAACGTATCATTATGTAGCGGACTTAGCCAATGCTTTTTTCTCCATTGACATTGCACCTGAGTGTCAAGAGCAGTTTGCTTTTACTTGGGACAGGTGGCAGTGGACTTTTCAAGTCTTTCCGCAAGGATGCTTGCACAGCCCCACTATTTGCCACGGGCTCGTGGCCCAGGATTTGGCACAGTGGGATCACCCGTCCTCTGGGGCCTTGTTTTGTTATGTCGATGATATTTTATTAACATCAGATTCTCTTTCTGATTTAGAGCAAGCAGCTCCCTCTCTTCTCCGCCACCTAAAGGCACGTGGCTGGGTGGTGAATGAGGAAAAGTTCCAAGGCCCTGGGCTTATCTGTCAAGTTCTTGGGTGTTGTGTGGTTGGGTGCCTTAGGCTAATATGGCACAGGGATCCCTGTGGAAGACGCTTGTCACGTAGATTGTGAGGCGAGCCCCTGTAGGGGTGGAGTGTGGGAACAGAGTCCCAGAGAGCAGTTTCCAGCCTCTTGGCCTCACGTGGAGGGGTGTTGGCTCGGGTAGTAGATGGCCATCGGCTGTGGCTAGTTGACCGTCAGCTGTGGTCATGGATGTCACTATATTAGCATCTCTTAGAGCCAATATGGAGATGCTGAAGGATTTTAAGTAGTGCACGTGTGTGTGTACATGTGTGCGTGTGTGTAAGTGATAGAGTACCTTTATGATTTAGCAGATCACTCTGGCTGCTGTGTGGAGAATGCATTGGAAAGTGTCAAGAGAGGATAAGGGGAACCCAGGTGGGAGGCGCTGGCATGGCCTGGATGATAGCTTGGATTAGGGGTGTGTGGAGGCTGAGGGAGAGGCAGGGGTCTCAGCTTGTGCCCCGGGATAAAAGGTGGTATCATTCTTAGAGGCAGAGAGCACTGGAGTGAACCTGGATTGGATGGGGAACAACCATGAGTTTGATGTTGGATGAGCCTTGGAGATAGCCAAGAGCAGACTTTTCATTAGCCACTCCGGAGAGGTCTGCTCTGGGGTTAGAATTCTGGGCATCATGGGCTTATAAATAACAACTACTTGGGTATAGATGAGATCGTCTTCCGACTAACATGTATTGAAGGCTTATTCTGTGCCTGGCACAATTCTAAGCACTTTCTTGTATTTACTCGTTTAATCTCCATAACTGCCTTTTGAGGTATTTCCCCCATTTTACAGATGAGGAAACTGAGGCAACAGAGAGCTTCCGTACTTGCTAAAGGTAAAACAATTAGTGAAGCTTGGATCCAGGATTCAAATGTATGCTGGCTCTGCACTTGTGTTATCAGCCACTTCACCACAGTACCTCTCTGTCAAGGTTCAGAGCTCATTCTTAGGACACAGGCTGTTCTAATACATGGACTTTGTAGCAAGAGCCGAGCCATTAATTTTCAGGGGGCACAGGAGATGTTGGTGTTTCTGGTTGCCATGGTTTGCATAATATACATTCCTCACCTGCTGGAACCCTACTGCCCCGAAGCAGCAGCTGCCAGGATTCACAGAAGGAACATATGCCGGCAGCAAAGCAAAGCACATGGAGAACTGGGTGAGAAATGAAGAGAGGCACGCAGCAATTATCCTTTCAAGCAAAGACATGTTTGAGATGCCTCCGGGTTACCAGAAGGCTCTGCAGCTCTCCACAGATGGAGGCTGACCTCACAAACATGGTAACTACTATTTAAACTACTGCAGTAAAACCGAGGTCATTAACATGTTCAAACCGGGAAAGTTATATAATGGAGCCGTCTGCATTTCACCTCGAGACTGTGACAGCTACATCGCCAAGGGAAAAAGACTCACTGACTTTACCTAAAAACCTAACAATGCTTTAGCACAGCACAGACGCCTCCAGAAAGCAGTTGCCTTCAGCCGCATAGGAGAGGGAGGACGAACCTCAGATATGTTATATAAGCTCTTGATCAGAGCGACATAGTGGTGGGTTCTATTAGTGTAATGTGCTTTATCATAAGAGGGGGCTGTGTCATTTCCTGGAGTGTTGTTGCAGCTGGCAACCGGTCCAGCCAAAGGCGGCTTAATGCCCCATAAAATGATTAGATAAGGATGAAAGCAGGATCATAGCTGTCGATCCTGTTGCACAGCTGAGGCACATTAAATACGGCACCGGCCGCTGCAGGAAGTATTCCATTGCCCTCCCTGCTAAAGGCACACAAGCCAGGAGAGATCTCCTCCAGAGACCAGCCTCTCCAGGGGCAGAATCGGGTCACTGTTTCTCTGTCTGTCATACCCCTTCATCTTTTTCTCTGTCTGTCATACCCCTTCATCTTTTTCTCTGTTTATCATACCCCTTCATCTTTGTGGTTGGATGGTCTCCCTGCCTGGCAACTACCTTCTTTTATGCACTGCTGAGCCATTGGCTTAAGAAATAATTTCAGGGCCCAGAGGGCAACTGGAATATAGAGATCTCTCAATTCAGTGTGACAAAAATTGAGCACCTACTGTGTGCTTATTTGCAAGAGGAGCTTCAAAGAAGAAGGAAACATAGATCTGCCCTCAGGGGCCTGGGGTCTCTCAGCGGTGATTGTCAGTGATAAACTTAAGGCAGACTGTGACTGGAGAAACAACATTCAGAAGGAATGGTGTTAGCAATGCATCCCTAAAAAGTGGTGGCATTCTGAAAGGGGGGTGGATTTTCAGGTATCGGAAAAAACTCAGTTGGCTATTGTAGTTTTCTGCCTAACGTATGGAGGGCCTGAGCTGTCCTCGATAGGGTGGTTGCCTCATCAGAGAGGGAGCTTCTATGCTATTTATGTGAAGAAAGAAACCCTCATGTTCCCACTTAGAGGTTTAGACTTCATGCACCACTGCGGGGCCCCATCCTACTCAAAGTTTCTGGTTTTCAAGCCCAGAAATAACTTGCATTAAGTGATAGGATAGTCAAAATTATCTTTAAATATTTGTTTCAAAAAGATAGCACAAACTGCATGATTCCTGTGGACAGATATAAGATTTAAAAAATGTATGTTAAATTATTCTTTTTAAAAACAGGCGATATAAATACATCTTAGTTCAAACATACTCAGAAAATCTGCCTCCTGCCTCTGTCCTCTAATTTCTTAGTGAGCTCTCTCCAAGGAAACCCCTGTGAACAGCTTATGTATTTCTCCAGAAAGAGAGATACCTAAAGAAGTATGTGTGTGCAGTGTGCTCTATGCACTCTTCTAAAGACTATTTTGAAGAATTTTCTGTATCATTGTTTAATTATATTTAACAGCTGTGTAGTATTTTTTGTATACTATATATTTATATTGTACATTTTTGATATATCTATATTTACAGATATACTATGTTATCAGCATGTACTACATAGTATAATATTAGTGTATGTTACAGTGTAGCATATTACAGTACATAGAATAGGATACAGTATACTACAGTATATATTATACTCTGCATAGTAGTCCTTTGTATTCCTGTTCCATAACTCATTTAATCTGGACTGTTCTAATTTTGACACCACCATCATCTCCCACCTTTCCTCTTTAAAATGTAAAACTCCCCCAAACAGGGACTTTTGTCTCATTTATACTCATAACCCACAAGCCTTAGAACAGTAGCTGGAATGTGGCAGGTGTTCAATAAATGTTTGTTGAACGAATGAATAAATTACAGAAAAAGTATTTATTTAAATTTACTTTTTAAAAAACTTTTGCAGATAACCAAAAAAATTTAAATTTATTCCCATTATAATAGCAATATACCCTCAATTATGAAAACTTTGAGAAATCAGGGAAACAGAGAAGTTAAGAATCATAGGCTGGTTGCTCAGAGACCACCACTGTTAACATTTTGGTATCTTTCAACCTTTCCTCTATATCCATTTTAATGTAGTTGTGATTGTATTTTTCCCATAATGTTTTATCCTGCTTTCTCTCCAATAACATTCCAACATATGCATTTTTCTATGTTATTAAAAACTTCACAAGCATATTTTTAAATGGTTAGTCTGTAATGGAGATACATTTTTAATTATCATACTTTCGTCTTCTGTCTTCCTGCATACTTGGCCTTCATCTCTTCCCTTTGGCCAAGATATCCTCCTGCTTGGCATGGGAGCAACGTCAGGAGTAAGACTGAGGTACCATTAAGTTTCTGACATGCAAATAGGATTATGCTGCAGGAGAAAGGATTTGCTATTCCTTGGGCCAGTGATGCTGGATGACCCAGACCCAGTGGAGTTCTCCTGTGGTGGGCAGATGCTCTTTCTGTCCTCAACAGCAAAGGTGAGGCTTGCTGCTCAGTAGATGAAGGGGTATGTTTATGACAAAAGGAAGCAAAATAAAAGCTCACTCTCTTTCGGTCCCAGAGAAAGTTGGAACAGAGACAGAGAAGAAGGGAGAGAAGTGAAAGGATTCAATGTGGGTCCCAACTGACTGTGCATTTTATAACTAGAGGGAGCAAAGTGCCTCCAGGAAGCTTCTTCCCATGACCCCTATCACTTACGTTTGAGTTTTTGGGAGGAGATTTCTATGCATAATGGGATAGCTCTGGCTAATTAAGAAGGGGAGCTGTGTGGTTAGACTGAACCAGAAAAGGCTGACACTTTCTGGAACATCCTTTGTTCCTGGAGGTGTCCATGCTGAGTTGTGAGCCTGTAATGGTTTGTTGTAGTGGAACAACAGCAAACCTGGGGTTGGCCAGGGGCTGGGCGAGGTCTATGACAATTGCTTAGGGATGTTCAGCCATCACAAACTGAGGCAAAGCCCCTTCAGACATGGAACACACAGGGCTGGGGCAGGCTGAGGTGACATTGACCCAAACTTCCAGCTGTTGGCATCAGGGAACGTCATCAAGACGCAAGGCAGCCTTGGATTGGCTGCAGAGACCAGGAGAGGATGTCACCACTGGGCTTGAGAGCAGCTCTTCATTTTTACTGCCAAAAGGATATGCATGGTGCTTCCGTAGACCTAGATGCTGTCTTAATGAGAGAAGCAAGGGAAGCGGAACTAGATGAGAGATTTAACCCTTTTATCCAAGGAGACTAAATACCACCGGAATTATGAATGCAGATTAAGCTTTAAATCAGGTTGGACAGTGAGTTAATCTTTCCCCACTAATCAGTGGGGTAAGACCAAGAGACTTAGAAGTTAAATAAAGCAATTACAGTTTTTTGCACACACGAGTGATAATGTTAAGTTTCATGACTCCTACTGAACATACTACTTCATTGAGTGACTTACTCATTATAAGTTTACCCATTCACTTCTGGTTGGAAATTTAAATTTTTCCAGTTGTTAGAGACATTATATGAACATCTTTGTGCATTTAAACTTGTGGCACACAGTAGGCCCTAAATAAATAGTTCTTCAATGAACTTTGAAATGACATTATCACTGGGAAAGTGAAATAGCTTACGTATGAGATCTAAGCTTCCATATAACAAGGCAACACTTTGCTTCTTGTAGTAGAAGAATTCCTCATAAGATAGATTGGTAGGTGCCAGAGTAACAAAAGAGCTAATTGACCTTCTGTGTATTAGAAATGAACAGAATTTCTGAAGTGTGGGATTAGGAGAGAAGAGAACAATAGAGCAATATGGTGGAAGACTGGAGTCCATATCTGAGAAATGGCCCTGAGACTTATAGGAAGAGAGATATCAGTAGACTTTTAAGTAGCCTAACTGCCATTGCCCCAATCTTCAACAAAGTCTTCTATTCTCACAAATACTGCTGTGATGGTTTTATTTATTTTGTTGGTTTGTTGGTTGGGGTGATAAAAATTAAGAGAAAAGGTTGAATTCCATATCTGGGTCATATGATGAGGAACTGGGACCACACAATTGAGAAGGCGAGAAAGATGATCTCTAATGAGCCCTAAAATGAACAGCATTTTAGTGTAACGTCTATTACGCAGGAACAGTGGAATGTTCCAGCTCAGAGCTGAAAATGACTACAGGAGGTTCAACCCCCTGACCCCCAGGAATTCAGAAATGTTACAGAGGGCCTGGAAATTCCCAAATTGGTGGAATGGGGAGTTGAATCAATCTTGTCTATTTAATTGGGTGTGGGGAACACCAGTTAAATGGTATTCATATATGTCTTTGCTGTCACCCTCCTGTGGGCAGGGGGGCTTCCCCTCATCTGTTTTAGAGTTTCCCTCCTCTCCAGTATCCTCAGTAGCAGAACATATCTATCACCAGCCTATTAGGGGATAAAAATAATGGCAGGTGGAGAGAGCTCATGGGAGAAACTACATATAGGGATAAAATTACAGTATCTTACATTATTTATTTTAGGTAGCAAAAGTTAGTAGGCTAATTTGCTCCACCAAGACTGCTATTTCTCCCTTGTGCTGACACCTACTCTAAGCTACTTGAACCTATTCTCGTCAGGGAAAAAGCATAAGTTTTATAGGGGTCTCATCGACTGCTTGGTTCCAGGTTGAAACCAGTCTCGAATATTCAAACTTCAGCAAATTGCCTGGACTCTACCTCAGTCTAGAAACTTCTCTTGACAAGTGTGGGGACAGAGCCCCAGAGAGCAGCTTCCAGGCTCTCAGCCAGACATAGAAAGGTGCTGGCTCAGGGAGTAAATGGCCATCAACTGTGACTGGATGGCCATCAGCTGTGGCTAGTTGGCCGTCAGCTGTAACCAGTGAGTCATTGGCCACTAATATAACTGCTGTGGCTATGCTAGCAGAAAAATGGGGGCTAGCAAGAAGATGGTGGCTGAGCCAGCAAGCGGCGGAGTGAGGGTTGCGGATCGTGTGGCTCCTGCTTCCTGTGTCTCCAACCCAGCCGCCAGCGAGGCTATAGTGGTATGACTCCCCTACCTATGGCTCCGTGGGTGTTCCTTTTTGTCCTTACCATGTCTTGCGTTCTTATGTGGGGAGCGGGAGCAGAGATTCTACAGGCCGCCCCGCATGATAAATGGTGCTGTGAGCAGGGCACCCCTCACAACAAGTTATTCTCTTTCTTCAGCATTTACACCTTCTTTGACAGAACAGCCCTGTGTGTTCTCCATCTGTGCACGGGAGCCCTTTCTAGAGGGCTGCCTTTGGTCACCTAACACATCTCCTTTAGTGTAACCTCATTAATCAATTGCCCGCCTGCCCCCCTTCCTTCTGTTTTCTCACCTTTCTGTTTAGTCTTGTTGCTTCGTTTCCTCTCTGGTTTGCTTGGGCTGTTTGCTAACTATCCTTCCTGCAGGAGGTCAAGCCTGGCCGGCCCAGGCCTGTGTTCATTGTCAGCATGATGAGGTCCATACAACTGGACCTCATCAGCCTATGTCAGCATATGTTTGGTCATACAACTCTCCTCATCATAAATGACTTACAGTGTGACACACAGGTGTCTGGGGAGACTGACTTTCCTTGAAGCATCTTTAAAATGGAAAAGTAGAGATGTCGTCAAATGATTAACAGTGTCTGAACAGGGCTGTCCCAATAGGCCGAAAATATTACCAAAGAGAAGAGATTACAGATTAGCACACACAATAAAAGCAGTAGACTTAATTTAAAAAAATAAGTAAATTTTATAAACTGCTGACATTCATTAAACAAAATGTCCAGAGTCAGTCAATTTCAAATTCCTTTACTGTTGCCTTAAGCATCAAGTGTACTTGGCAGAGCAGGCTGGGAACGGAAGACCCTGACCAGTATCGCCAGATGCCATATATCTGCCAAAAAAGCCTGGAGTTGAAAGTAGCCTGATAACCTGACTGCAGGCAATCTGAAGCTTGGCATAATTGTATAACATGAGGTTCTTGAGAGAATGATGATAAACCTAATTGGCAGGCTGCCCCTGCCTTCCTAGAGGTGGAAAATGGAAATAGAAAGTGTGTAGAAGGGAGGTGGGAGAGGAAACCACAAGCACAGGCCCTCCTTATTGATTTCACCATCAGAAATCAGACGTTGGAGAATATTTGAAGGGTGGGAGCGCGGAGAGGGATAGAAAAACACACAATTACTCTGTAGAGCCAATATCCACAGGAAGTTTTTTTGGGTTGAGATACCTCTGCTAGGTTTAGTTCAAAGGAGTGTTTTTTAGCTGGTGAACTTCTTTTTTCCTTTCCCCCTTCCTCTTAACATAGTGCTTCATATTTAGTGGGTGGATTGAAATCTTTGTACTTCAGCGAGCTTTAATGTTTGTTAATGTCGCCATATTTAATAATAAGATCAAACTGCATATGGATAGGACTTGAAATATTGATAATATCTTTCATGACATACAGTAACTCATGTTATTACAACAAGTAGCGAAGTAAACAGGGCAGTTGTTATTCTATCCCATTCTATAGATGAGGAAACTGAGACCCAGGGACTCATTTGCTCAAAGTTGAACAACTATAAGAAATGGAATCGAAACCCATGTTTTCTGATTTGGAAGTGCTTGCTGTTTCTATTGTTAAATGTCCATTCACACAGGCTTTCAGACCCATGGAGCAAGGATTTAATCGTGTGAACTCTTTCCTTGATATTAGTTGCATTTGTCTTAGTGTAGAATATGTAAGTGTTTGGATTTTGTTTCAGTGATTGTGATATTGGCATCGAGCACTTATTCAACAAACATGCCCAGCGTTTGATGGGATCAGGTACTAGCTCAGCTGTGGGGCTGTAAAGACCACAGAGATTCAGCTGTTGCTCTCGGTTGCTCAATGTTTGTCCCCGGAGAGGTGGCCATGGGAGATTAAATTACAAAATAATGATACTCTTACAGATATATGAACAAGAAGACATGGGAACATTGAGGACACAACATCTAATTCTACTTGGGGGAGTTAGGGGAGAAGGTGATCAGAGCTTTGTCTTCAAGGAGGAGGAGGTCTGCAAGGTGAGGAGGGGAGAGGACCCAGCATACCTGTGGTGTGGAGTGAGGCGTGTACACAGTGGGCCTGGAGTGTCATGTATGTGGTAGGGAAGTACAGCTGCATATGGGCCAGCTTGTGAAGGTCTTCGTAGATCACGCTGAGGAGTTTGTGTGTGATCACGTAGGCAATAGGGGACCACCAAGTGATTTGATATATGGAGAAAGATTCAACAAAATGGATACGTTGATATTAACCTTTGGGGGTCTCAAGGTAACAAATTTTCATACATCTAGAGCAGTAGCTCTCAAACTTTAGTATGTATCAGAATTACCCAGAAGGCTTATTAAAACACAAATTGCTGGATCCCAGCCCTAGGATTTCTGGGTTTAGTAGGGCTGGGATGGGCTTGGATAATTGGCATATCTAACAAGTTACCTGGTGGTTTTGCTAGTCCAGGATCCAATTTTGAAAACTACTGCTTCGGGGGAAGAAGGCTTCTTTGCCTGGAGAGGACTTAGAAGAATGCTCTAATTTATTAATAAAGCCAAATGGAAACAAGAGGGATTGAGGCATTTGAGATATAATATTGTTCTTAAGAAACACTTCTGAACCATAGGTTGCAATCACCATTGAATAATAAGAAAAATAGAAGCAGCTTGAGGCACTTTAGGAAATGTTATACAAAGGAAGCTAACTGGCCATGGTGTCTAGCTCTCAGGAGTTCATACGGACGTCTTGGGGATGGCTGGGACGGGTAACTGACCGTTCTTCAGCTTACTTCCAGGGGGCCTTCTACTGTTTTTATTGCACAAAAGACTCAGAAAACAGGCCCGGATTGAGATAGAAGTTATCATAAATTCTGAGATTTTCACCAAAATTATTCTGTCACATTGGTGAAATATTAGGGTGGAGGGAGGAAGTATGCAGCAATCACGCACCATCTTCTCATGTGACAACACTGTCTTATGACTAAGAATCATCTGACAATTTATCGGGTGGAAATAGGGAAAACCAGAGGCTGAGTAATGACAAAAACACCGTTGGAGTGGGGAAGTGGATCATGTAATGAATGTAAGAACCTGGAGGGCTTGCTGTTTGTTTGTACAACAGATGTCTCTCTGGCATTCTTTCTTTAAACCTCTGCACGAGGAGGTGGTATCAATTGTCTCAATTATAGACAGCCTCTGACCGTGACTTTGGTGGGTTTCAGATGAGCCTTCCAATGTCTGCAGCAGCTCACCCTCTCTGACCTTCAGTCTGCACTCTCAATCCGGGGAGTCTGTTTCATGAAATATTCATAGAGAAGATTACTTCTGAGCCATGCATGCAGAATGCATGATGCTTCTTTGATGTGTTAAGCCATCTTCCTGCCTTAAAGATTGGGAGGCCAAAAAAATAGCCATTAAAAGAAACCATTCTTAGAAAGACTCCTCACTCGATGGACACTCGCAGTTAAATATGCATGGCAGATCGCAGGCCTCTTTTCTCCTAAGTAGTACTAACCCAGCACTTCCCAATAGTTATATTGGGGTGTTAACCCCAAAGCTCTGGCCTGGCTCAGAGCTCTGTTTGCAGCACCTGAGAAGACACCTGGATGACTGCAGTCAGCTAATATCTAATTTGTCGGCCTCTGGGTGTCCTTGTCTCTACTCCATTCTCTTTAGATCAGTTGTTTTCAACTGATGTGACCTTGAACCCATTACAGGTATAAAGTCCAATTTTGATTAGCAGGTGAAAAAAAAATTAGCTACAACTAAGTGTAACCATAACAACAGAAACTAACAGTTTTATAACCCTTCCTCAGTGCCAGGCTAACTAAGCACTTGACATATACTAACTTATGTAATCCTCATGAAAGTTCCAATAAAGTACATCCTACTGTTAATCCCATTTCAAGAGGAGGAAACTGAGGCACAGAGAGGGTAAGTAACTTGCCGAAGGTTTCACAAATTGTAAGTGACAGCTGGGTTTCAGAATCTGTCCTCTTGAAGCACTGTTAGCATGCAATAAATGCTCTTCCTTGTAGAGGTCCACTAAGCTCATTCCTGCCCATCCTTCAAGATCGAGTTCCATGGTCTTCGTCTTTGTAGTCCTCTCTGCTTCCTTCCCACTTTTCCTCTGAACAAGAAATTGCTGCTTTATCAGTGCCCCTGTAACACCTCATACATGCCCTGATCAGAATGCTTACCGTTATGAATGCATTAATCGTCCTGCTAGTCTGAGATTCCCATAGGCCTGTGACATATTCGTGCCTGTGTTCTTCCATTTCCTGCAAGGTCCGAAGGGGTGTTGATCTTCAGTAATTCCTGCTTTTGAGGTGAGCCAGTGACAATGATGATATTTTATGCATAAGTTTTAGAAAGTAATTACATCTCATTTCAAATATATTCTGAAAGCTAATCATTTGAATTCTGAAATCTATTTCATTGAATTCTGCAAGAACATTAACAAAATGGCTAAGATATACCTGAACACTGTGCCAGGTTGAGGGATACAACAGTAAGCAAAGCAGACACAGTCCAGCCTAATGGATCTTAGAGTCTAGTGTGGGAGGCCACTTACCTAATTGGCCGGCAAGCACTGAAAATTGTAATAATGTAGAGTACAGGGACTAACCTGACCTGGGAGAGGAAAGGTTTCCCTGAGATAATGACAACTAAACTGAGACCTAATGGGCGAATAAGAATTAGTCTGGGGAAGAGGGTGAGAATTGTATTCTTTGCTCTTTCTTGCCTATAAAATGGCAACATTCCCACCTACTCTCTAGATCTTATATTCTGTTAAGACTCAGGTAATTCTGTTTCCTCCAAGAACTTCCACTGAATAGTTTAACTGTATGACATATTTCCTCTGAACTCCTACATCCAGTCATATTTTAAAATGAATCTCCATGCCAGGAATCTCTCCCATGTTGGAGACACTGCATAATTTCACTCAATCTTCAAAACAACCTCGCAAGTTAGGTATTAATAACTTTCCTTTTTCAGGTGAGAAAAAAACATGCGTGGTGAGATTAGGGGATTTTCCTAAAATCTGATAGCTAGTAAGAGCTAAGGGAAAGGTTGAGTTTCAAATTCAGGTCTGTTTGCTAATTTTCACAAGAGTTCTAGTAACTAGCTATTATCATCCCCATTTTACAGATGGAGAAACTGAAGCCCAAAGAATAATTGATCCAAGGTCACAAAGCTCCCGAATGTGGCAGCATCAGGCTTCCAGTTCATGTCTGCTTGGCTCAGGAGACTATGCTGTAAAGGGATGGTGCTAAGACCGAAAGTTTTTCCAAATCCTCTCTCTGATCTGAGCACATGTGGCACCTCTGCAATTGCTATCCTGAAGCACTGTTAGGAGACACTTTTGTGGCTTCAGAAGATTCCAGACTCATGGTACGACAGGGAGGATGGTCCAGCAAAGCAGAATTTCAGGCCCTATCCTAGACCTAGTAATAAATCCAAACCTGTATTGTAACAAGATTCCCAGATAATGGTCATTAAAGTTAAGAAAGCTCTCATCTGGAGTCGACCCTAGCATTGCCCTTGCAGTTATAGGCTGTGGAGGGTTGGCCTTCCTGGCCCAAGGATAGGCCGGTTCTGAGACTCTTTAGACTTTTAGTGAGAGTCCTGGGGCTCTGGGCTGCGCTAGGCTTTCTTCCTGACTCCCAGAGCCTCCTGGTGACCCGTGGAGCCTGAATCCATGGTGGGATATTTGAGCCAGTGTCAATATATGAGAGGCTGGTCTAGGATTCTTGTTACCTGGGGGCTGGATTTTGAGCTTGTGGCAGTTTTCAGCTATGGATTGACATAAGAAACATACCAATCACATGAGGCATTATAATATCCTTGTGAGGAAGAAAGAGGTAAGTGCTTTGCTCACATTATAGAAAGAATTGGAAGAGCCAATATTTTCCATAAAACCTTGCAAATTTGTAATTATGCAGGTTTATAATTATGATCCTGTTCAGCTGACTCCCTTTTCTGTGTTCCAGTAAATAAAACACCATAATAACATTACTGCATTTTAATGAAATCGGTCATCTTTGTCTTTATAGTTGACAATTCTCTCATTGGTTTATTCATTCATTCACGAACATTTATTTATTGACGATCTGCTCTGTGCTAGGCACTATCCTTTACTGAGACAATTATATCTTTGTTGATCACTACAGCAAACACCTTAAAAGACTGAACAATTGCTACGTGAGGTGATAACTACATGATTTAACATACTTTATAAAAACAAATTTGGTCCTATTTCATCCTTTACTGAAAGAAAAAGTCTTCAAAAACAGTGCTGTTTATGGCATTGTGTATATTCGTGCTTCTTGCCGGATGAAAGCAAGTGCTGGTAAAAGCATAAGAAATAAAAATTACATTGGGTATGGCGAAGTCCTCCACTGGAATTGCCTTCTTGTCGGCTTTCATTAGATTTTCAAGATGACTTCTCCTTCCTGTGAACCTGTTCCACTTAGGGATCATGGTGGGGAGTGTGTGTGTCTGTGGGGGGAGGGACTTGTTCACAAGTCCATGTAAACGCCAAGACTGTCTGAGCGGTTTGTTTTTATTTCTATTTCTTGTGGGAGAGAGACTCATTTCCAGTTCTGAGCACCAGCGTTGACAGCAGGTACTTAGCATTCATGTTTTCTCCCTAAAGTTTAGTCTAAGAGGCTGAAAACTATGGTTGTGACATTGAACAGGTTATATCCACTAGCTCTGTGCCAGGTATTACAATGGCAGGCTTTTCTAGTGCACACCAGGGAGGCATGCGCTCCAGAAGGCCTGGCCTCTCTTAAAATGAAGTCATGGGTAATTCAAGAGTTCACCATTTGGGGTGACTCTGAGTGTTCCCAACTGGCATGATGTGTGGCTCTGAAAACACAGTCAGCTCCAAGAATGTCTGTGTCATCTGTGAGGTGTTTTCAGAGAAAGCAAACAACATGGAAATAATGCATTGGCTTGCAGTCTGTGCTGTTTGCTTTGGATTTTGTGAGTGTCTCTATGTGTGTGTTTTGTGTTGCTTTCAGAGGCCTGTTTTCAGCCTCTATGTTTTATATTTCATAACGAGAAGGTGACTACAAGCCCCTCTGTGTGGCAGCAGTGTCCTGATGTGGAAGGTGCTAATCTAATCACAACCAGAAGCCCAGCCACCTAATGAAAGCCCCAAACAGGAAAACTGCTGCTTCTGTCCTTCCGATGTTTCTTCCGTTTTCTTCTTTTTGTTCCTGCAATGATTCAAAATATGAGCATTACTTTTCAAGCAGAGGAAGTCTAGGTCATATCCTGTGTGCACAAGCTGGCAGATGCTCGTTCTCATTTTCCCCCTTATCTCAGATGTTGCTATAGCCTTCATTGTTTATATAACTCACTCATTTAATCATTCTATAAATATTTGCTAGGTTTGGGTGTACAGGGCACCAGGAAAGATGCTGGGAATTGGAGAAGAACAAGGCATCATCCCTTTCTTCAAAAAATACCACAGTTTCGTTAAGGAGATAGGCACATAGATTATAATATAAGGTAAAAAAAAAAAAAAGCCTCTTTGTAGAGACATGTAGAACTATGAACAGAGGAGGGAGCAATCAGCTTTATGTAAGAGGACCGAGGGAGGCCCCACCCACGGGGGAGGGGCCTTTTGAGCTGAATGTTGAAGAATGAGCTTCAGTTGTCTAGGCCAAACGAAATCCTTTTCTCCTGAGGTGACTCTGTCATGGTAGTAATCACGACATATCAGAATGTCACTGCATCATGTTTTCTTTGTCTCTTACCCGAATATCTCTGCTGCCCATAATAGAGCCCCCGACTAATTCCAGAGAGGCCGGACAGTAGAGCAAATAAAAGGTAGAAAGCATAGGCTTCGGAGTCAGAAGATTGGGAATCACAGCTCTGTCCCTTAGGGTGCCCTGACTGTGGGAAATTTGCTTACCCCAGCAAAGCCTCTTTCCCCCTCAATAAAATGGGAGAATAACACACATCGCACAGGATTGGTTTGAGCCTTTAATGAGATAATGAAGGAAGAGGATTTAGCTCACTGCCCCGCACCTAGAAAGTCCTACATAAATGCAGCTAGTATTGTTCAGAAACATATGTGACCTCCTCTCTATCTGCTTCTCTGACCATGAGGTAGTGATCTAAAAACTGCTTTTAGAACATTCCATTCCATTCTCGGATGTAGCACTGGATGGTTGATAGGAATCAGTGGTTTCTAATTGCAATACCTAGAGATTTAAACTTTAGAATTTTAATAAATTAGATTATTTCACAATAAATCAATTTATACAACATGGACAAAAGCATAAACAGATTTACTGAGCAATCAAAACAAACATATGTAGCTCATTATATTCTTATATTACCATAAACAGACTGCGTACATGTAAGCTGAGCTTTCACCAATTCTTCACTTGGGGAGTTGGTAAGTGGTTAAGGGCCAAGGGTAATAAGTCTGTGTTTCAGTCCAATTCTTTGGTCTCTTGGCCTTTGGCCAACTTCTTTTTTATATGCCATGTTATCCTCTGATCTCATTCACTGAATTGACCATCATCTCATGAGGGTAACTTTAGTTACATTAGTAGTTACTATGGCAACAAATAATCTCTCCATATTGTACAATCCTCATAAGCAGCTTCATTCGTACATTCATACATACATACATAAATATTGAATATTAAATATTCAATATTTAAATAAATAGAAAATACCTATTGCTGGGAAACAGATGTTTCCTTGTCTTAAAGAGGTCCCAGTATGATGGACAAACGGAAAAGCTATCCAGCTGTTACCACAGTGAGATGAGTGCTTTAATAGAGGTTAGCAAAAGGTGCCAGTGGAGAGAAGAGAGACACTCAATACAGCCCAAGAAGTCAGGAAAAGCTTCCTGAGCAGAGCACTGAAGGAAGAATTATACAGGGAAGGGAAAGGAAGGACATTCCCGGCAGAGGGAACAGCACAGGTAGACGTATGGAGGTAAAGAAATCATAACGCGAGCGTGAATAACGAGGAAGGTGGTGTAGTTGGCCCATAGGACACGTGCAGGGGAATGGATGATAAGAAGATGGAGAGGCGGGTGTGGGGACAGATCCCCAGAAAGCAGTTTCCAGGCTCTCAGCCTCACTTGGAAAGGTGCTGGCTCAGGTAGTAGATGGCCCTCAGCTGTGGCTAGTTGGCCGTCAGCTGCAGCCATTGAGCTGTTGGCCACTAGTATAACTGCTGCGGCTGCGCTGGGGAATTGAGGAGAGTCGAGTCGGTCGGTTGGCAGAAAAGCGGACAGCAGGTCGCACGCCGTGTGAATCCAGACTCTAGTGAGAATATAGTGGTATGACTCCCCTACCTATGGCTCCGTGGGTGTTCCTTTTTGGCCTCACTATGTCCTGCGTTCTTGTGTGGGGAGCGGGAGCTGAGACCCAGCCTGACACACGGCATGACAGATGGCACAGCGAGCAGGGTATGGTGCTGGCCGAAACTCACCGAAGGATGGTGGAGCAGTTTATGTGTACAAAAAGTTCAGCTTCAGGAGGCCCGCGAGGAGCGTCGTCGGGAGCGGGAGGCACCGTCTGCTTGGGAGACTCGAGTCTCCAGATGGCACACCTCCCTCTTGGCCATGGAAGGCGTTGTCCTCCTTTTGTTGATCTGCTGCTGTAGGCTCCGAGGGTTGTGGCCATTATACACCAAGGCCTCCACCCACTCAGACACCTGGCACAGCGAACAAGATTCCGACCTGGGCAGGAGGACGTGTGGCCCCCACACAGTGTGTAGAGCCTGGTGGCCACTATTCTCAGGAGTTGGACCCCCAAGGAGGGGTGGGAGGACATGGACGGCTCTCCGGCCAGCATGGAGAGGGCCCTGCAGGCTCTGGCTGAGTGGTTGCTGGAGGAGGAGAAGGCTACAGCCGGCTGTGTGGGCTGGATGTTCCTCAGGGCCTTGAGTCTCAACACGGAAAGTGCACTTAATGAAATGGCCCAGGTGCCGGACCAGGTGTCCCAGTTGGAGGCACTGGAAGCTCGGGTCCACCTGTTAGAAAAGGGGCCCCACAGTGGAGACTCTGAGGCAGAGGCGGAGGAAGCGAGTGGAGACAATGGAGCTCCCAACCCCCAAGCCTGGCCAATCTTGAAGCAAAGGGTAAAATGTGAGCAACCTTTGGGCCCCGGGGGCATTGCTGCTGGCAACCCAGCTGTGACTGAGTTCACAACCTACACCCCTTACACTCCCACTGAGTCGCAGGAGCTGGGGAGGTGGTACAGACAGAGCCCTGGAGAGCCAGTCTCGGCTTGGCTACCACGTTTATGGGATAAGGGAGCACACAACATTCTCTGCTCCCCAGGAGAGATGGAAAAGCTAGCCTTTGTGGCAGTGCATCCATCCCTGTGACAAAGGTTACAGAATTGCCAAAGGTTGGCCCACGACCAGGGCAACCATTCTCTAATGGAGTGGCTCACTGCTGTGGTACCCGCAGTATGAGGACAGGCTGGCGAGCTGCCAGACACTGCGAGTCAATGGCAGTCATATACGGAACTTACTCAAATCATCCGTGAAATGGGTATAAGTCATGATATTTTCAATCCTAATATGCAGGGGCCAGATGACGAGCTTTTTACAGCCAGCATGAGAGATCTGGTTTTGGATACTCCACTTGCGAGTGCTTTTGGATCCTTGGTTCATTCTTACACCCTATGTGGGGCGATGAATTCATGAAGTTACAACTGCCATGGCCACCCTAGGGGATGTTGAAAGCCGGAGGCGAAGGAAGTTAAGACAGGAGGTCCGCGCAGTTGAGACCTGAAAGCCCAAATCAAAAGAAAAGGGAGAGGTCTTGGGGCTCAGAGAGTAACACGTGCACAGATGTGGCGTGATCTCGGGGCAGCAGGGGTCGATCGGGAAAAAATAGACCGACAACCCAATGCACTGTTGTTGGAACTTTGGAAACAGTTGCGTCTGGAACAGCAATTCTGGAGAAGCCTAAAGGAGAAGTCTGGGAAAGCGTGACCCATGTCCCTCCAGGACTTCATGAGGCCACTTGAGGCCGCCTCCTTTCAGCTTGATTAGGGGTGGGGCCAAGGTACCCGGTCAGAGGGGACGAGCAGGGACCGGAGGCCCCATGTGGAACTATCCATACATTGGTCCCCTTCTAATGTGCGGAGGGTTTTAGGCCTAGTTGACACTGGCGGAGACTGCAGTCTCGTTTATGGGAACCCAGAACTGTTTCCGGGACCAGCAATCTGCATTGATGGCTACGGGGAAAGACTGACTGTGAAAGCTGTTTCCTTACCACTGGGTATAGGAAGGCTTCCCCCTCGTACCTACAAGGTAATATCTTCCCCGTTCCGGAGTATATTCTAGGGGTGGACGTGCTCCATGGCCTCAGTTTACAGATGTCGATAGGAGAGTTCCGTCTCCGGATCTGGGTGGTGAAAGGGGTGACACGTGAGCATGCTCGCCACCCACCTCAAGTGTTGCCACAGCCCTGGCGCATGGTTACAGTGTGACAGTACCGCCTGCCAGGAGGGCAGGAGGAGACTGGTCGTACAATATTGGAATTAGAGAAGGCACATATCATGAGGCCAACGCACAGTCCCTTTAACTCCCCAGTATGGCCTGTCAAGAAGCCAGATGGGACCTGGCGAATGACTGTGGACTATAGGGAGTTAAATAAGGTGACACCACCCTTGCACGCTGCAGTGCCTTCAGTACATGATTTAATGGATCGTCTGACTGTCAGCCTGGGGACATATCACTATGTAGTGGACTTGGCCAATGCTTTTTTCTCCATTGACATTGCACCCGAATGTCCAGAGCAGTTTGCTTTTACTTGGGACGGGCGGCAGTGGACTTTTCAAGTCCTTCCGCAAGGATGCTTGCACAGCCCCACTATTTGCCACGGGCTCGTGGCCCAGGATTTGGCACAGTGGGATCACCCGTCCTCTGGGGCCTTGTTTTGTTATGTCGATGATATTTTATTAACATCAGATTCTCTTTCTGATTTAGAGCAAACAGCTCCCTCTCTTCTCCGCCACCTGAAGTCACGTGGCTGGGCGGTGAATGAGGAAAACGTTTAAGGCCCTGGCTTCTCCGTCAAGTTTTTGGGTGTTGTGTGGTCGGGTAAGATGAAGGTTATACCTGAGGCAATTATTGACAGATACAAACCTTTCCCCGGCCGACCAAGGTCTCCCAACTGCAGACGTATTTGGGTCTGCTAGGATATTGGTGGGCATTTGTACCTTATTTGGCACAGATGGCAAGGCCCTTGTACAATATGATAAAAAGGGGGCCTCATGGGATTGGACAGAGGCTATAGAGCAAGCCTTCGTTGCCACGAAACAGGCAGTGCAGCAGGCACAGGCCCTGCAAGTAGTAGACCCTGGCCGCCCATTTGAACTTGATGTTCACGTAACCCAAGAGGGATATGGATGGGGCCTCTGACAACGGCAGGAGCGTCTCTGGTTGCCAGTGGGATTTTGGTCCCAATTATGGAAAGGAGCGGAGGTCCGCTACTCTTTGATAGAGAAAGAGCTAGCTGCTGTGTACGCAGCCCTAGTGGCCACAGAAGCCATCACAGGAATGGCAAGGGTGTTGGTTCAAACAACCTATCCCATCCAGGGGCGGGTGTGGACCCACGAACCCAAAACGGGGGTGGCACAGACCACCACCCTCGCCAAGTGGGGTGCCTACTTGGAGCAACGTAGCACCCTTAGATCAAGCCCTTTGAGCACAGAGCTACAACAGGTCCTGGGGCCTGTGGAGCTTGTAGCCCAGGCTGAGCCAAGCACTCTGCCTAAAGGGGAGGACTTGGAGCCCTTGCCCTACAAAGAAGGACAGTCCCCAGTACCTGAGGATGCCTGGTTTACTGATGGTTGTAGCCGAGGGGCTACAGTTGTTTGGACGGCTATTGGTGTACAGCCCAAATCAGACACCATTTGGTTTGATGCTGGGACAGGCCAGAGTAGCCAGTGGGCTGAATTACGGGCTGTGTGGATGGTAATCAGCCATGAGCCCGGGCCCCTAGTTATTTGTACTGACAGCTGGGCGGTGTTCTGGGGCCTAACGTTGTGGCTCCCTGCGTGGAAACACCAAAACTGGTTGGTAGGACACCGTCCACTGTGGGGTCAAGCCATGTGGCAGGAGCTCTAGGACCTAGGGCAGAGAAAGGAGGTGACCCTAATGCATGTCACAGGTCTCTCCCCCTTAGTGTCCCAGGTAATGATGAAGCAGATGCTCTAGCACGGGTCCGATGGTTAGATCGGGTTCCTGCCACTGATGTGGCCCACTGGCTGCATAGGAAATTGCAGCACGCTGGGAGCCGAACCATGTGGCAGGTGAGCAGATGCTGGGGTCTGCCTTTGAAATGGCAGGAGATAGCAGATGCCTGGTATGACTGTGCCGTCTGTGCCCAGGACAGTCCCCAAAGGCGGAGGCTCCCGTGGGAAACACAGCAGATAACGCGAGGGAGGGTGCCCCTCACTGGCTAGCAAGTGGATTATATTGGACCCCCTGCCTAAGGCCCGCAATGCGATATACGCATTCACAGCAGTGGACACTGCTACGGGGTTGATGTTTGCTTGGCCGTGTCCGGCTGCAGATCAGTGGCATACAGTGGTCGCTCTTACATGGCTGTGCGCCCCTATGGTTGCCCCCAAGTCATTGAAAGTGACAGGGGTACCCATTTTACGGGGCAAGAAGTGCAGTGCTGGGCTGCCAGGATGGACGTGCAATGGTTGTTTCACACCCCGTATAACCCACAAGCAGCTGGCATGATTGAACGCTACAACGGCCTTTTGAAGCAAGGTATCTGGGTGTCAAAACACCCTCCCATGATGCGTGACTGGGCCTCGCGTCTATGGGACCTCCTGAGAGTCCTGAATGAGAGACCACAGAAGAGAGGGCCGGCACCAGTAGAAGCTCTGCTACATCGAACAGCTGCTCCCATTCAATTACAAGTTACCACCAGTGAGACTCTGTTAAAGCCAGGCTATGACAGAAATGGAAACATTTTTCTGCCAGCACCCACATGCTTGAAAGGAGGGGAACGGCAGCAATGGACTTGGCCCTGGTAGGTCAAAAGCCCCCACTGTCGGTGGTTGGGCCTGATAGCCCCATGGGGGGCCGGTTTGACTCATGATTTGCAAGTGACGCCAGGGGTGGTAGCTGAGTGGCCACCACAAGTGACTGTAGTATACGGAAGTCCCGATACCGGCATGATTTTGCGGGGAACCTATGTGCTCTCACTATGGCCTATTATGGGGTCCATGTTCTGTTACATGTTGAAACTATGCAAGGGACCCCAAGCACTGCCATAAAGGTCTGGTACCACAAACCGGGAAAGGTGCCAGTGGCAGCGACCCTCCTTTCCCAGGACAAAAAGCTAGCGTGTATCCTCCCAGATGGAAGGGATTTGCCATTGTTGGTTCCTAAGACTGCTGTTTCTTTTCGTCCATAGGTGCCAATAGGCTAATATGGCACAGGGACCCTTGCGGAAGACGCTTGTCGCATATATTGTGAGGTGAGACCCTGTAGGGGTGGAGTGTGGGGACAGAGCCCCAGAAAGCAGTTTCCAGGCTCTCAGCCTCACGTGGAAAGGTGCTGGCTTAAGTAGTAGATGGCCCTCAGCTGTAGCTAGTTGGCCGTCAGCTGTAACCATTGAGCCATTGGCCACTAGTATAACTGCTGCGGCTGCACTGGGGAGTTGAGTCGAGGAGAGTCGAGTCAGTCGGTTGGCAGAAAATCGGACAGCAGGTCGCACGTCGTGTGAATCCAGCCTCCAGTGAGACTATAGTGGTATGACTCCCCTACCTATGGCTCCGTGGGTGTTCCTTTTTGGCTTCACCATATTCTGTGTTCTTGTGTGGGGAGCGGAAGCTGAGACCCAGCCTGTCACCCTGCGTGACAGCGGGCCGGGAAGTGATTGGGCTATGCTAAGACATTTTACCTTCATCCAAAAGATGATTTGAACAGTTATGGAAGAGGTCAGTTTTCTGCTTTGGAAAGATCACTCAGGCAGAAGAAAGGTGAAGGATGAATTGGATGGAGAAAAGGCTGGAAGGAAGGAGGGAAGTTGCAGTCATTCAGACAAGAAATGACGGAGACCTGAGGTGAGGGCCACAGAGAAAGAGGGCTGAGGGGGCCTGCAGAGAGGATGGGCTGATCCTGGTGCCATCCAAACAAGAAGCAAGTTTGGGGTGGGGGGAGAAAAGAAAGGCTTGCTCTCTTTTCTTCCTTACTTTGTTTTCACGGTGCTGTTGTCTTTTTGGCTTTTCCTTTCCTCCCTTTTTATCTTGTCTAGTCTTTCTTTTCTGTACTCTGTGTACAAAAGATTAGTGTGATAGAAAGAACATGGGATTTGGATTGAGATGAGTCTAGATTAAAATGTTAACTTTGCTACTACTAGCTCTATATTCCTGGGCAAATTATTTAATTTCTCTCACCGTTCCTTTCTTCTTCTGGAAAATAGTAACAACCCTGTTATGTGGAGAGGAGGGAGAACTACAGAAGGATGACATTTGTCAGGAAAATAGAAATCGCTTTGAATATTAGGAGCATGAGGGGTTTGATGCAGAAGACGGGCTACTAATAAGACATTTAAAAAGGCAAGAGGCACAAAGTTCACTCCTTGAAACCTCTTTTCTGACGTTGGAGACACTGCCCTTTCCTACCTGGGCTGGTTACTATTGTTATTCTTGCTGCTGCGTGCTGCTGCTGCTTTTCCTGCTCTTGTTTTAATCTCTGTTTGGCATCCAGCACTGGACCCCACACCTTTTGCTGTTCCCCCTCTATTGCAGGGAAGTCTGAGCAACTCGCCTGCCGTTCTGCCTTAGGTCCCACCCAGGTGAGAAGCATTTGTGTGAGGCTTGGAAGGCAGAAGAGAAACAGAAGTTATTTTTCCTCCAACAATGCAGGCACAGTAGGAGGTTTATAGCCACCTCCAACATTCTCTTGCAAATCACCACCCCCATGCAGCAAGTAGACGTGAGGCCTCAAGAGTTTTTCTAATTTCTTGCAATTTCCTAATTTTCTGAAAGATCGCGAACTGCGTTCCCTGCTCTCTATACTTTCGGGTAGACTTGTGAGCATCTAACTTTCTGTATCTCTACCCTCCTACTTAAACGATCTAAAGTGATGTCCGTTTTCCTGAATAGACACCAACTGAAACCTTTCTCACAACTACTGTACGGTATCCGTTGCCATCTTTTTTCCCTGACCTCTGAAAGTCAGAAACTTTCAGGGCTTCGTCCTGACTCTTTTCAAGCTACACTCCCTACGTGAACTTACTCAGTCCTACATCTTTCACTTATTACCTGTGGTCCAACAACTCCCCAAACTGTATCTCAAGCCCAGACTCTCCTTTGAGACACAAACCGATACATCGACTTTGCATTCTGGTTGTCCACTCGGCTGTTTCTCAGGCTCCCCAAACTCCGCTTGTTCGTAACTGAACTCGTGATCTTCCCCTCTCCGTTCACCTCTAACCTTCTCCTCCAGGTTTCTCTTTCTAAGAAAATAATCTCACCCTTTGCCCTGAGGCTTAAACCAGAAGTCTGAGAATCATTCTTGACTCATCCCTCTCTTTTGTACCCCACGTGCACACTCAGTAACCAATCCTACCCGGTCCACCCTGGATCTGACCACCTGTCTCCAGCCTCACGGCCACCGCTTTCTTCTGATCCTCCAAGCTCGCTAAGCAGAGCCTCCTTCCTGATGGGTGTCCCTGTTTCCACAACTTGCCCACTTCAGTTCATTGTCCACACCTGGACTAGAGTGATCCTTTGACAATGGAAATTGGACCCTGTCATTACCTTGCTTAAACCCTTTGATGACCTCCTGTTGCTTTTTGGGTCTAGTTGTACATCCTCCCCTGACCCACCAGGCCCTGGGGGGGAGGGGTCTTGCCTCCTCTGCGCCTCCTGCCAGCCACATCCTTGCTCTGTCAGGTACACGCCGTTCTCTGCCTGGAACATGTTCCCCTTCCTCCGTCTAATTCCTCATCATCCTTCAGTCTCACTTAAATATCTCTTCCTCCACTCACTGAGTTAGATAAGGGCCCTCACTTTTCACTAAAATAGCAACATGCACTTCTAGCCCTCATCACAAGTGTAATAACTTGTTAAAAGTCTCCTCGTCACCCGCCCCCCCCCGCCCCCGCTAAAATGTAAACTGCATGACAGCAGAAAACTTTTGTCTTGATCATCATTGTAGCTTCAGTTCCTGACACAAAGGAGACGTTTATTAAATATTTATTCAATAAATTAATAGTACTTGAGAAATGTTCATTCTCTACCTCCTCCCCTCCTTTCTCCTTTTCTCTCTCTCTGTCTCCCTCTCTCTGTTTCTGCGTTCTCTCTGGCAGCTGTGCATTAGCTCAGGTTCTGTCTGTCTTCCTTGGTTCTTCTGCCTTGGAATTTCCCTAAGAGGACAACTATTTATTAATCTTTCAGGATGCCCCATAGTAGAGGTTGGAAGGGACAGATTTCCAGCACAGCTCCAGATAGGTCTCCAAGAAATAAAATGACCCTGCCTCCTGTTGCCCTGCCTTTGTCTTAAAGCAGCCACTGCAATTCCAGGAATTGACTATCAATCAGACCTCAATGTTCACCCTCGTTCTAGAGCAAAGAACTTAGGCAGAAATGTGACTTATTTGTACACTGCCTCCTTTCCAAAATTACATAAAACAATATTATAAGGTGAATAAGGTAGAAAGAACTATTGAGATCCTTCAAAAAGACAAGGAAGCAAATATGTTGAACACAAGGGCTATAATAATCAGTTGACGCTAAGCTCCCTGGCAGCTAACACCAAAGGGGAAACTACATAAACAATAACTATCCCTATCAAAAAAGAGTAAACATAGGGATTCATCAGAGGAACACTTTAAGAAACACCACCTTGAGCTTGTACTTTTTACTGTATATTGATTGTGCTATGTGTTCAATTTAATTTCATAAGCATCTCTTAGCAGCTACCAAAGGTCAGGCACCTGTGGTTCAAACACAAGGCATCAAATCTGCTCTTGCAAATGTAATCTGAATGATTTAAAATCCGCATATCCCATGGCTTTGTCTTGTTTTGCAATCACTTTATAAATATTTTATGTAAGAGTATTTGCTCCCAAAGCACATAGAACTGAACTTCCACATGGTCTGAATTATGAAGTCCCTTTCTCCACGTCTCGCTGATCCCCACATTCCTCCACACTAGAGCCAGAGTAATCTTTTGAAAACGTA
Source organism: Rhinolophus hipposideros (assembly GCF_964194185.1). Taxonomy (NCBI): domain Eukaryota; kingdom Metazoa; phylum Chordata; class Mammalia; order Chiroptera; family Rhinolophidae; genus Rhinolophus; species Rhinolophus hipposideros. The sequence continues at coordinate 14,882,844 of NC_138065.1, forward strand.
AATGTGACCATGTCCTGATTGTGTATAAATCCCTTTGAGGCCTCCCATTGCTTTGATTCCGGGATACTTTGTCAATGGAAGTGGCTTTGGATGAACTGGAACATTTAGTTCTCACTTTGTGGGAGTGGTTTACTTTCAGAAAGGAAGAGTTTCCTGGATGCAAGGGAGGAAGAGAGGGTTGACTTGACCTCAGAAAGGGGATGTGGGTGCACCCTGAGTACTGATTTTTCTCCCTCTACAGTTTTCCCAGGAACTGGCCCTGAATGTTCACTTCTTGCATCTTACATATAAATTCTGCCGGCTCTGAGTTGATTAGTATGCAACGATCGCTGGTTTTCATGATGATTTCTCCACAGCACTGAAAGATTCAGAAGCCTCCAAAGAGATTCAAAGCTCTCAGAAACTAGATGTGAATTGCACCCAAAGTTTGAAACATTTCAGGTGCTGAAATGCCAGATGGAGGAAGCCAAGTGGAACATTTGTGGTGTGAGAAAAAAATGATAAGCATTCCCAGGATGGCACTTGGGTTTGTCTCTGCAGCAGAATGCTTATCTCTCTGCTGTGGTGACTTCACTGGCGTAACTGACCGTAGGAACAATAGTGAGTAAGAGAGATAGTCCTGGCCACCCAGCCAGAGACTAAGCAGCTGGCTTTAGATTATCTTCTGGGAATGTAGGAGCAAATCTGATGGTCTGGGGAGTTTTTATCGTGGGCTTCCGTTGGCCTTTCCTTCTCTGCTGCTCCCCTACGCCAGTTCTGGGAGTGAAGCCAGAAGTTAATATGGATTGTTCACTGTCATACCTCACTTCTGTCCCAGTGTGGAGAACCATTTCCCATGGGGAATGACCCCACGACTTTCAGTAGAGTCCTGGGTGGAACTCTTCTGGAAGAATGATTTCTTTGGCTCAAGGTGCTATTTGTTTTGGGCATTGTTTTTCAACTTCAAGGGCTGTGGACCTCAAGGACGTAGAGTGTTTCTGCCTGAAAAAGCAGAGAGCAGGACTCAGCTGAGTTGCCCTGGTCTCTCACAAGTCACTTGCTTTTTGGATTTTCCCTTAAATCTTCTCAGCCCCCTTTCCTGCTGATGGATACATAAAGCTGACCAACCATTTCACCACTGGATTACAAATATTTAAATAAAAGTGTAGAATCTTTTAATATGTTGTATCATGCATATATAGTTTATATTTTTAGCTGTTGATGTGGCAGAAATAGTTTTATATGATTTCTCCTCTTGCAGTGAGGAGAAAAAGAAAGTGAGAACTAGGATGAAACCTGTTTGTAGACCCAGTACTTGATTTGAAGGACTGGTCTCAGAGCCTCTTTACCTGCAAATCCTTCTCTACCTTGCCCTGCACAGTGGCTGGTATTCTTCCATTACTCTGAGTTTTAAATAGGATCTTTCAAAAATGAAAGTGATCGTGATATGGGTAGCCCTCTAATTAATTTTTTAATCATAAACATTCCAGAAAAACACAAAAACAAAACCAAGCTCGCCAAGGACTTAACAGGTAAAAATTTCCAATACTATGAACTATGAGGAATTGAGATACTGGATGTTTGGGTCTTCTTAGGGGGACAAGGCTGGGGGTTAGATGAAGATGGAGGGGAAAAGGAAAAGTCTGGAAGCACATTGCTGTGGAGCTCCAGTCACATTGGAAGTCACCATGGACATCCCCCATTTTTCCTTGTCAGTGTCTAGCCTGGTGCAAGCACTCTGATTTTGCTTTAGGGGGACCACTGCTTCTCACTAGATTTATGTCTGGCAACAGTCCATCCAACTGTCTGCCTCCCCTGTCCAAGGCTGGGTCAATCAAATACATCCTTTCTAGATTTGAATTCTGGGAGAGAGGCAAAGAAATAGCTGAATCCCATCATCCCAAGGGCGCTTTCTCCAGAGATTCTTCATTAGGTCCTGCCGCCAAGATTTCCAGAGCTGCTCGTCCTGTCTATCTGAAGTCCAACTCTCCAATCTTCCTTCAGTTATGCGAACTAACCCATGTCCTTCTAGTTGGTTTCTTTTTTGCCTACGTGAGCCTCAATTGTTTTCTATGGTTGCAAACCAAAAAATCTCACTGGCACTTGGTGCACCTGTATGAGGGCTTGGATAGGCAGGAGGAAATGGATGGGCCCTGGGAGACTAAGGACTCAGGGTGAGACACCCTGAAAATAGACGAACTGAGAGAAGAGGAGGGAGGCACCAATGGCGCCCTTGTCCTTTAGAATTTTGCTTTGTGGTGCCCCTCGGTAACAATCTCATTTTCCCTTTAAAAGCTTTCTCCTTGTCACCTTTCTTTGTACCTGGCCTAGCGGTCCCTTCATGAAAGCTTTTTTTGGTGAGACAACAAAACAGGTTTTGCTAAATTTATTAATTCCACAAATATTTACCCGGCGCCTACTGATTGCCGGCCCCTCGGCTAAATACCAAGGATTCAAAGGAAAACAAAACACAGCCTTGAACCGAAGAGACATAGGTCAGGACCTGCATAGTCCAGAATGGCAACCAGTAGCCACATGTCGCTATTTACATTGAATTACTTAAATTTAAATAAAATTAAAACGCATTTCCTCAGTGATACTAGTCATAGTTTCCATGTTCCAATTGCCACATGTGGTAGGTGGCTACCATTTTGGACAGCGCAGATATTAAACATTTCCATCATTGCAGAAACTTCCACTGCTCAGTGCTGGTCTACACAGGTGAAAGACAGGTGGAGAAGAGTGTTATGTGCTGTAAGATGTATAAGCCAGGCCAGTAGGGACCATATAGGAGCTGACCAAGACTTAAGGAGTCAGAACAGGCTTTCAGAAGGCAATGACCTCTAAATCGACACTTGGAAGATAAGTTGGAGGGTCCAGGCTCGGGGAAGGGGAAGCATTGCAGACAGAGAAAACCTCATGTATGATGGCCCTGAGTTGAACGTGGACAAGCTAAAGTGCGTTCCAATAACCAGATGTGGAGAGAAGCTCTCACTCAGCACACCATTGGTGTGGCCTCATGCTTGGTTTCTCAGATCAGTCCACTCTCATTTTCACACACTGAGGGATCCTGGTCATAGGACCCATTCATTTTGACGTGTGAAAGTGAGGGTCTGTGTGCCCAGATTTGGGAGCACTGAGGACATATGAAAGATATTTGTTTGATGAGAAGCCGATGGATTTGATACGAATAAGGGACTCTGAAGTCTGAGTCCCTTATTATGAAGTTCCGAAACAGCTGGTAAGCCATTGCTTACACCTCAGTTCTTTTTACACCTAAAACCCATTCATCTTTCCAATCAGCACCCAAGTGAAGGAAGCCAAGCAATGTGTTTTGCAAATGGTGGCTTTCTTTTTCCATTTGAGGGTCGTTTGTTGAACCTACGTGTGCTCATACTTGGACACTGCTGGTTGAGTCGGGGCTAATTTTAATTTTATTAGGTTTAAAGTGTAGTTAGTTTACATGGAAAATATCAGATGAAGACTCAGAAACTTCCAGCTTTTGATTAAATTATGCTGTCATTAGGAAAGACTGCATAAAAGGGAGACCCCTAAGGACCTTGAAGATTAGGGCCTCTGTCAAGAAAGGAAAAACGGCCACTTGTTGGCACCTGCTATGTCCCCACAGGTTTCATCAGCATTCTGTCTAATCTCCACAGGGAGAGGTGGAGGGGAGAGCACAATTCTTCCACCACATGCTGATCTCGCAGCAGCGGTGAGAGGAACCCAGTGTATCTGATTCCGAGCCGCTGCTCTGCCTGGTGTTTTAGAAGAAGCAGACAGCTTCTGGGGTGGGAGCACTGCTGTGTGTTAAGTGAGAATGGAACGAAGGGATGGAGGCCAACCTGCATTTGCAGATAAGGATCTTTTCAAGGGCAGTTAGTACCTGACAGAGCTCCAGTGGAAGAAAATAGTTCCTTAAATCCTGGGATTTCTTAATATCCCAGGCACTTTAAGTGAGAAAAAGTTAAAAGTCTCTCCTTAGAGGAGGAAAAGGGAAAAGAAAGATAAATTAATGTTTCATAAAGTCTATAGCTGGATTATAGAATTTTAGAGCTGGAAGGAGTATTAGAGAGAATGTAATTTAAATCTCTCTCCTTCTCTCTCTCTCTCTCTCTCTCTCTCTCTCTCTCTCTCTCTCTCTCTCTCTCTGTAACAGGCCTTAAGATGGAGAAATGAATTTCCCAACATGTCTTGTCAATGATAGAACTAAGATTAAACCTAGATCTATTAATTCCTAATAGAGTGCTCTTTCTATTGACCGTATCTTCAAAAAAATTTTTTTAAAAATTATTTCTTTAAATTGTTTCTTTGGCTCATACATATCAATATGTTACTTAAAGGGTAATGTTAGGAAATCACTGTGGATTGTTTTATTTCTAGATAAAACCCAGGGAGACTTGAGAGCTCTTCTCAGTTATACACCTGCAGCTGGGCAGACAGGCTCATCCAGTGTCAGAATTGCAGACAGAACACCTGGGAAAGAAATAAACATGGATTGAAAAACTTGGCCCCTGTCAAATGTACCCCACCCCCAGTGAGTTAGCATATTTAAAGGACCGCACTCTTAAGTAGAAAGGAAGAGCAGGGCATTTGAAAAAAATGCCTGGTTTATATCTGTCTACTAGCTTTGCGATTTTAGACAAGTTGTTTAACCTCTCTGTATCTCAGTTTCCACATTTGAAAAATACAAATAGTATGATCATTAGTCTTCTCCAGTGATGGGTCTCTAAGGTCAAAGAGTCACTCTGTGACTAGAATGGGAGTCCCCCATAAGTGTGAGCTGAGTTTTATCTGAAACCCCAGCCCTGGTGCCTGGTAGATACAGCGTTTGTTGAGTGATTAACCAACTGACCGAAGGGAGCTGAAAGGCCCACTGCAGAGACTGGGTGGGGAGGTGTGGCTGTTGAGAAAAGAGGACACCAGAGAAGGGGCATCTAACTTCCCTCCTTTGAAATACTACCTTAACATGGGACTATGCCTCCTTCTTGTTCCCCATTTAAAGGGATAAAAATAATGGAGGAAAAAACAGACATGAGAGTAATGAAATGAAGTCAAGCAAATACAGTAAATACTGATATAGTAGTAAACATTCTCCTAAATGGTAAGATTTTTTTCAAGGACCCGTGGAATCTGTTTACTGTAATGAAGATGACAGAAACCTGCCTGCCATGACCCACTCAACCAAGGTGGCTGGGTTGAAATTCTGGAGAAGGATTATTTCTGAGGGGCGGCACTGAAGTGGAGAACAAAGTTGGAGGGAGGGCTCAGTTTGGGGAGCTGAGGGCAGTGTGTCCTGGGTTCCTGCTGGGATGGGTCTTTGGGGGAGAGGCAAGTCAGGCTACCATGAGGAAAGCTTCTAATCCACCAACTTCTTTCCATCCTCCTTCCCATCTACTCTCACCTACACCCTCCTCACAGCTTAATTAGCCACCTCACAGTTCTGAACAACCCTGAAAATGTACCTATTCTTGACGCAGTAATTTTGATGTTTCAGATCCAGTATGGGCTCCCACTTTCCCAGGAGGAATTCTGGTAAATAAGCTTCCAAGTTAAAAGAACCCATGTATATAATTTAAGAAGAATACTTAAGTTGAGAGCATTCATGGTCTTTGTTGCCACAATTCTGGTTGCAGGTTGGAATGATCTGGCAAGCGCTATAACGATAATTTTTGTATTTTTGACTTGCACTTTAAGTAGTAAATGCACTCTAGAAAAGGTATATACATTGTAATCAATGAATAAACAACACCCACCTCATCCCACTGAATATGTTTTGTGAGGGCCAGGAAGTGTGTCTGTTTTGGTCTCTACTAGACAGTGCCTGGCTTAATAAATACTTGTTCAATGAATGAACAAATGAATATTTCTAGAAAATGAGATTTGGAAGATAGAAAACCATTATTGTACTTCCTTCCTCCCCCGAATCTTATTACTATAAGTACTATAAAGTACTTTATACTTCTTAACTCAGAATTATGTATGTGGATTAATAATGTAACAAGTAGGACCTGAACATGAAGTCAGTGCTTCTGGGATGTTTACTTGGGATTCAGACTTAGCTCCACACAGACCCCTATATGTTCCAATTTATCAGAGAGAAAATGAAACTATTTAGTTTCTGTAGATGTTTCTAGAAACATAATGGATATCACATCGAGTTAGTAGATATGACAGATTTATTGCCCAAGATTGTAATTAAGGTACATGATTGAGGCTCTCGTGCAGGTCCTGATAAATCAATAGAGGGCACACAGTTGGCTCATTGTGAATGCTCATTTTGGCCGGGGGTTGGGGGGTGGGGTGGTGGTGCTGCTGATATTTCATAGAGGACCAAGGATCCAGTTTTAGGTGTTATGGATACTGAAGCCTTTTAGTTAAAGAAATATTCCCTTCATGGCAGGTCTAACTCCAATTCTTGGCAGAATTCCCTATTAAATGTTGAATGCCTACATTTATTTCATTTTGGTTTCAGTTCTACTTGGGCACAGAAAGTGAATGTGTGTGGCTGCTTAAGGCCCCCCTCCATTCTGCTTCTACATACAATGAGCTTTCAGTAAGTCTTAGGGGGTAATTTTCCTTTGAAGCTTTATGTTATTACATTTTCTCCATTGCCCAAACAGGTAGGTCTTAATATTAGATGTAACCATATATTCTATATTTTTGAGTCAACCATTGATAAGGTTAAAGTCAATTTCTTCTAAAAACAAGTTTCTGGGTGCTGCGGTTGGGAGTGGGGGTGGTTGCAGTGTCCGCTGGGGTAACTCAACCCTTGGAAGGCTGTTCTCTTAGCTCAGCAATATCTGTGGATCTGGAAATTCAAGGCAAGGCATTTTCTGGCATTTCCCAAGAATGCCTGCTACTTTCTGGGCATCAGAAATTTGACAAATCATCCCATAAGGGGGAGAGGGGAATGATATAAATGGTCCTATAAAAGAGATATCAGATCCTATCTGATAGGATCACAGAAGAGCAGTTGTAGAGATTGCTACAGAAATTAAACCTCTTAAAAAGTTCCTGAGAGTGAACAGCCTGCCCACCCCCTTTCCCACTCACTGAATGTGCAGCGTGTCAAAGATCCATTTTAATAGACTATGATATAGAAAGAAGTTAAATGTGGCAGAAAAAATCAATTCAGTCTCTATACTGCCGGGATGAAGAAAGCACCAGGCAACAATTCTGTACTTGCAGAAAATTTCCTTTCCACCTTGCTTTCCAGAGGGTTGGGCAAAACATAGGTAAACTCATTCTTTTCTGGCTGACTCAAAAGGAAAATGCTGGAATTTTGTTTGGGGTAATTCAACAGGAAAAATAACCTCATTTTTCCCATCTGTCATGCAATGGGACCTGAAGGATCTGTAGCTGTCATGTTCTCTAGACATTCAAAGATAGCACTAAAATAGCATTTAAAAAGTATTCTATTGGGGCAGCCGGATGGCTCAGTTGGTTAGAGCGGGAGCTCTGAAAGACAGGGTTGCGGGTTCGATTCCCTCATGGGATGGTGGGCTGCGCCCCCTGCAACTAAAGATTGAAAATGGCAACTGGACTTGGAACTGAGCTGCGCCCTCCACAACTAGACTGAAGGACAATGACATGGAGCTGATGGGCCCTGGAGAAACACACTGCTCCCCAATATAATTTATTTAAAAAAAAGTATTCTATTGATTCAAAAGGAAGCCACCCTGTCACCCCTCTAACAGCGCACTCCAGATTCACAGGTTCTCTACGAGCATTCTTGAGCCTAGAGCCTCACAGAGCCAGTTCTATGAATCTCCTTCAGACTGTTTATTTTAATGGGCACTTGGCCCGGTTCATTCTGATATTGAGCTGTGGTAATTAACTTGGTTACACTAGAAAGCTTGTTGACTTTTGAATTGTTCGGGTATCAATAATTCTCTTTCTTTTCTTGCAGTAGAAAGTTCAGGCCTTTTATTGAAAGCTTGCCTTCTATATCTCTCAGAGACCACCTGCAATATTAGACCTTGTTTTTGCCTTACCCAGTATCGGTTCTCTCATTCTTCTCTTCAAACAGCTGCAGATTCAGACTTAGCTCCACACAGACCCCAATTCTTGCCCTTACAGGGAAGAGTATATTAGGAGCTGCTAACCCACATGCTCTTTGTTCTGGTGTCAGGCAGTTCTAGAGCAGTGGTGCTGCACCTATTTTTAATATTTCACTTCCTGGATTCAAACTCCCCGCCTGTTCCTAACTTAGATAACTGCGCCCAGTTGGCTCCCTGGAATCCCAGGCTGTTTGGATCACTGCTTGTTCTATGTGTAGCTGGAGACTGAATGTGTTTCTCATCTGTTTTTGCATCTATTTGTACATATTTTATACTCCATTTTTAAAACTTAACATATATGTTTTTAAAATTTTATTAAAAATTATTCACAACATTTAAATTGGATTCATTGATTTTTATCTTATGAATATGTAGGTGATTTCTTTCTAGTGTTTTTCTATATACCATATTTCCCTGAAAATTAGACCTAATCGGACCATCAGCTCTAATGCATCTTTTGGAGCAAAAATTAATGCAAGACCCGGGTATTATATAAGACCCGGTCTTATATTAAGACCGCGTCTTGTATTAATTTTTGCTCCAAAAGACGCATTAGAGCTGATGGTCCGGCTAGGTCTTATTTTCAGGGAAACAGGGTGTGTCATTCTGGACCAAGGAGTGGGAAGCATGGGTCTAGGACTTCAAAGGGAAGTGAGGCAAATTTACAAGGGGATGAAAGGAGTTAATGTTTAGTAAACAAATGTTTGCTGGGCCATCTTGAAACAATGGGACACAGGGAGGAGTTTGATCAAATTGGCTTGCTAGGTTCCTCCTTGTCTACCTACTACTGTAGTTCCAGTTAAACTATAATTAGCTATCATCTCTTCCTTCCGGGCAGGTCCACTGTCTAAATTCTTTAGGCAGTAAAGGGGTAAGGCCAGAGTTTCTTCCTGAGGCTTCTGATCCTTGATTGTTTTCAGCTGGAAATAATTTGAATGCCAGTGTGGTACAACTTGGGGAAACTTGTTCTGAACCCCCACCCTATCAAGCATGTTGCTAATATTCTTAGGCTGCCCATTTTACTTACCAAATACAAACCTGGACTGCAAAGCTTCAGAGTCATCAAGACTGTAACACATAATCTCCAGGAAAGTGGAGCATTGTGGTTAAGTAGGTGATATTCAAAATGCCTCTGTATCATTTGGGCTGCAAGAAGCTGTGTGGCAAGTTTCATATGCTTAGCTTTCTTTTTTTTTTTTTTAAACTGTTTTTTTGTTTGTTTTTTAACTGGGGACTATTGGGGAACAGTGTGTTTCTCCAGGGCCCATCAGCTCCAAGTCGTTGTCCTTCAATCTAGTTGTGGAGGGCACAGCTCAGCTCCAAGTCCTGTCACTATTTTCAATCTTAGTTGCAGGGGGTGCAGCCCACCATCCCATGCGGGCATTGAACAGGCAACCCTGTTGTTGAGAGCTTGTGCTGTAACCAACTGAGCCATCTGGCTGCCCCTATGCTTAGCTTTCTTGATTTTTATTTCTATCTAGTCCCTAAAAAATAAAAGCAAAGGAACAGTAAAAAATAATAATAAAATAAAATAAACCCATGGAGGTGAGGAAGTGGAGTGGGATAAGAAAGGGAGGAAATGTTTGAAACTCAGAAGATAAAGCATGTAAGTATTTCACAGCCCCAAACATTTTACAAGCAATTTCAAAAGCAGAACTTTAGACCATTTCCATTCATAACCAGAATTCAAAGGGAGAATGTGATTAATGTAATTTCCCTAAATGTTTGTTTTCTAAACCATGGGTGTTGGTACTTTAGAGCTGAGCTAGCCCTATGCAAATTGGGAAGTAGACATCATTTCTGATTTACACTTAATTATCCTTTGTTTGTCAAATACCAGAGATTGTTGTTAATATATTCGCATGCCTTGAATCTCCTCAAAGCGTTAGAGCCTCAAATATCTTACCATTTATATAAACCATCATTGTCTAATACCACAGTACTAGCCACTAGCCATATGTAGCTTCATAAATTCGTTAATATTAAAAATTACTTCCTCGGTCATGATAACAACATTTCAAGTGTATAAAAGCCACATGTGGTTTGTGACTACCATATTGGACAATGAAGATAGAGATGATGCCTATCATCACAGAAAGTTCTGTCGCACAGCATTTGGTACCTAGTAGGTGCTCAGCAATGTTTATTCATTGCCCTTCTTCTATTTTATTCCTCAAGGGCCTGGTTCGTAGAGATTAGCAGGATAACAATTCTCTTGAATTAATTTCAGATGAACTAACTGGGCTTATTTCCCTCCCTCCGAGGTTGGTTGTCAGCGTCACTTGGATTTAATGCATCTGTCTTTGTTACCTACTGAAAAGTTTGGAGTTTCAGGCCAGGATAAGGAAAAGCTTGCTTACCCGGAAGCAAGCTATTAAAGGAGATTAGGGGAGAAGGTAAAGCTACATGGGTGTCCCTTGGCGCAGAGTCATCATTGTCTCTCTAATTTCATAAACAATTGTGGGAACAGAGCCAGGAGTGCAGTTTCCAGGCTCTCGGCCTCACGTGGAAAAGTGCTCACTTGGGTAGTAAATGGCCATCAACTGTGATTGGATGGCCATCAGCTATGGCTAGTTGGCCGTCAGCTGTAACCAGTGAGCCATTGGCCACTAATGTAACTGCCGTGGCTATGCTAGCAGGAAAATGGGGGCTAGCAAGAAGATGGTGGCTGAGCCTGCAAGCGGTGCAGTGAGGATTGCAAACAGTGTGGCTCCTGCTTCCTGTTTTCTCCAACCCAGCCTCCAGAGAGAATATAGTAGTAAGACTCCCCTACCCATGGCTCCGTGGGTGTTCCTTTTGGCCTCACCATGTCCTGTGTTCTTATGTGGGGAGCGGGAGCAGAGACCCTGCAGGCTGCCCCACGCGGCCCGCGCGACATCAATTTAGCAAAGTTTCAGATTCACTCACTCCACAACTGCAAAGTAAATGTGTTTTCTTTCTTTCATTCCTGGTGACCCACGCTCATTGTGTAGCAGGATGAAAACAAAACAACAACAACCAATTAACTTTTACTTTTCAGTGGTTTTAATTTTTCCAGAACCAATAATTTCAGGAAACTTTTAATTTTCAGTCTTTCTCTTTGGAATAATTGTTTACTCTGTCATATTTCTACTTCTACATCCTCTTTGAAGGTGTATAAGTGTAAGATGGTGCCTGGGTATATTTGCAGGCAGAGGGGGGTTTATATAAACTTAGGGTGGCACATTTCCCCAAGCCTTTTATTTTCTAGATGGGGCTGTTGCCATCCAAGTGGTTAAATGAGAAGGCAGGAAAGGATAGAACCAGGACAAAAAGCCAGATTCCCTGACATCCATTCAGTCTCCATTCATTCATCCCATTCCTTTATTTAGTGTTCTAACGTCATTTGCTCTTTTAAGTCATTTGCTCTTTAATCCATCCATTCATTCTAGTGTTCTGTGTATTGCATCCTGACCATATATGAGTCCATGTGCTGCAATTAATTATTGGTAAACTCAGCATGAGTTTGCAAAACATTTCTAAAGCCTTGCACTGGGGCGCTCTCATGACTCCATGCACACAAGAAAAAGGACGGACATGCTTATGTTAAAACATGAATACAAAATGCTGAACTCTTTAGAGATGCAGCAAAAAGGCTCTTGCGTGATGTCTGACCCATTTCGAAGCCCAAGGTATAGGCTGAGTCATTGGGCTCAGTCATGAGGTCAATAGGCCGGGCCCTTCCTGAATGCCGCCTGACCTAGAGGCATGCGTGACTCAGTGCTGGCTGGTCTCTGCTGCTCCAAGGGGGATTCCCCCTCTTGGGACAAAGTGGAGCAGAGGCAAGCTTCAAAGCCTCTCTCAGCCTCTGGAAAAGCACAGTCTGGAGTGGGGCGGGTGCCAAGTCCACTGCATTAATGTTTGTTTTGCTTTTCTTGTGGTCAAGCAACAGAAAATAAATAAATAAATGAATAAATAAATAAATAAGGAAAGAAAGAAAGAAAAGAAAGAAAGGAAAGAAAGGAAAGAAAGGAAAGGAAGGAAAGGAAAGGAAGGAAAGGAAGGAAGAAAGAAAAAGACAGTAAGACAGTTTCGGAGTAAGCAATGATTACTCCGGTTCTTGGGGTTTGTCAGCAGATGGGGGAGATCTAGTCTAGAGAACTCCATTGGAGGTCACAGGGTTCTTGGCTGTGGATCTGTTTTCTGGGCCAGTTTGTGACCCTAACCATAGATGCTTTGTTGATTCCTATCTGGAATAAATAGATCTAAGGGAATGGTTCTGAGCAGGCCCTTGATTCTTTCCTTTATGCCACTGAAAGATCACTTAATTACTATTCAACTGCAGCGTCACAGGCTGGCTGTCTCTCCTGTGTGTGAAAATGAACAAAAATTTGAGATGGCTGAAGAGGCCAGGGTGTAGTGATTAATGTTATCACTGATAGCAGCAGCAGGAATAGTAATAAAGAAACACAAGGTTGTGGGAAATGAAGGGTGCCTTCAAAGGGGCTCGATAAAGAGAAGTCCAAACCCACAAAAGCTCTGATTTTCAGTTGCTGTAGCCCAGGTGAGCGCTCAGCTGGCTTACTTTTCCTCTCCCCTTTGAGAAAGCTGCCCTGGTGTGAACCCTAAGCTGCCCGTTTTTTCCTATGCTCTCTCACTAAGCAAATTGAAAGTTGGCTAGGGTGAGAAAATAGATGTGGTTTAAGAGGTACCCCCAGCATGGCTGAGGCAGGGTAAGGGAAATATAAAACTGTGGTTTAAGCATGTTAAATTCTGTACTCACCCTTTTGTGAAGAGAGTGAGGTCTGGAGAGTTGTATCATCAGGAAGGTGGGAGAAAGAAGATCCCCAATGATGACTCTGGAGAAAGAGAATTACTTAGAAAAGAAAGTTTATGTGCTTGGAGGAAAGAATGAAGTCGAGAGTGAGTGAATGAGTGTACAGGGAGGAGCAGGAGTGAAATAAGGGAGCGGAGTGGCTTCCCAGAACCCTTCCTGAAGGTCTAGGAAAGAGCAGCTTTGTCACAGATTTTTGTAACTAGAGTGAGATACAGGAAAATGAAAACTTGGGATAGACTTGGGGCTCAGATAAGAAAGACTTTGTTTCCATAGTGACTGGAGTAATTAAATGAAATATCTCTGGCATCAGCGTGGAAATAACAGTAAAGGTGGATTAGCAAAACCCCTGCCAAAACCCCGCTTTCCTTTCACCCCCCCATCCTCTTTTATATTCCCAACACATCTATTGTGCACCTCACTTAGTAGAGGGCATTATATTTAACTATAGTCATATAGTACAGTATTTAGAGTTTAAACTTCAGAGTCCCATGGTCTGGGTTCAAATTCTAGCTGTGACTCTCAGAGGTTGATTTCTAAAGACCATTGCCTACGAAAGGGAGCCAGTATTCCTCAGAGAAATGACTGATTTGAGGTGAGGAGCATGGAAAGACATTCCTAGAATATATTATTGGACCAGAAAGCAAGGAAAGACTCAAAGAATCATGAAGACATGACCAAAGGATAACAAACTGCTTTGGGCTCTTTTTGGGAAGCCCAACTGGGAAACCATTTGAGCATTAGAAAAATAATGATGGTACTGAATTATAATATATTGATTAAAAAAGAAAGAACTGAGTCCATAACAATGCTCCAAATAGGATTGGGAAGTGGAAAGAGAAAGTTGTGTTTTTATAAGACTAGCAGCTGATTAATTTAGAAGAAATGATAGAATTAAAAAAATCTATTTTGCAGCCAATAATATAATAAATTACTCAGACACATGTCATCAATGGTTACTAAAACCATTGGACAAAAGACTTCTGGAAAACAGGATGTAGTATTTGAAACCATCACCCTGCAGATTACTTAAATTTTACAAAAGGAAAAAGGTTCTTTTGTAATGGAGATATCATCTGGATACTACTTTAACCAAGGTATCAAAATTAGCTCAGTTGATTGGAGTGCAGTGCTCTTTACAACAAAGTTGCCGGTTCGATCCCCACATGGGCCACTGTGAGCTGCGCCCTCCACTAGACTGAAACAACTACTTGACTTGGAGCTGATGAGTCCTGGAAAAACACTCATAAATAAATAAAAGTTTAAAGAAAAAAAAGTTTGTCCAATATCAGGCCACACTGATAATACCGTGTTTCCCTGAAAATAAGACCTAGCTGGACAATCAGAAAATAAGACCTAGCTGGACAATCAGCTGTAATGCATTGTTTGGAGCAAAAATTAATATAAGACCTGGTCTTATTTTACTATAAGATCGGGTATAATATAATAATATAATATAATATAATGCTGGATCTTATATTAATTTTTGCTCCAAAAGACACATTACAGGTGAATGTCCGGCTAGGTCTCATTTTTGGGGAAACACTGTAGGTACCAGATAAAATACACAACATCTATGTAAAATTCTTTCCAAAATAAGGAAATAATCAGTCAGATCCAAAATGTTTAGGCCATTCTCCTAAACAAAACTGACTTAGACACTTCAAAAATGTCAGTGTCATGAAACATAAAGGGAAAAAGAAAACAGCAGGGGGACTATTCTAGATGAAAGGAAATGAAAAGTGAAGGAACATGATAACCAAAAACAAGGCATGATCATTGATTGGAACACAGCGTGGGGGAATAAAACTCCAGTCATCTAGGATATTTTTGAGCCAACTGGGGATTACAAGACATTTTATTATAGCAGTAATACATTTCTTGGATGTGATAAAACTATTGGGCTTATGTAGAATGACGTCTTAGAAGGTACATAATGATGTATTTAGGTGCGAAGTGTTAACAATTGGTGAATCTAGGTGGAAGCTCTAATCATTGTAGTATTCTTTCAAGTTTTCTATAGGTTGGAAATTTTTGAAACGTAGAAGTTGGAAGAAAAGTAATTTCCCAACTTTGGGCAAGTTTGTTAACCTCACTAAGATTATCTCCTTTCTTGTAATGACAGTAGAAACCTCATTCATTGCTTTACTAGATAATATCTCGTTTGCTCTTCTCCCCCTCTCCTGGGTTACAGTGGAGTGTGAGCTGATAAGAACAGGAACTAAGCCTTCTTCATCTCTGTCCCCTTGTGCTTGGCATATGGTGGGGCTCAATAAATGTTTCTGTTTTTTAATTTTATTTTTTAATTATAGTTGACATTGAGTATTATTTTATATTAGTTTCAGGTGTACAGCATAGTGGTTAGACATTTATATAATTTATGAAGTCATTCCCCCATTACTCCAGAACCCACTTGGCATATTATTACCATATCATTGACTATATTCCCTACGTTGTACTTTACATCCCTACGACCACTTTGCAACCACCAATTTATACTTCCCAATCCCTTCACCTTAATAAACGTTTCTTGATTTAAGATATGAAATGAACAAACTCGTATTACAATTTTGGTTTTAAGTGGAGGATATCACAATAACATGTAAAGAGACCATACTGTAATAACCTATTGATGTATGCTTTGTATCACCACATTGTTCTTCCATGCAATTGTTTCTTTTCGTCTCTGAATGGTTGGTGGTGGTACATTTCTATTCTGTAAGGCAGAGTTTCTCAACTTCGACACCCATAGGAATCAGCTGGGGGGCTTGTGGAAAACAGGTTTCTGGGCTGCACCCCCAGAGCTTCTGACTCTAGATCTGGAGTGAGGTCTGAGTATTTGTGGTCTAACTACTTCACAGGAGCTGCTGATGCCAATGCTCTGGTCCCCTTTGATAGCCACTGCTGATGCACATCTCATGGAGTAGGAGGAACCAGGAAACACAAGGGAAATGTAGCTGCCTAGGCAGACACTCTGCAGAAGAAGAGCCCTCTTGGTCTGCATGAATAGTATTTTTCTGGAAAGTAACCCAAGAGGTGAAAGGAGCTGGATCCTACCATCTCATCAATATCCCCCAGGGTAAAATGACCTTCCCTCAACATTTAGACAACAGCATTGCATAGAGGAAGCATGATTTTTAGACAGCTACAAAACGATTGTATATCATATACATGATATGACAACTATATATATATATATATATATATATATATATATATATATATATCATCATTATATGATCCACCTTCATCATATAAGTGTATACACACATACTCATAAATGTATACCTGAAATCCAATGTCTTCCCAGTCTGAGTTTTTATAAAGCAAAATAGCAATGAGGGAAAGAGAGAGAAAGAGAGAGAGAGAGAAGAGATTCTTGACTACTTTAGTTGGAATTTCCAAAGCAACAAGAACGTAACCAAGCTAGGAGATCCCCTGCATTAATGTATACTTCAGCACAGAGAGAAACCCAGGCCCAGGGAAGTTAGTAAGTAAATGGTGTGGCCCAGATAGCAGCAAAACTGGAATAGAACGCCAGGTGTCTACAACTAGGTCACCCTGTCTTGCTGCACTTCCTGGAGTGTGATGGCTTTTTTTGCTTCCCTTTCCAGACCTCCTTCAGAGCATGGAATAGAAATGCTGCCCTACTTATTTCTTTCCAACCTGCAGAACTTTGCGCAGAGTCCATAGTCAAAACTTCTATCATTCAGAAATTCAATTCTAGCTGAACATGTGATGATGAGAGTAATGAAAGTTTGATTCGAATTTTCTAAAGGAATAACCCTTATAAACTATTTTCTAAGGAATAACCCTTATGAACTGTAATTACTATTCCCTCAAAGGAAGGAAAATCACATTTTTGGAGCCTTCCGAGGCAATTCTAACTTTAACTTCTGTTTTCTTGCTGTTTGTAACCATGACCTTTCTCTGTAAGGTTGGTTACCTATGAGTTATAATTCAGGGGAACAAAGAATCCTTATAATTAATACACACAAACTGTAGAACCCCCTTCGGCCTGTTGCTCCTGGTTCCCCTGAGAGGAAAATGTCCTTGGCATCTTTTAAAAGAACCATGTGTGCCAATCTGGATAGATGGCCTATGTTCTTTTCTATGAGCCATAATCATTTTTCCAAACCCTAGTATTTTCTAGGCCAATCTAATAAAAGTCATGAAAGAGTGAATAAGAAATAGGAGAATTATTTCATACTAAAGTATGCATCTACCCTGACTGTTTTAATAAAAGGAAATGTACCCTGCAAATCTCAGGGGTTCCTGAGCATGCAAACCATCTCCCATGGTATGTCTTTGGAAGATGGACAAGTTGAGAGCTCCCAGGGCCGAAAGACTGTCATTACTAGTTACATGGATTAAATATATATATTCCTATAATTTTGCAACACAATGTAAGCAGACTTTTTTCAGCTCCTTAATATAGCCACTGCATAGTGAAGATAACTATGTAATAGAGCAGCTCACAAGCTAATTTCATTACCTTCAGTGGCTCCCCGTTGTATATTGAATAACAAACATGTATATGGCTCTACTAAGTGCCATGTACTGTTTTAAGTATTTCCACACATTAACTCATTTAATACTTATATCAGAACAGAGAGGTTAAGGAACTCGCCTAAAGAAGTCCCGTATAGCCAGGATTGACACTCAACAAGTCTGGTTGTAGATCCATGCTCTTAATTGCCACTGAGTACAGGGGTGAAGCTCTGTGGATGTGTTTCTGTATCTAACCTTGACTTCTACTAGATCCCTCAATATGGAGTCAGTCATATGGATTTACTTATTCTGGCCCCAGTAGCTCTGGGCACAGACTCGGGGATACAGTGCTACAATGTGAAAGGATAGGCTTTCTTGCTTCTCTTTACACACTCACACACACGTCACTGTGAAAGTCCCACTCTTTCTTGAGAGCTCAAAGCCCTGTGTTTTCTGGGAACTCTTCCTAGATTCTTCAAGCAATGCTAAGTTTCTCCTTTCGGTAGTCCAGAAGCATTAATGTTAGAATCACTGTCATTGTACCCTATTGGAATTAATTGTATTTTTGTCTTCCTGAGTAAGTGGGGTAAATGGTGAGTTCCTAGGGGACAGGGTCCTTTCTTTTCTACCTCTGTAGCCCACTCAGGACCAAGCACATAGTAGGTATTTCTTATGACACTGAATGGAAGGTAAATATGGTGCACAATTCACATTTCCTGCATAGACTCTCTATGTGCATGTATTCGTTTGCCTCTGATTGTGTTTAGTTCCTGTTCTGGATATATGTGCTTTTTACAATGAGGGGGAAATGCAGAGGCAATATCCAATATAATCTCTTGTCCAACGTGGAGGTTAAGAGTGCTCCATAAATCATCACCTTTGTCTTGCATAACTACTGAAAAAAATTTAAATAATTCTTTGGAAATCCTGTAGTGGTTCCTGGTAAAATCACTGGTGCTTTCCCCTGGCTACCTTCTGCAGTTGTATGTAGGTCATGTTTCCCCTTGAAAGCTCCTTGGAAAGGACTGAGCCATTTCTTTTTATTCACTATGCTAATATGTCAGGTGCTCAAAACATGAACGTGTAATGTTGGTGGTAGTGATGATGTCAAGATGGTTATCATCAAACACTGGAACATTGTAAACACTGGAGCATTATAAAGCTACCTATATTGAATGAATGAATGAATGAATGAATGAATGAATGAATGCATGAGTGCCTACCCTTAGATGAAGACTTAAAGATCATCTTACTCTAATTCATTATTTCATTGATGGGGAATCTCACGTTGAGAGTGAAAGGCTTGTCAGTGGTCTGAAGGCTGGCTAGTGCTGGAGCTGAGATTCGAACCTGGGCATTTGGCTTTATCACCCATTGCACCTGTTCTCCTCTACATGGTAAAATTTGGGCCTTTGGAAGGAAATGAGGGTTTCCTCAAAAATGTATTTAATTACGTTGACTAACCTACACAGGCTAGAAACCATGTAATGGAGTTTTCTAAATGGCCCCCTCACCCTGGGCCACCCATAGTACCTCTCTTTTAGCATGCTACCAGAAAACTTTGGGGAAATCGTCAGTCCATTTCACGGCCTAAATACTATGTTCTGGACTTAACTGAATCTTTCTTCAATAATTTAGAATCTTGCAATGCTTTGGGCACATATCAACAATCCCTGGCCAGCAGTACAAAGGAATAGATTTAGGAAGTTGGGCTAGATATTATCATACCTCACAGCAGACCTTAAGGAATATAGACAATCATGAGTCCCTGTTGTTTTGTCACTATTTAATTATTGTTCCTACACATTGAGAAAGTGATGGTAGCGGAGGGTTAGGGGCTGGGAAAGAAGGAATAAGGTAATTCAAAATTCTAATGAATCGGGTTCCAACTAGTTTAAACTTTGGAATTTTTCTATAATTTATGTATTGCTGAGTAATCCAAGATACCGATGCATGCGACATAAAATAAATATATGTGCAGTTTGGCAGTAGAAAGAAAAGAGATTTTGGAATCAGACAGCCCTGGCTTTGAATCCCAGCTCTACACACTGTATCTGAGATATAGGGCTGGTTATTTAACTTCTCTGAGTCTTGTTTTCTTTCATATAAGATGGAGATAATAAAAAGTATCTCCTAGGTTTGTGCAGATTAAATAAAAATCTCAGCTTATGCTAGGCATTATGTAAATTTTGCTTCCCCCCATAAATCCTCTACCGTTTATCTTCCCAGTAAAAGAGAAGGTAGATTTGTAATGTAATGTCATATACTATAAATGAGAAAAATGTAACGTTAATTTTATATGTAACTGATGGCTCAACCAGAGTGCTAATTAGATTAATATTACTTGGTGAAAAGAATTTTAAGGGAATTAGGAAGACTCTTAGACATTTGTAGAGATAAGACAAAATGTTCATGGGATATCTTTTTTGGTTCCATCAATATTCTTGACTACAAATAATGAATTTTATAGAATGGGAGATATTGCATAAAGTTGATTCTTCTTAAATTTTCTTCAGCAAATTTGGGAAGCTGCCTTGGGGAATCATGTGTCAGCTGTCAGCTGAAGTTTCAAAGCAACTAGATGAAATAAAAGGCCACGTTTATTTTTACTAACAGGCACAGCTCTTCCATCTTGCTGTTACCCTTTCTCTGTGAGTTGCTTCTCTTTGTGGAGATATTAAAGGAGCAGGATTCCTGTGTTAGGAAGAAGGGGAATTGTGGGTAGAAACCTGCTCTGTCCATCCTTAATCAGCCCAGTGGATTCCTCTGCGGGAGAAAGAGGAGTCCAGTTTCTATGACAATCCACAGCTGCTCTGCCAAGACTGTCAGCCGGGGCGCCCAGCAGTGCTAATTGCTATGCGGACATCCGTTCATTAGACTTTGACCTAGAATTACTATCCTCTTTCACAAGGTAGGCAATGAATCATTGTTTTTGGCCCTTGCTTTGTCTCCTTCAGCTTAGGTTTGATTTGGATCAGAAATGCAGTCTCTGCAGGTCATTACCCACCTCAGTCAAGAAGGTTCCCGAAGGGCAACTTTTATAACAGGCTCAAGTTTTATTGGAAACAGAATTAGTTAACAGTCTAAGAGCTCGGAGGGAACTGGTTGCAATCCAGCTCTGCCACTCAATGGCTCTGATCTTGGGCAAATTGTTTGACTCTTTTAAGCCACTTATCTCATCTGTATAATGGGGATAACACTAACTCCATCCTTGCGGGGTTGTCCTGTGGTGGGAAGAATCTCTGATGCCTATGTTGGCGTCTGGAATGAGAAAGGCAACTAAATGGATAGATATCTAGATGGCTGGCACAGGAATCCCACTCACTTGTTGCCAAGCCACTATCTAGACCATTTGGTTTTCTCTATTAACATTGCATCCTTAGTAATTCAATTTATTTTCGTTCATCCTTTACCTTCCTTGAGTTTGAGAATGCTGACAAGCTGCGAAGAAACCTGTGACAACCAAATAGCGATGTGAATTCAAAACAAGTTTTTTACTTCCTCAGTCACCAGTAAAAAGAGTTCATTTTATGTTTTTGTATAGTTCTCATTTTTATACTCTAATCTTACTCCTAGAATTCTAGAAAGAACTACAGAGGTTGAGAACTTTATTTTGGTTAGCTTGAGATGGAATAGGCCAGGAGAATGTAAGTGCAGGTGTAGCCTACCTAAAGAAGTAAAACCAATGACCAAGGATAAACATTTAGAGCATCTAATATATGCCAGATACTGCAGACCTAGGGATAGTAATATAAAACCTGGGGCTGTGAAACATGACCTTCTGTCAAGGTCACATAACTATTGCAAAGAACTAGGACAGGTTTGAATCCCAGCTCTTCTAGTTACCAGCTCTGTGGTGTTAACCTCTGGGAGCCTTATGGTTGTGCTCTGCAAAATTAGACAATGCCTGTAGTGCTTGGCACAGGGTCTGAGACTCCCAGTAAATAATAGCACTTCTTTTCTTACCCAGGCAGCAAATGCAGTTCAGGTATGAAGTCACGGGAAATGAGAGCTAAAGTTCCTCCACGGACTTCAGAGTGAGATGGGAATTCAGCATCACTAACTTCCCATGGACCACTTCCACAGGGGCAGTGTGATAGCAGAACAATTTCCAAGTGGAATTTTATTGTTGTAAAAACAACTGGACACGAACATAGCAAAAAAAAGAAAAATCTTTGAAAGTTTCTCTATTTTAAAATATGTAGTGCCAATACCCAAATGAAGTTCAGTTCTACCCATCACCCCCGCCCTGTGGTTGTATTGTGACTTTGAATGAAACCAATTAATCCCCACTGTGTCCAGCTACACATTCTTGTTTCACTGATGCTGGAACCAACATTGCCCCAACCGTGACTCACTGTAAGCACTTGTTCGGGAGAGGGATTTTGCCTTTCTGCACCCCTAATACTTTTTTTTTTTTTTTTTTTAGGAGGGGGCAACTCACAGTGGCCGATGTGGGGATCGAACCGGCAACCCTGGTGTTATTAATAACCATCTGAGCTAATCGGCCAGCCCCCGTGGTTGCAACTTTTAATTTTTTTTCTGTGAACATGGCTCCTGGTCTCCTCTATACATGAGTATTTTCTCTTGCCGCAGTACTCAAACTACCTAAATGTCAAATATATTTTTCTATCTCCAGTTGCATTAAAAAAACACTTATTAATCCTTCTCCACCCCCATTTTTTTTCTGCTGGTGCTCTCTGCCTCTTATACAAGGGACCAGAGCACAGCTCCCAAAAGTGCTGGGCAGGCAACAAAGTCTCAACATGTTCCTTGTGTGGGAGGGGATTCTGTAAGAGCAAGTTGGTTGCCACATCTGGGGGAGGCCTGGCTGATGAAAGATGGCAGCTGCGATGATGACAGAGAGGAGCAGTTTCCGGGAGGCAGGGGCAGGCTCCTCTCTTATTCCTTCCACCTCAATCCAAATACCATTTGTGTGAATCAGCTGCCACTTGGCCTCAGGGGACTCTGCTGCCAGATGCTCCCCTTTCCCCCCCTCTTAAAGTGAGAGCCAAACCCTGTCCCGGCCCCTCCATCTGTGGTAGATTGTTCTAGGGCCACTTGATGGTCGCAGGGCGTGCAGGACACAGTAGCATGCTTGTGTCTTACGCAGAAAGTGTATAGGACTTTGAAAGTAACAGTGAAGGGACTGGAGTTGCTCCCAGTGCATCTCTGCAGGCACTCTCTCTAATATGGTCGAGCAGTTACAGTGTGGGGGTCTCTATGCCAAATGCATGATATGCACCATCTCGGTTTCCCTCCCGACAACCCTGGGAGACGGCTACTGTGCTCCTCTGGACTCTATGGCTGTGGCTGAGGAGGCAGGGTTGCAACGCTAGGCCCCCTGGGTGGTACTGCTTTCCTTTGAGACAGAGACTCTGGAAGGGGCGTTGCTGGGAGGTCCTGCTTGGTGTGGGTGGGAATGTGCAGGCTGAACTGGAATTCTGGAGGCTGAGGTCTCCCTAGCCACT
The DNA here is from genome assembly GCF_964194185.1 of Rhinolophus hipposideros. Classification (NCBI taxonomy): domain Eukaryota; kingdom Metazoa; phylum Chordata; class Mammalia; order Chiroptera; family Rhinolophidae; genus Rhinolophus; species Rhinolophus hipposideros. The sequence goes on from NC_138065.1 coordinate 14,905,640, forward strand.
GGGGGGCAACAGTGTGGTATAGACGAGTCAGAGGCCCCTGGAGCTCCCTCAGAACTCGTCCATTGTCTGGGAAAGCTGCCCGTGGGGATACCAAGTCAGAAATGACAGGGAGACTCCTGCCATGGCTGAGCAAGGAGCCCTCAGCTTGTGCCACTTGCTGCAGCCATGCCTCTCCTGGCTGTGGGGCCAGTGACTCCAGGGTCCTACACCTCACCCACTGATACTGCCCCAGTGATTCCAGAAGTGAGTGGACTGCACCTCACCGTGGCTACCCTTACCTAGTGTCGCTGGTGACTCAGCTGGTCCCGGTACTGCCCTCACTCAGGTGACTGCCACTGCCATGCCTGCCCGTGGTGCTTCTCACAGCCTGGATTAGCACCTGAGACAGCGGGGCTGGTACATGCTTGCAGAATTTTCACACCTATCTCCACCATCTGCCTCCTCCTCCTCTCACAGCATTTTGAAGCAACTTGGAAATTATAGTGAACTTTGTATAAAGATAGAAACTTGGTATGTCTTGGTCTGTCTGTCTGTCCCTCAGTAACCCCTTGTCTCTTTCCCTTGTGTTTGCCCTTCTGATCATCAAACTAGATTCAAATGTTACCAAGATGCATGAACTGCAGTGTGTTATTTAGGATTCTTTGGTTATAAGCAAAAAGCCTGTCTAACTTAACACAATGGAGAGAGAGAGAGAGAGAGAGAGAGAGAGAGAGAGAGAGAGAGAGAGAAGAGAGAGGGAGGTATAAAACTCTAACCATGTCTTGTTCTTCTGACATTCTCCTAAATATTTAGTTTTCAGGAGGGAGACTGGTCCAGCCTGAGCCATGTACCCTTTTTAGGACACCTCTGTTGACCACCCACCGAGACTGAACGCTGTGGGGAAGAGGACATGCCGTAAAGGAGTCGTGAATGTTGCTCAGGCACCAACAACTGTCCACCAAAGGAAAGTGCAGGGACCTTTGTCACCTTCTAAAGCATCTCTAGACATTACTGTGAAACCTTTCCTTAGCTTCAGTATCTTCATAGCGTAGAGTTCAACTTGGGTAGTAAAACCAAACAATTTGCTCTGAAAACAGAAGATGCTAATGACTTACGGTTTTAACCTGTATGTAATCTTTGAAGACTGCGGGTGGAACCGCATCTGTGTTCTGCTCTGAGCATGACAGAATGGGGCGTGTGAGGACTTGTGTACTTGGGGGCCGCATGCAGAGGGGTTTTGCATTCCTGTTAGTTTAGATATCTTTAGGATGTTTAGACTAAATGCTTAAGGTTGAGCCTCTATCTCTCAATAGCGTCCATGCCCCTTGTCAAGCCTTGGGCGACTCTGGCCTCATACTAAAAAAACTACTAGGTGATGGCCCTTCCTGAAGGAAGTTTCTCCCAGGACCTTGGCCATGGGCCTCTCCGTCTCTTGTGGTCCCCCATGCTCCCAAAGTAGTTATACAAAGGCCTTTTTTCACAGTTTGCTTTGCTCAGCTTTCTTCCTGTGATAAGCCAGGCATAGGAAGGTCTTATGTACAATCTGCAGTCCACTCTGGAGGCTGTAGAATCCCATTCTAACACAATTCCTTAAAAAATGGAATTCAGCATAATCTCTGAATTCTACTAAGAGGTCTCATAAACAAGATGTCATTCTAAGGTGGTTTTGTGTGTCAGGCATGAGGCTGCAGTTTCCTTTGCAGACCTTTTGCAGACTGTCCTTGTCTGTCTTTCTGCTCTCCACTCCGACCATTAGCTTCACATACTTCTTTCCTCTCACTCCATACACACAATCTTTTGGCCCCTCCACAACACGTACTGATCTCACGTTCTTGTGTTCCCTTAGGCTTCTGAGTTTTGGTATGTGCTCTTCTTATTCTGACAATGCCCACCCATCTACTTTCCCTCTAAGTGAAGATCTTATGTCCCCCCCTCATCACCCACCCTGGCCCCCAAGTCTCTTTGACCCAACCCAGGCAGCTGGTCACTCCTTCCCTCTATGCTTTTGTCTCAATTTGGACCCACATCTACCCGGGGCTCCCTGGTTTATAATCATGCTTTGGGGCTGTCTCCCCCACGGGATGATGCTATGTCCCCCTTGGCACATAGCAGATGCTCAATACATTGAAATGATTCTAATGGGAAATAGTTTTGGCAAAATACAGTCAACATAAGTTTGTAGTGGTCACGAAGGGTCCAAAGTAATTGTCAGAACCTTAAGCTACTGACGATGGTGCTTGAACTAGAAAATGTCTTGACGAAGAAGGATTTGATGTTTCCTATATATTTTTTTCCTGTTTGTAATTAGTTGTATTTATGAAGACCGCTTTTGAAGGAGCTATGATTATAGACTGAGAAACTGATGGAAACAGGCCCCCACCATTGGTGCTGTAAAAGTCATGTCTGTTATGACTAAAATTCCAATGAACTATTAAAGAAAGTAAACAACACCTTGTGCTTCCCACTGCTGCACCCAACCCATCACTTTGTGGTTTATCAGTCTTCTCTATGAAAGGACAGAGTGCCCTTAAAAAACTTGTTAGACAGGGATAGCGCATTGTATGGAAAACGCAGATGGTTTTAATCTTAGAGATAAATCTTGAAAACTGCTTCCTGAAGTTTATTGAAAAACCTTAACCTCAGCTGGCAACATTTTAGTGCCCTAAATGGGGAGCAAGATTAGGGATTTGGCACAAAGGAATTCAGAGTCCTGTGTTTTTATATCTGATTCTATATATAACCTTTTCGAAATATATTTTGTCAACCTTATTTCAGAATGTGATAACTTTAAAAACACTAAGCTATGCCATTAAAAAATAATTCCAGAATCATTATATTTGCCAGGTAAAAAAGCACTCACAGTTTCTTTATTCAAATGCAGATTTTCATATAGATATTCCCAAGATGTCAGTTGTCCTGTCTGTCCCTCATTAGGTCAGATAATATCATTTCAACACTGTTCCTCCCACATCTTACCATGTCAGTCTGTCAAAGTCCAGATTTCCTTAGGATGTTTGCAAGTTTCAGAGAGCTTATTTCCTCTTGGCCCATTCTGTCTAAGTCAATCTAAGATAACCCGAAGTCAACTAGGTTTAAACTCTTTCATGGGTTTCAATTTTGGTGCAAAAATCCCCATTTCCAGCAAGTAGTTCATGAGTAACAGAAAGTTTTGTTATTTATCCATCTAATCTTATTGACTCTGGCCTTAGATTTTTAATCATTCGCCCTGTTTTATTTAGTTTTTGCTTCCCCAAACTTTGGACCTTCAGGGTCTTATCTTCTACTGCAAAAGGGCTTGTCAAGAAATCTCAGAAAGCTGGGCTTGCCTCCGTAAGGCCCTCAGATACAGGCGGAAGAGACCCTTGCCTTGGGCCCTGTGATCAGTACCCCCTCCCCTTCTTCAGCTGCATGTCCTGCCCCCATCCTCAACACATGCACATCAAAGGCAAGAAGCCATGGGGCCAGGGATGTTTCCACAGGGAATCTGTATCCCCCTTTCCTCACACTGTGCTTCTAGTACGGAAGCTCCCCAAAGCCCCCACCAAACTCCCTCCAGCTTGCTGCTGCAAGCCTGCACTGGTCCCTTGCTTTCACTCTTCCTGTTTCTTGGGGGTCGATGTGCTCCTGAGGAGCTCGTTCCCAGGCCCGATGGATGGTAAGGGGCAGTGATCATGGGCAGAGTGCGGACAGAGTTGAGGTGTCCAAGGCATGTAAGTGAGGCCCCCTGTGGTGTGGGACATAGCCAGGGAGGGGAGGGGAAGGAGGAGTGGACCAGACACTAAGGTCCAGATCCAGGGGCCAGGCAGGATCTCTGTACCTTCACATTTTGTTAAGGAAGTCCAAGTTGTCTAAGAGTCCTTAATTCTAGCCCGACTCAGATCACCATGAAAGTACGTTTATCAAAGTGGAAGTGTAGCACATATTTTATTCAACAGGTTGTTGGTTTGATTTATAACTTTTAACTATTTGGATATATGATATGTGGCTTCCATCTGTTCTTTTGCCCCAGGCTGGTCTATTCCACCTAAAAAGTATTTTCTTTCTAGCTGCTCAGACTATAACAATTTTTTTTCCCCATCTCATGGTATGTAGGCTTGCTGAACACAAAACACCGCTGGATCTAAGAGCGGTGGATCTAAGAGCGCTGGATCTAAGAGCAAGATAGAGTTGTAAATAACAGAGTATCTTGATGCTGGTAAGCTAATTGTGTTTCTAAACAACTTATGGAGACCATCACATATAAGATACATTAAAAAATACAAAATATAACTATTGGTATATACCATATTAAATGAATTAAGAGAGTTTATAAAATCGAATAGTAAAAGTTATATAAATATGAGAAAAATGATAATAGAGTGATAAGTAAAAAAATGGGTATGCAGTAAAATGGCACTTTGGTTTTTAAAAATATGTGTCATAAGAAAAAAATGGAAAGAATGCATACCAAAATGTCTTTTGGAGATGGAATTCCTGGTTATTTTATATTTTATATAGATGCATATTTTAACTCTCCTGGATTTATTATATATTACTTTTAGAAAATAAGGTTAAAATAATTATACAGGGGAAAATTTCTGAGAGTCACAATAGTAAAATACACTGTTGGGTTTCTTTTCACTATTGATTATATGACAATAAAACGCTTATGTTTTGTTCTGTGTCCCAGTCAAAGAAAATCTTTTAACAGGGTCAGATTTGTAGGTCCTGGGAGGTTTCTGCTGAGCTTATACAGTGTATGTTTAATTGGATTTCAATTTTAAGGAAGGTCAAGGGATCAAGCAACACACATTGATGATGGATAAAGAAAGCTTTCCGTTTTATGTGGACCTCCTGGATTGGGATGTTTGATTGCTTCTATTTAAAGAAGATAGTAGACTCAGGTAGAATTTCACCTATCGTAAAAGAGTATCAAAATTTTCATCATATTTATTTTGTGGTCATTAAACAACATAGTGAAGCATTTTCACATGGGCAATTTTCTGTAACTGTTACTCAGCTTGTCCTAAAACTTGGGCAAAAGTTAGAAAGGTTTGGTTTCCTGGGAGAGTTCTAAGTTCACAGACCCAGCAGCCTTGGCATGCATGGGTATCATAAACAGATTGTTCACCAGTTTTCTGTTGTTCTTGTTAAGGGGATTAAAAATGCTTAGATTTTAAATTTCTTGACAAATTACCTCTATCTACGCCTAGTAGAATTCATGTGGTTTTATAGACTGGTGACATTTTCAGACATTGCATTTTATTGGCTAAATAACTTTCTACAACTTGGATGTCCTATGGACATAAAAGTTTCAGTTCTCAAAAGAACCAGAAAAGTTGTCAAACCAGTTGTTCTCCTGTTAGAGACATCCTTAATCTGGCTCACACATGGGAGAGGCAATTAACTAATTAGTTAATTTATTCATGTTGATCATTCACACAAAAATATTTCCCAACTTCTTGAATTGTTGTATTTAAAATTCTGAATACTTTCTATTGAAGCAACAAGTTCTTAGTGAATTTTTTTACGTGCCTATTCCTATGCAGGGGTGGAGGAGTCAAGAGGAGTGGTGGGCATCATGCAGCAGGAGTTACAAGGAGAAATAGGAGTGATGGCATGTGTTGTGGGCTGATCTTAGGTTCTGGCGTCCAACAGACCAGGCTTTGAATTCTGGGTCTGCTATTTACTAGCTTGGTTGTGTGACAATGGGCAATTTATTTATCATAAGCTTTAATAAAAAGCTTCATAAAATTCACTTTCCAGAGTGGTAGTGAACATAATGTGTATGAGTGTCTGGCACATGGTTGACGTAAGCCAGGAAAGAGAAACAGAATGAGAAATGGCATGAAGGCAGTCATGGGGAGGGAAAGGAAGGAAGGAGGATATGGTAGTTGAAAATGAACAGCAAACAATTCCCAGTGGGGTTTCAAGGGCCCTTTGTATTCTAAAGCCCTTTATTTCAATAACCTTTAACTTTTCTTTTTTGGGATCTTCCCTCATAATCATCACTTTCCAACCCTTTAATCATCATTATGGTTTCCCTCAGTAGTTTCATACTGCTTTCGATGGTTGTGGATACTGGGAGTTTCGATGGTACTCTGTGCCCACGGAGAGAGTGGAAATAAGGGTGACATCACTCTTGTTCTCCTTTTCTCTTCATAACTCACTTGTCAAGAGAAAGAGACGTGAACAGCAGCTGTCAGTTTGAATATATGTGCCTAAATATGTACATGCTACCGACCAACCATGCTGTAGGGAGCCAGTGTAACAGAGATAGCAAACTGTGTGCCAGGCACTGTTCCAGGTGTTTTACACATATGAACTTATTAACCTCACAGCAACTCAATCCAGGAGGTACTAATTTATCCTGACTCTATAGACCAAAGTGTGGAGAGGTTATGTAACATCCAGAATTACAGAACTAACACAGACCCAGGAGCTGGACCCAGGCAACCTGACTTCAGCAAAGGCACTTACAACCACTACGCTATGCTGGCTCACAGTAAAAGCAGCAGATCTTGAGCACTTGGATAAAGAATTTGGAAGATAAGTAGGAATTTAGTTGACAGGCTAAGCTTGGGAGTGGGAATGGAACACTGTAGTTTCAAGGTGAGGGACCAGGGCAAGTAAAAGTTTGGAGGTGAGCCAAACAGATGAGCCAGTGGTTTTTACTGTATTGGAGAAGTGGAAAATAAAGATTTGATTGATGAGTTGGAGTCTCAAAATGTATCATATTGTAGACTCTTATGAAGAGTTTCTAATAAGATACGCTATAGGAAATACCTGAAGATTCAGAGCTAGGAAATACGATGAGAAGCGGATACTATGGGAAAAATGAATTGACAAGGTTATGGACCATGTCTAAGAGGATAAAATCCTAGGGAGATTAAAAAAACTAAACAAAAAATGCTTGATGATAGTTTAGATGAAAACAATGTAGTTAAATCTCTCATGGTTTTGAGTATGATGGACTTGGAGTGGGTGTGGGTGACTTTAGAATCAGAATTTTGAGTTGGGAAGGACTTAGAAATCATCAGGTCCAATTCACTTAATAGGTAAGAAAAACCAAGGCCCAGGAGATTGCTCCAGGTCACATGGGTAGGTAATGGCGGGTGGGGTCAAGGCTAGAACCTTGGTTCTCTGTCCTCAGTCTCATGTGTTACCATGGTATTGAACTTCTACAGACTGGCAGACACTCTAAAATTTACAACATTGCTCCAGTAAATGGATGCCACATGGATGGTTTGTGTGTAAAGTTCATGAGGCATTCAGGACCACACTTTTTGCAATCATAACCAGCTCTGTAATTGACATGGGAAACTGAGAAGAGGACCCATTTCTGAGGAAACTTATCAGATTATTTTTTGAAGAGAAAGGCAGAAGTAGGGTAGAGATGATGACTTTGTGCTTACAGTTTCTTTGAATGTAGAAAAAGAATAGCAACTGTGTTCAAGTTTGTTCTCGGAAGCACGTTTGGATGAATACTGATTGAAACCAATTTATTTTTAAGGGAGAGCATTTTTCCTTTCATTTCCAGAGATTCAGAATTTTAGATTTTATGCATGTAATTTTATTAAGACTTGATATACTTATTCACCTAGAAACTGTGCAAAATTCACTTTTATTTAGAGTATGTTAATACATGATTTTCTGAAAATTTTTTTATAAGCCTTTTGAATTTCTGATACATTTTATCTTCTGAGATAATTAGGTAGAGTCAGAGGATGGCAATGTAATATTGGTTCTACAGGATTAATTTATTACTTTATTATTAATTTATTAATTTATTACTTTATTATTCTGCATAGAAGCTGCAAGGTTTAAAAGACTTCATAATCGAATATTTGTTCCTCATTTAATTGAAGTTACAAGTTCTGTGTCCAACATAAATCAAGATAAGGTAATGTAGGTTGACACAAAAGTTTTCTTTCAGCATCTGTTGGTGGGAATTTAGGCACTGGTTTTTCTTTATGAGCAAAAAACCCCACAAAACGCTTTTTATCTCAGGCTGAGAACTTTATAAATTCTAACATGAAAACATGTGCTTGATGGGAGCCTAACTGTTGTAAAGCCATGAGAGCTACAAAATTGACTGTGTGTTTTAAAATGTATTCCTTTTATTGTCTTAACCATTGAGGAAAACTCTCTTTTCTACACTGACATTAAATCTGTTGTTTGTTCTCTTTCTCTTGTAGTTAATAACATCTCTCTCGTTAAAAGCAGTTTTTAATAGCAGAGGGATTGTTTCCTCATCATATAAAGTTTATGAAAGACAGAAAAAGAAAACAGAAAATGAAATAAGATAGTAACAACTGCCATATCAATTTTTAATAAAAGATTTAAGCTTCTGAACCTCCTCAAAAATAAGAACAAGAGCAAAGCTTCACGTCTAGAATAGCATTTATTTCCAGTATTAGACCTAATGTTTGTGGACAATTCTTTTCTTTGGAGCCTCAGTGAGGCAAACAATTTACTTTTCATGGGTGCATCTTGAAATGAAATAGTGTTCCTTTTGAAACAATTCCTTTGAGAATTATTTGACTTGGATTTTAGTCCTATTATCTTTGTAGTAAATAATACGATTTTTCTCCAGAAATATTTTTCCAGATTGATTTAATCCATTATTTGTTCATTAGAAAGATTTGTTATAATTTTATAATCCATGTTGGTTAGAAGAAAGGGAAAGAAAAGATGTCTAGATAGCTTACATGAGCAGGGAAGCAGCGCTAACTGAGTGGTGAAGGTATCAGCTCATACATGATTAGGAAAAAACAAATGTTTATTCTTAAAAGAATAGAATTCAAAAATGTACCCTCACTAAAATGAAACATCATTTTCAAAATATTAGCAAGGATGCATAAATAGCCTTATAAGTACAGTACTTTTCTGGAAAACAATTAATTTTCCTGGATAAACAGAATCCAGTTGATTAAAAGTGACAATACTTGTTTGGTTTTTAAAAAGAGCCTATAGAATGGTTTGCTGTAACTTTTGCTCTATGGGTGGGAAAGTGTGAGATGGCACCAGAGAGCGCTGCCAAAATAAAGCCAAGTCCTCTGAGTCCATCACCCATCCTTCTTGAAATTCTGTCCTATTCTGATTGCCGAGAGATAGTGCAACCTGTGTATTAGAGGAAAGAAAGAAGTAACGTGTTTTCTGTGCAGCTTGTAGTCAGAAATTGATTTTAAATTCTTCTCCGTGGACTCAGAATTTGAGAATGGCATAAGAGAGAGGCGTTTATGGGTACAGAAAGGGGGAAGATTTATTTGGTGGCAGGTGTCACTCTTCCTAACAGCACTTTCCAGAGGCTTCAGAGAGTAAGACTGTTCTAGCAGGTGACATGAGAAGAACCACAGCGTCATGGGGACTTGGGAATGAGGAGAGAACCCTGAGGTGTGAGAGCAACAAGGGGTCAGGGGAAGTTGGTGTCATTGGTATTAACAGAAAGAGAGCCTGCTCAGGGACCTGGGGGTGTGATGCCACGGCCCCTGTGGCTGTTTAACTAAATGTAGGTGCCTTAGAACTCAGAAAGCCTGATGCTATTCTTAGCTGGTAGAGGAGAAAGTCCAGCTTTGAGCTCAAATGTGAAATTGGAATTCAAATGTGCACATAGCCAAAAAGGCAGCAGCAGGGATAGCAAATGTAGTTTATACAGCTAAGAAGAGTGTGCTTTATTTTGGTGTGTTATTTTGTAAATCTTTAGTTATTGAGCAAAATCAGAGGGAGACTGTAGACCAGGGGTGTCCAAACTGCAGCCCGCAATCCATTTTTCATTGGCCCACAGCAAATTCCAAAAATATATTTAGTTTACTTAAATAAACCAGGTGAGGCAATATGTACTTCACCTCGAGGGAGTGGCCCGGATGTTTGTGTATTTTACCACAAGGCCCTTGGTAAAAAACGTTGAAAAAAGTTTGGACCCCCCTTGCCGTAGACTCTTTGAGGATAAAGATTTGGTCTGTCTTATTTACCACTGAATCCCTAGCATTAGAAAAAATGGGTGGTTAATAAATATTTGTTTAATAAGTGAATGATTGTCACAGACGAATTTGGAATCCTAGAAGGGGCACAGTGGACTCAGATGAGGAAAATAATCCCCTAAAGCAGAACTGAGACTTGCCTTCGGCCACCTTTATGAGAGATCTCCTAATCCCGGGTAGGATGGGCTACAGTTCTACAAGGCCACACCTGTAGGAGACCTATGGAATAGGCCTACATGAATATTTGTATGATACATGTATAGCTTGCTATTGTGTTGCTTTGATTGTTTTTCTCTAAGTTCTTTTATTCTCTACAGTCCCAATTTAAAAAGAATTTTTAATGTTCAATAAGTCCGATAGTGAAAAGGGTTGGGCCTTCACTGATTACCGGGATGTCACCATGGAAGCGATATGGCAGGGGTTTCTACCCACTTAGCACCGGTCAGGAGCAGTTGTATGAAGGGCATCCCTAATGTTGAAGTGGTTCTCTGGTGGGCACTGACCTGGGTTCAGGTAACATAGAGCGACAGCCCCACTTGACTATCCAGAGCTCTGCTTGCTTTTCCTTTGACCAGACCTCTGAAGCTCAATCATCAGCTCCCAAGGAGTCTTTCCCATCATGCACCTGTGGCTGTTCCTACTATTCCCTATGCTGATGACTCCACCCTCGCATTCCCACTCTAATCCTCACCCAAACATGAATCTCCTATCTTCTGCTGTCTCAGTAAAAGGCGTTTTCCTAGTCCTCCACTCTTCGAACTACCTAGTTACAAACCGTCAGAGTCATTTTTAACTCATCCCTCCCTGTCGTCCTGTTGTTGTATAATAGGGTACATAAAAGTGTGTAGTACAGTTCCTGGCTCGTAGTATTTGTTTACGATAACGGAATCATGGACCCTTCAGGAGGGACTCCTGCTCCGATGACCAATGGCCATTTATCACCCTGAAAATGAATTTAGACAAATGAGGCCAAGAATGAAAAAGAATAAAAGAAGTGAAAGAACTTGACTTAAGAGTAATACTGACATGTCCTCTATTTTTCATGCTGTGCTAAGTGATTTGACCCCTTCTTGGAATGAACTATAACCATATTCAATTTAAAGAGCTCAGAGATGACAAGTTGCCAATGACCAGGGAATTCCTGGATGGTCTCACTAGACTGGAACTGAGCTAATTTTCAACAGCTAGAAGAGCTTATCTCTCTCACACAAATCATGTATAGTTCAGACATTATGGAGAAAAATCACTCTGGAACATAAATAAACGACACCTTCTATAAGTGAATGATGATTTAGACTTACTGAAAAAAAATTCCAAGAACTCTATTAAATATTTGTTTCAAGTCACATTTTTATTTGCTTTTATAGCAATTTTTTATAGCAATTGCTTATTAATAACTAAATAGATAGCATTTAACACCACAGTTGCACTAGATATTTTATCTTCTTTGGCACTTTTGGAATTATTTTGTTTTCAAATTGGATGGATCATATGATTTCTGAGTTATATTTGTTCCCTCTCTCCAGCCACCACACCCTCTAAACCCCCACTTCACTCCTCTAGGCTTCTACTTATACTGTTCAAACTTTTAGACAACTGTTCCAATAAGGTAAAATCGAGGCAACAGAAGGTTAAATATGCACAAGAATGCTGGAAATCATATGAAAACATTTTGTAGGGTAAGACTAGAGGTAGCATTATCTACAGTAATAGCTCTGAGACCAGTCATTCATTTTCCATTCATTCAGTAAATATTTAGCAAGCTCTTGGGAATTCCCAGATGAACAAGACTCTGTATTTCCTTAAGGATTCCTCTTAAGACCAATACAAATAACTACAAGAAAAGGTAAAATCGGTACCAGTGGGGATGGGTGGGTGGTGGTGAGGCAAGAATGAGATCGTTTGTCACTCATTATCAGGAAGGGCCTTCCTGAGGAGGCAGCCTTTTATCTGGGCTGTGGGAATCTAATGTGCACAGAGGGAGATGCTCCAGCCCAGCTCAAGTCTCCAACCCACTCATCATATGAATTGGCTACAAGTCTGGCTTAGCTTAGAGCCACGTTTTGTGGCCGTGGAGCATAACAAGGTTTACATGGCTGATGCAGGAACTGAGTCCACTGGCAACACTTACTTAACAGCTGCTCTCACTTGTCACAGTGTGTAACTTGAATGAAATGCCAATTTAGTTTTTAATCCTGCTGCAAACTGACCATTGCTTAGCTCATGTCTCAAAGATTCTTTGAAAAGTGGAATTCGAGGCTTGGATTTTCTCCATTTTATCTGCAGAGTATGAGAACATTGTGGAGAACTTTTGAGTAGAAAACCTAGAGGGAAAGACGGATTAGAGATAAGGAATAACTTTAAACCTGTATCTCCTTTGGATTAGTTTTCCCAAACAGCAAAATATTGCCTAGATTTTTAAAAGTGAAGAAGTGAAAAGGGGTAGTTATAACTGACTTCAAAAGTAATTACATTATTATTTAAAAGATAGCTGGGTCTTTCTTTGACTGATACTAGCTTCTGGCTCTTTAGAGATGAGAAATACTTTTTAATCTGTAATGAAACTATTGCCACTTTCATATATACTCCACAAGACATTATTAAAGAACAGCTGAGCTTTTAATCTCTGACTGTGAGAAATGTAATGAGCATGAGAAAAACAATTATTAGGCAGATATCTGTCACAATATGTCCAAAGTGGATGTAACAATGAAGCAAAGACCTTTCTGATTATCCTTATTCCAGGCCCCAGAAACCCACTGGCTGTGGGTCAGTAGCACCTGACTCATTTCCACATTTACTAAAAATTAAACTGGTGGCTTCAGTGAAGGTGCCGGGCCAGTTACCCACCAGCACTGCAGATCACAGCAAGCAGCAGTAAAGAGAAATTTTAGCCAGCGGCCACATCTTCCCAGGCACTTTCAAATGAGAGACAGATCAAAATGAAAGGCACTGATAGACAGCCAGCAGCAAAATCTCCTTCACTTTGATGCAAGTAATTCGATTCCCCATCAGTGTGATGGAGGTAGGCTGGGAGCCCACAGCCCTGAGCCAGTGTTATTGATTACCTGTCTTCCCCAGCGGGCTGTAGCAGCCCCTCTTCCATTGTACTGTGAGAAAGTTGAACCACTTAGCTCAGAAGCAGGGGAGCTTGGGAGATCAGTGCTGATACTGGGAGGGTGGGAGGGTGGGAGGGTTTCATTTGAATGATTTAGATTAGTCAGGAATTTCAACACGTTGGAGTTTTTAATTAATAACTTCAACTCGTTTTGCTTCGTTGAATTGCATCGGTGTTAACTTCTTGGAGTCTAGGGCACCCAAGAAGTTCTTCCTGGTTTCTGGCACTAAGAGTGATTAAATACACAGAGGCAGAGGGACATGAATGCGGAGATATCAGGATTCTGAAGATAATAGGCTTCATTTAGCTGGCTGCTCTTCTAGGCCCAGGCAGACCTCAAGAAAATGTATTCTGTGTTCAGTTTCTTTAGCAATCTTCTTAGCTTGGTACCTGTTCATAAATTGACACTAGTATCATCCGCCATAAGCAGTTAGCATTCAATATAAAAACACCACCACATAGAAAGATCTGGGGTCTTGTACCATCTTTCATATCCTCGTTTTGTAATGTTCACTACATTTTTAGAGATTTAGTGTGGAACTCTGTTACTTTTAATCTGTAATCCCACATAAAATTTAGAAGAGTGTTTTTGCACTTAGTGCAAAATAGTTGTTAAATGAGGTAGGTAGATTAGATTTGATATATTGGCAGGGTTTTTTTTTTTGTAATAGACAATAATTTCTTGTTTTTTTGAAATGATTGTTCTTCCTATATTGTACTGACATTTAAAACATATAAAAATAATTATCCTATTTTCTTCAGGTCTACCAATTTCTTCTTCTGTCTTTAAAATAATCTGAATTATTATTGTTCTTTCAGAGCAATCATCTGCAGACTTACCTCCTTCTTTCTTATGCCTGAATATAATGCTGTATTCTGGTCTAAACAGCCCTGGATTTTGTTGCTTGAGGATATCAGCAAGGGGAGAAAACCACGCTAGCAGAAGACATGAATTATTTTCTAAACCTAGAAAATTTCTGTAAGAACAACTTAAAAGTTGTAGCCAGCAATAAACCAAACAGTTTGGAACAGTGTGTTTTCATTCTGACCAGATATGGAGCTCTGTTAGTGCTTCCAATGTGTCTTCCTTTTGTGTTTGTGTGTGCAATAAAAACGAGTTTATGATTTTACAGGTAACCTAATGCCAAGATTGCAAAATGCAGCATAAACTGTCTGCAAAACTACATAAATGTGAGAATGTCTGTCTGTGTGTGCCCATGTGTGAGTTTAATAAGGCATATTAGATTTCCTTTTTGGTACTTTTTAGCATTCTCATGCCAGTTCCCAGAAAAGCTGCTTAACCTTTTTAAAAATCACTCCTGTGCTGTCATAATGAGTGTGATGATAAAAACAAAACAAAACAAAACAAAACAAAACACACAAAAAACAGATACCTAGAGGTTTTGTAAAGCACAGTACTTCAAAACCTCATCTCAGTCTGAAACATGACAAAATACAATGCAACAAAATAAAATGGAAGGGTTACATCTGAAAAGAATAAATACAATGCTTAAGAAAAATTTAAAACATTTTAAAAATGGAATATTTTAAGAATAAAAACAAAGTATTAAAACATTCCTTTATCAAACAGGTTTTGAATCTTTTCCTGATATCTGAATAGCAATACCGGGGAACTTCATTTATGTAAATATTAAACAGTACTTTATTAATAAGTTTGCACAGGTGTGGAGCATTTAAAGTTGGCCATGTATAAAAACATCTTGATGAAGTCTGCTCTCTGTATCTCCAATCTCTGGGGAGACAGAATGGTATCATGGTGTATATGCATTTTGGCATCAGCATGTTTGGGCTCCAATGCTAGTCCTGCCACTTACTGGCTGTTTGAATTTAAGATTGAAAGTTGTGCTTTCTTAGCCTTGGTTTCCTCATCTATAAAAGGAGATAAATAATAGTACCTATCTCAGAAAGGTTATGAGAATCAAATAAAACAATGCATGGAAATCATGCAGTTCAATAGCTAGATGTCAGTACTCACAATAAGAACTCAATAAATATTAGTTCTTGATCTCAGGCATGAGGTATGAATTTAACTAAACAGCTTTTCCAGACAGAGTTTCTAATTGTGTGATAATGAATTTCAGTTGTTAAACAAAATTTAAACAAAAATCAAGGATGTTTGTTTGTTCAACGAGAGGGTCTTTCTAGTATTGGTATACTCTATGCCCTTACATGGGTAAAATCAATCAGTCCTGCAGAATTACTTTATTTTCCTAAGGACATCATTGATGGCAGGAATAAATCTGGGTGACAGATGGAAATGACAAGTGGAACTTCAGCCTCGCTGCTCTCCTCTCTCAGCATTTCTATCACCATATGGTTTACATCCTTTCCATCTCATTTGTCATCCATCCATCCATCCATCCATCCATCCATCCATCCATCCATTCATCCATCCATCCATCCATCCGTCAATCCATCCATTACTAGGTGCTAGGCATTGGAGATATGACATGAATTAGATACAGTCCCTGTTCCCAAGGAGCTCACAGGAAGGGCAGGGAAAGTGATGGTAGTTGTGGAGTCAGTACTTAAAGAAAAATTTTCTACAAAAACTTAGTGTAATGATTGCAATATCCCTAGGATATTATGGAAACAGGGCCACCAAGTACTTCCCACAAAAGTTTCCTTATATTGGATTTTAATATTCACCATCTCAGTATAGAGAACTCTCTCCTTGACAATTTGTTTATACCAATATGGAAATGAATTGAATGTTCCACAATTAGATTAAGGCCCTTAGTTGCTCCCAGGAATACATAGCTATTTAGCTTTTCCCTGTAAGTCCGGTGACCTCCTCAGCTATCTTTAAAGCATAATGTGCACATGTATTGCTGCTTGTGTTTGACAGTGGACTCACATTTAACCCAGGCTTGAGGGCTGCATCACGTTTAATGTGAACCAGACTCTAGAGAAGACCCAGCTGAGGTGCAATTACGAGGTGTGATAAAAAAATACAGTGAATGCTTAACTTTAAAAGCAATTATTACAGTAACATAGTCCCATTTAACCCCCCTCAAAACATTCCCCCTCATTTCGAACATACTTATCCCATCATTCTTGCCACTTTCTGAAGCAATTCTGGAAGTCCTCTTTCGTGAGTGTCTTTAGTTGCACTGTCATGACTGCCTCAATGTCCTGAATCGATTCAAAACATTTACCTTTCATGGTCATTTTGACTTTGGGGAAGAGCCCGAAGTCACACGGCGCCAGATCCAGTGAATAAGGAGGATGAGGACACACCGTAATGTTTTTATTTGACAGAAATGACCATATACCAGAAGTGATGTGTGACATGGAGCATTGTCATGAGAGAGGGTGATTTATGGCACACTTTAAAACATACCTTCTCTCAACCATGGCTTACATCCATGGCACCGAACAAGTTGAAACTTGTCACACACTGTTACTAAAGTTCAATGCTCTGCTTCCTGTATTGAAGATCCCTGCCTTTCTGTTGGATGGCACTCGGCAACAGCATTCACTATAATTTTTGATCACACCTTATAATTTGGTGAATTAAATCTTTGGAAACTTATTTTGTGTGTGTGTGTGTGTGTGTGTGTGTGTACATATCCACAGTGGAGAGAGGAAAAACACTTGTATTTACATTTATTTGATGATTAGTTAGCTAATTAGCCCTTTATTAGTACATCTCTTACAACATAGACTTAGAGTCATGTTCTTATGCCCCTTTTTAAGCTGCTTCTTAAGATAATTTACATAAATTATCTTAAGTAAATTTCTTTTGTTAGACGCTAAGTGAAATTTTGAATAAGGGTCATTATTGTCATTATTATTATATTTATCAGGACTTGAACATGTCTGAAAAGAAAATCCTGTGATCATAAAAACATCCTGCTCAGTTGTCCCTAAAAATCTTTAAATTCCAACTGATTTGGGCACATTTCTTAAAAGAATGATTGTTATAGGAATTCCACCCTACCCCCAACCTATCTTTACAATGATTTTCTGGTATTTATTTTTAAAACAGAATCAGATTACTGCATCCCTAACGTTTATGTGAAACCAAACTACATTTGATTGTCATTGAAGAAAATTAACCTAACAGACAGAGAGCCTAGAATTGTTTATAGTCTACAATATTTATGTTTTTGAATTTAAAACATTTCATAAACTGATTTTTCTTTGCTATATACCATCAATGATTTACTTCTTTTGTGACATAAAATAATAAATAAGGAATAAGAAATAAGTTTTAGTTTCAGAATTTCTTGGTGTTAGATAGATCTTAGTACATTTTTAAACTTAAGAATTGAAAGACTAAGAAGAAACAAATTGGTAAGGATTGAACAACACAGACTGTAGCAAGCTATGAATTGACTTGGTTCTCACCTCCTTTACTTCAGTCTTTTGGTACATTGGAACCGATACATAACCTGGTGAATCCTGTAATCCTTACTTTTCTGATTATGGTGTAATTTTGAACATGGAAAGAGACCTAGTAGGTGATATCTATCATCTACTATTTGTCTTTCCTGAAGCTCAGGATGCCACCCACCCCCTTTCCCATTTTCATACTGTGCAGGGTTGGGGCAGAGATTCAAACCACAGAGTGATGCGAGGGAGAAGCAGAGGGCGGCCTGCTGTGCTGGAGGGCCCAGCAAGGTTAACGAGACACACAGAAGGAGCAGACCTTCCCTTCCTGGGACCCTGATACCTGGTTCTCGTGACATGGGGGAATGCTTCCTGATCATACACTACCAAATAGAGAGAGCAGAGAGCAAAAGGGGGCAACATAACTCAGTTGTTCATTCATTTACCCACATACTCAACTAATATGTACTGAGTGCTTATTGTACGCCAAGCACCAAGGTTGGTTCTGAGAATTTGAAGATGGATGAGTTACCACATCTGCCTTCAAGGTGTTTCAATCTAGGGGAGAAAGACATTTAAGCCAGTACGTAAACTCGCTAGGGTAATTAGCGAGTTTGGGGAGTCATTTTGGAGAGAAACAGCACAGATGTGAAGGCCAATCAAAATCACCCTCTCACTGAGCTTCATAACCAGGAGCAGGGTGGTTAATGACTTTGACCTTGTTTCTTCATCTATTGGGGGTGGGGGAATCCTCTAACTTGCATATAATATATGTAAAGTGCCCAATAAATGATAGAGTGTGGATGTGCCTCAGGTGCTAATGCAGGCCCCCAGGGCAGTGGGACCACTGTGTCCTGAGTCCCATGTCACAAATGCAAGGAAGGCCTTTATTGGAACACTGGGGCCTAGTATAGCAAGAAGTTGCCATTGACAGAATTTAGTCCCTACCTGTTTTAAAGAAAAAGGGCTTTGGCTGGCAGCTCAAAACAGCCCATTGCCATTTTGGTTGCCATCCCAGTTTCTGACACTGTAATGTGTTCCACATGGCTCACTTTTTGCCACTTAGCTCCTCATTTATTTGAAGAACCCTGCACTTCTACTAGCTTCCTTCTCTTCTAGGCCTTCCATATAGTATTTTCCCCTTGTCTTTCTCTCCACTCTCTGGTTTACTGTATTTTAACAGTATTATGTTTTGAAGTCATATTATATACGTATTCTAATATATACAAATTGTAAAAAGTTAAAATTTATTTGGTCATTGCTGCCTTTTTATGAACTAAAACCCATTGGTTAATGTTTACTGAGCTCTTATGAAGTGTTAGGCACCACATGTTTTATGTATTATATCAGTGCTTCTCAGATGTTAATGTAAATATATATCACCTGGGGATCTTGTTAAAAGGTAGGTTCTGATTCATCTGGTCTTGCCTAGCGCTCACGAGTTGACATTCCTAACAAGCTTCCGGGTGATGCTGTTGGTCCGCAGACTGCATTTTGAATAGCAAGTCATCGTATCTCTTGATCCTGACGACAATACTAGGAGGTAAACACTGTTTTTCCTGTTTCACATATGTGGAAACTGAAGGTTAATGGAGTTAGATGATTTTCCCAAGGTCGTGTTGCTAGAAATTGGCAGAGCTCAGACTGTAAACCCAAGTCTGCTTCCTGGTCTAATATATATTATCTGGGTTTTGGAAATGTCCTACGGCAATCAAAGACATCCCATGCGACCTGAAGCAGAATTTATATTTTTAATTCACCGTTTCTTCCTTTTTAATAAAACTTCTTTTCCAATTTAAGTCCTCTTTGTGCAAGGCCTTGTATTACATGGTGATTCCGATGTGTTGGATTTTGTTTCTAAAGATGGTATGTAAAGTTTAGTATGACATGTTTGCCAAAGTTATATTTTAGAAAACATTGTGTCATTGATGTAATCTGGATTGAACACAAGAGGAAATTGCTGGGGAAGGATGGTGTGAGGAAAGGAAATCCTCAGGCTGACCCACTGTTTAACATGCAGTGTACACAGTGTGCTACTCTTGTCACAGGCTAGTGGAAAAGGATACAATTCGCTGTCCTTAACAGATCAGACATACTTTAAAAAATATTTGACCTGCTTATAAAATTAATATGGTTTGTAATAGAAAATTTCTGCTGCAGGAATGTAATAAAAATGAAAAAAAAAACCCACTAACAGGGTTTCATATTTTACTTTTATTTTACAATTTTAAAAGACCACAATTGAAATTTAAGACACCGAGGACCACATTTACACAGAACAGCAAAGAGTTCAGGGGGGTAATAGCGTGCCATAAATAATTTAAACACTATATTTTGATTTTGAGGGGGCAGTGGGAGTAAAAAGGGTTGAGTTGGAAGCCCCCAAAAGATTTTAAGAAATGCAAATGCGCTATTTCAGCCAGCGAAAGAGTTCTGGGGGCCTGGTCCCACTTTCACTAAGGGTCCCGGTGCTGAGCCTGACCCGTGCAGCTGTGGACTCAAACCCGGCTCCTCGACGCATGCGCAGTCTGTCCGCTGGGCTCCGCTGGGCTCCGTGGGCATGTCGCAGGCCTATTTCTCCCTGGCAGGTTTTGCGGGGTCAGCAAAAGGGCCAGAACTGTGACCATGAACAGTTCTGAGCCTGAGCCGGGAGAGGGAAACCACCTCTCTGAGTGAAAACACTTCGCGTCGACAGAGGCTGGCTGGGGGCGGGTTTCCGCAGGCATCACCACGCACAATTGTACGGTGCCAAAACCTCCTTACGCGCGCAACTAAGTTGGAGGAAGCGTGATTATCTGCAGGAAGAAAATTTAGGGGACAGAACGGGGAGGGGCAAGGGCTACCGAGCTCGCAAACTTTCAGTACTGAGTTCTGCAGATGCTCTGTGCCCCGTTTTCAGTAGTCTGGGCAGTCCGGGTGCCCCAATTATTCCTTCGCTCCTCTCACAACTATTAAAACGCTGCACTGGCCGTTTAGGGGGTCCTGGTAGGAACCCCATTGTATCAGTGTTCAGTCACATCGTCCCCAAACCGGGAAGCCGTCCCGAGAGACAGTCCGGGACGCCCGGGGCTGCGTGAGCGCAGAACCCCCGAGGAGGGCTGGTGGTGGGCACAGGCGGCCCCCGTCTCCCCAGCCCCGGCCGCCGAGCCCTGGCCAGGGCGGCGCGCTCTCCCACCCGCGCCTCTGGGGACCGGAGCACAGCGGCCGGCGGGCGGCGCGCTGGGCATGCTCAGTCGCGGGTGCCGGGCTCCAGCGTCGGAAGCCCGTGCGCCGCCGCCGCCACCGCCGAGCCGGCCGGGGCGCGCTCGGAGCGCGCGGGACTCGCTGTAGCGGCGGCGGGTGGCGGCCGACCCGGGAGGGAGCCTAGCGGAGCCCCGCGCGCGCGGGGACCCCGGACCCGCCCCCGCGGCGCCTGCTCTCTCGCACCCTCGCGGGGAAGGGGCGGGCCGCGGCGGCGGCGGGGGCAGGGGCACACTCGCTGGCTGCCGCGCGGCTCGGCCGTCGGGCATGGAGCCGTGGAAGCAGTGCGCGCAGTGGCTCATCCACTGCAAGGTGCTGCCGGCCAACCACCGGGTGACCTGGGACTCGGCGCAGGTGTTTGACCTGGCGCAGACCCTCCGCGATGGAGTCCTGCTCTGCCAGCTGCTCAACAACCTCCGGGCGCGCTCCATCAACCTGAAGGAGATCAACCTGAGGCCGCAGATGTCCCAGGTAAGGAGGCCGGCGCGGGCGCCTCCGCCTCCAGCCGGCATCTCCCATTAATCACCCGGCTAATTTCTTTGTGTAAATGCAAACATCTAGGTGCGCCCAGCTTGCTCTGCCTCCCCGCCTTCTGCTTTGGGGACCACTTCAGCGTTTCGTACCTTGGCTGGGAATGGTTTGGCTCTCTAGCTGCATGCTAAAGCGTCCGGAGAGGGTAGGAGGATTTCGGAAAGGCTTTCTCTGAGGCGGGAAAAAATAAGCTGTCCTAGGGTGCCTTTCATCTACGTGTGTGTGTGTGTGTATGTGTGAAGGACAACAAAAGGAATTTGATCCAGGTCTTTTATAATAACGATGGAGAGGAATGAAACGACATCATGGGGGCTAATTTTTGCCTTTCGTCTGTTCTTTTGCTTTGCGTTCGTCCCCATGTTTTCTTGAAAGAGGAACCATGACATAGATGAGGACTCTAGGAAGTGGAGAGCGTTCTAGTACCGTTATCTGTACAGGAATGACCCTGGTCAAAGGGAGGAAAAGGGAGCACAACGCCGCGGCTGCCCTGAAAGCCCCTTGAGCGTGTGGCCAGCTGGCAAGCTAGGTGGTTGTGTTTACAGCCTTTCTTGAACCATGTGAGAAGGAGCGAGTCCCATGTCTCTCAGCAGCGACAGGAAACGAGAAGTTTCACTCGAGATTCTGCTTTCCTTCATTCAGTGCTTGCTCTGGTGGGCGTGCTGCAGGCATGGCTCCTGGGCTGGCGCCTTGCCTAGACGTGCCTCTTTGGGGGTTAAAAAAAAAAAGGCAACTCTGGAAGGCTGTGTGCACTCTAGAGTCAACTCAAAAGTCACAGCTCAGTGGAATGGTAGTTTCTGGCTCTTGTCAGAAAGTTTCCATACAAAAATGTGTTAAACACGGTTCAGGACATCTATTTTCTCTTTCACAGTGTAAAAAAACCACTTTCAACTTAAAAGGGAGGAGAAAGAGTCCCTTCCATGACACATGTGAACATTAATCCTGAATGATATGGAGCCTCAACGACTTAACACTAGAGCGGTGCCTTTTATAATGAACTGACCTTACATCATTTGCTAATTTGTGTTTAAAGTTAAAGCACATTCATCTCTTGGTGTCAGTTTTTATCAGGGTCCCTCTGCACTTCAAATTCTGTTCCTTTGCCTGTCTGCTTTCCAACGGCTGGTTAGCAGTCCCCAAAAAAGGACAAGCTGTTCACAAGTGGCGAGAGCCATGTGCATTTAGAAACGAGATAAATTGTTTCCCACTCTCTCATAATGCTGGGTGGTGATTGCTAACTCTGTGGACCCCTTCTGAGTTGTCCCAATCTGGATATCCTGTGAACGGGTTTAGCAGACATTTCCATTAAGCTGGGAGCTGCTGTTCTGCACAAAGTTCCGTAGGGAGCTGCAGGTGGTTATTCAGTCCACAGACCCCCATTTTCCACCTGGCTGTAGCCTCAGGAGGCAGCGTGGCTCAGGATGCCATGGCCCACAAGTACAGTACTGTGTACACATTTCCTGAAACTTCAGTTTCCTGGAGCCCTCAGGGGTTGTTCAATAAGTTGTTCTCAATAATCAAGTTTTCTGACAGCTGAGGATCTCTCTTTTTAAACCTTCTAGACTTTATTTGAATGTTGACAAATATATTTTCAAATGTTTTTGTTCTCTTTGTAGAATCTATTAATCTTTTTAATGACTAAAGATCATCATTAGAAGCGTCATTAATGAAAATCGAGCACTTACAGTGCTCTAAGAACTCTATTCCCTACTGTGGGTACCTGGGGGTACCCCAAGAAACACAGCAGGACCTTGCCCTAAAGGAATGATTACTGTGCTGTCAGATAAGCCACCAGGTTATAATGAGGTAAACAGCTGGATGACCTTCCTTGGGGCTGTTGTGCTTTTGAGTTCTTAAGTCTGCCCAATCCTGAGCTTTCTGGTTCCAAATGCAGTGCAGTTTCCCCTGTAATGTCTTGTGAGTGAGAGCTTCTCCCAAAAGTGAACCCTGGAAGCCTGGCATCTTCTGAGTAGGGTGATGTCTGTTTTTGCTTTCTTCTTGATTCTTGGCCATATTGCAGAGAAATAAGGTCGCTGAACAGCTGAGTGCTGGACAGGTGAGTTTGTCATTAAATCCCTAAATAAGACTTATTAAATTGTTTCGTTAAACAAGTTGATATACTGGGGGTGCCAAAAAATGTACACACATGACTTGTATTCATCTTTTGTTATCAGTACATATCGAATATTACAATTTTAATAGTTTTTCATTTCTTAAATGTGTATACATTTTTTTAGCACCCTCTGTATTTAACATGCCTACAGGATCCAGTACATACTATGCACGTAACAGCAAAATTACTTAAAGCAATTTTTTCTATTATATTAAGAATAATAGGTTACAATAAAAAAATTTAAAACAATTGCAAGGCCTACAAATTCCTTTGGGCTGACACCTCTAAATATTTCTGTCTTAACTACTCCTGTACCTTTCTTGGTAAAGGTTCTAGCTGCTTCTGGTGATAAGGCTCTTACCACATCAGCTCTTTTCATACAGTCCAGTGAATAACCCAGTAACCCTGACATGCAGCCCAGCAGACTTTTCTGATTCTAGAGATGTCATTACTAGTACTTGTGGCTTTTGCTGTGTCTAGGAGTCATTCTGTCCACCTGATTTACGTTCTACTGAAGATACTAATTTGAAATAGACTGATTCCTTGTGGCACATGATCTTCTAAGTCAGGAAATAAGTATAAACTCTCATTTGAGAGTCTTGTGGTATTTGAGACTGTTATGAACCGATGTTGGAAATTTTAGTTTATGTTGCTTATTGCTTGTTTTTAACTCTCCTGAAAGAGGATATGAAATGAGTAGCCTTTCTAAATGGGTGTTTATCACCGTTGAGTGGGATTTCTTCCATTCTCTTTCTGTTAGCCTTCTGACTGGTTTGCATTAAAAAAAGAAAAACACTGCAAATAATTACTCAACTATAGGTTTATAGGTTTGAATCTTGGAGTCTCAATAAGTTATTCTTCAAAATAGAATTATAAATGGAATCCCATAATCTGAAATCATATTAGGGGTATGAGAAGGAGAGAGGAGCCAAGAATGACTCCAGACATCAGCTTTTTGTTTTTTCTTTTTTTTTCTTTTAGTCTTGCTATGTTGATAAGAGGATGATCTTCAGTTAAAAAATAACTACTTTTTTTAAAACCCTGATTTCAGTTTTGTTTATAATGAATTAAAGAGTAAATGATAATCAACATTTAGTTACACATTTGACTTGTTCCTTTTGTCATAAAGAATAAAGTCAAGTAAAGTCTAGCAGATCCATGAAAATCCAAGAAATTTGGTCTCTGTATATATTAGACAGAGTTATTTTTCATCCGAAACAGTGTTCTAGCTATAAATGATTCCGGAAGAGCCTACCTGTGAGAGTTGTACCAGGTGGTGCATTGTGGAAGGATATGTATTATGAGCTTGATGTCATTTTTTGTGGTTAAGGTCTCCATGAATGCCTATAACCAACCATAGATCTATTATCAATGATATTATGTTAATATTACTATTTTGTAGTTTTAAATTTTGCTTTATTCTATGTCTTAGGATGGGAGTAATACATCTGTTGAATTTACTGACTGCTCTGTGTGTATATGTGTGTGAGAGTGTGTATATGTATATATGTATATGTGTATATATAGGAGGTATATATATACTGTATATATAGGAGGTAAACTTTGAATTGTCTTAAGATGAATTATTCAGGCTTTAAGGGTTCCTTCAACAAGTATTTATTCCTACTATGTGCCATCCACTGTTTTAGACACTGGCTTGGAGCAGTAAACAAAGTCAACAAAGTCCCTGCCCAGAAAGACTTAGATTTTAGTGGGGGAGGTGGACAATAAAGAAATAAATGGCTATATAATATGACGTGCTATGAAGAGATTTGAAGCCGGGTAAAGGACTAGAGTGAAATGTGATTTGCTTTTTATAGAAGGTAGTCAAGATAGACTTCTCTGAGGAGGTGACAATTGAATAGAGACCTGAAGAGAGTGAGGAAATACAGGAATGTGGATGTTTGAAAGAAGCATATTTTTGGCAGAGGGAATACCACATGCAGAGGTCCTGAGGTAATCTAATTGCAGGTATAGTAGCAAGCAGGCCAGCATGGCTGGAGGAGAGAGGGTACGGAAAAGAGTGGTAGGGATGAGGTCAGAGAGAAAATGGGAGCCAGAGTTTTAGAACTTATGGGACATTGTGAGGACTTTGACTTTCACTCAGAGTGAAAGTCAAAGTCACATGACCTGACTTACTTTTCAACAAGGTCAATCTGGCTGCCATGTTGAGACTAGACTATAGAGCAGCAAGGATGGGAGCAGTCAGGCTAACGATGGCGGCTCTGACTGGAGTGATAGCAGGGCAGATGGTGAGAAATAGTCCAACTCTGGATAGATTTTGAAGGTGGAGCCAGTAGAAGTTTATTGCTGATAATCAGATGAGGGATATGAGATGAAGCGAGGAGCCAGCAATGACTCCAGAAGTATTGGCCTGAGGAATGGGAATGATGGAGCTGCCATTTACTGAGATGGGGAAGACTGAAGGAAGAATAGCTTTGGGGGCATGTGTGGGGAAAAGGGCAGGAAGATCTGGAGTAGACATCTAGGTGGAGATGCTGAGCAGGCAG
Source organism: Rhinolophus hipposideros (assembly GCF_964194185.1). NCBI lineage: Eukaryota > Metazoa > Chordata > Mammalia > Chiroptera > Rhinolophidae > Rhinolophus > Rhinolophus hipposideros. The sequence continues at coordinate 14,931,446 of NC_138065.1, forward strand.
TTGGAGAAATTGGGAATGTAGATGTAAATTTTGGAGTCATCAGGCTATAGGTGGTATTTAAAATCATGAGACCGGGGCACTCACAGAGGAAAGGCCTTATGAGGACACAGCAAGAATAGACAAAATAAATTAAGCAGTTAACATAAAAAACTCGTGAGACTGGATGATACATACCACCTAGGGAGTACTGTAGAAAGGAGAGAAGGGGTCAAAAGAGTTAGCCATGGGGCCTGCCCATGTGTCAAGGGTAGAGAGATGGGAACCTGGAAAAATGTTGAGAGGGAATGACCATGAAGTAGGAGGGAAACCAGCAGAGTGTGGTTCCAGGAAACCAAGTGAATAAAGTGTTTCTAGAAGGAGCGGTCAGACATGTCAAATTCCCCTGATTGAGCAAGTAAAACAAAGATTGAGGATGGAATATTTTATTAAACAAAATAAAATTTTTAGCTTTGACAGAAACAGATTTGGTGAACAATGGGCAAACACCTGGTTGCAGACGAAGAGAGGAGGAATGTATTGAGACAGGGAGTGTAGACATCTCTTTGAGAGTAATTTTGCTGTAAACAAAGCAGAAAAATGGGTTAGTGGCTAGTAGGAGAAAAGGGATCAAGAGAGGATTTTTTTTCTTGTCACATAGAATTTTTATTTTCTACCTATTAAAAGAGCTTTTTAGATTGAGACAAATTATATCATATGGCACTCTTGTATATATGTGTACGTGTAGAAAAAAATAAGTATGTATGTATATTAAAAATGCAAGTGAAATAAATTTAATGTCTTCCTAAAACTTCACTCGGATTACCACTTTTCTGAATCCTATTTTTTCTTTTGATTTCCTTATTTTTTTTCACATAATATTTTACTCTAAGCACCAAGTATTGGTAATTTTAGCATTTCTAAAAGTATATGCCACTGTTGTCCCCAAGATTTCCTTCCACGCTGGAGTTGGGTTTTGAGGTTGTTACTACTTTTTTAAAAAAGTTAAATAAAAAGAACTTTATTTCTGCTGTATAGAACTGTACATAGTTTTAAAAACTGTGATTATGTTAGTTTTAACATTAAGGTGTACATTCCAAATACATGACTGTACTCCCTGACCCCCCAAACAAGGTGGTGCTATGTAATGATTGTTGGGTTATACTGAAAGGAGGAAAAAGGGCTGTTGTTGTCCAAAAAGAGTGGTGTGCCTGGTTCCATTTTCAGTTAGATCAGCATAATGTCATTATTTAGTCTTTCTTCTCAGAAGTCAGTAACCTCTTTGCCATTTGTTCGATTATTCTCTTGAATAACCTGTCAGCATAATTTTACACTTGACACCAATCAAGATCTTTTCATGTAAAATAGTTAAGGCATCTTCAGGCCTCTTAAGCACTTGTTCTGTCTGCATACTTGATGGCTTACCCGCGGTTCTCCAGGAACCAGAGCCTGGGATAAAGGATGGAAATACTGAAGTACCATCTGGCTGCCCGGACAAGGAAAATGAGAAAGGGTCTTTATTTTTTTTTTAAGATGGTGAAAATTATATCATGTTTGTGCTGCAAATGAGTGATTCAGTATAGATCACTGATTTCATAATTTTCAAATACAACAGACCCTTTTAAAAATGATTTTTCTTGAAATCTCTGTAGCGGTGGACACTGCCTTTTCCTTTCCTCCTGAAACTCTCCCTTGAATTTCACCACACTACACAGTCCTCGTTCTCTTATGCCGTTCATGATTCCTTCTCAGTTTTCTTTGCCTGCTTCTCTGTATCTAAACATTCCTTAACATTTTTGTATTTTTCTCTTTCATTCTCTTCTATAATCTCGTCCCTGTATCATCTCATGACACTGTGGTGTTAACTACTTTTCATACCTCGATAGACCCTGTTCTTACTGACAGCCTTGCTCTGCCTGTTTTATGCCTCCACTTGTACTGTTACAGTCACTTCATGGGCGGTGGGATAAGCATCGCGTGATCAGACTTCACTGTAGAAACTGTACCCACAGCAGAGTGGAGGATGCATTGGACAGGGCAGAACTGGGCATGAGCATGACTGCTGCGGAGGTTCAGTCAGGGGAGGGTGAGGCCAGTGAATGCAAAGCCAGAGAAAGGGCAGGGGTGGAGGGATAGTGAGGAACAAAAAAGACTAGAGAGATAATGAAGAGTTGGAATGCAGAAGACTTTGGGACCTCTCAGATGCAAACAGTGAAAAGATCTAGGATGAGCTTCCGGCTTGGGCGATTGGCAAATAATAGTGGGCTGCAAATTTCAGAGCGAAAGGGAGCAAATTCAGTTTGGATTTGGAGTTTGAAGTTATTAATAGTGGTCCTCTGCACTCTCAGTTTCAAGCATCCTAATCTTACTACTTTTCTTCCGGTTTATTCTACTTATACTCGAATCCAACAGTCTTTTGGACTCTTGGTCCTACTGCCTCTGCACGGCCGTTATGTCTTCATTTCCTTCCCATAGAACAGAGAGAACATTTCCTTCAGCTTGAATGCCACAGCCACGATAATTACTTCCAGCTTCTCTTGGTTCATGGTACTCACTCACTTGGGTTAACTCCAGCTCTCTCCTTGCTCCTTGCCTGCAGCCTGGCTGCTGAACCTGATGGGGGAAAACCCATATCATGCTGACTCTTCTCTCTTCAAATTCATGATCCCTAACCTCACGTGGGCCCCTTAGGCTACCCAGCCACTGCATGAGTACATTTCTCTAGATCAGACGTGCTCCAGGTATGGTCTGGGCACTGCCCAAGGTGCTTTTAAATGTTCCATAAAGTCAAAACCCCTTTTGATAACAGTACGGCCTTGTTTGTGTTTTCTCACTCTCACTTGCTCACAGGTGTGGAGGTTTCCAAAGCCTACACGATGCTGCTGATGTCATTGCTGTGATTGACAATGGATTATGTGCTGGTGTATTTATTAAAGATTTCTCAGTTTAGTATTCTGTGGTAAGTGTTGATAGATAAAACCCCCCTAAGCAAAAGCTGCTGAGGGTTCTCAGATGTTATTGTTTAAGAGTGTAATGGACTCCTGAGACCAAAAAGTTTGAGAACTGCCCTAGACCATTCACTTTTTGACTTTCCTAGATGACTGTTTGGTACCTTTTCTTCTTGAATCTCCTTCACTTCATTCTTCCTGTCAACTCTGCTTCCTAGTCCATGAGAAGACACACACCGTCAGAGGAGAACTTCCTCAGGCTCCCACCTTCCTGCATCTGTGCTCATGGATGATGCTTTCTCTCTGTTCTATGGGAGAATTATCAGTACTCCTTGCAAAGGCCAGTTCCTCTTTCATTCTATCCCCGTCCGTCCTGTCCAGCATCATCAGTTCTCTCCTGGATCTTTCTGTGTGCATGCACATGTGCTATTAGCCCCCTCATTTGGTTCAGGATGTATTTTCAAGGTAGAGCCACACACACCTGCTGACTATTGGGTGTGATGGAGAGTGACGAAGGACTCGTAGGGTTTACTGGAACTACTGGGGCAGGTGTTAGTCAACCTCCTTATAGCTGTTGAATGGTTCACTACTGACCGCGGGTTAACATTCAGGCTTCTTGGTAAGCATGCGAGGGTCTCATCTCTCAAAGTTCCCTCCATTCTGTGCTCCTGATCTTTTTGTGGCTTCTCAAATAAACTGTGCTGTTAAATGTCTCTGTGCCATTGCGCATGCCCATATCTCTGCTCGAACTGCCTTTTTCTCATTTGTCTGATTGAAGATTTGGTTCACACCTTGTACCTCCTCCTCAAGGTGTGGCCGATGACATGCTGCTTTGTGCCACACTGTATAGTGTACATAGCTGGGGCATGGCATTCCTTGCACTGTTTGGCAGTATTTTTCATCTGTCTCCCTTCCAGGCTGTGACCTGCTTGAGGCTTAGTCATTTGTATACATCTCTAGACAGTGACATATAGGGACTCATACATAATAGCCCGACATAAATAGGCGTAAATTAAATTCATTGATGGTGAATTGAAAATGATGATTCCTTGTTTACTACCTTTTCAAACATATCTGTATAAATTTTAATAATAAGATGTGTTAAGTACTATGCCATTAAAACCCAAATGCATCTGTTCATTAAGTGGCATTTCTAATCGTCGCAGATAACATTACTCCACCACTTACCACCAGCGTAGAGTCACTTTCAGAAAGTGACCGAACTTGTCTGTCCATCAGCTTCCTCCTCAAAAATAGGCATAATAAAAGAACCTACCTCCAAGAGTGGTTATGAGGACTCAGGGAGTGGGTTAGCCTCGTGACTGGCACGTAACAAATGCTGAATTCTTGTTAACTGCTTTTGAGAATTATTACTATTGCTTCTGCAGAAACACAGCAGACAGCGCATTAACACCTTCCATGCATTATCTCATCTCATCACAGGGCGCTGTTATTGATTGATCCCCATGTGATAGATCACTCTCCATAGGCTAAGAGGATTTTAGTAACTTGTACTAACAAGTAGTTTGTGGTGGAGCCAAGATTAGAATCAGAACATTGAAAGTAAACTGCGTTCACATCAGCAAGGCCATTGACTCATCTGAATGTGGTTGGCGATAAATGTTTCTTTTCTTACTGTATTGCTCTCTTGTGGTGTTCCACTGGAAGACTGTTCTGATTGGTTCTGTGAGTATTGATAATAACACCTCCATACTAGTTGAATATTGAGTGATAATTTTGGTTCAGGGTAGTGAATGTATCAACTAGATGATTTTATATACATCATACTATTCAGTGTAAAATGGGAGGTAGACCTTTGACAGGTATACGATAGGGGAAAGGAAATAAAATCAGAAAAACTGAGGAAAGTCGATGAGAGGGAAGGACAAAATGAGTGTAGCAGGTCCTTTTTTGCCGTTTAGTACTATACCCCATGACAGCTGGTCCTGAGCACATGGTCTACTGCTCTGCTCTGAGCTGAGTCAGGCAAGCTGGGTCTGTGTGCCTGCATTTCCCTGGGCTGCAGGAATGCTGCTGTTTTATATGGCATGCTTTCAAATTGCAGTTGGTTTTCCCCTCTGTATTATCACGATTCTTGTAAATTCACAGACACCCATCAGTTGTTTAGAATACAGTAAATTCTCACTTAACATCATTGGCAGTTTCTGCAACTTGAAGCAAACGATGTATAATGAAACTGATTTTGCCATGGGCTAATTGACCTAAATAAATGGAGTTCCTACGGTGTCTCATCAACATTATAATAAAATGACAGCATTTGAGATCCTGCTGTATTCTCATATCCCACTTTCCCCCGCCTGTTAACAGAGACCCTGCATGGTGTTTAAGGCCAGTCACAAGTTTAAGTTCTGCCTTTCCCCACTTAGTAGTAGGCAGAACCATGAACAGCAAAGAAATAGCTATTTTTCGTTTTCATGGAAAAGTGTTCTAGAATTATATTGTGTGCTGCTATCTGAATGCACTTTCAAAATACGTGTTGCAAGAGCTGTAGTCAGCTTTTGAGTTGCTTGCTTAACAGGAAGCCAGCAGCATATGTTACTCACATGGGAGTTCTCTAAAGGGTCAATTAATATGGAATATTTAATGAAACACTTGATACCTACCTTCCATGATTTTCAAAGTGCTTGTCTTAAAATAGATCTGTAACAGCTGGCCTGAGTAAACATGCATCATGCCTCTATGCTGGTGAGTGTCAGGAGCCCTTTCCTGGGAGTGTGGGCCAGCGTGGTTTAATGGAGAGGCGTCAGGAGACCTGGGTTCTAGTCCCAGCTCTGTCTCTAACATGTGATCTTAGCAAATAACCTGCTTCTCTTTGTCTCTGCCTACCATCCTTACAGGGATAACAGCAAATACATATATAATAATATGCTAAAGAGCAGCTAAAATTTTTTTTACACACATTTAAATCTCACTTAAGAGGCATTGTGGTTTCATGCAGAAAGCTTTGGGACAAGGCAGAAATGTTTGAATCTGAGCTCTGGCACTTAACAACTCTATGACCTTGGGAAAGTTGTTTTCCTTGTTGAGTCGCATATCATAGCCTCATATCATAGGCAAGAAATAGTAAAACTTACTTTGCAGGATTGTGGTGAGAATTAAATAATATAGGTAAAATGGCCGGGCCTAGAAGGTATTCCACAAGATTTTATTTCCTTCCTCCTCCCCCGCCTCCTTGATCCTCGTAAGTCTAAGAGGCAGGAAGAGTAAGATCTTATCACAGCTCTACAGAGAAGGAAATTGAGAAAAGGCTAAAGGACTTTTCTCAAGGTCACACAGATAGAAGGTGGTGAAGACAGGACTTGAGTCTAATTGTCCTAATTCCAAATTCAGTGAGGTTCCCCATTCCTGCTACGAAGCTCAGTGGGCAGATGTGGATCGCATGAGCAAATGCCTGGGAAAAGGCTTGGAAAAAGCAAGGCCTCCCCTGCAAATGTAAAATGACATTGTATTATTTGGCACTGAAATTTACTGTATTCAAAATGAAAACATCTAAAATAATGCAATCAGTTTTCACTGGTTTTAGAGTCTGATTATCTAATTTGTGGACTTATTTGCCTTTTGGTAATTTTAAGCCTGTTCTGTTTTCAGTTTGGTTCTGTTTTCATGGGAATGTATACATAGGATTTGATTGATTAATTAAATCATCAATTTGTCTACTGAATGTTAGGTTTTATAGTCGATGCTGGGGAGTCAAAGGTCAATGAAACTCAGTCCTTGACCTTGCATTTGTTTTAGTCTACACAGCATGGATTTTACCTCCTACCTGCCCTTACAAAGCAGGGGGATCGGAAGGGAGATTTGAGTTAACGTGCAGGGTCACTGCAAGTGTTTGGGACGTAGGAAATGGTGGTTTGGATGCATTGTTAATTTTCTACATGGAGGACACATTGCAAAATGGATGTGAGTCTGTATGTGTGTGTGTGTGTGTGTGTGTGTGTCTCAGTCTCAATGGCTCAAGTTATTTCTCTCCTTTCCATAGACATTTTCTCTCCTTTCCATAGACATTTGTCTAGTAATTCCTATGTGCAGGGCACTGAAAGCATAAAGAGAAGTCATATGGAGTTTCTGCTTTTGAGGGCCTGGGACCCAGACTTGACCTTGCGTCAGGCTTTGGCAAGTAAGTCACTGGATGTTACAAGGCCGGTGCAAAAGTGCAGGCAGCTGAGTGAGACAGATGAGTCCAGGAAGAGGACAGAGATATGAGTGGTTACTAGAGAGGAAGAAGGTTTGAGAAAGAACACTGGGTGGGGAGAGTGTGTGTGAGATGAAGAATGTGCAAAGACCTTCAGACCTCAGTGATGTCCCCAACCAGACAGTTATTATGGGAAGTGATGAAATATCCTTCATATCAAGAGTCCCGGAATATGGTTGTACCATTTGCATCTGGCAATAAAGCTGTTGGATTGCGTATCTTTGGTGTGTGGCCTGGAGCTTCGAATGATGGCCTATTCTCGTGAGTGTCTTAAATTTTGAGGGAACAGAGGTTATAAAGCGTAAGTAAACTGCTTCATGGGCGTCCAAAGTAGAATATCCAAAGGTGGAGGCCTGCTCCTTCTTTTTCCCTCTAACCTGACTTGCCACCTCTCACTCCCTCACTCCTACAGAACCATTGATTACCTTCCCTGTGCTCTTCAGCTGATTGATCTCTCTTCCTTCCCTGGTCTCTTTATTCTTGGCTTTATTCTCCTGAGTCCTGTCTAATTCCATGCACAGCCTTTCCACTTTCACCCCAAATCCCCTTCACCTTCTGGGGCATCAGATGGGCCAGTCACCCCCACCCTGGAACACCTTCCTTTGCAGGTTTTCTTGCCTTATGAGATGAAAAGAGCTGTTGCAGGTCACCACACCAGGTGTGCCTGGCTCCCTGAGCAGCTTTTACGGTCCAGCTTCTCACTGCTTGGATTCATCTCTTTGCAATGCTTTGTATGGCCCTCTTGGCTTCTCATTCCCAACCCTCAAACTCCCAGACTTTCTGACTCTTCCCCAGTCCCTGAAAGTCCATCTCGTCCTCATCACTGCCTGAGTTTTGACTTGTCCTCAGTCTGTCCCATACACTCCCCATGATGGTGGCCATTCTTACTGTTACTAGAAGTAGGTAGCAACTGTTCTGAATGTTACTAGTACATTTGTACATTTTTCTTGCCTTCTGACTCCCGAGAGAGTTTTGGGTCTTGAAGAGACTCTTGAATACATTAGAATTCCAGAGAGGACCAGGTCTTACGAAAACTTTGATTCTGAGAAGTTGGATACTATACACGAGCAGCACTTTTCTTGGTTTGTGGTCTCAGAACCCACTGGTGTGCTTGAGAGAACATCCACCAATAAACCAGAAACTCTCAAGTTGCCTTTTTCAGTTTCCAGCAGCACCGAGGCTGCCTGTCCCCTCTTGCCACCATCTCACACTGCTCAATTTCGCAAGACTTTTGTTTTTTTTGTAATGTTATCATTCGATTAGTGCAGCTTTCACTTAATCCTATGGGTGGTGCCTGACAGGGAAAGTGAATCGAAAATAATTCTGTCCAAAATGGAAATTCAGCAGAAGATTATTAAATTCCCTGGTATTTAACCTTCAAATATAAGAAAGCATGTGTTGGCTAAGAAAGTTAGTAAGCTTAGGTTACCCTCAGCCACACAAGAAATACTTGACTTCAGATTATTTGTGATGACACAGTACTTGGAAAGAGAATCTTGTGTTTCCTCATAAACTGTACTGGGGGATGCAGGAAAATATAGCAATTCATCCTCAGTGAGGGGAAAGCAGGAATTGAAATATCTGGAGCTCAGAGTGAGTGCTAACACACTCGTAAAATATCTGGGCACTTCCAGAGACACTGTTTAAAAGGAGAGAATGTGACAGGACTGCTGTTAATGTGAGTTTCATTTCTGGAGATTCTAAAACGTAAAGATAGACTCTTGAGATTATTTATATAGTGGCTCTAATAGTTAAATCCTTATTGAATTCTCAGTCTTTTTGAACTTATAATTCTGTTTAATGACCTTAGTTAAGAGAAAAAGGATCAGATTTGTCCCTTCACTGGTTAATAAGTGGTTCACTAGTTTCAGTGATGCATATACATTAATTTTTTACCAATCTAGCTAGCACTAGGCTATTTGACATCCTTGTCCATTTGACAACTACCTGAAGCTCTCTTGGGTTTTGTATAAAACAAGTAAAGAAATGCATTTAAAATAATAAAACCCTCACCTTTCTACAGAAGAAGATAAAATAGATTTCTTAAACTCCATGTAAATACAATAAGTCAAACTTAATTTATGCTAACTATTAGAGGTTCCTAGATTCTGACCTTAAGACTACATGCTTTTAATTTGTACACTATTCTGATAAACAGCACATGGGCCTTGGATCTGTCACCTGGCTTTGAATCCTAGCTACGACACTTACAATCTTCAGCAACTTAAAACTCTGATCTTTGATTTCCACATTTATTAAATAGAGACAATCATACCTATTTGCAGTGTTGTAAGGATTAAATTAATTGAAGTAATGCATATTCAGTATTTGGCACGTGGAAGGTACTCAAAAAATGTAGGTTCCACGCCTTTTCATTAAACCTGTTCATTTGTTTTTTTTAAATTCAAGAAAATTATAGTTTACAAGTTAAAATGAGAAAGAGGGAGAGCTGAAAGTTAAGTTTGCAATAGTAAAAACTGTAAATTATGAATTCAAGGACTCAAAAACCATATTAATCGTAGACTGGAGAGTGCAGCCAAGCTAGTCACAGACTGCACAAGACTCTGGGGAAAGATCGTCCTGTTTGAATGGACTGTTAGAGTGCTAATTTATGGTCCAAAGAGTTATACAATTACGCAGCTGGAAGAGTCCTTCGAGATCATTCTAGCTCAGCTCCTTGGTTTTAAAAATGAGCTGTTTAAGGCCCCCCAGTAAGTAAAATGATTTGCCCAAGGATACTTGGGTTCCTGAATCATAGCGCATTACTTTTCTCATAACAATACTAGTGACCCAGGTCTTCAAGAAAAGTTTAGGTCATCTTATTCCTTAAAAACAAAACCAAACAAAACCAAAAAAGAAAGCTATTTAAGAAAGATTGGAAAGTGCTTGAGTTCAGAATTTCTCAGTACTTATAAAGACCTTGTTTTCTCCCATCCATCCATCCATCCATCCATCCATGTGACACAGTAGTACAGGGAAGTCAGGGGAAATGGGGATACAAGGCCTCGGTCATTAGAGCTTAGAATACCCTGGGAAAATTGACAAAGAATTAAAAAGTGATTAAATTATAAAAATTGTGAAATCAATGATCTGATGCTTAAAGGAGTACATTCTCAGCTGTCCAGATACTTAGTCATCTAGAATTTCTCAGTTCCTAAGAGAGCTGAGGTTTTGTTATTTTAAACCAGATAACACAGTGTGTACCAAATTTCCAGTAATAAGGATATTCATTTATGATGACACAAAAACATATGTTGTTTCTCCTAGATTGTGAGTTCTGTGAAACTGGGGAACATGTGTTCTTCAACTTGATGTTCCCAGCTGCGTACCTGGCACAGAGTGAGTGCTCCTGTGGATGGCTGACTGACTGACTATTGACCGAATCGCTGATATTAGCATTGCTATTGGTTGCACAAGAATGCCAGATTTGATTGTGTCCTCTGTCTTAATCATCGGTGCAAAAATGTAATTAATATTCTGCCAGTTGTCTTGCACTGGGAGGCAGCGTGGTATATTGAAAGAATATGGACTTGAGTGTCACACCCCACTAGCTGAGTGACTGGGGAAAAACCCTTAATCTCTCAGCGTCGCAGTCTTCTTACTTGTGAACTGCAGAGTGCTGGGACGAGCAAATGAAGTCAGAGCAGAGTAGTAGCACAGCACTGGGGACCTAGTGGGCACTTAGTGATCCTGTGAGACACTTCCCCTTCTCCCACCCTGTCATCTAACCTCTTCACAGAACTGGGCTTTTCCCACTGCTCTTTGGGAATGATAGCATTTTGTTGGCCTGTGGCACATTTTTCTTTCTTGTTGTGGTCTATCTTTCTGCAGGTGTTTTATTTAGACTAGTTGAATATACGTCTTGGAATACTGTGGCTTTAAAAATGATTTAATTTACGTAGTTTTCACCATCAGTTTATTGGTGATTTAATAGGTAACAGCTGTGAGATAACAAAAGCGGAAAAGCAACATGTTCCCTGGAATTGGGAGACCTGCATTCAAATTCTGGAGTTGTCACTATTTAGCTATGAGATCGCTGAGCCTCTGTTTGCTCAATTTCTCTGGAAATCCATTCTGTCTTTGATTACCAGGGGACGGCATCTCATAGGGAAAAGATCGTGGGTCTGGGGTTCAAATTTTGGATGTGCTCCTCATTAGCTGTATGATCTAGGCAGGCTTTTCACCTGTCTCGCTGTTCCCTCAGCTGCCTCCTGAGAACAACACTGTCTGTGCTGTAGGTTGTGAGGATTCGGTGAGAGAATGTATGACAAGTGCCTGCCTCAGATCAGAGCCTTGCACATTGTCAACTCGGAGTGGCAATGACAATCCTTCTACTAAGTCCAATTATGGTTAGTATTACTAATGCCAGTTTCCCTAGATAGTTGTGAGATTCAGGAAGAGAACAACTATTACAGCTGAGGATTTTAGAAAAGACTGAGTAATTTTTTCAGTATAACCTAGGAAGGGATAGTAGAGTAGTATAGAGCTGTGAAAACGATATCTTCCTTCTCAGTCTGCTCCCTCTTTATGTAATCGGTCACTTGGGTTACTTCCAGTTCTTCTCTTTTGTAGATACCGTGTTTCCCCCAAAATAAGACCTAGCCGGACCATGAGCTCTAATGCATCCTTTGGAGCAAAAATTAATATAAGACCTGATATTGTATTCATTATATTATATTATATTATATTATATTATATTATATTATATTATAAATTATATAAGACCCGGTCTTATGTTAAGTTTTGCTCCAAAAGGCCTTTGAGCTCATGGTCCGGCTATGTCTTATTTTCGAGGAAACACGGTAGCATGGTTACCAATATCGTTGTACAAAACACTCTTCCCCATTGGATGATTTCTTTTAGTTTTATTTTCCAAAGTGAAATTTCTAGGTCAAAGTTGATAGGCATTTTATAGCTCTTGTTAACATACTGCTAGATTGCAGAGAAATATTTCTAATTGATGAGAGAAAGGGCAAATTTCCAAAGTCTTGGTTAAAAACAAGGACTTGGGTATGATTTAGATTTAATTCATAGCTTAGCCACTTATTTGCTGGATGACTTTGGGCAAATTACTTAACCTCACTAAATTTGTTTTCTCACCCGTAAAAAGGAATACAAGTAGTTACTTCACAATATCTGTCAAGTACTTAGTTGGTGGAAGGTGTTCATTGCTCAGCCTTCATGGCCTGTCTTTTTAATTTTTTAATTTTTTTATTGGGGAATATTGGGGAACAGAGTGTTTCTCCAGGGCCCATCAGTTCCAAGTCAAGTTGTTGTCCTTCAGTCTAGTTGTGGAGGGCGCAGCTCAGCTCCAAGTCCAGTTGCCAATTTCAATCTTTAGTTGCAGGGGGCGCAGCCCACCATCCCATGCGGGAATTGAATGGCAGCCTTGTTGTTGAGAGTTCGCACTCTAACCAGCCGCCCCTTCGTTGCCTGTCTTGAATCTGTCTGTGCTCATCCTCTATCCCCATCACCTTTCACTTGGACTACTGCCTCCTACTTGGTCTCCCTGTGAATATTCTACCTACGCCAGTATATTCTCCCAACTGTATCTTCACTAATCTTCACACACACATACACACACACACACACACACACACACACACACACACACACACACTTGCGATTATGCAAACCCTTTTATAACTGTTAGAATTCTGCTTCCCCTCCAGACTTGGAACTGGCCATTTTGTCTCATGCTCCCTTTTATATAGCTCATCATCCCAAGAAGTACATGTTTCAGGACTGTTTTTCCGGCTAGACCTAAGCCTCGTGATGGCAGGGCCCACTTAGGTTTATTCACTGCTGAATTCCTGGGGACTGGAATGTAGTGCTCAATAAATCTTTAGGAATGTATAAGTAACTATTTAATAACTGTTATGATTGCAATAACCACAGAAAAGAACAATTTTAGGCATAAGTTGTTAAAAGCCTTTGCGATTTAAATTGTTCTGTGAAATTAAATATCTAGGTGTTTTCTAAGGCCTTCTTAAAAACCCAAATGTATCTTGTAATTAAGACCTTGCTTGCTTTTTCCTCATATAATTTTTCTTGTTAACGAGGACAAGTGTGACGAGAAGAGGGCAAATACTTGTAGCAAGTGTAGTTTAGCGTCAAGCTGTCTTCCACCGACACTCTTCATCCAAGACCTAGAATAATATTACCCGAACCTGCAGTCGTCTGGGCAGATAATCATCTTGAGCCAGATAACAGACGGACTGGATGTCTGGATGACTAGATGGGCATTCCTAAGAGATTAGATTATGCCCGGTACATTTCCTTGCACTTAAGACCTCCGACTGTTTGGGGCCCCCAAGGGCAAGCTATTTTATATCACATAGTTAACTTACACAAGCTCAAAACTGTGTTTCGTTCATTCAGACGTGGAGTTCATTCTTTCACTCACTCATCCATTCAGCAAACATCTATTGAAATACTGTTATTCAAAGCTCTGATTGGGCACTGAGAGATAACGAAGAACTCCAGATATAAGAGAGGTATACTTTAGAGGATCAACTCCCTCCCCCTACTTCCTGTTTCCTGTGGAAGAACGTCTATTAAAGTATTGGACTGACACTTGGTGTACGGGACTCAGCTTCTCCTGGGTCTTCTCTTGGACACCCGCTTACTTGCGCAGAGGGAGGTGTTTTCTGGTCTGCTCTCATTCAGAAGGTGGGTTCTGTCTTCAAGGAGGAGGCTTACAGTTTCTTTGTGGTGGGAGGGATGAGAGGAGAGCCTCCATCTCTAAGCCACACTTTCCTATATGTGTGTGTGTGTGTGTGTGTGTGTGTGTGTACACAACACACACATAATTATACATATATATTATGCACACATATATTATATGTGTGTATAATATATATACATTATATATACATATATATTAGCTTTTATTAAGAACAAGTTCACATTTTCATCTGATTTCTGTATCTATTGCTCATTGGGATTTTCACTCAGTAGGAAAGGGGACCATTTATCACTCTGACCTTGGGGGGCTGTGTTGCTTATGGTGGCTGAGCCCACAAGCAAGCACAGTGGTTTGTGATGTTCTTTAGGTCTTAGCAGGTGCAGAATAGCTTGGCTTCATGGCTGGGCTGAGGCACTACTGCTTTGGCTTTTGTGGGTTCAGCTTGGCCTGGTGTTGCAGGTGAGGCCGAGGAAGGGATTGGCTGTTTTTAGTCATTTGGGGTGGAATAGCATTTGCTGGCTTGACTGTGTTTCAGTCAAAGAGGCAGGCCAGGACTTCAAACTGCAAAAGCCACAGAGGTTCAAGAGTGGTATTGTGTGAGGTTCTTCCTGTAAATTGTGAGAATGAGGTCAAGATAGGAAGTTAATTTCATTCCAGGCCAAAGGAAGGCCCTGAGGGACTAATCTTATGAAATTATGAAATTTTGTAGTTTATCTAAGATCTTTATAGACTACCTCAGCACACCTCAACGGACCCTCCCCGATCAGACCAAGAAAAGCACCCCCCGTCAGCACATGGGCAGGTCTCGAAGACAGGCCCGGAAAGAATGGAGCTACATCCTGTCCAGGGCACAGAGCCTTACTCTAATTCTCCTTGGGGGAGGCTCCCGCACACTGAAGCGTGCACTGTGCTTGCTCTGGCTTTGTTGATTAGACCATAGAACTGTGGCTTCTTCACCTACAGAAGAGTTGTCGATTTTCTTAATAAGCAAATTAAAAGGAATGTGAGTGACTTTGCCTTAAGAAGTATAGGCTACATTCTCAGGTTCTTCATAGACACATGGGTCAGTGAAATTACTGCAAATCCAAAAGTTAAGAAGATGATTACAAAAGGCCTGTGACTACAATGCTCAGACTCTAGAGATGAGGTTTTCTTAAGCAATCAAGGAGAAACTACAGTGGTTTGAAAAATATGCTTTGGTCTTATCAGAAAAGGAGCAGTGGTAGACTGGAAAGACTAATTTAAGCAAGGGCAAAGGGTGGCACATGTGATGACGCAAAGGGGAAAATGAGATTGTAAGCCAGGTTAGAGAGAGATAAAACAGGAGAGTCACTCTATAGGTACTAATTAGAAAGGGTAATGGGCCTGTAGAAATAAGAGTAGAAGAGTGTGGCAAGATCTGAAAGGTTTTTACAAGGATCCAGAAAATATTGCCAAGTGCCTCTTTAAAGATTCAGCCAGAGTTGGAAGTAGGAACAGCTGGAAACTTAATTTACATAGCTCAGGGCTGAGTATAGTTTGCATTTTGTACACTGATTAAAGATTTTTGCTACTAGAGGCTGAAATGCACCTGACTTTCTAGCCACTGTGGAACCTGGCCAGGGTTTGCATGTGTCCTGAGGGGACACCTTCTTCAAATACATGTAAGTGTTCTCCTGTCCCAATGGACTTGTGGTGGTGGCCCAGGTACAGCAATGTCGAGTGGTTATAGAGAATTTGCATCTGAGAGGGAAAGCCCTGAGATATCAGCATAAGGTCATGAAGTTTATTGAGTTTCAAGGTGACAGAGTTACTGTAGTTGGGCAAGCAGCTATCTGATCACCTGTTCCTTAAAGCCTTGTGCCTAGGTTCTTTATGGAATTTGGATTCCAAGGCAAGGCTTGGGAAAGATGAGGCACCTTGTAGGAGGCCAGCCCGGGCTGGGCTAGATGTGGCCTGATGGGAATAAACTCCTGGATGGGAATATCTGTTCCAGGAAGAGAGCTATTCATTTCTGCCCAACAGTGATAGCTCTAAAGAGAAAGAATGGAAGAGAGGAGCTTCTGAGTCTTTCTTAAAAGAAAATGGGATCAGCAGAGAAAGATCAAATATGAAGGATAAGTTCTCCTTTTGGCAAAAACAAAAAGGAAAGAAAAGGCAAGGAAAAAGGTGCTGAGGACCTGGTCATTAAAATACGTGGGAATGCTAGTGTCTCGAGATGCCCAGGCATAGATCTAGGTCCTCACAGGCCTCCAGGGACGTAGACTTCAGAAACAATGGAAACAGCTCTGGAATCCGCTGGAGTTCAGTTGGAAGAAATGTAGGGAGGAAGAGACAATTGTCCTTACGAAGCGGTTCTCACAGCCAAAAGCAATTACACGGAATAGGCAGTGGCAACAGATGCTGTGGCCTGAAATTAAAAATCTCTGCTTACAAACGTTTGTGGAGATGATGACTCTGTAGGCAGAGCACACATGCAGCTCAGCGCTTGAGCGAAGAGGAACTGGAAGCTAAGAAGTTTGGAGCGTTCAGGTTGGGAAAGAAAGGTCCCACTATTAGGGCCTGAGGGGACTGGGGCTGCCACCATGACACATTTCTAAATTTTGAAAGAAAGCAGTGATACCTCAGTACCACCTTCTGAGAGAGATTTTCTCTCCAGTATGCAAATGAATAGGCCCCAAATTAATCTGCTTGATTTTTTTCTCCTTTTTCTTTTTTAAAATTCTGGTGAAAATGCATAATATGAAATTTACCATTAAAAAAAAAGATATTTACCATTTTAACCATTTTAAAGTGTACAGTTCTGTGGCATTACGTACATTTGCATTATTGTGCAACAGTCACCACCATCCAGCTCCAGAACTTTTTCATCTTCCTGAATTGAGACTCCTCTGTACCCACTAAACAGTAACCTTCCCCAGCCCCTGGCAACTGTCATTTATTTTTCTCCTTTATGAATTTGACACTCTAGGTACCTTATGTGAGTGGAATCAGATGATATTTGTTCTTTTGTGACTGGCTTATTTCCTGTAGCATAATATCCTCAAAGTTCACCCATGTCATAGCGTGGGTCAGAATTTTCTTTCTTTTTAAAGCTAACAATCCGTTGCATGTCTATACCACATTTTGTTTATCCATTCATCCATCTATGGAGACTTGTTCCCTAATTAAATTTCAGTTCCTTCTGAAAACCGGCGTCCTGGTCAAAGTTTGTGCTCGTTGCTGACCCTCCATGTCTCTCAGATGCCCTGGAGTTTCTGTCATTGTCCTTGGAAACCACTAAGTGGGTCTGGATTATGCCAAGTACTGGGTTCCAGAAATATTTTTGGTTGGGGTGGCTGCCCCCAGGCCTGACGATTGACTTCCGTTTTGGGTTCGATGGGGGTGGGGCCAGTCACGGGCAACTCTTTGGGCTCTCTAAAAGTGGGGACTTGGTCTGCGAAGGCTTGAGACAAAGGTAAAACAATATCCGAGGCCCTCAGGGAACTATACTTTCTCCATTACAGCTTGAAGCTGCTAAAAAACAAACCAAACCAAACCATAACAGTGACAACAAAAACTGCTACAACACTATCCAGGCATCCGGAGCTCCACGAGCTGAGTGTGAACAGAATAAGAATCTGAGAGGATGAATTTGGCCTTTTGATATGGTGGGGTTTGTATTGGATACCTTTTGTGGACCACTTCAACATCCTCTCTGCCTGATCTCTTGTTCCAGCCACAGTTGCAGTGAGTAGCCCCACGCAGGCTTCCATGAACTTCACAGGTGGCCGTGGAGAGCACCTGGCTGGCGTCACACCCTCAGAAGCACGTTGCATGAGGTTCTCAGCAGGTGGGGTGGTCTCCAGCACCCGTCTCCAATGGCTATGGTCAGCTCTGAGTTTCCTCCTTATGGAAAAATGCATCCATCCTAGAGTTTCCTCCCCTCCTTCTCCATTTGCATCCCCCATTCCCTCACTCCTCCGCCTTAGGATAACTTCCCAGACTAAATTCCTACATACAAGCTTTGGTCTTAAACTTGGCTTTCTGGGAAGCTCAGACCAGGACAGACTTTGTATGTATAAAGGCAAGATCATTTGCGTCCAGAGTTTAATTCCTTTGGAATTTAACATTGTTGAACTTAAACTTGCAAGGATATTTAATTTTTGGACTTTAATGTCTTACTGGAAAACTCAGACTAAAAGGAGGTTTCTATTTAAAGTTGGGAGTTCTCTATTGTGCATTGTGTTTTTTGAAGTTATCTTAGTATTGTGATTGAAGTTTACTGCAGATCCCTGGTGACTCAGATAGGACAACTACAGTTTGGAATCAGAAAGAGAATAGGGAGTGGATTTCAACTTTGGCTTCAGCATGGCCTTAACATGATTTTATTTGATATCTTTTCTGGTCTGTTTTAGAATCCTTTCTCTTCTACTCCCGTGATTCCAAGAAACTACCTGAAGGACACTGGTTGGCATTGGAAAGTGCTTTATTAAAGTGGGAACTGGGCTGCAGTAGGAGACTGATCTTTTTCTCCTTTGAGGGGCAGCCACACCTCTGGTAGCCCCGGGGATTAGTGAATAAGAAAAAAAAAATTCAAGGGACTGTGAAGGAGAATGCTTACTCGGGAGTCTTCATAAGGAGGGGCATTAGAATAACATGCCTGGGTTTCCCCCACTTCATTCATTCATTCTCCAGCAGAAGAGAAGTGACTTATCTGATTTGTGATCTCTTTGGGAGCTGGACTTGGGCTTGTGTGACAGTCCTGTCTGGGCCTCTCTTTAGGACCTGCCTGCCTGCAGAGAAGGTACATTCAGGTTTGCTGTCCACTGCCTAGGGACAGTCGCCAATTGTGAGAGAGCCCATTTGGCTGCACACCCAAGCCTTTTCGCCTAATACGTTTTTAAGAAGGAAAGAAACTGACATTTGTATTTTTCTCTCTCTGACTCATGGATCTACCTCTCATTTCATTCCAATTCAGATGAAGAGAAAGTATTATTTATTAGATCCCCTAAATTCTTAACGTTTGAGTGTTTGAGGCTGTGAGGTTAAAAGGCATTCTTTGGTGTCACCATGGTAGGGACATTTAAGTCAAGTCTCAAAGTATGAAAAATGGAGGTGATTGGGTCTGGGGAAGAAAGGCCTTCTAGGAAGAATGAATGTGCCCACGTATCATTAAAATGTATATGCGATGTCATACAGTGGGTTAAATGACCTGTAAAAGCAATAAAGGGAGCCCAAACGCGCCACACTTCCCTCTTCCCCTGCTTTTTTTTTTCTTTTGAGAGGGAACTGATTACCATGGTCATCAAGTTTGACTTTAACTCTCAGTGATAAAATGTGCAAGTTCACTTGCCTTCTTGCTGAGAGCAAACTAAAACCCTCATTTTACACCAGGGACAAAACATCCTTTTCGTTGTTCTTTTGCTCTGTGAGAACTTATGAAACACCCAGTACACTGGGAGCCCCTGAGGTAGTCAAAGCTACGTGTTCACTTGGAGACATAAAGAAAGATATTTGAGCATGTTACGGGCTCAGTGCTGTGAGATACCGGCACTGCAGAGCTCGGGGCTTATTCAAGTGGGGAACATGGAGGAAAAGTCCAGCCAATCCTGGACTGCCCACATCCAAATTATTTCCTTCCCCTTTCCTATGTACACCCCTGCTTCTGCAGGGTACAGATACGTCATTCTTCTGGGACTTCATCCCTTACGTCCCAACCACCCCCAGTGTCCTGTTAGGGTGTCCTGTCAGAGGGTCTAGATGCCTAGGGCTGCTTGCCCCTGGCCTTTATGACCCACCTGGCAGCTCTTTCCCATCTCAGCTGTCTTTGGGCAACGGTTCCTCCGCCCCGGGCCTGAAGGATAGAAGGGAGAGGCCTCTTTAAGAGGGTTAGCTGCCCTTCTGGTTCAAGGATCACTTCCTGTGCGTTAGGATCATTGGTGCCCCATTTTCATTCTCTTCATCCCCCTCCCCTGATCTGTTCATATTTGAGGGGCCCAGAATGCGTGTAGTCCTGAGTCTTCCCTCCCTGGCTTCCCTCCCTAACCCTGAGGATTAGGGCTTAGGTCTACACCAGACATGCCAAGGAGACTGCAGCCACGCTCTGGTATCACAGAGAGCATTTCATGATGTTGGAAAGCAAAGAGGTGAGGCCAAAACGGTCACATTATTTCCGTTTCTTTGTTTTTGAAGTGAGGGCTGTGGGCTGCTGGCCTAAGAGCTTGACCACCTTAGCCTTATTTATTTGGGAAAATACACATTCTAAAGACTAGAAATCTTAATGGCTACATTTGAAAGGCTTCGTTAAATTGAGGCCTACCTATGTCTACTCGTATAGGTGTTAATATAATATCTGTATGGAATGATTTCGTTGTAAGCCTCGTCCTGAGTCTTTTAGCATTTTTCTGAAGTTGTTGGATCTGCCTCTGAAAACCTTGTGATGACCATTAAGCACTTTTTGGCCATAATACTTGTATGTAGGATAATTCTATATTTTCTTTAGCATTGTGTTAACATGGTGGTTGGGAGGTAAACAGCCAAGGAACAGTTTAGGTAGTCCCTACTCATTTTGCATTCAGCGTTGTTGAGTGCGTTCTACTTAACGCAAATGGTAGAGGATACCACCAATGTAAGTTTAAGATTTACATGGTCTTTGCCCACGAGAAACCATAGTCTAGCAGGAAGGAAATGACATATTGGTATTTGGCAGGCAAAGATGGAAGTTTGGTTTGAAGAAAAACTTCTGTGCTGATGTTTAGAGCTGCTGTAGTCACTAGCCATACTCATGGTGAAAAGGCTGGAGCATTGTCCCGTCAGCATGGAAGGAACCAATTAGTCATGCCCTGGTTTCATCCCTGCCTTATAAGAAGTAACAGCTCGATGGTGGTGGTGGTGGTGGTGGTGTGTGTATGTGTTTTAGATAATCACATATTTTGTGGTATCTGTGTTTCAAATCTCCAAATACTGTGGTTTTGTGGGGCACATACGAATATGCACTATTTATTAAAATACATAGAATTATAGTGTGAATGATGGAGCTTTTTCTGGGCGGGGCGAGGGTTGTGTATAGACTCTGTCACCCTTGCTTGGCATCCTTTCCTGCTTGTTTGTAAGATGTGGCAATCAGAGCAGTCACTGTAGTCCTCCGATTTCACAGTCTTCAGAAAATCTGATGGACAGCAGTAAGAAGACAGTAACAGGGCTGTGCTCTCAGTTGTCCCTTCTTTTTTAATGACTGTACCAGTCACAAGGTCCACTGGGGAAGGAGGAGACTGTGATGCAGGTGTGTCTTTTCTGTGGTTAGGGATGAGATGTAAGCCCATAAATTCCATCCTGGAAAGGAAGTGCAGGGAAGCCTGCTCTCAAGACGTCCTTATCCTCCCAACAATTTCTTTGGCATCCTCGGCAGCCCTTGGCTTTCTTTCACCCAGCATTCTTCTTCAACTCGAAATTCAAGCTTAGTGCAGTAAGCCACAGTCAGGCTTGTGGTACTCCAGGAGGTGAACTGTGACTCATATACGGCTCACTTGGCCGGCTTTGGTTTCCTCATAATTAAGCAAATGAATGAAAACAATCAAATGCACAAGTTGCAAAGTAAAGCTAACAAAAGGAGGATAGTGATTTGTGTTTAGCTTCGCTGCTGTTTCTCTTGATTGTCCTATATATTTTTTTAATTTTGGAGAAAAATTTGTTTATGTTAGAATTTAGATCTCTTGTTCAAAATCTAAAAAATCAGACCAGGAATCTGATTTACCTTTTTGGTTCTAATCTAATCCTATTCTAAATCTAAGCCAATGCACAACTAACTCATATAGTAAATATAGAATTTTCATCGACCAACCGCAGTTTCCTCAAATTTTAGTCACAGAGGTTTTCCAGTACTATTCAAAGTGTTGTCACATAAGTTGCATTAAGGCATTAGTTGATTATTCAAATTATTTTCGGGTTTATTTTCCAAGTTTTGTTTTTTTAATGGGTATACTTTCAGGATAATTTATGTAGCAAAATCACATTTTAAAATTATTCTTCAAATCTGGGAACTTTAATTAGGTCCTTCGTTATTTTTCCCCAAATCATACAATTATGGGAAGGTTTCCAAAAGGGGCATAAATGTGCCTGCCTCTCTCACATATTACAAAAATAAAACTCTCCCTCATCTGTCAACCTCCTTCAAATTTAGCAAGACACAGAGTTCAGATTTTTTCACCTTTGTGGTATCGCTGCTTCTCTGTTGCTGCTGTAGCCTCATTTTCTCCCATGGTCTTCCTGCTTTTGGTTCTCTGCGCTCTGGGTAGAGTGTTCTTTTTCCTAAAAACATTTTTTTTTTTTGACATTTCTTGAGTGCAACATTTCAGTGTCCTCAGGATAGAATCCAAACTATTTTAACTCAACAAACTCCTCCCCACACGATTGGCTTCATTACTCACCTCCCTTCCCCAGACCGAGGCTTTCCATTGGACCGAGGCCTGCATAGGCCACGTTTTCTTTCTTCTTGTCATTGTATATGTGACTGCTGCTAATAGGAATACCTTTCCTTTTGGATTTGTTGGTTAACTCCCAAATGCCTTGTTTTTCGAATTTTAACTAAACCAGTTTTAGAGTAAATTTTAAATGCTGCTGTGTTTTGTTTTTTTTTTTAAATTAAATTTATTGGGGACTTGGTTAACTCCCAAATGTCTTCAGACTTCAACACAGGTGATGGTTCTTGATAGCCACTCTGTTTTAGATAGCTCTCCTGGATGCTCCCATAGCACCTTTTCTTTGTCCCAGCACTTGCCATCCCCAACTGTCCCCTGTTTCTCCATAGCAGGGCTATGAATTTCTTCAGGGCACAGATGCTTTCTTACTCATTTCTGTCACTGCAGTGAGTGAGTGAATGGATGAAATGTTTGTCCTCATTATGCTGATGAGGACACTTAGTCCTAATTTCGGCAACTGATGACTGACTTTGTGTATTTGTCACACCCTGGCTTCCCAGTTTTCTGCACCCATTGAATATTTCGCTTTCCCTAACATGGTAGGAAAGAGTAGACGATGGTCTCTGCACAGTGGGTGCTGCAGCTCTGCTGTAATCCCATGGAACTACATGTTTACCTCTTTTATAAACCTTATCACGCTGCATTTTAGTTACTGGCTTGAAGGGGAAACTCTTTATTTTTCTAGGGTTTCTAGTGTCTGACTTGAATGGAATCAAATCAGGTTTGACTTAATTGCTTTAAAATGAATGAACAAATTTGCTTTGGGGAACACCAGGAAACTGGAATTGTGCAGTTGTTACTACCCAAAGAGAAAAGCTTAGGGATTTGTCTTGAAAGTAGAATCCCATCAGTGTGCTCATGGGCAAATGGGCTGACACAAATTTTTGCCAACTGTAACTTGGCTTCCCCACTTAGCTGTGGGGGTGAATAATATTTTGTGGGAAAAAGCGATAGGGGAAATTTAGAGGTTATTGTTACTAGTGTGTTGGGTTATGAGACAAATGAAGTGCTGTGGGAAGGTTTTACTTTCCTGTATTCTGTTCAAACCTGTAGATCTCTTTGGAGTTAGTTGTCGAAGGAGTTTCTTTCTTGCAGTATTTCTCACTTGTTGTGGTACACAGGCTCCATTTTGAATAGCCCATGTTCTTCTCTTAATAATAACCCAATGATTTACAAAATTCCCAAAAGAGTATGTGTTCAGTCTGAAATTTTACGAATGTGATAATTTGGAAATGCTAAATATAGCATGTAATTAAAATTTAAATGGTTAAGTTTTCATCACAACTTGTTTTTGGGACACAGATTATTTTGTTTTCTAGAGACTTCTTTGATCTATGAGATGGGTACAGGTTTCATCAGAGCTATCTGTTTTTAACTTTTTGGTCTGAACTATGGTTTTCTTAGGAGTCATTCCTCCTGGGGACACATCTTTGCCTGAAATAATTAGAAATTTTCTTAAGTAATTGTTACTATGATTCAGTAGTAATGGCTTAGAAAAATAATTCCACATATGAAAGATACACACAGAATCTGTTTAATTCTGTTTGTGGGTTTTTTTTGTTTTGTTTTGCTTTTTTTAAGGAGAGAAAGAATGGCAAAATGTTCTGCTCTGTTCTAAGGGTTTGGTCCAGAACCACATTTTTTATGATTATTTTTAAGCAGCTAAAGAATTTATGATTCTAAGCTAAGTAGAGGTTTATCTGTTTCTTGTCCTAGAGATGACATCTAGGAAAGTCTGGAGTTTTGCAATATTTATAGTTAGCCATTTCAGAGGATAACTTTAGAGAATTTATTCCTACTAGTTTTAAAAGATACTAATATTTTTAAAATGCAATAAACCATAGAGTTCTTATTGTCCCAAGATCAACTTATAAGAAAGGTCCTTTGAAAAAAATTTTTTGAGTAAATCCAAGTTTTTCTTGCTTTGGAATTAAGAAATAAAGCCTTCTGAGTGTGGTCATGATGATAATGTCAAAAACCATTTTGTTCTCACCATTCAAACAAGGCTGCCCTGAGACCAGCGGTAATGCTCTCACATTTTAATCTAATCACGCTTGTGAGCCCAGCTTCTGCTGAGGGCCAAAGAAGAAAATGGAACACATGCACTCCTCTTACCTATGACTGCAGGAAAATGGCTTTATCCACAGACAGTGTGCTTTCTTTTTTTCCATGTTTTTCAAGTACTAGATTGAAATTTTATGTTTCAATTAAAATTTAAAGCATTTGCAAATGCATTTGCAGGAAATGGATAGATGAGCCTTAATTTTCCCCCTCTCTTACTAATCTGTAAACTTGGAAGTGAGCTAACTACTGGGAATTGATTCTGAGGACATTTGTATCTGGAATTTGAAAAGAGCAGATTTTAAAAAGCAGTGGGTCCAAGATATCCTTTGCCTATCAAAGATGAGGGATCCCAAGTAGTTTCTGGACAAAGATTGTCTTTTTAGTGAAAAACCACCACCACATCATCAACAAAATGAAACCTTAGAGCTCTTAAAGCTCTCTCAAATATGAGTATTATAAACAAACAAAACAGGAGAACCAATGAAATATCCCCTTTCCCAAACTAAACAATATGGGAAAAAAACCCATTAACACTATTTTCATTTAAGCCTCAAAATATTGAGATTTTTAATATATTCACACACTTTTCAGAATTTTGGTATAAGTTTCTTCTCCACGGGCATATTCTACTTATCGTGAGAATGTGTTCCTCAACATTGGAGTATGTATTAGTTTTCCTGTTGCTGCCGTAACAAATTACTTTAAATTTAATGGCTTAAAACAACCCACATTAATTCTCTTACAATTCTGCCGGCTAGAAGTCCAAAATCAGTGTTACTAAAGACAAGATATCTGCAGGGCTAGGTCCTTCTCGAGGGTGCCAGGGTAGAATCCATTCCTTGCCTTTTCCAGCTTCTCTTGGCTGCCTGTGTTCTTTGCCCTGTGGCGCCTTCCTCCATCTTCAAATCATGTCCTCACTTCAGTCTCTGCTTCTGTCCTCACATCACCTTCTCTTGTTCTGTGGTCAAATATCACTCTGCCTTCCTTTTAAGGACACTTGTGATTGCGTTGAGGATCCACCTGGATAAGCCACAACGATTTAATCAAGCCCGCAAAGTCCCGTTGGCCATAAGGTCGCATTCACAGGTTTCAGGGATTAGCGTGTCCTTGCGGGTCATTATCCAACCCCACCACAGGCTACTTTACAAGGTCTTCTCAGCACAGTCCCTGAGGAGTTGAGTTCCCTAAGTCATGCTTTATAGTTGCTGTTTTGTTCCCTTCAAATCATCTCAAGTCTGACATGTTCCAACATGGGCTTTTTCAGGGATCTTTCCATGCAAACTACTGTCCCTCGTTCCCTCCCAGGCAAAGGACGTCTGCCAGCACCAAATCTGTCTCTTCAGCTTCTCCCTCTACAAGTGTCGTTTGCTTGAATCTCCTGAAAAGTTATGTCTTAATACCTTCTTTGGCATTGGTGTGGCATTCTAGGACTACGATTTGCCTGCCTTTTGTTAGCTCTTATGATGATGTAAAATTGTCATTATAACATAAAATAATGGAAGGTACAGTAAGTGAACCTATTGGCATAGGCCATGGAAACTGCAGAGAGCATGCTGTGGGCACCAGGAATGCCCAGTCCAGTGTGCTCTGCTGCTCTCATTGCCTGAGTTGGCGTGACAGCCCTCAACTGGTTGGCCATGAGAAAAACATTTAAGCATGTAATAGAATTATGTATTTTAAATAGAGAACTATTTCTCAGATGAGTTACATGGGGACAGTGTTTAATTTTCAAATTTACAAATTTAATTTACAAGTTTGAAATAAAATAGTAGAGTAAAATTACTGAGAATTAGTTCATTTTTTCCCTTTCCCAAGCCCCCAAAATCTGTGGTGTGGAATTAAGGCTTTTGTGGTATAATATCGTGTTTCCCCAAAAATAAGACTTAGCTGGACAATTAGCTCGAATGCGTCTTTTAGAGCAAAAATTAATATAAGACCTGTTTTTATTTTACTATGATATAAGACCGGGTCTTATATAATATAATAATATAATGTAATGTAATATAATGTAATGTGATATAATTAATATAATATAATATAATATAATAAATATTTATCAGGTCTTATATTAATATTTGCTCCAAAAGATGCATTAGAGCTGATTGTCTGTCTAGCTCTTATTTTCGGGGAAACAGGGTAATTGCTCCGATGTTGACTGTCACTAAAAGCTGTGAGATTTCAAGTAGACCAGTTAAATTTTGTTTCAATATCCATTGACTATCTAAAGTATATGTAAAAATAGTCTGTATCATTTGAATAATTCGAATGATTTATGATGGGACATTTCAAACGTGCACAAAGAGAGAATATGAACTTCCACGTACATATCACCTGGGTTGGAGTTATCAAGGTTACCTTACGTGCTTCAGTGACACACCTGTTTTTCTGCCTGAGTCGTGTCATCTTAGTTCTTACATGCTTTGATATGCACTTTGAAAATGTGCACATTTTCTTAACCAGATAGAATCCATCATCACATCTAACAAAATGAACAATTTCTTGGTGTAATCTAACATACAGTCCATATTCAGATTTCTTAGATTGTCTCAAAAATGTCTTTTCTTTTTTATTTGTTCTGTTCAAGTTGGTATCCAAATAAAGTCGACATTTCCCATTTGGAAGTTATATATTCTGAGTCTTTTTTACGCCCGAGCAGTCCTCTACTCCAAGGTAGTGACATGATACATAAACCTGGTCACTTGTCTGGTAGAATAGCCCGTATTGTGGGTTTGTCGGTTTGCTTGTTCAGTGTCATTAACTTGTTCCTTGATTCACTGTAATTTTTAAAAACTGAATATTAGCTACAATAGATTCATTTGCAACTGTTTTTGCAAAGGTGTGTCCTGGGCTGTGCATTGTACTTTGCACCACATCAGAGGCAAATAATTTCCGGTTGCCCCACTTTTGGACATGCTAAGATTCATTAGTGAATTCAGGTGTTGACAACTTCATCTCTTCAATGTAGTTTTTTTTTATCACCTTTTCATCAATTGTGTCAATCATTATTAGTCTTTGTCTAAAACATTTATTAGGATTTGCAAAATTGTGAATTTTAACAATTGTCCTTATTTCTTCTACAGTTTCTGATGGGACTATATCTGTAAAGAAGACCTTTCTCTGATTAACTAGGGTGTTTGGTAACTCTGAATTGTAATTTATATGGGAACGATGGGAGAAACAGTTCTTTCCCTTTGATTACCAATTTTCAGTGTAAGGAGTTGGTGCCCTGGTTATTTCCAGCAGTGACTAATGATTTTTATTTTTTGGGGGGGGATAGTCTTTCAATTTTGCTTTTAGTCTCATTCTGAGTTAGTGGTATTTTTATATATTAAAGTGTTCTTACACTGTAGTCATTATTCTTCTTCATGTTCTAGTTTCTAAGTGTCTATGGCCAGTGAGAACCCCTTGTGGACTCCAGTAACCATTTTTTACTTCAGTTTAAAAAATTGGTGGAAAAAGATTCATAACATAAAATTTACCATTTTAGCTATTTTTAACTGTACAGTTCTTTAGCAGTAAGTATATCTACATTGTTGTACGACTATCACCGCTATTCATCGACAGAACTCTTTTCACCTTGCAAAACGAAAACTTTGTACTTATTAAACAAGACCTCATC
Source organism: Rhinolophus hipposideros (assembly GCF_964194185.1). NCBI lineage: Eukaryota > Metazoa > Chordata > Mammalia > Chiroptera > Rhinolophidae > Rhinolophus > Rhinolophus hipposideros. Next base: position 14,959,392 of record NC_138065.1, read on the forward strand.
ATTCTTCCCCACCCCACCAGCCCCTGGATCTGACCATTCTATTTTCTGTCCCTTTGAATTTGACTACTGGAGGTACCCCATATAAGTGGAATCATACACTATTTGGCCTTTTATGATTGGCTTATTTCACTTAGCATATGCCTTCAAGGTTTATCCATTTATCCACATGTCCAGGTGTCAGAATTTCCTTCCTTTTTAAGGCTAAATAATATTCAACTATATAAATATATATATTTGTATATATGTCATACCACATTTTGTTTTTCCATCCATCTGTTGATGGACACTTGGGTTGCTTCTACCTTTTGGCCATTGTGAATAATGCTGCGAATAATGAACAACGGTATACAAATTCAATTTTTTTAAATTAAAGTATCATGTATGATTTGTACCATTTTCTGTATGTAGCTCACTGACTTTTTCACAATCTGACTAGCCTATATTATTAGCATAGGATATTACCAGCATCCCAGAATCCCACTTTGCCTCCTTTCTAGTCCTCAAATGTACTGCTCTCTTGACCTTCAACATTATTAGATTAGTTTTTCTTGTTTCTCATTTTAAACTTGATATAAATGGAAGCATACATAATACATTCTTTTGTGTCTGGCATCTTCTGCTCAATATTATGTTTTGAGATTTATCCACATGGTTTTTTGTAGCACTATTTTTTCATCTGATTAATACACTGCAATTTATCCATTTTACTGTTTCCAATTTTTGGTGTTACAAATAATGCTGCTTTGAACATCCCGTACCTATATTTTGGTGGACATATGTCCATACTTCTGTTGGGTATAGAATTAGGAGTGGCTTTGTCCTATAACTCCAGATGTACTACTGTCCCACACATTTGCCAGTTTCTCCAATTATTCTTCTCAATTTCCTCACATTCTTCAATACTGTTTAATATTTAATAAGACAAGTATTCTCAAGGAACATGTGGTCCTATTTCCCTGTCCTCCCAAATGCAATCTATAAAAAAACAGGATAAACAATTTCAACGTAGCCTCAACTTTCCAAATAGGTATGAAGGCGCTTTTTATAGCTGCTGTTAATAAAACGAATGTGGTCACATTATGGACCTTTTTACAGCTTCTTTAATTTTCTTAGTGTATATTGTACTTGTCTGATCAGAAATTCAAATACCATAGATGTTTTGGTGATGATATGCTGAGAAGTTGGCCAAGCTGAGAGAGAGCCAGGAGAGAATCTTTTCTTTTTGCTGGTAGGGCAACTTTTATGTCATTTGAGGCCTGTTAGCCATTCAGAGAATCAAAGTATTTTCTAAAAAAAACTTTCCGTAGGTTAATAGTTTTCATCATAATATTGACTGAAGATAAAATTGGTTATCAGGCTACCATTGATCATTTAGAAGGTCAAAATTCTTTATATGATCAGAATTTTTGATGGTTCATTTGTTATTTAGGCATGGTTATTGAGTCTTAAAATAGGAATGATATAAAATTTTCTCATCACATTCTTAAAAATTAAGTTGACAGTGATGCTTAGAAATACATTTTAGTCCATATTGCAAGGACAAAAAATTAGGCTAATGTATTTAGTTATATACAATATAACATATAGCTATATATCCATATAAATCATTAAAAAGTGAGAGATAACATAAATCTCATAGAGCTCAGCATATTGTGAATTTGTTAGATAATATACTTTCTGTTTTTAACTTAGTATGGTAAAATTTGCCTTAGAATATTCTTTGATGTTCCTCCTGCCTGGGTAAACTGAGCTATTTTTTTTTCTGGATCCTAAGATACAAAGAAAAGACATTATTTTCTACCCTCATGTGTATGTATGTTTGTATGTATATGTCGCATACGAGGTGTGATGAAAAAACACGGTGAATGCTGCTGCCAAGTGCCAGTCAACGGAAAGGCAGGGATTTTCAGTACTGGAAGTGGTGCATTGAACCGTAGTAACTGTGTGTGACAGTTACTGCAGTTGAGAGAAGGTGTGTTTTAAAGTGTGCTGTGAATCATTCTCCATCATGACAATGCTCCGTGTCACACATCGCTTCGGGTATATGGCAATTTCTGTCAGACAAAAACATTACGGTGTGTCCTCATCCACCTTATTCACCAGATTTGGCACCATGAGACTTCTGGCTCTTCCTAAAAATCAAAATGATTTAGGACATCGAGGCAGCCATGACAGCGCGACTAAAGACACTCATGAAAGAGGAATTCCAGAACTGCTTCAGAAAGTGGCAAAAACAATGGGATACGTGTGTTTGAAGTGAGGGGGAGTATTTTGAGGGGGATTAATGGCAATGTGTCTTTTACTGTAATGTATTTTTTAAAATTTAAACATTCACTGTATTGTTTGATCACACCTCATATATACACATGTATGCAGATATACACATATATATGCAGTTAGATGTATAAAGATACACACCTAACTTGATGTGTACAACTTTATGGGCAACTCTCAAGGTGTGTGCGAGATAGAGTGGCAGCCAAGAGAAGGAAGTGATCAGCTCTCTGGCTGGAGGGGGTGATATGTGATGAAATGGTTCTTTCCCCAAATACAGTTTTGACAGATCAGATAGATAAATAATCTAATCCATGTATTTATTTCATAAGCACTAAACACTCCTCAGAAGAACTTAGTGTTCGTTTTGTAGGTTATGTTTGTGAGGCAAGTGGAAGTCTGGTTTACATAAAGAAAGCTGGGAAGTCATGAAATAACTGGGTTATGGTTATCTTCTGTTAACTGGTGTTGTAGCAAGGACCAGTGTCAATATTTCTAGTTTCTTATACCTTTACACCTCCTTGCTTGTTTCTGCAGATTTAAAAAGTCAAAACCATATATACAATGGCTTCCTATTTGCAGATTCTTCTGGAATGTTTGGGTAGATTATATCACTGTAGGAACTAAATATTTGGATGATTTTATGTGTGAATAGAACATTTATCATAATTTCCATTTAAGAGTTTTTTCCCTTTGGGTGCTTTGTTGGAATTAGGAAGTGCCTCCCTCAGGGATGACTGGTTGCAGTGTGGAGGCTCAATTGTCGGGCCGGTCCTATGTTTGAGAAGAATAAACTTTCCTGTCACCTTCTAGACTTCGTTGGTGCCAGATCTTACACACAGTTCTGGGTTTAGCTTTTTAGGCAAACATTCTTGCAGATGGTCTCTAGCATTTTATTACCTATGGCTTTCTTACAACTTAAAGAGGGGAAAAAAAGCTATATGGACCCTCAGCAGTGTGAGAAGGGCTGTAGGACAGACACAGCTAAATATTATAGAGTGTGGTTGAGGAAGGTGCGAGATGAAGTTTGAAGATTGGAGTTGAGTGTTGACATGTGTGAATTTGGAGGACCAGGGCAGGAGAGCAAAGGTCTGGAGCAATGATGGGTAGTTCACTGAAGCCAGGGAGTGGATCATCTTTGGCAGGTGCTAAGAGAGGAAATGGTGTTGTAGCTGTTGTTGATGTTTATGACCTGTGCATGCACTTGAGCCTGGGGAGTAGGATGCCACTGAAGGATTTTAAATATGGGAATAATATAATTGGAGTTTTATTTTAGAATAATTCTTCAAGGAGCAGTGAGTGTTAAGGTGAATTGTAGTAGAAATGGAAGCCATTTGCAAAGGTTTGTGTACAAAATACAATATTAGGGAAAAGCCATAAGCACTTTATGTTATTCATATGTGTATACAACGCAATGTACGATGGTTTGTGGAGGAGAAAACATAAATAGGCTCTTGTCTGTTCTCAGCTAATTTAAAGCTGAAAGGGAGCTGGCGCACATGCGCGCACACACACACACACACACGGTCATAAGGGAACATAGGATCATCACTGTAAGGGGTACAGCTTGCAGGGAAATTCAGTAAAAAGAGGAGCCCTTCTAACTAGAGGAGAGGGAAATGTTTGCACTTTCTTTGCATTCACTTTAAAGTTTTTTTAAAAGCATTTCTTAAAAAACATTGCATAAAATAATTTTACAATAAAGCATAGGGGTAAGAGGGGAGCTTCTTTAAAGAGAAGTCCTTTGGAGAGTTCATAGTAGTTGTGTAGAATTTTGCTGATTATCCAGAGATATGTAAATTTTTAAGATTCTGTCATAGCTTTTTCGATGGGCAAAATGCTGTCTCTCTCTCCAAGGCAACAGTTGGTGGACATACTACTATTAGTAGTATGATATCACAGAAATATTACCTTATAGCTGACAGTTCACCCAGGGTTTCTGTTTGTTTTTTAATAAATCTTTCTTACTGCTTTGTGCCTATTATGTGTCCCAAATATTGGGTAGTGTATGGCCACGTTTATACCTTTGTGGATGGTGGTAGCAGTGAACTCCTTCCCATGCCCTTTATCGAGCTTTTCAACGGTGAAATGAATCTTAGTTAAATGAACCCCTTAAGTGCTGTGGTGGCCCCAGTACTCATCTCATCTTATCACGTGCTGTACACTAAGCCCAGTTCAGCAGTTCCTCTTGCTACATATCCCTCTCCCTGAGTTACAGACCATGAAGGCGTTTTCACATGGAGTGTTCTGAAAAGAGAGCATGGCTGTTTTCTGTCTGGGTTAAATGCCTACGAGAGACATTGCAGCTGTTTTACATATTACGGAAATAACCATTCTATATGCCATTGTATATGGTAATGTTTATATGATTACGTGTATAACTGACAAAATATGCTTATAAATTGTTTCATAATATTTTGAGGAAATATATGCATAATGTATATATTCCCCTATCTCCCATCCATTATATATATCCATCCGTCCATGTATCTATCCACCCAAAATCAGGTCTGTGAGTTTGGGAAAGCCATTTAACACCCCCTCCCCTGTCTTGGTTTCTGTGGAATTCTATAGAATCTTTAACACTATGGAATTGAATGAAAATGACAATTTCTTAGGCTTTTTGTACTTTAAGATGTCTGATTTACCCAGGGTTTTAGACAACTTCCCAATTTATATTGAGTCGGCTAAAAGATAACTCTCAGAACTGCTACATAGAAATTTCATTAAAATAGGTTCGTTGGAGCCATGTAATAGGATATGTCTAGATTTGATATGTCTTATATTCTTTTCCCTTAGGAATGAAATTGCACGTTTAAATTAATGAGCACTATAATTCTATAGTGAATTTGATTTATTTAAAATTTTCTCTACAAAAATGCATTACTGTTCAATAAAATTTAATATATTGTCATCTAAAGATAGATGTACGTTTCATTTTTTAGGAAAAATGTAGAGTGTATTTCAAGTCAGTGATTTGTTTTTACTTAAATATAAATTTTAGCCAATGACTAATGGCTTATTATTTTTATGAATTATAATTCAAGTATAAACTAGAGAATAACTTGAGTGATAAACTATTCAGTTCATTAATATGGATAATTTGAGGTATATATTTGATATATTTATGTGATACATGTAACTGGAAATAACATTTAAAAATATTCCTTAAAAATACTTTTTACTTTCTGGTTTGTTTGCATGGAGCAGTTTCTTTTTTCTGTCAAAATATCCCATTTAATTCAGATACAGTGAGAAAATACTTCTGAAATGGGAGGTGCCAAAATATACTTGGTTTCTTCGGCATCTTGTATCTTTTATCTTTTATCCTATCTTCTTCCTCATTTATCCTGGTTTGGTTTGTAACAAGCTAGACTAGAACTTTTGAAACATTGTATGCTCTGAGCGAGCTAAGGATTTGTCTTTGTCCACTCAGGTTTGAAGAGTCTTTATGAGTTCCACAGACACCTTTACCAGGCCCGCTGTTGTATGGCTTCTCTTTCTACCGCTTTGTTGAAAGCATGGGATTTGGGTGTTTCATCTCACTCTGTGCTATTTTGGTTTCAAGTCTGGTGTCCTCTTCTTTCTGTGCTGACTTTCCCGCTCTGCATGTAGATGTTCCCCAAAGGTGATTTACGTTATCTATTCAGGTGTCTAACTCCCTTCCTTTTAGCCAGTCTATAAGCTCCAGGAGAGCAGAAACTGCCAGTTCACTTACCTCCCCAAGTTGGCCTTGTGTTTGGCATAGGAAACATGCTCTCCAAATATTAGTTGATTAAATAATTGAATGCTGTTCCATTACCTTTTTAAAGTCCATGCCTGGGTCTGTACATCCCAGCAGTCAGACACAGTCCACCTTTGGTCTTGGACTTCCTTCATCCCGGCTGCCTGCTGGACAATTCTTGGCTGTCTTCTGTAACTCCAAACATAACATGTCTGAATCCCAATGTTTTTCTTGTGTTTGCTGTTTTAATTGATGGTATCATCTTTCTCCAAGTCACTAGGATTTAAAAATAACTGGTAAGTTTTTAAATCCTTGATGTCCCCTCACAATTTAGAGTTCAGAGGTTCAGATCAGTAATCTGTGAGTTACTTAAATATAAATTTAAGTATAAATATAAATTTAAGATCCCAGCTAGACTCCTGGCAGTTACTTAATTTCCTTGAATCTCAGTTTCTTTATCATAAAATTTATATCACCTTGGAGTCGTGTTGAGGATTATGTCAAAATACGCATGAAAGTGCTTAGTGTGGTATGTGCACATGGTAAATGCCGAATAAACAGTTGTGATTTCCAGTGAGCTGTGAGTGTTTGAGCTATCCCATCGTTTCTTGGCAGGCTGCTCCTGCCCTGTTTCCGGCTCTCATCTCTTGCATGAATTACGGTAGTAGTGAATTCTACTCCAACTCATGCAGGAGTCCACTAGTAGGCAGATTTTAATCACATTGTCCGTCTCTCAAGAAACTGTGATCAAGTCTGTACACTTTAGTCTGATGTTAAATTTTTCGACAATCTGATCTTCACCCATATTTCTTGCCATGTTTTGGACTCTTCTGCATGAATTTCCTATCACTGTCTTCACATTTTTCATCCTCAACTTGCCATTGTGATTGACACTTTTTTTTTTTTTTTTTTTTTATTGGGGAAGGGGAACAGGACTTTACAGGGGAACAGTGTGCACTTCCAGGCCTTTTTTTTTTTCCCAAGTCAAGTTGTCCTTTCAATCTTAGTTGTGGAGGGTGCTGTTCAGCTTCAAGTTGTCCTTTCAGTCTTAGTTGTGGAGGGCGCAGCTCAGCTCCAGGTCCAGTTGCCGTTTTCTAGTTGCAGGGGGCACAGCCCACCATCCCTTGCGGGAGTCGAACCCGGCAACCTTGTGGTTGAGAGGACGCACTCCAACCAACTGAGCCATCTGGTAGCTCAGCAGCAGCTCAGATCAAGGTGCCGTATTCAATTTTAATTGCAGGGGGCGCTGCCCACCATCCCTTGCGGGAGTCGAGGAATTGAACTGGCAACCTGTGGGTGAGAGCCCACTGGCCCATGTGGGAATCTAACCGGCAGCCTTCGGAGTTAGGAGCATGGAGCTCTAACTGCCTGAGCCACCGGGAGGGCCCCTGTGCCTGACACTCTTGTCTCTTCCCTTTGCTTTCTGTCCAGTTTTCCCGAGCCATCATTTAAGGCCCCTGATTCTTGTTCTCCATGAAGTTTTTCTTAATATTGCTCTCCCTGCTTAATCCACGAGTTTCATTCATTCACTCACTCACTGATGAGTGAGATAGACTGTTCTAGACACTTGGATACGCCAGTGGACAAAAAAGATGGGCATCAGCCTCCCTGGAACTTAGGTTTGTATTAGAGTTGACAGGGAATTGTGTCTTGGGACATCTTTGGGTCGTTTGCACTTATTTATTGAACTTCTATATTATTTTTCATATGGATTGTAAATTTCTTGATAGCTGGGTGTGATTTGCAAGGCTTTAATATTTTTCTTGAATGATAGCTTCAAAATCAGAAGTATTGCTTAGAACATATTTGAAGTAAGAGATGAATACATCTTTATGCTTCAGGTGAATGCTCCTTTGTAACTACACAGGTAAGTTGCTTATGCGAATTGAAGTTTTTGTTTTGGTAAACATTGATTGTGGATGAACAGTATGATTTTATCACTCCTCCCTGTGGTACAGAGGACACCCTTGATGTCCCTTGAACTTACATGGAAGCCTTTTTCTTTCCATCTAACTTTTTTGGTGCAACCCCGACCCCCTTTAATGTGATCTTTGCATCAATATTTGAAAAAATTAGCTGTATTGAAATCAATAGGCAGTGAAGTCTTAATAGCTTTTGTTACTCTGGGACATTCTAGTAGTAATTGATGACTGTTACTTGCTCAGTTCTGAAGGCCTTCTCTGACCTTGTAGCCTAGGTGGAAGGCACCCCTCATTGTTCTAGACCTCCGTCTCTCTGTGCTTCCTGTTTGGTGGTGGTTCTTCCTTCCTGTGGTTGTAATTACTGGGCTGGTACCTGTCTTCGCCATTAGAGCAGATGAGTGTACAGTAAGTGCATGCCACATCATGGGCTCTCAGCAGAAATGCACCACATCAAACTGGATATTCAGGGATCTGAAACAGACCGCGCTCCTCCAGGTGTGAGGGACTGAGCGCCGCCTGGAGGTGCCCTGGAGGGTGAAACACAGCGCTTGTCCTCATGGTGCTCATCTACTCACAGAATGGGCTAAATTTAACTCTTATTTAACTAACATTTATGTACTTCTGAACATTTCCAGATTTTTTTTTCTAACTTAAACTTGAAAATAACCCTGTGAAGAGGTATTGTTTTACTCTATATGCGAGGAAACTGAGGAACAGAGAGTCAGTCACTTATTCCAGTTCACACAGGATTGGAACCTGCCTCTGTCTGAGCACCAAATGCTTCTCCTTAATGGTGTGCCACCTGCAGCCTGGTAAACCACATGGCGGTGACAGTCACACCTTACGCGTATCAGGCGTTTCAGAAATCACATCTGTTTCTTCTGATTCATGTGTTTTTGAGTTTGCATTTAAAAATGGGGCAGGGATTAAGATTTGGAAATGAGCCAACTGCTGACTGAGGTTTTGCATCTCATTCAACTTTTCCCAATCAGCCTCAGCCGTTTTACCTTTGAGACACTCTCTTACCACTGGCAAAAGTTTCCAGGGCAATATTTTTGTGTGACTTTCGAATCTATGTAGTCTTTATGGTAGGCCTGTTGGGTTCAGTTAAAAAAATCTGTTCTTGGTATTTGGGCCCCCCATAATCTGAAGAATTTTCTGCTCTTTCACCACGCATTATATAAGACAATCCCTCATCAGACCTACAGGTGCATTCCTGACTTCATACCTGTGTTTAGGCTCCATATCCCTGCTGGAATGCTTCTATAAACTTGTATGTAGTGAATTAAAACTAAAAAGACTTGCCTTCCTTTTAGATTTTGAAAAAAGCCCCATCTGCAGGTTTAGCTCCTTCTTCACATGCTGGCCTGCATGCCTCGGGGCCACTTCATGTGTACGTGTACTGGTTTTGTTTCATCATTAAGACTTTTTATATCTAGAGCAAAAGGACCAAATCCTGTTTTTCTTTCCATCTCCCACAATGTCTAGTACACTGCTGGGCGTAGGACTGTGCCTACTAAGTGAGCACTCAGATGTCATGTGGAGTCACTTGAATCACAGAGTTTGTACTTCCTAATTATATCTGGAAGCTTTCCTTTCTGTGCTTTCCTCTCCAAACGTTATGGCACCCTGAAAAAGGTGGCTGCGGGAAACAAGCTTCTCTGTCAGAACAGGGAGGTGTCCCATGAGTGTTGTGTATGTGGGGTTACAAGAGTTTTCATGCGCATTATTAGCTCACTGAATCCTCGCAATAGTTTTGTGGAAGAGAGCCAGAGATCACTTAGCCCTCTTTGGGGAGCAATGACAGTAGGGCTTCGATAAGTTGCCCATACATCAGGTCAGGTGTCCGGAACTGGGACCTGAAGCCCACTCTTGCGACTCCAGTGCACACAGGAAGGAGAAGAGGGACCAGCTGCAACCTCCAGAGGGCGGGGCCCAGGGATACGTACAGCACCTCACGGTTGCAGGATGAAATGGAGGTGCTTGGGTCAGCTGCCCTTTGAATCCTTCCACGCATGCATGCACTTCAGGGCTATCTGGCTCTGCTGGTACAACTGAATTTGTCTCCTGCGGCTAGAATTTCACCACCAATTAACCCTGCCCTTCCCTCCCCTGCTCTGCCCTCCTTTCCCCTCCCCTCCTATCCTTTCCCTTTAATTCCTTCCGCCACTCTGTCTTTCTCTTCTCTCCTCCCCTTCTTCCTCTCCCCTCTGTGTCTCTGTGTAGAAATAGGTATTTGTAGTTAACATAAAACAATCTGAAGTCTTAAAAATATTTTTGGAAAGCTACTTGTGATGGTTATACGCTTTTTGTTAGTGCTGCCTGAACTCTCTACTCCCCCCAGGTTGAGGGTGACTGTGTACGAGTAGGTTGATGGAGAATACTGACAGCTGTGGGTTAGAAAATTCACAATCATTATTTGGGAAAGAGAGCTCTTTTGTGCACTCATATTTCACCAAGGATATAAAGCCCTGATCATTTTTGGGCTCTACCCTTGTAAATTTATGAATACTTCTGAAGTCAGATGCATTTCTTCCCTTTTTGTCTCACAAATTGAGGTCTTGCTGTAGGACAGGAAAATATTTCTCTAGCGCTATGATTATAATTGGTAGCATTTACCTTTTTGTAGTGCTATTTCTGTTAGTGATTGATTAGCAGTGTAACTCCATTTTTATACTCTTGTTTTTTTTTTTTTACACACGCTGGGCACAAGGAAATGACAAAGGACCACCAAACTGAAGCTGACCACATCTTGCATATCAGCACTTGATATCTGTGGCCTTGTGACATTTGTTGGTGAGAGGGATATGGCTTGTGAAGTTTTTCTAAAGCATTTTACAAATGATTAAAATGTAAAATATTAAAAATATGCATGCATTTCTGTAGACAGTGTGGGCTCTACAAAGAAAAGACAGTTTTATGCTTATGTTCTTGATGGGATATAATCTATTTATAATTAAAAAAACCTACATGAAAAGAAATTATAATAGGTTAGCTTAGAGTTAATATAAACATAAGCTTGCTGTCTTCATTTCAGCTCTGGAGAGAAATAAGTGATGGGCATGTTGATTTACTTGATTCTAAACATAACGCCATTGTACCCAGCAGTTTTGGTGTTCTAAAAAGTGTGCCTGAGGTTTTGCAGTTCAACTAGAGATGAGCAGTTGAGACTTATCTTTCCACAAAGTTTGTTAGAGACTTCTGGTTCCTGAGGGTCAACCAAGTTTGCAATTGCCTAGCATGTACCTGGTACTTTTGGAGGGACCCTATGTTACCAATTTAGGTATAGATACAGATTTCTATTCCCTTTCCTTGCAGGAGCTATGAATATTTGGGGGAAGATAAAATTTTAACAAAATAAGAAAAAAATTAGATCTGAGGTAGCAGGCCAGAGTCCTGAGGTCCTGTCCATTTTCAACACATGCCTTTTAATATTCTTGGGATTTTATTTTCCAAGACCTAATGAAAAATCGGGATCAGACTTCAAGTTACTGGTATAGAGTTATTAGGGAAAAAAGTTCAGTGATATGAATATTAAATATTAGTCACTATTTGCCCTTGGTGTAGTATTTCCTTGTGCATTTTTAAAATTAGAGATTGCTTACCAAGAATTAGAAAACAAAAGAGCAATAGTTTATTTTTAATCGATGTATTCTCTTTTGAAAACATCAGTTTGTCCTTGAGGTTGTGATTTTTGTGTCATAAAATTTTTGTGTAACATTTGCTTTTTCGAAAATGATAGTTTTAGGTACGTTTTTAGTATGTTCCACAAATTTCACGAAGTTTTCAGTCTTCATATGAAAATAATGAAAACAAAACAAAACAAAGCAAAATAGTTGGTAGTTATCTTTTTTAAACTCCCAAGTTGTTTAGCCCCAGTCAGGCTGTTTCTGTCTCATTATTGTATCATGGCACTTGAAACCTATTATCAGGATTCACTATATTTTTGTCTAAACTAATGCTGTTTGCAATAAATTTATAACATTTGTTTCCTGATAATGTAATTGAAGAACAGAGTAATTTATAGAACCTGTCCAATTGTCTATGCTAAATTTGTGGGTAAGAGAGAGTTTAAACTCAGGCTGATAGGAGATTTTATTTTATTCCTTCCCTGATGTTGTATCTTGGTTGGTTGACTATAATAGAACCTGTTTTATTTTCACTTGGCCAGTCTTCCAAACAGTTAATTCTTACCTGGCTGATACCTAATAGTGTCACTTTTCTTGCTGCAACAGCTATCTCTGTGGTGGCCTATTTGTTCAAAGATTCTCTACTAGAACATTTTCTCTTCAAAATATAATGAGGAAACCAAAGGTGCCTTTAAATAACCAGATTTACATTTTATTAATTTATCGTAACCGTTTTCAGAATTTAAAAAGGATTTAAGCAGTTTTCAGAGAGGTTCATACCACTGTTATAGTACGTTCAGAATCTGCTTTGCCCACAGTAGTGTTCCTGGGAGGCAGAGCATTTTTATTCGAAATATTAGAAATTTCTACCTGGGTGATCTACCCTAATCTTGAATTTTTCCCGCGTTGAACTCCTTTCTTGGTCTGCAGGTTTCTTATGTCAAGTTTATACTTAATGGATAGTTGACAGGAAACATAAAAAAAATTAAAGAATATAATTAACAAATACAGTAGTTAATGTTAGGACTATGGGTAAGTTTTCTAATTTATGCTTCTTTGTATATGCTTAGCTCATATTCCTTTTATAATCAGGAAAATCTGTCTAAAACCTCTAACTGTAAATGATTGTGATGAATTATGTTTTTGTGTGCTGTTGTCAAATAAAAATTGGGCGAAGAGCAGAATCTGCTTTAGTTTTAAGACAGTAAACATCTGAGTAATGCACTATTGGTGGAGGTGAATCGTGAGAGGTTCTTCCTAAGTTTCACATGACTTCAGCCTACCCTTTGAAAGCTGAAATGTTAAAACTTCAAACTTAAGATGAAAACCTTATATTATTAAAATTGCATCTGTTTAAATTTATTGTGATTAAAGACAATGCACTGAATTGGGTTGGACTTTTTTTCTGAAACAGGGTCAGTACTGTGATCTTCAATTAATGTCCTTCTGACTTTTCCCTTGCCACCAGCTGTCACGGCAGCAGCGCTAATCTGAGGCTTTTAATCATGTATCTTAGAGAAAACAAATGGCGTATACTGTGGTATGTAGATGGACTTACTAAATTCTGAAGGGTGGTCTGAACGCTTCCCCCTTGGAGTGAAATGTACGGGGGTCACCTTCCTCAGCACCCGGGAGAGGGGGATTCGTGATTTTTGTCCCTGTAAGTGTTTTAATAGCTGAGGACCCAGGGAGGATGTTTATTTTGGTTTCTTTTTTCCTAATCATATATGGAAAAATGTATGTGGGATATTGGTAAGGCTTTGGAGTTAGATTGGCCTGGATATAAATTCCACCGATACCACTTAATAGCTGTGTGAACTGGGGTATTCCACTTAACCTGTCCAAGTTTGTTTCCTCACACATAAAAGGATAATCATGCTTTCATCATGGAGCTGTGAGGATTACACGAAAGAATTCATGTAATGTGCTCAGCAGACTGCCTGCATATAGTAATTGCTCAGGAAATGTTATCAGTAACATTTGTGGCTTATAACAATTGTTCATAACAATTGTGGCTTTTATTGTTAATTTGGCCTGGATTCATGCCTACTAGTTCTTAATTTTATTGTTCAAACAATCCTTAATTGATTTGGAATGTGAAGCTGACGAAACTTCATATTTGGAAGAAAAGACTGTCGTGGAATAGTTAATGTATTTTTTTTCACTTACAAGGATTTGCTCACCCTCCCATATAGGAGATACGACAATCAGAGAATGTCTATATGTGACCAAGGGGCTGGGTACATCTATTGCATTATGACTTTTAGAGGGATGTTTGCAAACTACCTGGTAGAGTACTATGAGGTTAAAACTATGTTCTATAATTGTGTGGTCTTGGCAATTTGTTTGTTTAAAGCACCAACAAAAGTGAGATTACACCATGACTTCTCAGGAAATTCTCCACATTTTAAATACAATTTTGAATGAATTCTATGTGGATGTGGAGTTTGCCACTAATTTATACCAATTGAATTAAAATGGGTCCAACAGATTATGTAATTTATATTTGCTAATGGAGATATTAAGTTCTGAAAAAATTAAGACTATTTGTTTTTCAGTCTCTTCTCACCATCATTTGTTTAACATTTTTTTTGTGTGTGTTTAAATCTTTTAATGGAGTTATGAACCAACTGGTCTTATTAATGTCTATTGCTGTAAATACTCTTATAATAATATTTTATTTAAATGAGAACTTCCTTTGCAATAACTGGAAGAGGTTGCAAAGTATCACTTAGTTACTCATGTTTTGTTTTCATTTATCAGGAGGATCGTTTTCTATGTGTTAAATGTCCTTGGATAGACTCCTTTTGCTAAGAGTCTTGGAACTCAAAATGAACAGCATTGTATAACCTGAATGCAGATGTTTTAAGATGTCAATTAATTATTTGTTAATTAATAGTTAACAAAATAATTGTAAAATAATTGCAATGTGAATTATTCTGAAAAGCATTTGTTTAGATAAGCAAATGAATATTTATCTTTCAGCCATTAGTAGGAATACCAATTTGTCAAAGGTTTTAACTGATTTCTTTAACAGGGTGTACTGTGCATGATTTATACTTTAAAAATGACTGAAGTAATTTATAAAAATATCAGTTGTCACACTTGTGTATAGCAAGTATTTATTATTTTGCTGAGGGATGTAAAGAAGTTCTTCCCTATAGTAAATACTTCCAGAGTATTTTTTTGCGGGTAGGATGGGTGGGTTGCACAAATATAAAAAAGGAACTTTTTTCCCTGACTCCTCATCTATCAGTTATCGCATGTCACTCCTCTTATATTCTCTTATGTCCTTCCCTTTTAACAGGGAAAATAGGCAACCGAGGTTGTTAACGTCGTGTAAGAAAAGTATGCATAATTTAATGCTTACTGAAGGCCTGAAGAGGGAATAAAATGATAAGCTAAAATATAATGTAAGAAAAACAAAATCTCTTCCCAGTTGAAGCATATTACAAATGCAATGTGTTTATTTTAAACATTCAGAAAATGCAAACACGAAGAAAAAGGTCATTTACAGTCTCACTTACTAGAGATCATCATTTCTTTTTTTTTTCCCCCTCGATAAAACAGGGAAACCGAAACCACTCTAAGTATTGTAGAAAGAAGAGGTTTCATGTAGGGAATTATATAAGGCGTGAATATTGGCAATAACTGATACTGCTTTGAGAAAATCAAGAAGTGCTGGAATCACAGGAAGCTGCCATATAAGAGCTCAGCTACCTGTAGGCCCAAAAAGGATGATTGCCAAGAGCTTCACCCAGAAGCCATGACAATGTCAGTCTAACATCTGTCTCCACGTGTAACTGCCACTGTTGCAGGAGAATGCAGCTTCTTTCCAGCCTTCTAAGTTCACAGCCTTCTAAGTCTTTTACCAACGCAGCCTGCACGGAAATTTTGCTGATAAGGAATCTGGGAAATGTAGTTTCCAGGCTTCCAGCCATAGTGGAAAAGCTTGACAGGGCAGGATGATGTTAATAACTCTGCCAGAAAGTTGTTATGGAGATGGGTGAATCCAGGGTGGTTTTAAGAACGAGGCTCTTCTGCTTTTGGAGGTTTAACCCCAAATCACATAATACATATGAACATCCATCCGTGTTTCACATTGGATATCATTTTGTTGTAAAAGTATAAAGGATTTTAAACATAATTTTGTTTTTGAAATTATATAGTACGTTCAATTTACGATTGGTTATATTTGTCTACAATTATTTACATTTGGGAATTCTTTAAGAATAAGAAGACTTTAACTTAGAATTGTTTTCAAATGTAATTAAACTTACACAAATGCTGAATTGAACAGTTGTCATTATATCTCATGACATTTAAGTTAAACATTTATTAACTTAAACTTGGAAATTTTCCGTTAATAATTTTGAGACCCTACACTTTTTTTTTCCCATGAGCCTCAGGTATCTTCTGTGGCTCGTGAACAGCTCGTCGGCCCTGGGCATCTTGTCTGTGGTTCCTAATTACGTGGCCATCTAAGTATTTAAAGGGTATCAGGTAGGGTATGGTTAAAAGCAACATTAAATGGAAGAGTGATGTGAGGTTAAAGATTATATTCTATAATGTTAGGAGGTAAGATACTTAAGTTCGCGAACTCATCCTAGAAAAAGTGCTCCATACCTCATTGCTGAATATCACTACAGTCACCTTCGAAGTACTCCCCTTGGGAAGCTATGCACTGGTGCCAGCATCTAGTTTACTCTTCAAAGCAATTTTGGAACTCTTTTTCTGGAATGGCCATCAGAGCTGTCGTTGTACCTCGATGTCCTGAATGTCATCAAAATATCTTTCTTTCAATATTTCCTTTATCTTTAAGTAAAGAAAGAAGTCATTTGGGGGCCAGATCAGGAGAGTAGGGAGGGTGTTCCATGCAGTTATTTGTTTACTGACTAAAAGCTCTCTCATTGACAGTGCCGTGTGAGCTGGTGCATTGTGGTGATGTAAGAGCCATGAATTTCTGGTGACAAGTTCAGGTCGTCCAACTTTTTCACGCAGCCTTTTCAGCACTTCCAAATAGTAAACTTGGTTAACTGTCCAGTTGGTACAAACTCATAATGAATAATCCCTCTGATATCAAAAAAGGTTAGCAACATCGTTGCAACAAGTTTGCGAACTTAATTATCAGACCTCGTATGTTTTGGTAATATGTTTCAAGCAACAACAAAAGTGAAACTGCAAATGAAATCAGATTGCAGTTTCATGTTTCAGCATCATTTTTATAGCTACGTGGCCTTGGGCTAGTTGCTGAGTTCTCTTTTAGTTCCTTTACTTATAAAATGGGAGAAATAATTTTTTTCCTCTACTGTAAATATCTACTTGGATAATCTGACATAAATCATGTGGTAAGCCCTCAACAAACACCAACTAACTATAGACGTGATTTCTGATTTATCTTGGCACTCACTGCATTTCCTGGGGGGCGTTCTATGTCCTGCATTGTGCTAGACCAAGGAAATGAGTCCAGTTCTGCTCTCCTTCTGCCCCGAAAGAGATTGACATGGGCAAAGACTCTTGGAACAGGAGATCTAGTGTGGGATTCTCTATTTGGTTGGGGTGATAATTACAGCTTTCCCTTTTATGATTTACATTTGAAGTCTGAATTCACAAAAGTGTTTTACAAATGTTAATTATAGAGAGTGAATACCAGTATTTTCTAACCATACATTTTCTTGGCTCCCAGAGAACTACATTGATGTTTTAACCTCATGACGTTCGTTAAATGGTGCAGTCCTGAAGTTGCCTGTGTGACGAGAGGGTGTTGATACCAACGACCTGTTATTTGCTAATTTGAGTGCTGGGAAAGGACAAAAGTACTGTTTAAGCTAAGGAGGGGAAGATACTTTAGGTAAGGAAAAAAAATCACATGATAGTATTCTTTAAGAATATTAAAGTTTAGTACTGTACAAAAATTCATAGTGTTTCTCTATGACATCAGTAGAATGAGAGAGATTACCTTTTTTTTTTTTTTAAGATTTTTATTGGGGAAGGAGAACAGGACTTTATTGGGGAACAGTGTGTACTTCCAGGACTTTTTTCCAAGTCAAGTTCTTGTCCTTTCAGTCTTAGTTGTGGAGGGCGCAGCTCAGTTCCAGGTCCAGTTGCCATTGCTAGTTGCAAGGGGCGCAGCCCACCATCCCTTGCGGGAGTCAAACTGGCAACCTTGTGGTTGAGAGCCCACTGGCCCATTTGGGAATTGAAGTGGCAGCCTCTGGAGTTAGGAGCATGGAGCTCCAACTGCCTGAGCCACTGGGCTGGCCCGAGAGATTACTTTTTAAATACTGCAAAATTGATTTAGGCTTTAAATTAGAAAGTTGCTAAAGTTGATTAAGTTGGAGTGAACTAAGATATTTGAGATAGTATTTTGTCTAAATAGTATTAACCACAGAACAGTCACTGGTTAGTATTGAATAGCTTGATAGGCCAGCCCAGAGGTAAAGTGCAATGTTGGTAGATTCCTTTATTTTAAAAATTATTTTAAGGTTTCTTTGGAGGAAATGGGTCCTCTGACTTGTCATGTGCCCTTCAATAGATACCAGATTTTGTACAAATAAGAAAGCCAAAATGCGTGTCTTACATGTTTGTTCAAGTACGCCACATATCTAGGTCTTTCTGTCTGTATGTCTTTCTCTCACAGCCCCATCCTGCCCCCCATCCTTCCCACTCCCTCCTTCCTTTCCTTTGAGGTCATTCAAACCAAACAAAAACACTCATTAAGGGTCCTGAGCCAGGTGCTAAGTATTCAGTCATGACCTCAGTCATATAGACAAGACTTCCCAGTGGTAGAACTCAAGGTGACATGTGACATGTGCTTCTGGCCACATTCACAGCCCTGTGTGTTTGTGCAAGTGGCTGCCATGGGTAGGGGGTCCTGGGAGGGTCCCTCCGGCCTTTCTGGGGTCATCCGTGGATCCAGTAGGAACATGCCATGCATCATTGGTGCTGAGTTCAGGTAATCAGGAAATGAGCAACTTCTGGCCTAGCTGATTTTCTTGTCAGATACAAGAACACTCTTTTGAGACTCTCAGAATTCCTGTGGCACTCTTCTGTTCAGTAAACTCTTTACTTGTATTTAGTTAAAGCAACTCAACACCACCAGCTTTTGCCTAGAGTTTACATGGGTGGGCTTGCTTGACTTGGAATATATTCATTAGTTGATTATATTACATGCGTCGCTAACCTTTCCTTACCAGAAGGCACTACTTTATTTTTCCCCCTTTTTCTTTCTAAAAGAAGTGGCTTCATTTTATTAGGGTCATTGAAAATTGTATATCTTAGAAAGCAATGTTAAAACCAGCAGCAAAACTTTATCCGAAAAGAAATGTGAATGATTGTTATTTTATAAAAATCAATAAAATAGAATCAACTGAAAAATCAATGTGCTTTATAAATATGCCTTGGTGAGTAAATTGGCTCAGTGGACTGCAGTCTGGGTGTCAGTATCAGGTTTCATTTATAAAAAGTATTGTGGGATTTTGTTTTTAAATGTCAGAGGCCGTAGCAACATCCTCAGTGAACAGTTGTTACAGGCCTACTATGTGTACGGCACTTTAGTAGGTTTGGGGGAAATGTCGTTGGTCTAGAGTGGTGTTTAATCTAGTTAGAGATATACCCAAGACTACATCTATCTAGAAAGAAAAAAATACATAAAATATATGGTAGCGTATGCCAATTGGTAACTATGTGCAAACAGGAGTTTAGAGAATTTGATGATGGCCGTGGTTTGGGGTCGGAATGCTTCGCTGAGAAAGTACATGAAGTGAGGCTGGCCGAAGACAGAGAGGAGGAGGGATTCTAGATAAGGCTGACATACCAGGTTGTGCAATGCACAGGTCTCAGTCCTATTACAGACATCACAGATTGGTATGTTTTATGATAGTTTTCAAGTAGATAGTCTGTCTACTCTAGCTGCTTTGATTCCTTGATGTTTCTTGAATATAGCAGACAGATTCCTGCCAGTAGCCTTTGCAGTGACCATTCCTTCTGCCTGGAATGCTTATTCCTAAGATACCCATGTGGTCGATTCCCTTTGCTCAAATGTCATGTTTATGATAAGGCTTCCCCTATCCAATCCATTTAAAACAACAATTTCCTTTACCTTCATGTTATCATGCTATACCATTTTCCTATAGATATCGAAGGTAATGAATTATTACATTTAATAAATTCATTATTGTCTGCATCTCTTTTCTACCCCCGTACTAAAATTAAAGTATCATGATGGCAGGGAAGTTTTTATTTTATGCAATTTTTCCTTATCAAAGTGCTGGCAACACCCTCTGTGTCTACACAGTAGACACTCAGATATTTCCTGAATGAACAACTGAGTGTGAGAATGAAGTTGGAAGCCACTGATCTTTCCAGCTTAGGAGATTTCAAGAATAGTGACTCCATTAACCGAGGTTATGAGGAGATTTTTTTTCTTTTTTTCCTTTTTGTGGTGGTGGGGAATGGTGTATCTCTGCTTTTGAATATGGATTGCAATTTGGGATCTGTTAGGGGAGATTATTATGGGCAGTATCAGTAGGTGGGATATCTGAGCTTATGTGGGAGCCACGGAAGTCATGACTGAGACTGTATGTCTGATAAAAGGAATGCCAAATTGGAACCCTGAGGAGTGACATTTACAGAACAGAAAGGGCAGAAGGCAGTAAGTGAAACTGTGACAATGTAGTCCAAGGGGTAGGGACAAATGCCAGAGATAGTATTGTTCTGAAGACCATGGAAAAAGACAGTGATCATACAGAATCATAGCAGTCAAATAAGAACAGAAATAAAAATTCAGTCATCAGATTTGGCAATCGGGATGAAAGTACATGAATTGGTGATTTTTGTTTCAGTTGGATAGTGTGGGGACAAAGCCCTAAAAAGCAGTTTCTAGGCTCTCGGCCTCACATAGAAAGGTGCTGGCTCGGGTAGTAAATGGCCATCAACTGTAATCAAATGGCCATCAGCTGTGGCTAGTTGGCCGTCAGCTGTAACCAGTGAGCCATTGGCCACTAATATAACTGCCGTGGCTACGCTAGCAGAAAGGATGGGGGGGCTAGCAACAGCGGATTGCAGAGACGCGGATGCCGCCGGCGAGAATATAGTGATATGACTCCCCTGCTTATGGCTCCGTGGGTGTTCCTTTTTGGCCTCACCGTGTCCTGCGTTCTTATGTGGGGAGCAGGAGCTGAGACCCCGCATGACACCCTGCATGACAGATAGTGTGGATGGCATAGGGGTTGGTGCTGGAAAAGAAGGAAATGAAGGCACCACTCTTATGTAGGATAGTTCGCTGTGGGCAACACAGCTGCTGGGCATCATTCCATCACGTCATACATTTGTATTTATTTAGAGTATCATCCCAGCATATAGTGGTAACATGGCAGTGTTTAACAAAGTCAGTACCTTAGCTCAATTTTTGGAAATAAAGTATCTTGAGGAAGGGCGGGCGCCTTTGCTGATTTGCACAAAGGGTCCATGTGAGCAGTGTGTACCAAGTGCTCTGAGTGTAGACAACTCCACAAGTTCTTATTGGGACCATTTTTTTTAATGATGTGGAAGAAAGAGGAAAGTAACATATGACAGAAGTTGTAGGAGGACCGTGTTATTTACAGGTTCTGGTTGAGGTAGGTTAGCGGAGAAGGAGCCAAACACAGAGTCTAATAATGAAAGTACTAGAGTGTCCAGCTGTGGGGTGATGACGGGATAGGAGTGGAAAACAAAGGAGTAGCGTGAGACCCATGCGAAGGGTTGCGGGGATCTGGCGAGGGCCTGAGTGTGACTTGGAGAGCAAAGGGTCAAGGATGATTTCAGGTGGGGGGATGAGGTGCTGCTTCTCGGGAAATGTGAATGTCCTTTTAGCTGTATGTAGTTTGAGATGGCTGAGGGGGTGTTAAGATGAGAATTTATGGTAGGTAAATAGAGTTTTTGAAGAAACTTCAAACAGAGGATCAGTTTTGTCAGCTTTTAGTGGAAGTTACGAGATGGTGATAAAGATACATGCTTGTGTAATTAGGGTCTTAGGTGACTGCCCTCGTTAGTCTTCAAATCACCCTGTGAAATTGGTATTGTTATAATTTCCGTTTGAGTTTACAAAGATTTTATCATTTACCCGACATCCCATAGCTTGTAAATGATCTAGCTGGAGAGCAAACTAGGCCTCTCTGCTTCTAAAGCTCTCCTCCTTAACCTGTGTTCCTCTCTTCCATCCTTGGCTGTCACATTGCAGGTGACTCGAGAGGCTTTTGGTGTTGGTAACACATCTCTGGAAAAAGTGCTATTTATTTTTTTACAGACTTTGTTTTACATTAATTACTCCAAAGATGATTTGGTCCACTTTGGTCAAACCTTTGATAGAGCTGCAGACGTTTCCTGCAGTGGGAGAGCTTTTGGAGACGCGCATTTTCTTCTGAATGCTCTAAGGTGCTTTTTCCATATAAACCCACTGTTCAGGTATTTTAAAAATCAAAAATATTCTGCTACTCTTTTTTTCCCCTCTCAACAGCACATTTTCACACTGTAACTTTTGATTGTTCTTTCCTTTTTGTGTATGGCTTGACCTTGTCAAGAGGAAAGAAGATACACCGCCAGCTTTGCCTAGTCAGTTAAAACTATTTCCTACTGGTAAGTGATATTATCTAAGACTCATTTGATAATCCACATATGTTAGCCATGGGATTTATCCCTTAGGACATTAGCATTAGTATCCATGGCTGGGAAATTATTAATAAGTCCTCTATTTGGTATGGCAAACACGAGTGTGGCTGTACATGAGTAAGTTGCCTTATTTCAGGAGATTACACAAATATGTCAGTAAAGTTATTTTTTAAAATTACTATTTCACTGGCATCTTCCTGGCCGTCTTATGTATAAGATTTATAATCTTATGGCAGGCGGTAAAAATTTCATGTATATTTGGCAGAGTTGCATACATATTTTCTTGAAGGTTTAAACATGTAGAATCTTAGGTTATTCTAAAATATGTAGCATACAAGAGAAAATCAAAACAGTCTACTTATAGATTAAATGCATACTGTAGTGATAATTCATTGAAAAACCCCTCTATAATATTATTCTCTAAGCAGTACTTCTGTGTATGACAATAGTGAAAGGGGATGTTACCAAAAGTAGATATAATTTATTTTTACTGACTGTGAAATAAATATTATACAATCATCACATTTAGACAAATAACACAGAATTGAAGATGAGCAAAGTCAGTGTAAGAGTGGGAACTATTTGGTAACAATTACATTTCCATCTGCTACACTGGTAATATTAAATGATTTTGTACATGCAATCACAGATGGCCTTTTTATTAATCACATCAGCAACTCAGCTCAGAAAACTAGGTAAAGCCTTGAGACACCATGCTCGATTCACCTTCTGTGATTTTTTCCCCTCCACTTCAACAACAAAACAAAAAACAACAAAACAATAACAAAACAAAAAACTCTAGCAATTTTTGCTTTTAAGTAGTTAGCTATAGAAAACTTAATGATTGTTTAAAAACAAGAATACATACAAATTGAAAGGAAAAATACATTTTAATTTTCTTTTCTTTAGAGATTTTTATTAAAATATAGCTAACATTCAATATTATATCAGTTTCAGAGGTACACCATAGTTATCAACATTTATATACCTAAAGAAATGATCATGATAGGTCCAGCAACCATCTGGCACTGTACCATGCTGTCACAATATTATTGACTATATTCCCTATGCTGTACATTACATCCCCATGACTTGTTTTATACCTAGAAATTTGAACCTCTTATTTCCCTTAACCTTCTTCCCTCCCTTTTAAAATTTTTCAATTGCAGTTTACATTCAATATTACATTAATTTCAGGTGTACAGCATAGTGGTTAGACACTTATATAATTTAAGAAGTAATCACTCTGACTAGTCTAGTACCCACCTTGCACTATACCAGTTATTACCATATTATTTGCTATCATCCCTATATTTTACTTACATCGCCATGACTATTTTGTAACTACCAATTTGTATTTTTAATCCCTTCCCCCTTTTCATCCTGTCCCCCAACTTCCTCCCATTTATCACCATGATAAATCTAGTACCTATCTGACACTGTACGTAGTTATTACAATATTATTGACTATATTCTTTATGCTATACCCTATATCCCCATGACTACTTTGTAACAACCAATTTGTACTTCTTAATTCCTTCCCCTTTTTCACCTACCTCCAAACCCCCTTCCATCTGGCAATCATCAAAATGTTCTCTGTATCTATTAGTCTGTTTCTGTTTTGTTTGTTTATTTTGTTCTTTAGATTCCACTTATAAGTGAAATCATATGACATTTGTCTTTCTCTGTCTGACTTACTGCAATCATTACAATACCCTCTAGGTCCATCCATGTTGTTGCAGATGGCAAGCTTTCATTCTTTTTTTATGGCTGAGTAGTATTCCATTGTATATATGTACCATCTCTTCTTTATCCATTCATCCATTTAGGGACACCCAGGTTGACTTCATATCTTAGCCATTGTAAATAATGCTGCAATAAACATAAGCATATGGATACACGTCTCCTTGAAGTAGCATTTTGGGTTTCTTTGGATAAATACCCAGAAATGGGATTACTAGGTTCTTCTTTGTCTCTTGTTATACCTTTGTTTTAAAGTCTGTTTTGTCTGGAATAAGTATTGCTACCCCCATTTTTTTTTTCATTTCCATTTTCATGAAATATCTTTTTCTATATCTTTGTTTTCTGTCTGTGTGTATCTTTTGATCTGAAGTGACGCTATTGTAGGCAGCATATGTAATAGTTTGGTGATGATGAACTCCTTTACCTTTTTCTTGTCTGGGAAGCTCTTTATCTGTCCTTTGATTCTAAATGATAGCTTTGCTGGATAGAGCAATCTTGGTTGTAGGTCCTTGATTTTCATCGCTTGTAATATTTTATGCCAGTGCCTTCTGGCCGGCAAAGTTTCTGTTGAGAAATCAGCTGACAGTCTTATGGGAGCTCCCTTGTAGGTAACTAACTGCTTTTTTATTCCTGCTTTTAAGAGTCTCTCTTTGTCTTTAACCTTTGTAATTTTAATTATGATGTGTCTCGGTGTGGGCCTCTTTGGGTTCATCTTGTTTGGAACTCTCTGCACTTCCTGAGCTTGAATATCCATTTCCTTTACCAGGTTAGGGAAGTTTTTTGTCACTATTTCCTCAAATAGGTTTTCAATTCCTTGCTCTCTCTCCTTCTAGTCCCCGTATGATATAAATGTTGTCAACATTTGTTGTCCTAGAAGCCCTTTATTTCTTTCTTAAATACTCATGATTACTTACTAATGGGAGATGTATGCCTGATGGGCACTATACAACTTCTCAAATCTTGGAATAAGATTACATATCTCGACACTCTCACTTCCTGTTCCACATTGATTGATGTGCTGTATTTGCTTTTTAATTACAGCAACTGCTGAATATCCAGTTTTACAAAGATATGCCATTGAAAGCAATGTAGTGTGATCTAATGTTGAAACTTTACACTAATTTGAACCAGTAGTTTGTTAGTGTCTGACAGATGTTGAGTATTCCTGTGATTTTTTTTTTTTAAATTTAAAATATCTTACAGTGTCCCTGTGAGTTTTCTGTGGTGTTCCAGGGCACCTTGGTACATAATTTGTGAACCACAGATCAATAACCTCCTAGCTAGTAAATCATGGAAGAGAGACTGGAAATTACTTGCCCCCTAGTGCTGTGTAATAACATGGGGAAATTGTCAGAGGCAAAGCCTGGGTGCTCAGCCAATATAAATTATCTTTCCCTTGTTATATCATCAGTTTTTATAGCTATATTTCCCCTGGTGGTCTGTCTTATATTTACAGTCTAGTGATCTTTACTAAGTACAACATCATGTATTTTATTGTCAATTGTTTAATTTTATATGTAAGTGGGTGACAGAATCCACTTACAGAGTTATTACAGAATCTCTGCTATAAAGCAGATGGCTTTATAAAAACCATATTTACAGAAAACATACAAGGCCAAGATATAGTTATTAACAACATAAGATTGAGTGAGGAAAGAACTTGTGGACTGTTTTCCTGGGAGTTTAATTACACAACAACAGAAACAATTGTGTATAAGACAGAAATCTGTTAAGTTCACAGAGGCCACAAAGTCCCTACCGGGATGTTGTAACCTCTGTAACTGAGTGATAGCTTCTTTGTGTCATGGTGAAACTAGCTATTTTAGAAGATCAAAATAGAGTGTCAATCACACTGCTTATTTTAGCATACTTCAGTTGTGGTTTACTGGCAGTGATCATTTGGCAACAAGACTGTTACTTTGATAACAGATTGGGTGTGGATCTGATATAGTTATAGTATGGCCCCCCAACATCTAGACTTAATAAGGTGTGATATTTCACTGTGCATGTGGAGAAGAAAACTTCTCATCTCTACTTATTAATAGTAAAGACCTAATACAACTTAGAGAGTGCACTGATGGCTTCCGACTACTAGCACAAACATTTTCCAGAATAATATAGGGAAAATATCAAGTTTGCATGCAGTGCTGGTGGGTTGCATACAGGTAACTTCTACCCAGTGTTTGTAAAAACTAGTGGCTACAGTGTACCATGTTTTTACTTCATACACCCTGTTAATTTTCAGGCTTTTGCCTAAGTACTATAGCTTGTATACTATGTAGCAAATGGATGTCTGTCTATATACCTGGGGCGCCCAAAACATGTATACACAAGACTTGTATTCATCCTTTATTATCAATATATATTGAGTATTGTAATTTTAACACAGTTTTTTCCCCTTCTTAAAAAGTGTATACATTTTTGGGGCACCCTTTGTATAACTGTTTCAAATTATTGAAAATATCAAGCGTTGAGTTTTTGCAATGTGTTTAGTGTAGGTTTGAGTTTCTTGAAAAGTAGTGGAAGTGGAGATAATTTTAGAAGTCATGGATGCCTGCTGATACCTAATAGGTATGCTGAAAATGTATAAACACATAGAAGACATAGAAATTATATAGAGAAAGGACTGTTGAAAGACCTAAGGAGATTCCTAAAGAGATCATATTTCAACCAGTCAAGAGAGAGATCAGCGGAAGCCATCTGTGTTTTGCTTACCTGTTCTGGGAAAAGCCAAGGAGCTAGGAAGTAAGACTTGATTGGCTTTCAAAACCCATGTTGTCATTAGTTTGGCTTTGGATAAGTTGCTTCACCTGCCTAACCCCATGTACCTCACCTAGAAAATGGGAACAATACCTATTTTATAAAATGATCCTAAAGATGAGATGCCGTGAACTCCCCAAAGGACTTTGTTCAGCCCTGCTACATCCTCTGCCTCAAAAAGTTCACTGAGCGAACTCTCTTTTGTCCTTCAGAGCCCACACATGGCTCCTTATCTGTTAAACCTTCCCTGATGCTCGCGTGTAGTTAACTGTCATCTGCTGTGCTCCCATAGCTGTGAACACATCCCTGTTACAACACTTGTCAAATTGCCCTGTAATAATTTGTTTCGGTACCTCTTCTCCAGCAGGCTGTATGTTCCTTGTGGAGGGAACCGTGTCTTCTTTAGTACCTACCTTGCACGGAACTTAGTAGCTGTTCAGAAATGATATGAAGTGAATGGCGTGACTGGATGGTTGCTTACCTGTCAGCTCACTTCTAGGCTCTTCGTATTAATTTAGCTGTATGACACCTTAACACCCTGCTCTATGCTTTTGAGTGCATAGTAAAAGAAATAGATGCCTTTGTAATTCATCTGTAGGAAATAATAATTGTATTGAAGAAAGTCCTCTAAGAAACTTTTCTGACCCCATCCTTCTATATAGGATAACTGTTCTATCCTTTGTGCCCTCAGAGAATCATGTACGTACTTCCATTATCTCCACCACATTACTTGACCTATCCTATTGAACTCATACTTGTTTGTGTGTCTGTTTCCCTGATGGAAAATAAGCTCCTTGAGGGAAGGCACTGCATCTTGTTCAATTCTGCCTCCTCAGTTCTCAGAGGGTATTTGCTGACAGATGGCTTTTCTCAGATTGAAATGTTGATTTGTTCATTTTGCCAGGATGAGGAATCTTCCCCGTACTTAAAACTGTTTTTAAATTGATCTACACTGTTTAGACTAGTTTAAAAGGTCTTTGGTGCGTGTTTCATTCATTAGAAGACACATCCAAATATAACATTCAGTTATGTATATTCATGTTAATATATAACCTATTGCATGCACAATTTACTTAAGTATTTTATGGGAGATATGTTTTCTGTAGATGTACACAGGAGATATATATGAAATACCAACGGAACTCCCAAGTGCTGCGAAGTATCTGAGTTAAGTATAATAAAACATATAGGAAGCCAGGGATCTACTGTTTCCTGTTGCCCTGCTGCAGGGACCCTAGAGGTTGAAAGATTTGTTTTGGAAAAGTCATCTTTATATTATTAATGTAAACTGATGTATTAAGTAATGGTGCCCTTAGCAGAGGTGCTTGTCTACCAGGCTTGGTGTGTAGGGCGGGAAAACCATGCTTCATTCAGGAGGCCACCGGCCTCGGTGGGAGCTCACTATTTCTTCATGGAGTTGATGACAGATGTTATTTTCTCGTATTTTTTTCTCATCTATTTATTTTGTCAAAGTTAAAACAGCTTTTACATACGTGTAGAGGAAGAATACTTTTACTTACAAAAGTAATTTCTACTTGTGAAGAAAGTGGAAGTAAGATGCAGTCTCGCTATGCAGAGATAACCATTGTCAAATGTATTGTATGTTCCTCCACACATGTATACATGTAGATAAGCATGTGTTACGTATGTGTGTTCACATGCTCACACCCACCCATCCACCCACCCATATTTTACAAAATGAGGTTGAGTATTTTTTTCCTGCTTTCTTTCTTGCTTTTTAAACTTCATAACGTCTGCTTTTTATCAATATTTTCAAATTATGACATTCTTTACTTACAAGAATAAAAGCTCTTCTGTGTAAAAATCATTGGAGAATAAAATATTCTACCTCGTAGTTTCCAAGTTAGGTAAGAGTTTGCTTACTCACATGTTTTTTCTTTTAATGAAAAAAAAAATTCTAAAATGTGGTGTACTTGGGAAAGCGTTTCTGAGACTTTGGATTTTATTGACCAGTGTGAAGAAAAGAGTGGGGGACAGTTTTAGCAAGTAAGGGCAGTAATCAAATCACACAAAATGTCTTCATGTCTACTGTCACCCTCATTAAGGGGGCGGGGACTGATTCTAACACCATAAATGTGGGAAGGGTCTAATCTCAGAATGCCAGACACTCATTCAGGAAGTACCACCACGAGGGTTCAGATAAGCAGTTCTGAAGAGCATCGCCGTTTGAACTTACTGAGGTGTTTATTATGCAACAAGCAGGATGTGTGCACATGGTGAGCTGCCGGAGGCCAGGTAATGTGACCTGCTGTCCAGGACGTTAAAAGCCTCTGGACTTAGCGGGGACTGTGGGATCCCTGTTGCTATGTGGGCAGCCCCTTCCTGCCTCACTTCCTTCTGCCCTTTCCTCTTGGGCTTTCTCAGCTTTCCATAGGCCCCTCCCCGTCTGTGTTGCTGCTGCTCCTTCATGTTGCTTTTCAGTTCATGTCTGCCTTTCTTTGCTTTTCCCCGATTTTCCAATTCTTAGGGTTTCCTCTGCAGGAAAAAAGCTGATTTTTTTTAAGACACAGTCCTCTTTTCCGGAGTAGTTGGTGACATTTATTAATGAATTTATTGTTCATTCAGTATATACAGAGGGTGCCAAAAAAAGGTATATCCATTTTAAGAAAGGAAAATTGAAATGTGTATATACTTTTTTGGTGCCTCCGGTATTTGTCACTGTGTCTCTCTAGGCAACAGAGAAGCAAAGACAACCCCAGCCTCCGCTTGTGGGAGTTCTAAGTAGAGTGACAGT
This sequence comes from Rhinolophus hipposideros, assembly GCF_964194185.1. Classification (NCBI taxonomy): domain Eukaryota; kingdom Metazoa; phylum Chordata; class Mammalia; order Chiroptera; family Rhinolophidae; genus Rhinolophus; species Rhinolophus hipposideros. The sequence continues at coordinate 14,988,846 of NC_138065.1, forward strand.
TGCTTTGGGTCTTTTAGCACTTTTGGGGCAGTTGTCATTGCCATTTCCTGTTCTTGTGTTGTGGCCCTCTGTGTACTGGTTTAAGCCTTACGACAGATTTTAGATTTCTTTGGTTCAGTTTGCTTTCCTCCCCCTTCATATCATCTGAGGGCTGAGCGGTGTCATGCACAGAATAAATTTCTTCTCTTGTCAATTTCTGGAGAAGGACTTTTTGAGGATGTGATCAATGGGTAGCATCAAATTCTAAAAAGAGTCAAACTCTTTAGTCCCACATGTGGCCTAAATTACAGACTAAATTGCAGATACATCAGATTCCCTCTCTAATACATAATAAAAACAGTGGCTTATAGGTCTGGAAAGGTGTTATAAATACCATGTTTCCTCGAAAATAAGACCTAGCCGGACAATCAGCTCTAATGCGTCTTTTGGAGCAAAAACTAATATAAGACCCGGTATCATATCATATATCATATCATATCATATCATATCATAATTAACCTGATCTTATATTATAGTAAAATAAGACCGAGTCTTATAATTAATTTTTGCTCCAAAAGATACGTTTGAGCTGATTGTCTGGCTAGGTCTTATTTTCGGGGAAACATGGTAGAATCTAACATTTCTAAAGGCATAATTTTTTAGGGATGTATCCCTAATAAGTGAATGCCAGTCTTTTTAAAGATAAGATTACAAGCACCACATAGAAGTACACATCTATGTACTTCACCCCATGGAACCCACACCCATACTCGTATATGGTTCGGTTTCTTGTGGTAGGAGATTTTATGTTTGAGGAACTGAAGGACTTTATGGTAAACAGAGATTGCGGGGGACCAAATTTGTGAGTAAACAGTTTACATTTTTATATAGGTATTGTTTTCATTGACATTGAACAATAAAAGTACGGTAAATAGAGTGAACCTGACATTTTAGTTTTCCAATTGGTGATCTTCACTGCTCTGCGTTCATTTGGTGAATGAGGACCATGGTGATTCTGATGGGACTGAAGATGGACAGGGCTTCAGCGGGTGTGGGGTGGGCGTGCTCCATGCTTGTCGTTTGTCCAAAGGCCAGTTCCCAAGGGCTTGCTCAAGTAAAGTCTAAGTCTGCAAGTGGGGAGCGTTATCAATCGATTTCTTTTTAACACTTGGTTTATGTCGGCCATGTTCTGCCAATTGCAGGAACATATGTTACAGAAATGGCTCTGTGGTTCTGCAGCTCTCTGGCTCCCTAAATTCAGCGTTATGTGTCTATGTTGTCCTGGTGGAAAGAGTCTTGCACATGGTGTGGCCGTGCGGTCAAGTGTGATGCCTCCTCTGATAGGAGGAGTCAGTTCCTATGTGGGGTCCAGGGTGAAAATGGTTCCCCATTGGGGCAGATGCATGACATTCCTGATGACACCTCACTGAAAACCCCTCTGTGCAATATATTTCTGGTGTCACCTCACTGAACACCCCCTGTGTGCAATGTATTTCTGGTGTCACCTCACTAGACATCCTTCTATGCAACACAGTTTCCAGGTGTTACTGCTGAACTGCATCATGGGTAAATTCCCATGAGCTTCACATGCACAACGATGAAGTGTTTTTATAGTTCTGCGTGATTCATGTTTACTAGATATAAAACTTAACAGTTGGGCAAAAGTATGCAAAATATATCTGTGATTGATTTTTTTTTTCAACTTTTATTTATTTTAAGTGTGTTTTTCCAGGACCCATCAGCTCTAAGTAGTTGTTTCAATCTAGTTGTGGAGGGCACAGCTCACAGTGGCCCAGGTGGGGATTGAATCAGCAACTTGTTGAGAGCACCGGGCTCTCACCAACTGAGCTAACCGGCCCTCCCCCTGTGATTGATTTTTGAGCAAGAGAGACCCATGATCAGGGTGGGATTACTATTTAATAATATAAAGATAATGTTACTCTCTTTTATTATAAATCTTTCAAAAGTGTACAGAAATCAGTGAAGTCACCCAGCACCTAAAATTTTCTTTCTTGTGTCATTAGTACAAAAGCATAATGTAACTATGAAGCCAGGTTGCCTAAGTTTGAATTCCTGTTCCTCCACTTATTGGCTGTATGACTTTGGGCAAGAGTTTAACTTGTTTCTGCCTCAGTTTCCTCATCTGTAAAATGGTGATAGCTCCCACAAGAGTTTTCTGAGGACTGAATGAGTGAGAGTGTGTGTGTGTCGGTGTGTGTATGCACACACTAATGCTTAGAATAGTGCCTAGCACATAGTAGATGTGTATAAATGTTCTAATTATTATTATTCAAATTCCTGTATTATTTTAACTACAGCCGTGACAAGTGGTGTGCAGTACAATATAAGTAGAGTTGAATGTTGGGTATGGTTTTCTTTGCCTTTGAATAAATCAAATTGGCTTTAGCTCGCATCTGATGTCCTGTGGGTAAGAGTCCACAGCGCCTTCTCTAACAAAGTCTCAGAAACCTTGGGACCTAAGTTTTCACAGTCATTGTTGCCCTGAGTTCCCACTCCTGCTTCTCCATAGTTCTGGGACAGCTCAGTCCCTTCGTCTTGATTTTGCCTTTCTCCCCCAACCCCTCTTACTAGGCATTTGGGTTGGTAGCAGGCTTGATGGGAGGTTTGGGCAATGGTGGAGAAAGGGACTTGAATCACTGGTACATAATTTACAACATTCTTCGTATTAAACATGACTATATAATGGGCTAGAAGGCATAATGTGCACATGGTAAAGAAATTCTGGGCATGTGGTAGACTGGGCAGCTTCAGGCAATCAGGACACCGGAGATATGAGTTCATTCCCCTCGGCCATTAGGGGCACCTCTGTGGGGAAAATGTTTGAGAAGGTACATTTGATAATTTTATTAAATTGTGAGCAGAAAGTTTGAAATGAAAGATGTTTTTCAGTCACTGTTATGTAGTATGCAGGTAAAACACTGTAGGGTTTGACATCTGCTGTTAAAAAAGTTAACAGTTACTGTGACAGCATTTATTGTCCTTTATTTTTAGTTATATAGAGAGTAATATAACCAGATTCCCTGGTCTCCTTCGCTCTTCCTTTCTGTCTTCCACCCTCCTTTTCTTGTGGGCCGCATGACCAGATTTAGGAATCATTTTGTTTTTGAAAACACTTAATTTAATCATAATGAAATTTATTGTGTAGTGAGATTTGTATTGCAAGCTTGCCACTGTGTGCTTACAGTGGCAGCACTACATACAGCTCGGTAAGGTCTCAACGTTGGTCTATCAGTGTCTCATAGCTGTGTTCATGTCGACGTGTGACGGTGTCTTGCTGAGTTGCGTTCATTATTGTTGCGTGGTTTTGTGTGCTGTTGCGAGAATGTCTGAGCTTGAATTAGAGCAATGAACAAACATTAAATTTCTTGTTAAAAACTTGGCAAGAGTGGAAGTGAACTCAGATACATTTTAGTCCAAGTTTATGGGGATAAGGTCATGTAGAAAATGGCAGTGTACAAATAGATTAAAGGTTTTTTCAAGGGGAGAGAACATGTCACTGATGAAGAGAGGTCAGGGCAGCCAGTGACAAGCAGAACTGACGAAAACATTGCAAAAATTTGTTGAATTCTGCGTCCAAATCGTTGGCTGACTGTGAGAAGCATAGCAGACCATGTAAACATCGATAGAGAAACAGTTAGGAAAATCTTAACTGAAAATCTCGGCATGAGAAAGGTGTATACAAAAATGGCACTGAAGGAGCTCACTGATGAACAAAAGCAAAGGAGAGTTGAAGTTTGCCAAGATCTTTTGGAGAGGCAAGACTATGTTTTGGGTCATGTTATTACTGGTGACGAAACTTTGATGTACCAATATGACCCTGAAACAAAGCTTCAAAGTGTACAGTGGAAGTCAGCCATTTCTCCACAACCAAAAAAGTTCTGTCAGTCCAAATCAAGAGTCAAAATGATGTTGCTAACCTTTTTTGATACCAGAGGGATCATTTATTATGAATTTGTAGCAACTGGACAAATAGTTAACCAAGTTTACTATTTGGAAGTGCTGAAAAGGTTGCGTGAAAAAGTTAGATGAAAATGACCTGAACTTTTCGCCAACAATTCATGGCTCTTACATCATGACAATGCACCAGCTCACATGGCACTGTCTGTGAGGGAGTTTTTAGTCAGTAAACAAATAACTGTATTGGAACATCCCCCTACTCACCTGATCTGGCCCCCAATGACTTCTTTCTTTATCCAAAGATAAAGGAAATACTGAAAGAAAGACATTTTGATGACACTCAGGACATCAAGGGTAATACAATGACAGCTCTGATAGCCATTCCAGAAAAAGAGTTCCGAAATTGCTTTGAAGGGTAGACTAGGCGCTGGCATCGGTGCATAGCTTCCCAAGGGGAGGACTTCAAAGGTGACTGTAGTGATATTCAACAACGAGGTATGTAGCACTTCTTCTAGGATGAGTTTGCGAACTTAATTGTCAAACCTCATATTTTTTCGAATTAGTGTTTTGGATTTCTTTGGATGGATACCCAGGAGTGGAAATGTTCGGTCATAAGGTAGTTCCATTTTCAATTTTTTGAGGTACTTCCATACTGTTTTACATAGTGGCTGCACCAATCTGCAATCCCACCAACACTGCACTTGGGTTCCCTTTTCTCCACATCCTCACCAACCGTTGTTATTTGTTGATTTATTGATGAGTGCCGTTATCACTGGACAGAGATGGTATCTCATTGTGGTTTTTAATTGCATTTCTCTAATGGTTAGTGATGTTGAGCATTTTTTCATTTGTCTGTTAGCCATCTAAAGAGGACATCTATATGTCCTCTTTAGAGAAATGTCTCAATGTCCTCTTCCCATTTTTTAATAGGATTTTTTTTTTTTTTTGGTATTGAGTTGTATGAGTTCTTTAAAAATAAATTTTGGATATTAACCCCTTATCAGATGTATCATTAACAAATATCTTTTCCCACTTGGTAGGATGCTTTTTTGTTTTATTCATGGTCTCCTTTGCTGTGAAAAAACTTTTTAGTTTGATGTAGTCCTACATGTTTATTTTTTTCTTTTGCTTTCCTTGCCTGAGGAGATATGTCAGTAAAAATATTACTATGAGTAATGTCTCTGAATTTACTTCGTATATTTTCTTCTAGGAGTTTTATGGTTTTGGGTTTTACATTTAAGTCTTTAATCCATTTTGAATTTATTCTTGTATATGGCATAAGAAGGTGATCCAGTTTCATTTTTTTGCATGTATTTGTCCAGTTTTCCCAGCTCCATTTACTAATAGACTGTCTTTACCCCTGTGTAAATTCTTGCTTCCATTGTCATAGATTAAATGATCATGTAGGCATAGATTTATTTCTGTGTTCTGTGTTCTCTGTCATTGAGCTATATGTCTATTTTTATACTAGTACCGTGCTGTTTTGATTACTGTAGCCTTGTATTATGATTTGATGTCAGATAGCATGATACCTCCCACTTTGTTCTTATTTCTTAAGATTGCCATGGCTATTTGGGGTCTTTTATGTTTCCATATAAATTGTAGGATTATTTGTTCTAGTTTTGTGAAAAATGTCAGTGGTAATTTGATAGGGATTGTGTTGAATTTATGTATTGCTTTAGGTACTATGGACATTTTAACTATATTAAGTCTTCCTATTCATAAGCATGGTATATGTTTCCATTTATTTGTGTCTTCTTTAATTTCTCTCTTCATTGTCTTACAATTTTCTGAGTACAAGTCTTTTACTTTCTTGATTAAGTTTATTCCTAAGTATTTTATTGTTTTTGAGGTAATTATAAATGGGATTATTTTCTTAATTTCTCCTTCTGGTAGTTTGTTATTGGTGTATACAAATGCAACTGATTTCTGAATATTAATTTTGTATCCTGTTACTTTATTAAATTCATTTAGCAGTTCTAATAGTTTTTTTGAGGAATCTTTGAGGTTCTCTGTATATAGTATCATGTCATCTGCATATCATTACTGCAATTTTACTTCCTCCTTTCCAATTTGGAGGACTTTTACTTCTTTTTCTTGCCTGATTGCTGTGGCTAGAACTTCCAGTACTATGTTGAATAAAAGTGGTGAAAGTGGGCATCTTGTCTTGTTCCTGATTTTAAGGGGAAGGCTTTTAGCTTTTTCCCCATTGGGTATGATGTTAGCTGTGGGTTTATCTTATATGGTCTTAATTATATTGAGATAAGATCCCTCTATTCCCACTTTGCTAAGAGTTTTTATCCTAATTGGATGTTGGATTTTGCCAAATGCTTTTTCTGAATCTGTTGATATGACCATATGATTCTTATTTTTCATTATGTTAAATGTGGTGTATCATGTTAATTGATTTCCGGGTATTGAACCAACCTTGTCTACCAGGAATGAATCCCACTTGATCATGGTGTATGATCTTTTTAATGTATTGCTAAATTCTGTTTGCTAGTATTTTGTTGAGGATTTTTGCATCTATGTTCATTAGGGGTATTGGCCTATAGTTTTATTTTTATTTTTTTGTGATATCTTTGGTTTTGGGATCACAGTAATGGTAGCCTTGTAAAATGAGCTTGGGAGCCTTCCCTCCTTCTGGATTTTTTATAATAGTTTGAGGAGAATAGGTGTTAATTTTCTTTTTAATGTTTGGTACAATTCACTTGTGAAGCCATCTGGTCCAGGGCTTTTGTTTGTTGGGAGCTTGTTGATTACTGATTTGATTTCATTGGTAGTAATTGGTCTGTTTAGATTTTCTGTCTCTTCTTGATTCAGTCTTGGAAGATTTTATGTTTCTAGAAATTTATCCATTTCTTTCAGATTGTCTAATTTGTTGGTATATAGTTGCTTGTAATATTTTCTTAAAATTTTTTGTATTTCTGTGGTGTCTGTTGGTACTTCTCTTTCATTTCTCATTTAATTAATTTGGGTCCTTTCTTTTTCTTGATGAGTCTAGCTAAAGATTTGTTGATTTTGTTTATCTTTTCAAAAAATCAGTTTTTGGTTTCATTGATCTTTTGTATTGTTTTTTGGGTCTCTATTTCATTTATTTGCACTCTGATTTTTATTATTTCCTTCCTTGTACTCCCTTTGGGCTTATTTTGCTGTTGGTTTTCCAGTTCCTTTAGGTGTAAAGGTAGACTGTTGATTTGAGATTTTTCTTGTTTCTTTAGATAGGCCTGCATTGCTATGAATTTCCCTCTTAATATTGCTTTAACTGCATCCCACAGATTTTGGGTCTTTGTGTTTTCATTTTCATTTGTCTTGAGGTGTGTTTTGGTTTCTTCCTTGATCTCATTGTTGACCCACTTGCTATTTAGTAACATGTATTCAGCCTACATGTAGTTGTGTGTTTTCCAGTTTTCTTGTAATTGATTTCTAGTTTCATAGCACTGTGTTCAGAGAAGATGCTTGATATGATTTGAATCTTCTTAAATTTATTGAGACTTTTTGTGGCTTGGCATATGGTCTATCTTGGAAAATATTCCATGTGTGCTTGAGAAGACTATATTCTGCTTTGGTGTGAAATGCTCTAAAAATATCGATTAAATCCAACTGGTCTAATGTGCCAGTTAAGGCCATTGTTTCCGTGTTTATTTTCTGTCTGGAGGATCTGTCCATTGGTGTAAGTGGAAGTAGATAATTTTTTAAAAATCAAAAACTCTTTTACCCTGTGATTTCTGTTATAAAGCTGGACATAAGTACTCCTGGGAAAAGTATTTCTCTAGACGTAGAAAATCAAACTTCAAAAAGAAGCAAATATTTAAAATTGAGTATAGCAAAGTGTTAATGGAAAATCATTTAAAATATTATAGAATCCTGCTCACAAAATAAATCACAAAATAAAAATATAGTGTTACAAATTAAAATGTTCAGTGACAGAATAACTGACAATATGGACATCTGACTCATTGAGTATTTTCTTCATAGTGTGACCCTTGAGCTTTAGCAAATTGACCAAGTTTTTTACTATAAATACATTTTTTATTTTTTCACTTCCTAGTTTTGGCTGCACTATTCTAGTTGACTCCATCCAGAATCATCTGGAAGATTCTTTATATTAGCCATAGACTACAGGCCAGATAGCACTTAGCCTCGTCTTAAAGCCCCTGTAGGTGGGTACATGGAAAAGAAACAAGTAAAGCTAACATTGAAATACTAATGCTGACATTTAAAATGGGTATTGGACAAAAAAAATAGTAATTATGTGATGTGATGGAGGTGTTAGCTATGCTAATCATTTTGCAATTATAAGTGTATCAAATCAACACATTATATATCTTCAACTTACACAGTGTTGTATGTCCGTATATCTCAGTAAAGCTGGTAAAAGGAGTAAAATGGATATAGGAATGGGGGAAAATCTAGGCCAAGAAAAGTTTATCTGTGTCTTCTTCAGACTTGAGAGAGAGCATGGAATATGACATAAAAAAGCCTAATAACTTTATTTGCTGAAATTCAGGGAAAAATGTCTACTCACAAAATAATTTCATAGAATGCTTATAATTTTTAATGAGTGTATATTAATTTAGTACATTTATTGCAGTCTTAAATATAAATATATAGTAGTCTGTCCCCTATTGACTTCATAACTCGCTTATTGTCTTTTTTTCTTATGTAAGTAATATTTTCCATGTAGCTGAAATTCAGATAGTAAACTGAAGTTGAAGAAAAAAAGGAGACCCAGAAATGTGAGATACAGGAAGTTTACAAGAGAATGGTGAAGAGAATATAATGATGCTTGCATTTCTACAAGTACTTAAGGTTATATTCTAATCATTAGACTCTGAAATTGGGAGAGGGGCTTGTCTGTTTTCTCTGATATCTTTGGTACTGCTTAACACAGTGCCTTGTGCTTACTGGGCACTCAGTGCTTCATGGATGAAATGAGTTAATGAAACTTACTTTTCTCAGAGATTGTCTTACTTACCGTGTTTCCCCGAAATTAATATCTAGCCGGACAATCGGCTCTAATGCGTCTTTTGGAGCAAAAATTAATACAAGACCCAGTCTTATATTATCTTAGACCCAGTCTTACATTATAGTAAAATAAGACTGGGTTTTATATTAATTTTTGCTCCAAAAGATGCATTAGAGCCGATTATCCAGCTAGGTCTTAATTTTGGGGAAACACAGTAATACAACAGGTCTCTTAGGGATATGATTATCCCAATTTTATAAATGGAGAAACCAAGACTCACATGGGTTAAATGATTCCCTAATAATGACAGTTCCACTAACAATGGTATTCCACCATTATGATGTATTAGTCATATAAATCATTGGTCATTACTTTATAATAAATAACATTAAGCAGTATTTAGTGAACAATTACTGCTCGCTAAAATTACATTTGAGGTCCATAATTTCACTAGATTAAGAACTATTCTCTGGAGGGAGATAGAATTATCTACATTTGATAGTTTGGGTCTTATAAGTCAAGTAAACTTCCTAAGTTCACTTAGCCATTGGATGGGTGATTTGAGTCCAGGCCTGTCTAACTCTTGAACCTATTCTTATCCACTACACTAAATTATTTCCTTACACCGCAGAATTCTTGATGGCAGAGCCAGGATTTGCACCTAGGTCATTGTTCCAACTAGTTTTTATTCCCCTGTGTATCCAGTATGTATTGTGTGTGTGTGTGTGACATGTTCTGTGTTTGGCTATGTTCAGGACATATAACAATGAAGAAAAAATTTTATTCTGTTACAATAAACTTTGGTATACTTTATATTGATATATTATTAAAGTGATATAGCATCTGAGAGGAGAGAATGACCAGCTCTACCTGGAGTTGTCAAAGGAGGCTTAACACAGAAGTTTAATTTGATCTGGTGTTGTGAAGGATGAGAAATATTCTAGGGAGAGGAAGAAGAAAGGATGAATAACTATGTAATTTATTGTCCAAACTGAACTTTTTTGTTGTTGTATTTTTAATGAAAGGGACCCTACAGTAGTCACCCCCTGTCCCTGGTTTTGCTTTCTATGGTTTCAGTTGTCTAAAGTCAATTGCGGCCTGAAAATATTAAAAGAAAAATTCCAGAAATAAACAATTCATGTTTATTTGTTTCTCCTCTTAAAAAAATGTTTTTTTTTTTCAATTACAGCTGACATACAATATTAATTTCAGGTGTACAATGTAGTGATTAGATATTTTTATAACTTACAAAGTGATCACCCTGATAAGTCTAGTGCCCACTTGACACCATACATAGGTATTACAATATTATTGACTATATTCCCTATGCTGTACTTTATAGCTCTGTGACTATTTTTATAACTGGCAATTTGTACTTTTTAGTCTTTTTATCTTTTTCACTCATCCTCCAAACCCTCTCCCATCTGGTAACCATCGGTTTGTTCTTTGTATCAATGAGCTTGTTTCTTTTTTGTTTGTTTACTTTGTTTTTTAGATTCCACATATAAGTGAAATCGTGGTATTTATCCTTCTCTGTCTGATTTATTTCACTTAGTATTGCACAATACTCTATGTTGTTGCAAAGAACGACTCTCTATGTTGTTCCTTTTTGTGGCTGAGTAATATTCCATTGTATATATGTATCACATCTTCTTTATCTATTTGTCTATTGATGGATTCTTAGGTTGCTTCCATATCTTGGCTATTGTAAATAAGAAGTTGCACACTATTCTGAGTAGCGTGATGAAATTTCATGCTGTCCTGTTCCTTCCCGCCTAAGATGTGAATCATCCCTTTGTCAGAGTATCTACATTGTGTCCACCCCTGCGTGTTAGTCACTTAATAGCTGTCTTGGTTATCAGATCGACTGTCCTGGTATCTCAATGCTTATGTTCAAGTAACCCTTATATTATTTAATAATGGCCCCAAAGTGCAAGAGTGGTGATGCTCGCACTTTGAATATGACTAAGGAGTCATCAAATGCTTCCTTTAAGTGAAAAGGTGAAAGTTCTCAACCTAATGAGGCATTTTAGCATCTCACATTGTCATCACCATAAGAAGAAGGTACCATAAAATATTTTGAGAGAGAGAACATATTCTCATAACTTGTATTATAGTATATTATTACAATTGTTTTATTTTATTGTTAGTTATTGTTAATTTCTTATGTGCCTACTTTATAAATTAAACTTTATGATAGGTAAGTATATATAGGAAAAAACAATATATACAGGGTTTAGTACTATCCGTGGTTTCAGGCATCCATTGGGGCTCTTGGATAAGAGGGGCTACTGTATAATTGCAGGGCTTACCAAAAAATTAAAGGGCTTAAACAAAGACTGTCCAAGGTAAATCAGGCCAGTGGTCTTTCTACAGAAATGCCATTCTAGGCAGAGGGAAATACACTTGCAAATTACTGTTTAAAAACAACATAATGGCATTTTAATTGGTGTAGGATAAAAAATAAAATTAAAAACCCCACAAAAACCTACTCCACATCTGCTTTACAAGACTAGGAGGGCAACAGATAACCATTGCTGAGGAAGGGAGAAGATAGTTCTAGAATGATCTAGTACAGTCAGTTTAAGAATATGTATGATCTGAAAATGTCTTCAATTTTTAGTGGAAAAATGGCTAAGTTGGGTTAGAGTTGGGTTAATGGGCAGATTTGGAGACTGTAGAAGTTAAGGTATTAGAGTTGGGGATAAAAAAGAGCAAAATATTTAATTCGTTCAGATTAAGTTCACTGGGAAGTTTGCCTCAAAGAAGGGAGACGAAAGGTATCTGGCTGTGTGAATTAACAGAATTTAGGTTAACACACCTATTTATTTATTTTTCTTTTTAGATTTTTCTATTGCCTCTGGAAATAAAAGACTGTTAATTTGATACTGAGCTCACGACAGATATGGTGATAATGTGGTCAGAGGTATTGGTGATTGTTTGATTAACACGTTTTCTAAACAGAGTACAAATCGCCTGAGATGGCAGAGTTTATTGGAAGGTTAAGAAAAAGATGGGAAAAATAAAAGACCAAGAAGTATTTCCTATACTTAATTAGGATGTATTTCTACTTGGCTAAGTATTCTACTTGGTTAGTATTTCCACAAAAAATATTATATAGAAGTATTGATATTTATTAAGAAAAACTCGTGTATATGCATGTATATGTATAAACATACAAATTATATATATACATATATATATATATATATATATATATATATATATACACATATATATATGACATCAGTCAGAAAAAATCCTGACCTATAATTCAGTTCTTGTTAATATTGTGATTTTAATACAAATTCTATGTACTCCTATTTAACTTAGGAAAAACTGTGACTTTATTTTAATAAAATAAATTGTGAAATCGTGGGCAGAGCTAAAACCTGGGGCATAAATAATAAAGAAGTCTGTCTTTCAAGCAATAAAATTGCAAATGATGAGTACAACTTGTATAAAATCATGGATGGATGATGCTAAATTGGGAGGAGTGTAGGTGCGGATTGAATAATAACAAGATTGAATAATAACAATTCAAGAGGTTAAAAATGTGGGTGGAAAATGGAATGCAGTTCAGTACAAAAAAACAAAACAAAACAAAGACTGATCTGCCTGAGAATAATGAACTTTGTTCCAAAGTTCTTCAGTTATTCAGATTGTTCAAAATTATTCAATGTGTAGAAGAAGCCTACTGATAAGGCATTGAGAAATAAAAAAATGATGTGCTTTGGAGGTGAGGGAAGGAAGAGTGGGAGGTAGATTGCTTAGGCCAGAGCTAAGTGTTTTGCTTATTTGAATGTCAGGAAAACTCTTCTTGTACCTTAATATTTATAAATGACCTTCATTGTGGTCTCTTCTGTACCTTTCAAAAACTGTCAGTCAGCCTAAAAACGCCACTCACAATTTGAATTATGCCAGACTCGCAAATTCAGAGTCTCTCCTTCAAATAGAATAATGAGTGACCCATTAAGAAATGAGACTCTGAGAACGTCCTTCATCAGACAGTCTGGCTGTCCGTGGTCCTTGGCAGAATTGTAGTAGATCAGCAAGTCAACCTTGGTTGTGAGGCTATATGAGAAATCATTGAAAATTTTCTGCCCATGTAGTATATGTGGGTTTATTTCTGGGTTCTCAATTCTATTTCATTGGTCTGTGTGTCTGTTTTTCTGCCAATACCACGTAGAGAAAAGAAAGCCTCTTCAATAAATGGTGCTAGGAAAATTGGAATGCCATGTGCAAAAGAATGAAACTACTAGACTGCTATCTGTCACCATATGCCAAAATTAACTTAAAATGGATCAAAAACCTAAATGTAAGACCTGAAACAATAAACTGCATGGAAGAAAGCTAAAAACAGAAATGAATGGGATTAATCAAACTACAAAGCTTCTGCACAGCAAAAGAAACCATCGACAAAATAAAGAAGCAACCAACCAAATGGGAGAAGATGTTGCAAACAACACCTCTGATAAGGGCCTAATATCCAAAATATATAAAGAATTCATATAACTCAACAACAGAAAAACAAATAATCCAATTAAAAAACGGGCAGAGGACATGAACAGACACTTCTCCCAAGAAAACATACAAACAGCCAACAGATATATGAAAAGATGCTCAACTTCACTAGCTACCATGTTTCTCTGAAAAATAAGACTGAGCCAGATCATCAGCTCTAATATGTCTTTTGGAGCAAAAATTAATACAAGACCCGGTCTTACTTTAATATAAGACCGAGTCTTATATAAGACCAGTATAATATAATATAATATAATATAATATAATATAATATAATATAATATAATATAATATAATATGATATGATATGATATGATATGTTATATGATATGTAATATGATATGTAATATGATATGATATATGATATTTAATATGATATGTAATATGATATATAATATAAGACTGGGTCTTATATAAGACCAAGGCTTATATAATATAATTAATGTATTATATAATTATATAATTATATCATATAATATAATAATATCATATCAGATCTTATATTAATTTTTGCTCCAAAAGATGCATTAGAGCTGATGGACCGACTGGGTCTTATTTTTGGGGAAACACGGTATTAGGGAAATGCAAATCAAAACCACAATGAGATATCACCTCACACATGTTAGAATGGGTATTCTCAACAAAACAAGGAATAACAAGTGTTGGAGAGGCTGTGGAGAAAACGGAAGCTTCAGACACTGCTGGTGGAAATGTAAATTGGTGCAGTCACTATGGAAAACAGAATGGAGGCTCCTCAAAAAAATTAAGAATAGAGTTACCATATAACCCAGCAATCCCTCTTCTGGGTATCTACCCCAAAAATCTGAAAACATTTATCTGTAAAGATACATGTACCCCTACGTTCATTGCAGCATTATTCATGGTGGCCAAGACATGGAAACAACCAAAGTGTCCTTTGATATAGATGATTGGATAAAGCAGATGTGGTATATATACACAATGGAATATTACTTGGCCATAAGAAAAGATGAAATACTGCCATTTGTGACAACATGAATGGATCTTGAGAGATTATTATGCTAAGTGAAATAAGTTGAGAACCATATGATTTCACTCCTGTGGGATATAAAACTGAAAGCAACAAATGAACAAGACAAACAAACAAAACCTCATAGACACAGACAACAATTTAGTGGTTACTGGAGGGTAAGTGGGGAGAGGTGGTGGTAGAGGAAGGTAAAGGGGGTCAAATATCCTGTTTCCCTGAAAATAAGACCTAGCCAGACAATCAGCTCTAATGTGTCCTTTGGAGCAAAAATTAATACAAGACTCAGTCTTATATTATATTAGACCCGGTCTAATAGTAAAATAAGATTGGGTCTTATATTAATTCTTGCTCCAAAAGATGCATGAGAGCTGATGGTCTGGCTAGGTCTTATTTTCGGGGAAACATGGTATCATGTGTAGATACAGTTAATATTTTGAAAATTCTCAAGTAATGTAATTTTGATTCCTAAAATTTTAATTCTAAATTCTAAAAAATCCTAAAGTTATCTCATGTAAGTAAAAGAGATGATTTAGCAAAGTGGTCTAATTTTTGGTCCAACATAAGGTAAGGTTATAAACTAATGAGATGTACGAGTCTGTCCTTGGGTGTCATAAACCATCTCCGAAGGCAGAATGTTTTAAGCTGCTGCAGATGATAAAAAGGACTATCAGATGGCTTCTAATCTCAAAGAAGTTACAAACTGGAGAGAAAAACTTACACTGAAATAGTATTGTGTCAAAACAACAATCACATCTCTAGGCATAAAACCAACTCATGTGTTCATCCGTTGTCTTCAATGAACTCATGTTACTTGTTCTTATCAGAATAAGATAAGAGTTGGCTTATTAGGCCTACCACAGAGAAAATTATAGAATTATCTGAGAGGTACATAAGAGACCAGTTAGGCCCATCTTATTTACATTAACTCTTTCTGTTGCAGGGGATTAATTGCTTAAGCAAAGTGTGGAGGTACTGGTTCATTTGATATAATTGGCTCATGTTATCTTGGAGCAGCAGCTCAAACTTTGGTTTCTAAATACATTTGCCATACAAATAGAAATAGACTTGCTTAGAGAAATGGCTGATTCCAGAACTAGAGCAGAGGAAGTGTGAGCCTGGGACAACTTGATTTAAGAAAATGGAGTCATGTCAAAAGGACACAGAAACCAGTTCAAAGGGACCTCGGTGGTCAAATTTGGGACAATATGAACATCAAAAGGAGTAATGATGGCAATTAATTATTACATAAGCAAAAACAAACAAACACAAAAATTGCAGTGAGGAGGAAGGGCAGGGGAAGCGTTTCTTTAGGTAAGAATGCCATCTAATAACTATGGAAGGAATGATAGAATGAGATAAACACCACTATTTGCAGTCCCAAATGGAATAATCGAAGCAAGAATTATCAGTGGATGCTAAGTCCATTGTGAAAAATTGTTGGTAACTGGGACAGCCACATGGTACCAAATTATTACCCCAAGTTTTTTTACTGATATAAACGGTATGTACCCCTAAAATAGAGAGACGTGGCAGTAACCATCTTAAGCAAGTGATCAAGCTTAGCGTCAGTAATAATAGGATAACCTAACATTTTGTGTCTTGGGATGTGATGAAATACGAAGTTCACAGTATGAAGTATTGTTACCAAAACTGTTTAACTTGTATAAATATCTATACTTAGCTTTTTGGTTCACAGGAAATGCCAGTGATGGAGGAACAGATTTAATGACACCATGAGGAAATAATGAGACAAATGCAAAATGTGGAACATTTCTATATGATAACTAGTCTGGAGTCTTCAAAAAGTCAATGTCATTAAAAAAAAAAAGGCAGCAGAATTTTTAGATTAAAAGGTGCTGCAAAGATATAGCAACCAGCTGCAATGCATAAAACTTAATTGGATCCTAGATTGGGGGCAAATAGTGTAAAAAGACATTGGGTGGGCAATTGAAATTTGAATACGGAATGGATATTAGATAATGTGGAATTAATTTTCTTAGATGGGGTATGTAGGAAAACATCTTTATTCCTGGGAGATGCACGTTGAGTTATTTAGAAGTGAAGTGCCATGATGTCTGCAAAACAAATTTTATGAATAAATGAAGAGCTGGCACACAGAAGCACTTAGGGCAGTATGTTAGAGTTGAGTAGATGGAGTGTTTATTGTATTCTTTCAACTTTTCTTTTGGTTTGAATATTTAAAAAATACAATAAACTGGAATAAAAAATTCAACATGATGACAATAAAGCAGAAGTCTTGGGGTGGGTGGGCAGACTGGCAGGCACAGCTCTGTCCAGGGCATCCACAACTGCCCATTTCCTCTGACCCTGAACTCTGACCCTGTTCCTGTTCTTGGAAAGAGCCAGACACCCATGAGCGTCGCATGAAGCATGATCTGAGTGTTATCAGCCAACTTTTGGATAACTGTGACAATCTCCAGCTAAGATTCAGAGAGAAGCTTGCGGAAGAACCTTTTCTTATTCATTTTTAGCATTTCCAGTGTCTGGAGTATTGTAGGCATTCAAAAACTGTTGACTGAAAAAAATACGTAAATAAAAGGGGTGACCAAATTTGATGATTGCCTGGAAAAGCGAGAGCATACTAGAGACCTTTTTCAAATCCAGTAAATATTTGTAGAATTGAATAGAATTGAACTGGTTAAGGGATAAGTAAGGTTAAGACTGGTTCCAGAAAGAAGGTGAAGAGCTGCTTTTAAAATTTCTCTTGTATGTATGCAATAATGACTACATTCCAGATCTATATATATATATATTTTACTTTCAGTAATACTTGCTTTTCTGAATTAAAGATCAAAGCACTTGAGTGGAAGTTTACTGTAGTTTTTCCTCCACCAGGGGAAAATTTGAGTTTGGTGAGAAATTTTTAGAGGGTGGCATGTGCAATTATGCTTTTGTTCCTTGGTGAGCTATGAGTTGAACACTTAATTATGTAAAACATATTGCAAGAGAGCAGTTGCACAATCCCCAAGAGAGTAATTGTTGTCTATCTTGGCAGAATGCAAGGCTTTTAATCTGTAAATAAGCAATTCTGTGTGGAAGAGCTACATGCAGAGTGATTCTATGTCATAAAGGTCCTTTATGAATTTTTTAAAGTGCAAACAGTAACTGCACACGCCCATTGGCTGCTGTCTTTGTGCTACAAAGGGGTTGTGATGCTTCCCCTGTGGTTTTAACCTCTCCTGAAATATTTAAACATCTGCGAAGGATTCCTGTAAAGGGTAAAACTGCGTCTGTGTTAAGCCCATGAAAAATCTGAATGTTTCAAATGTAGAGGAAGTAAAATGTACCGTCTGTGAGTTAAAAAACGAACTGAGATGAAAAACAAAACAAAACATCGACTTAGTGCTTTAAAAAAAAGAAAACAAAGATGCAATAATTAGCTAATAGGTAGGTCTCTCACGTACCAGAGCTGAATAATTTTATTTTTATGTGTGCCATTGCAGCTCATCTTTCCAAACTGAATTAATTTGATTTCAGGATATGTGTGTACTTTGCTTGGGTGGAGCTGAGCCTTTACATAATGAAAGTAAATTCTGTTGGTGTTAAGGGTTGACCATAGCATCTGCTTTCCTTTTTGGCCCTCCTGCTAATGTTGGTGAGCTGAGCAGTAAGGTCAACTTCTCCACTTGACCACAAGGTCCCCCTCCTTTTACCAACTCAAGGACTTTATGTGGGTGACTGTCCCTCTCTCTTACACGACTAACTTTCCCCTCTCTACCAACGTACTCCTAGCAGAGTAGAAACACGCTCTAACAGCCTCCATTGCTTTTAAAAAGCCCTTCCTTGACCTGTCTGTCTTTCTGACTACCTCCTCAATCCTCTGTTCTCCTTTGTAGCAAAACTCCTCAGGAGTCTATATTCTGTCATCATTCCCTCTCTTTCCATTGTCTCTTGAACCTGCTCCACGCAGCGTTTCACACCAGTTGCCCACACGGAACCCGCTTTTGTCTGGTTGTTCTCATGACCTTCAGAGCCCATGGACAGCGTTTGGTTAAGATCTTATTTGACCACGAACAGCTGCTGACAAAGTTCATCACTCCTTCCTCCTAGAAACACTTTCTTTACTTGGCTTCAGGGAAAACCCATTTTCCTACTGTTCTTCCTCACTGGTCACTCTTCTTGGCCTCTTTGTGGGCACATCCTCTTTTCCTGGTTCCCCTACGGTTACCTGGCCCCAGGTCCTCTCCTCAGTCTTCTCCCAAAGTCATCTTAGACAACATTATGGTTCAAAGCGTTCTGTATACTCTGAAGACTGCCAAATTTATGTCTAGAGTATACACCTGTACCCTGGACTCCAGACTTGTATATCCAGTTACCTGTGCCTCATATCACATTGGATGACTAATAGGCATCTCAAATTTAACCTAGACAAAGTGTGACACCTGGTCTTTCCACAGTTGTCTTTTACTTGGATTATTGCAATAGCCTCCTTTCTGTTTGCCTGTCTCCATCCTTTCTCCAACCCCTTTCAGTCTACATTGAAAACAACATCCTAAAGCCCCCTTTTAAAGCATCTTATCATCTCCCTCCTCTGCCCCAAGGCCTGCAGTGACTTCCTGTCTCTGTCAGAGTGAAAACCTGTCCAACGAACGCCATCATCCTCTGATCCCATTACCTTTCTAGCTCACCTCCTGCCTTCCTCCTTGTCACTCCCTCTGCTCTAGCCACATTGACTCCTTCCGCAGACACTCTGCCTCAGGGCTCTGGTGTGGGGTCCTACTGTGTTTCCCTGAAAAATAAGACCTAACCGGAAAATAAGCCCTAGCATGATTTTTCAGGATGACATCCTCTGACCATAAGCCCTATGGCGTCTTTTGGAGCAAAAATTAATATAAGACCTGGTCTTATTTTGGGGGAAACATGGTACTTTAGGCTGGAGTACTCTGGCCTGTAATTCTGCCATGGCTTGTGCCATCACCACCTTCAAATCCCTGTTTCTTCATTTTCTTCTCACTGACATCTTCAGTAGCCATCACATTTAAGCTTCCCTCCCCCACCAGCTCTCCTGAACCCTCCTCCTGGCTTTTTCTCTATTGTGCTTATTACTATATGCAAATGAAAACATTTACGTTTTTTGTTCTTGTTGCTAGGTTGGTTCTTGTCTGGCTTCTCTCATTAGAATATGAGTTTTATGAGGATATAAATTTTGTCTGCCTTGTTCACAGCTGTGTCCCCTCTGCGGGAGAGAGACTGGGTACTCGATAAATAATGCTGAAGGAATTACTGAAAAAAGCCGAGGGGTTCTTCCTTGCCATTTTTATAGCATTCTGGGTGGGACAGAGGATGGATGGTATTCAGAATGATTCACTACATACTAACAGTTGTTTCCCATTCCTCAGTTTCTCTGTTTGAAGAACATAAGGACATTCCTCACCGCCTGTTGCGAGACTTTTGGAATGAGAAAGAGTGAACTCTTTGAGGCGTTTGATCTGTTTGATGTTCGTGACTTTGGAAAGGTAATTACATTTTATTTTTTATATATTTATTGGAGAACATTTAATCAAATACTTATTGTTTCTTATCTTGTTGAAGTAGGAATGAGACGTAAGTGGTCTACGTATCTGAATTATGTAGTTGAATTTCACATAGATGCCTTAGCCAAAAAATAAGTAGCAGTACCAACTGTCTCAATGAGATTGAATAAAGGGAATCTTTCATCCAGAAGTTAACTTTTCCTTCTGGTTACCTAATAGGGTAGAATTACTCCATCTTTTAGATAGTTCATTGGGCCCTCATGTCTGAGGACCAGTATTCTTTCCCTCCAGTCTTCTCTATATCCGAAAGGCTCTGAATTTTTGGAAGTAGAGAATCTTCTGTTGAGGGCCCTTTTTCTGTTTTGAAATGGAGAAGACATGACTCACTGAAATGTTTGAGATTGTTGAATAACTCCTTTGCTTGGATTTCAGCAGATATATGTTGGATTTCAATGATATTTGTCACATGGAAATGTTTTAATGTTTATGGTTATTGTGTGTATACCAAGTACTTGTGTATAATAGGTGACTGAAATCATCCTTTCAAAAGTTATGGTCAATTGTTTTGTAGTCACTGGGCATAAAGTTAAATTTATTACATGTAAGAAGCCATAAAAGAGTCAGGTAATTAAGGAGACTTTATTTTAGTTCCTGCTGACATGATTGCATTATGAAAATAAGCACATAGGAAGGGAACAAATGAAATGACATTGAGAAGTTTGCCCTTATTCTTGTAATTCAGGTGCTAGTATCTCATCAAAAGTCTATTTGTGGGTGACACTATTAGATTTTTTTTAAAATTAAAGTTTATGGGGGGTGACAATTGTTAGCAAATTACATAGATTTCAGGTGTACAATTCTGTATTACATCCTCTATAAATCACACTGTGTGTTCACCACCCAGAGTCAGTTCTCTTTCCATCACCATATATGGACCCTTTGCCCTCCTCGACCACCCCTCTTTCCCCGAATTGATTTCTAAGATGGAACATTTTGGTTATAAAATAAAAATCAAACAATGAATTGGTTTGCTTGGCAGTGGGAGTAAATAGCACAAAGTTAGAACAGAAAACATAAGAAATTTGATGCTGAAATGCAGCCAGATGGGGAAGCCACCTGATAGGGAAGGGTTGCATTCTTGATCAAGAATCAGTTTGCAATCTTCTGGAAGTCCCCCGTCTTCTTAATCAGACTACCTGCCAGCTTGGAAGTCTGCACAAAAGGAAATGGGTATAAGAACTCAGTTTCCAAGATCCCTTTTCTCTGGCAAGCTGTGCTTTAACTGCTTCGAGATCCAAAAAAGTGATGGAGAATAACGTATGATAATACAAATACAAGGAACTGAAAACAAGCTTCCTAGTAAAGAGCTGCTAGCATATTTGTGTGTGGCCATGAAACGGGGCTGTGAAGGCAAAGAGGAATCTCAGGTGAGGGGCACAGTCCTTCTAAGCTGTTGACCCTGAAAGATTCCCTAACAGCTTACAAAGATATTTCTTTTTCTATCCTTTGAAACTTCCCCTGTTTTTGTTTTTTAAATCTTTGATTTTCCTTCCTTTTCACCCTGTCTTTTGGGGAAATGAAAAAGAATGGGAGAAATGAAAAACGGAAAAAAAAAACCACCCGGCTTTAAAAAGTTTTTCTAGGAGCTCTTCATATTTTATTTAAATTTACAAGAAATGGTGTTGACAAAGACTGGAAAATCATAAATTCTTTAGAAACACATGGCCTTGGTCTGGTGGAATAATAACATTGCATGCTAGATTGATTAGACAATGGAAGCTTTGTAGGAGAGCTGAGATTGTAAAAAGTTGAATGCAAAGGGATAAACTGTATGCTCCTCATGAGTAAATGTGTTTCTGGCTACTGAAAATATTTTGGCAGTGGGAAGTCGACAGCAGAATTAAACTTGGAATTGTGGCTGAGAACTTGATCCTCTACTTACTACCGACAATTAATCATGTACATTTTTGCTACCGCCAAGATTGCTGCAGCTAGCTCTTCAGAACTGTACAAGGCTTAAATAAACCACTGAAAATTGACGAATTTAGGGTGTTGCTCCGTAGTTTACCAGCATTACTACTATTAAACATTATTACTCTAAGCAAAACCACCAATACCATGACTTACTGAACACTTTCAATATGACAGGTGGCTTTTCAACTTTCATATATATATATATATATATATATATATATATATATGCATATATATACACACACATATACATATATAATTTTTATTATAAATTATATATATTATATAATATATAATATATAATGTAATTACATATATATTATAAATATAGTATATATATATATATGATTTTTTAAATCCTCATAACAACCTATGAGGTGTAAGTACTTTTATTTTCCTCATTATACAGGTGAGAAAACCTGTACCTCAAATCATATATCTAATAGAGATTGGAGCAATGGTTTGAAAACAGATCTGGCTGATTCTTCACTGCTTACCATAGTACAGACATTCACATAGCAAGTACCACGGGCCAGCGTGGTCCTAACTGCTTTGCACATATTAAATCAACCCTCAGACCAATCCCCATAGACACTATTTACAGAGCCTAGATTTTTCCGTAAGCAACGGAATTTGGATAATTCATGCAGGTTAAAAATTTTAAGTTTAAAAAACATGAATAAACTGTTAATTTAGAGACAAAAAGTTTCCTGTTAGTGTGAAAGGACATTTTAATAGAATGTAGACAGGTGAGTTTATTTCTCTCCATTCCTTGGGATTTAACTCAATTTTCAGTTAACTTAAAATGAGAAATATTTATTCTGCGTGCTTCTCTCTGCCTCAATTCATACAAATAATGAATCTAGGATTCGTATACTTGTATGTCTGGCACTTTTTTGCTCTGGAATATATTAATTGTGACAATGGTATCTAATGATTTGGTAGCATTTTGAAGCTTTCAGAGTGCTTGGGTTACTGACCTCATTTGATTCTCAAAACAGTCTTGTGAAGGAAGCAAGTTAAGTGTTACCATTTTTCAGACGAGGGAATTGAGTGATGGGGAGGTTAAATGGTGATTTGGTGGTCTCCGTTCTTGGGGACACAGGAGGATCTGGAGCTCAAGCCTTCTGACTTCTCAGGCCTCTGCTTTTCTTGTCTGCCATGTATGTCTTGGTCTCGCTGTTGTGTGGATGCTCAGAAAAAAGGATGAAGTCATAGGAGAAAAACCAAAGGAATTTACAAAATTAAAAAGCACAAGTGATCTGTCACTTGGCATCTAATTACACTGTATCTTTAGAAAGAGGTAAACTTTAGGATAGTGCACGAGTCTATATAATTGTGGTTAAGGTTAATGACTCTAAATAGACAAACATTTCACAGATTCATGTCCGGATACACACAATCAATTTTTAGCTGCTCTCCCCTTTCCTCATTGTGGTGTATTCTGCCTAATATTTGTCCAAACTTTTCCTGAGTTTTGGGTTCAGGAAATCTGCTTTGCATCATAGGCTTTGATATGGATGTGTTTTCTCTCGCAAATCAGGAAAATCCTGGGGAAGTGCTAATCAGCACAAATCAATGATGATTTTTAAATTTAATTTATGAGATGGTGGAGAACACATATTTTGGGCGCTCTCGACGTATTACAATTTTTGCCTTGTAACGTCACCTTGAATTTTCAGTGTTGAGCTCTTTACCCAATGTTAGTAGGGTATTCATTTCAATTCAGACTCATATGTCAACAAAAATGAGAATAGTTCTGAACGCTTTCTATACTTTGATTTTTTTGAAAATGTCACAGACAGGTGGGGAATGAGCTTAGTGACTTGAACTTATTTAGGAGTCAACAGAGCCCTTGAGGGTAACTGACTCCCACTCTCAGGATGGTTAAATACTGAGAAAATTTCCGGAAAGAGGTGTAGTCCTTGTCTTGCTGAGTTTTGTCCCTGCTCTGAGGTGGGCAGAGCTTGGTGTCCATTTAAGAACCCTTATAATCTTCTGTCTGGCTTGATGGGTTTGTGTTTTTGTGTGATGCCGAAAAATCATTTACTTTTTCACTTTACAAAAAGATGAATCCTTTTCTGGCTTTCTAGAAACAAAAAGAGTAAAATCTTGTTAGTTGACTTCTTTGCTTCAGAAATATAATATTAACAAAGACCATTTTCCCCCTAGAATATTAGAAATTGTTGATTCGTTTTTACATTGCAATGGGATCTGTAAATTTGCTCACTGCCGTGCTGCCTATAAAGGGTTTTCTATTCCTATGTTCAGTTTGTCATTTTCTGATGAACATTTTTGCTGTTTGGAGACTTTTCCTACTGAGCTTTCTGTTGGCACATTTATAGTAGGACTTCTAGTGGGTAGTAGAAACCAGGCCGTTGTTGCCCACATGAGTGATGAAGGCAGCTCCTTCCTCTGGTGACTCTGGGTGGGTGTAGGGCCTGCTTTCTGCTTCCCACAGACTTCACATTTGTTGTTTCAAGTATTATAAAGCACCTTGCAAGTGTAAGGTAACGTTTTCTTGAATCAAAGAGAGTCACACATGGCCAAAGATAGTTCCAGCTGATTTAGTAGCAGTAGGAGAGTCCAGGACAGAAGGAAGACATAGCATCGGCTTAAGGGTGGGTCAGGGACAGAGGTACGGACATTATTGAGAAGAAGTAGTGTCATGTTTTGGTTAAAAACATGGTTTCTGAGTTGGCTCTCAATTTGAATTCTGGCTATATTCCTTACGAGTGTGTAATCGTGGGCAAGTTACTTAACCTCTTTGAGCTTCAGTTTCTTCATCTATAAATTGAGGTTAGATGAGAAATGAGATAACGCATGTAAAGTGCTTAACAGAGTATCTAGGTCCAATGTATGTACTATTGATAAGTAGTGGGTGTTATTATTTTTATTGTTACTAATATTACAACTGTCATTACTAGTGTTAATTGGTTTCAGATTCACTGGTATACGTAGGGGTTGAATTGTAAATTGAGTGCAAGAACTAATGATATTGGAGGAGCAAGATTAGGAAATGAACTTTGTTCTTTCTAACGTGGTATTACCTAATCTGTTTTATTCCGCATAGCCATCTTTCTCCCTCCTGTGGCCTTAGATCTTCTTGGAGAAACCACCCTTTTCCCTTTTCCAATCATGTTGTTTGGATGATTTAATCAATGGATTTAATTGATTTAATCAATTAATCAATTTAATCAATTAGACTATCCCATCCCTTTGGCCATAGAGATGGGTTTGGGGATGGGGGCAGTCACTCAGCTGGGACCGATACGTGTTGAGACATTTGCACGAGCAGTTTTGTTTTGCTCTCCTCCTGCTATGGAAGGGTGTGGAGGAGAGCTTGGAGGAGCTCAGCCGTCTGGATGTCACATGGAGTTTCAAATCAGACCCGGTTCAGAGGGAGTAGAGCTAAGGAGGATCCTAGTGGTATCATGTAAGGCTGGAATCAAGCAGTGCCCAAAGCTCAAATACATACATCTGTGGATTTTTGCATGACATGAGCCAGTGCATTCTTCCTTTCTTTCTTCCTTAACCCAGTTTTCCTTAGTTCTTGCAACCAAACGTGAGAGAAATCTAAGGGACTCACCTGGTTTTCTCAGATGATTTCAGTTGGGTAGATATGTGAACCTTTCTTCTGTTATCAAAGTTCCCTACCACTTGGAGACCATTCTGTAGCCTCAGTATCTTCTGTTGTATATAGAAGAGGAGACATGAACAGAGTCCTAGAGCATCTCTGTTTTGCAGCATGTAAAGAATCAAATAGAAGTATAGTCTCAGCTTTGTGGTAAATTATTACTTATCATTAACTCAAGGGGTATCATGGATCTTCAGGTTGGGAGGAGACTCTGAGTCATCAGACATCCTTCTCATGTTTATCTGTGCATTACAAGATGAGGAAATGGGCACGCATGCCTCTGCAGACCGGGAACTGCTTTCTCCTGATGCCCCCCAGCCGTGTCTGTATATTTGGACTGTACAGAATGATTTGAAAATGACCTGAAAACCTCAGGGTGAAAAGGACTTAGAAGAGCCTCTCACTCCATCACCTGGAAATGAACCGGGCTCAGGGATATTTATACTGATTTGAACAAGATGGTCTAAGAAGTCAGAAAACCCTACAGGATTCTGTGTGACCACTTAGCTGTCACTTCACCCATCTAATCCTCAGTTTCCTCGTCTATACGTGGGATAATAATTTCTACCATACAGAATTGTTGTGAAAATAGGGTTAATTGATGTAAAATACCTGGCTTATTACTCAATAAATGATCAAGTGTATGAATTTAGATCCAGTCTGGAACTGATAGTTTGCATAGATCATGCAGAGTTCTGAATGTGGATAGGGGTAAAGTCAAAATGATGATTCTAGTGGCATTTTCCTGAAAACTCCTTTACTTAGCTTGCTTCTCTCTGGCTCAGAGTATTAAGACAATTACAGTACAGACGTGTGTATGTATGTAGGCACACATATGGTTATTTATCCCTTATGTTTTCCTGGGCTTTTGTGGTAAGAATATGCAGGTGATTTTTTTTTTTTTTTTTGCATAGAGAGTTTAGTTCAGAGATCTGCAATGAGATTTTCACTGAAGGTAGTTGATGCCATAACACTCATCAAAGGTCCCTCCCATCGCCCCCGGGTATAAACCAAATTAGCAGCTATATCAGATTCAGGATTGGAGATTTGGTTCTTTAGCACTTTAAATACATTGCCATTTAAAAATAAATTTGAGCTTGCTGAGAAAACCAAGGGATACTTAGTTAACTTAATGTAGAAAGAGCTTTAAAATTGTTTGTGTAATGGAAATTCACCACTCTCTATATTATCTCCATTAAGAAACTGTAGTGTTCCCCACCCCCAAACACACACATAGCTTATTAGCAGAGACCTGCTTCTGTCAAGCCGTCTTTACATTGTGAGCTCAAGTTTCTGTCCCATCTGTACTGTATGTCTTAGGGGAGTATTTGCTCCGGCTGCACCCTGCAGTGTATATTTTTTCTTCCCAGCCTGACTTGTCCACCTCAGAGTGTTCTATAAGGGTACATGGACCTCCTCCCACCCAGGCTGTGCTGTTACGCCAGGCCAGCCTCTCGGCATTTGTACCTGGGTGACTGGTGGATCTCCATGTCCCCATGCCCGGCTTCCAGACCTCGTGTGAGCTCGGAAGCTTGCCCTGCAAAGGAGCACGTGTGTGTCGACACAGCAATACTTGAGAACCTGTGATGGTTTCCTACTAACTGTGTGTCTCCTTGGAACTCTGCCTGGCTTTCCCAGTCACAAGAAAACCCTCTCAACCAAAGGCTCCTCAGCTTTTCTTGGGTACAGGTGGCCTCAGGGACCACACCTTGGCATGAGTTGAAAGATCCTTATTGGCTCATGCATGCACATTGATCAACAACTAGGAACATCTTTCACATATCTGTATGTACCCAGGATGAATCATTTTGACATGTAAATGTAATCTCTTTTTACAGTTATTTGAACTCCTACTCTTATTAAAAGTTTGACGTTTCTCTCTCGAAGAATTTTCCATCCTAAGTTATTCAGGAGTCTCTGGGGCTTTCACAGTCCACAGGGCCCCAATTAGTCATGCTTGCAAGCACCCTGAGGAGCGGTCCTGGGTGGTTCCTTCACCAGCTCTGATGCTGGCATGCCCTGTAGTTCCAGCGCGGCTCAGCCCCACACCACCCAAACCAGCTTCCTTCTGCCCCTACAACATTCTAGCCTCTGTGTGGAGCCTGGCCAGGCCACATTTCCCCAGCTTTGCAGTGAATTCTCTTCAGGGGCTCCTGGTATCCTTTCCTTCCAGCAAGTTTGGGTCAGGACTTCTTATTCGGCTCCTATGGGGATACCAACTTCCACTCTCAGAGCAGCCTTGGGGATCTCTGGTGTCGTTCCACCCAGAAGGTCTTGGACTTTTATCCCACACATCAGCCAACTTCCAGCCTCCAGCTGGCTCAGCCTATGAGGGGTACTGTGAGGGGTCCATCTCTGTCAGCCTACAAAGTCCTCCTTCAGTTTCTCCCTGCTGAGCAGTAGGTGGCTGCCTGTATTTACTTTACTGAGGGAGAGCTCTCCAGGGATTCCTTCCTGAACAAAGAAAGCTTGTTCCAAGGCCTCCTTTGTGTCTATTTAAGCCAGAAGGAAGGAATAGCTTCTGCCCTTCCCATATCTATCTATAGATAGATCTATAGATATATATCTGGTCCTTAACACAATTTCTGCATCATTAACAGTATTCCCCTTTGTTTTTGCACAGAGCTGCACTTTTTAGGAACCTCTCTATTTCAATCTCTTTGCTGGTGTATTTCACAAGCGCGTTTAATACTGGTCCGATTTTCCTATTCTTACCACATTTCATAGAACCCTAGTACATGAGCTGTTCAAGGATCATTCTTTTTACAACTGAGTAATTATTCAAGTTCATTTTTTGGTCTGCTTTCTAATTGTTTTTGAGTTAGTTCAAAGAACTCTTCAGTTTTCTAACCTTAATACAGTTGAAAACTTCCAGAACCACATTTCCCAAGGATGCCCATTGTCCCGAGAAGTGTCACTAGGGAAAAATGTTACTAGCCTGGGAAAAACATCCTTGTTTAAATAAGTTTGGTGGACGCTGCATGTTCTACCCCTCCCCCTATGGGAGGGACACAGCATAGTAAAGCACTGAAGAGTCCTGAAGTGAGGGACACAGTTACATGTGCTTAAGTTCGGATTGCTAAAATTTGTATCTGGGTAGCTTTGAGGCATTATGTGATCCCTTCAAACTCACTCTGTTAAAACTGAACTACTTTTCCCCACCTTCTTCAAGCCCATGTCTACCTGGGGAAAGCTGTTCCTTAGCTCACACTGCCAGGAACTAAACAGTTGCAAAGGCCTTAGCTAAGGCGCCTCACCCAGACTATTGACATAATCTCCTAAGTGAATGTACCTGCCTTTGAGTTTGAGTCCCTCCAAACTAAACTTCAGAGCAATCTTAAAGACATGCAAAAATGGTTATGTCACTCATAAGTTTAGAATTTGATAGTGGTTCTCTGTTGCTTATAAGAGAATAAAATCCAAACGGTTTTACAAGTCACCCGAGGTTATTCGTGGTCAGGTCCCTTGCCTGCGTCTCTCACCTTTTCTGCTTTCCTACCCCCATAAAACTCCTTGCTTCAGTCCCACCAAATTATTAAAGTTGTCGTCATTCTCCAGATGACTATTTATTAACAGGGCTACTTGGGCCAGGAATGCCCCTTCCTCCCCATGTCTCTTGTCCCCTTGTCTTTAGGGACTTCACGATAGCACACACGCATACACTGCCTCCAATCTGAGAACGTGTGTGTGCTTTATCTAGAGCTCTGGGTGTAGTCGGCTCTTGGAGGTATCAGATCCCCCTGGGCCTGACTTTGTCCACTTGTCTCTTCCTGTTTCTGAGTTCTCGCTGGACCTGTGTCCTCCTACAGAAATGTGGCCTTGACACATTAAATCGGCTCTCTTCCTCAGCTCCTGCTGAGACTTTGAACAGCCTGGGCGTCCCCCTCCCTTCCCCAGCGAAGTTAACATCTCAGAGCCTCTGTGCTTTGATCTACCAAAGGGGCCTGCTGGTGGTCCTGCCTCACAGGATGGTAGTGAAGAGTATCAGCCAAGTTCTGTGCTGCCCTGCAGCCAGCAGTGTGGGGCGGAGGCTCAGTCAGCGGCGACTTTTCAGCTATTCACCCATCAGCCTTCGTTCTGCGAATATTTGCTCGCTCCCTATGCCAGGCACCTGCCAAGTCAGGGTACACAGGCGGTTTCCTGCCCTTGAGGTGTCGTTGGGGGTCAGGAAACAAAACAAGGAAAGCGGAAATAAACAACAAGATAATTATTATACAAGCCGTGATAAGAGCTACGGAGGAGATAAACAATAAAATGATGAATTCCTGGAGGCAGCCATGGAATTGAGTGAGCCTGGGTGGTGCTGGAGACGCAGTGGGGGAGGATACTGACTACCGCATACTCACGCATCACGTTTTAAGTGGTCATAGAGCAAGCACACGTTAGCTAAACGCGAGTCCCACGTCTTCCAGTAGAACCCCTTGTGATGGCCCTTCAGCTTGGTCTCAGCTGCGTCAACTCTCAAATTCCATCTGATTCTAAATTGCCGCTTATTGGCAAATGTAATATGTACATATTTTATAAAGTAATATTTTGATTTGATAATTCTTAGTTGTGTAATCCTCTCAGAAAATACCTAGTCTTGGGCTTTTCCTTTTAGCCCAGGTCTACTCTATTTTCAGCAGTATTGACATCCCTTTACAATTTTAGTAAAGACTAACTGTGCATGTACTTTGGAGAGATTTAAAGGCGTGGTAAAGAGGTAAAAGCATGACAGAGGTTGTTGCTTTGATTTTGCATGCGCACTTGGTATAATTATGAAAATGTTGTCAATTCCAGAAAGGGAAATCTACGTTGAGGACTGAAATTCATCTTCTCTTTGTTGTCTCAAGGGTTCCTCCAGAACCCTTTAGAACGCTGAATCTTTTGGGTAGTATTTTTCAAAAATTCTGTTGGATTCCTAATACACATGTAAATAAACACACAGATATGGGTTTATAGATACACCAAGATATAGTATGTGCATCTATAGACATATTGTCTGTAGTAACTTATTTATTGAACCTTATATTTATAGCCATAGTCATAAAATAATGATTTTTTAACTTATATACAGAGGGTGCCAAAAAATGTATACACATTTTAAGAAAGGAAAAAATTGTGTTAAAATTGTGCTGATGGCCACCACTTTGAGCACCTCTTGTAATTGCAGAAGTCAAATGTGACTTGTATTCATCTTTTGTTGTCAATATATGTTGAGTATTACAATTTTAATACAGTTTTTTCCTTTCTAAACATGTGTATACAGTTTTTTTGGCGCCCTCTGTACATATATTGTCTTAAGTACCATAGAGTTTGACATTGTAATCCCTATTACATGATGACCTATCTGAGCTTCACTATACCTTTGGTTAAGGTTGTTCGTGTATAATATAAGCTTTCTTGAACAGGCTTTTAAACCAGAGGTGCTTTTAATCCTCTGTTTAAGGAAAGCTCCATTTTGCAGAAGATACAAGTAATTAAATAAATTATTACAACATATAGCATGCTAAGTGCCATAATTAACTGAAAAACGAAGAGATGCTGTGGAGGACTGCAAGAGAAAAGGCATCAGCTCTTCCTAAATGTGGTTAAGAACAGTGCTTCAGAGTGTATCCTTCCGCTGAACCTAGACAGGAAAATAAGGGGGGCGCTGCTGGCTGGTATTTGTTAAGTACTCACCAAAGCCGTGTCCTTATGTTACCATTTTACTTTATCTGTTTTATGGCTGAAGAAATAGGTGCAGAGGTATATAAATAAATCAGAGCTTATAGACGATGAGCATGGATCTGAGACAATGTCTGTGTAACTTTAAAGACCACATTCTTAATGATTTTACTGCACTGCTTCTAAGCAGAAGTGGGTAAGCACCTTCTAGATAGAGGGAAATGTCATGTGGGAAGATATAGAAGGGTAGATCCACGTGGAATGTTTGGGGTTCTGCAGAGAGTCCTTGTAGCTTGAGTCCTTGTAACTGGGGAGAGCTGGATCTGAAGGCTCCAGAGATTGGGGCTAGAGTTTGAGGGCTCAGGGATCTTATAGGGTCTCCATTGATTTTTATGAAGGGCCAGTGAGTGGCTTTTAACAGACAGATGTGAGGTGACCCACTGTGCACCTGAGCTAAGCACTGTCAACGGGAGAAGGCTGTAGAGTACTGTTGTCATGTCAGCAGCTGGAAGAGCAGGTATGAGACTGAAGCTGTGTGGTTGAACACTATGCAGACCTTTACCAGAGCATGGCAAGAGGGGCGCAGAGTGTGGCAAGAGGGGCTCAGAGTGTGGCAAGAGGGGCGCAGAGCGTGGCAAGAGGGGTGCAGAGCATGGCAAGAGGGGTGCAGAGTTTGAGACCCATGACCCATGACAGGGTAAGGACAGAGAAGAGAGAACATTGACTTCTGGAGCTTCTCTTGGATGACTGGAAGGGAAGCTGAGTTCACAGCAAGGGACGATAATGAAATAGGTGCAAATTAGTTTTGTTTTTTTTTAATTTAAGAGCGTCCTAGTGGCATTTATACTCACTTTCTGTGGATATATTTTGCAACCCAGTGGGTATTTTATCAGTTTTGTTATTCAAAGGTTTTTACTGTATTTGCCATTTTTAATTTTCCTTGTATTTCATTTTTGATATTTTTTTTGTACTTGATTATCTAGTGGAGACTTGATCTCTGGTAGAACGCTTAAAACCTTTTTTTGGGGGAGTGTTGTTATTTCTTTTAAGAATTGAAATATTAATTTTTTTGTGATAGGAAACTTTCTAGGAAGATTTGTATTTCGAAGGCGATGGCAAATCCATGCTGATTAGTATGCCCGTTCTTATTCCCAGCTTAGCTGTAGGGCCATAGCCCACGTCAGCTGTATCCAGAGATCCTTACCCTGTCACATTGGTTTAAAGGTAAGGTTTAGTGTTTCCAAGTTACATATGGAGTTCATTGAGTCTAACTTGATTTTAATAAATTGTTATTATGAATATGATGGTTGAGAAACCCACAGGGAGAGTTGGTTAACTGCAGTGCATGATTTTATAATAGCCAATTGACTTGTCTATACAAGCAGCTGTGATGCAAAACTCTTGGCCTTTCGCCCTTTATCTGTCGTGCCTATATGTTTCCCATTAACAGCATCTTTTAGAAAAGGAGGGCGGTATTGTCCATATTTATTCTCCCTTTTGTTAATGGCTTATGCACGTCTGGAGGAATAAAGACGTGCTGGCCTTTGCTTTCCATGCTCAGTGACAGCAGTGGTGTGTGTGTGGCTGGCACTGGATGAATGCTGTCATGTGCGTGGGACTGGCAGAGGAAGCGTGCATCAGAAGCGTTATGAACACCAAACAACTACAGGATACGATACTTGGTAGTCCCTGCAGCTGCGTGGAGTTCAGCCATGCAAGCTTCCTCTGGATAGAGTTTAGTTTCTGAGTCACTTGTTTTCCACCTAAGCACCTGTGTCTTTGGAGGACTGCAATGGAGAAAGATGAATTGATTATGAGCCTTTCTTTGGTTTGCCTCAATGCCATTTCTAAGGCCCTTTGGGCATGAAAAGTCCTGCTGAATCAGCATAATATCCAAGGACAAATAGGGTCGGGACCAGCCAGTGCGTAGAGTAGTTGAAAATCATTAGGTTAGAATGAATAAATGGCACTTAAATCTTCCAGAATATTCCCCCTGGAACTGTGTTTGCACACAATTTCACACTAAATGTGCTTGATGACCCTCAGAATATGCTTTACCTTGCTATTCTCATCCTGTTTCTGTGCAAAAGATATGAAGGATAATGCTTGCTGCTTCTGTGTGGGCAGGTACCTCATACATCATTTCCACTCTTAAAATTGTTCTTCTAAAGTAGCTGCCTACTCATAGTTCATCTTAGAATGATCACCTTAGAACGGTTATATTAGGTATGGGAACATACACTACACCATTTTTTATTGGTCAGTCTAGGTCACGTTTTGATGCTGATTGACAGCATTAGCTGTGGATTGGGTAAGGTAATAAAAAAATGCATTGAAGGCTAGATTCAGGTTAGAACAAACTCTGTCTGCTCCCTAAGTCTCCAAAGTTGAACGTTGCTTTAACAAAACCACTTCTGAAATTTTTCTAATAGCCTGGGAGGTTTTTGAGAGGAAGCAGCAGAAAAATGTGAATTTATTGACTGTCAGATGATAAAGAACAATTTCTTAGGGAGCTAGTAGTTTAAAATTTCATAGCATTATTGTGAAACTACTATAAAATATAATAAAAGGGAGATAGTATTAATTAGTATTGGTTTTCCAAAAAATTATTGAGTGTTTTTCACATTTGTTGTAACTTGGATTTTCAGCAGTAGACTGCCCACAAGATTTTCATAAATAAATAGACATTTAAGTAGATAAATAAGCAATGAAACACATTTCCTCATTGTTCTTACACTGTGCTGTGCTCATAGTTGGACTCCCTTGTACAGTATTTGAAAGATTCCTAGTGATGGCACAGAAGTTTCCCAAGTAGCAATAGTTCCAATTAATGGATATTGAGTTATTTAGAAAATCATCACTAATGTTAAACCATAATCTGTCTTCCTAAATTTTCTACTCATTGATCCTGGAGCAGCATAAAATTAATTTATAAATCTTCTATGGGACAATCCTTCAAATGTGGGAAAATTTTTATGCTCCTCGAGGTCTTTTCTTCTTGAAATAAACAAAATAAATATCCTCAGTTCTTTCTTTATCCAGCCCACGTCTGAGGATAATTTGCAATCTCTTATCATGATGACACATGTAAAACAGAGCAGTTAAAGATTAAAACATTTAAAATTGAAAAGGAATTAGAAGCTAATTAGAGGAAGGGATACACTACCATCACACCAGGTAGGTTAAGGATTTCATTTATCTGTGGGCTGTCTTGAAGTCAAGCACAAAACAGATTAATTCAGATGAACTAGCCTGAGAGCCTTTGTGCCCAGTGGAATTTGGAAAGAACAAAGTAAGTCTAAGAATTAAAAAAAAAAAAATTGTTATAGAAATAAACGTACAGAAATGTAGAGTGCTACACTGACCATTTATATACTCATTATTCAAAAGTTGTTAATATTTGACCACATTTGCTTTATGTGCTATTACTATATGTATATGTATATGTATGGTTTGCTGAACCATTCAAAGTAAATTCTAGGTAAGCATCATGACATTTGCATCCTAAACGTCCTGGCATAGAATTAACCCCTGGTCCTTTGCAGAATGTGAAAGAATTCACAGACTCAAAAATAAAAATAAAAAATAGAAGTTAGAGTTTATTTAAGAAGAAAGTCGCTGGCAGAGAAGCTGCCAGGGGAAAGGTCTCAAGCGAAAAAGTTTCCCTAACTTCAGGTTGTCTTTTTCTTATATAGGAAAGGGTAGGCAAATTTTCTTACAGCAGATGTGATATCCATCTGACGTATAGACTGAGGTTATTTTATTGACATGTGCAGGTTATACAACTAGTTTCTTTCTGCACATGCTCTTACTCATAATGCATACAGAAAAATCTATGGGGGGGGAGGGCCAACCCTTAATGTTCATTTTATTCTAATTGTGTTATAATGAGGCTGGAGTTCAAGCCGAGGTCAGGCTCTAGCGATCTGCACAGGTGTCAAAAACTTGATTTTTCTGGTTGGGTCTTAGTCTCCTTTTTCTAAGGATGTTTGGCAGGAAGATTTATGTCTAGGGGCTGAGTTTGGGCAGTCCCTGGGGAGGGAGGTACAGGCCAGGCCGGTCCTGCTTGGGCTCACTTTTATGAACTCTTTTTCTGCCTCATCACTGAATACTTCAAGCTTTATAGCTCTCAAGATGGGGCTGTTTTCCTATCTAGCCATACTATCTTTATCACACATAACAAAAGGAATAACACTTCCATAATTCCGTTTAATATCTAGAATATACATTTAATTTCACCAGTTATCTCTAAAATATCTTTTATCGTTGGTTTCTTTTAACCAGGATAGAATCAATGTTTAGATAAAATGAATTGTATTTAGTTGTTCTGTCTCTTAAAGAAAAATATTTTCTTCAACAGTTTTGTAAATATATTATTTTGTGTTCAATTTTCTGATAACCTGCTAAAGGTGATGATCATTTCTGATGGCTTTTATTGGATTTAAATTACTGTTTTTTTGTTTAAGTTTAGAAAAAAACTTGAGTTTTCTATAATCAAGGGCACTTTTAAAAAGCTTGGCTGTATTCACTATATGAGGGGCTCAGTAAGTGTTTTTTTGTAAAATCAAAAACCTTAAGCCCTATACTGCTGAACAACTGGGAAGTGCTTTAGGACTATTATGTACCAAGCTCTGAAACAACCATCCAGAATTATTCAATGTGTTTTTGTATAGAGTTTAAGTAAAATGAATATACTCTTGTAGATAAATAGATCAGTAAACCATGTTCGTTTGTCAAGAAACTTCTCAAGAATCCTTGAGAGAGTCATAGGAGCATTTTTATCAAAAATGTCAGTGTTCTGATCTAGTCCTGCTTAAAAGAACTGTGTAACTTTAAGGATATTTAGAGAGTTAGATGGCATATTTTTGCCCATGAAGGAATTTCATTTCCATGGAGAGTTTACCTAAATATTAAGTATGACTCACATTTCCAGGATATTCTGATCTAGAGGTTTCACTGATTCTTTTTTTCCATGCATCCTATTATATTTAAATTTTTCTTACAGTTTGGATTTAAGGACTGTAGTGGTTAAAATTTTGAAAGCCATAATTTTTGGGCTAGATTACAAGAGAGTAGAATAAATAGTTTTTAGAAATACCCTGTATTTCCATGGTCCCGTATATCAATCTCAAGATAAAGATCATGTTTTTATCTTATGAAAATACTGAAAAAGTACCGAAATATAATCTCTTTCACACTTAATATTTTCTACTGTTCCTAAACCTGCACTATTCATTGTCATGGAAAATATGTCATTACACTTTAAAAAGATTCAACAGAATTAAAAATCAATATTAATTTATTTAGGATTTCTAATGAGAATAGTAAAACAATAGGAATGATACTAATTTACTATTACACACTAAAGAAGGTTTTTTTTTTAACTTTTCAAAAAAAATTATTTTAAGTGTTTTTCCAGGACCCATCAGCTCCGAGTCACGTAGTTGTTTCAGTCTAGTTGTGGAGGGCACAGCTCACACTGGCCCACAGGGGATCGAACTGGCAAACTTGTGTTTAAGACCACCGCGCTCTAACCAACTGAGCTAACCGACCACCCTCAAGATTTTTTTTGGTTGAAAAGAATAAAAGCGACACATAAGCAATTTAATAATACCAAGGTAATCTTTACCTTCATAGATAGTTTCTCTTTAGTGCATATATTTACATCTGTGAAAGTTTATTAACTTCTAAAATTTGATCTAAATAAATACAGACATACAGGGTGATTAAAATCTGAAGGCAGTCAGTATTTCAGCAACAATACCAGCTAGTTAATCAAGAAAATCAGTTTAAGGAGAGGTGGAATGGCTCCTCAGTTTCCTTACTATAAATCAAATTATTGTATCTACTTTGCACAGTTTCCGAGAAGATTAAAACAGATAATGTATTTTAAGGTTTTCAGCATAATGCCTGATGTGTAAGTATGTGCTGGAAGAATGTTAGTTGATAAAATATATGTTGCAACATAATTTATTGTACAGAGGCGGTTCTTTTCATATGTATACATATTGTTTCTCTTTCCTGAAGTGGAACCTCTCTTTTCACTACAGTTTTCATTGCATAATATGCATCAATTTGAAGTCAAAGTATAAATTTAATTTCTCTGAGGAAGCAAATAAGACAGGGATGAAAACATAGATAAAACAAAATGCATAAAACATTTACTACTGATTGCTCAATAATAATCAGTAGCCATGTTATAATTTATGGCCCATTTAAAATTATATTATCTATATGCTGAACCATGTGAAATTGCTAATATTTGACAAAAATTACAGTTTCATGTGGCTTAACCTAACATTTTGACTCTAGATGGCTTAAGAAGAAAAC
Source organism: Rhinolophus hipposideros (assembly GCF_964194185.1). NCBI lineage: Eukaryota > Metazoa > Chordata > Mammalia > Chiroptera > Rhinolophidae > Rhinolophus > Rhinolophus hipposideros. The sequence continues at coordinate 15,026,327 of NC_138065.1, forward strand.
AAGATGATTGCTTTAAAATGAGAATTGTCAGTATAGATAATGAAGTTGATGTTTTCTGCATTTTTTTTTTTTTTTTGGTGCTGGTAAAACTATAACCAATTGAGTATATGTTGAGTAAGGAGGATGTTTTTCCTTTAGCATAAAGAGGAACTTGGAAATAGTAATGGTATTGCTTCTGTTTCTGTATTAGAAAAAAGTTGCTGGAATTAGTCAGGAAACCAGGGCTTGCGTGATAAAGAGTTCTCCAGTTCTCTGTCTTGTGATTGGTTGACCTCTCATTTGTTAAATTCTCTCTTGGCTAGTCAACAAAATTTTAGTGTTGACTATTTATTTGGAAATTCAACTTATGAATCAGGCTTGTTTTTAGTAGGCTGTGTGTGTTAATTAACATAGGCTGTGTGGTCTGTACCCACATACCTGATTCTTTGTGAAATTGTATTTCTATTGATAAGTGATAAACATTAGTAATTACTGCTTACTATTATGTCTGCCTTATCAAATTTTAATTCCCTCAAGAATAGTGATTTGCAGTGTCAAAGACAGATAGATTTAAATTTTTTTCTAGACTTTTTTCCAGAAAGGAAAAAAATATTCTAAGCTGGGAATTAAAGATAAGAACCTGGGGAAACATTTTTTGCTGCTCCTCATGTTCACCAGTGGTAACACCCAAAGTGGCCCATACCTGGCATTCTTTTTAATAGCACCTTTTATTTTGCAACTATCAAAACATTACCCTGCCTCCTAAGGGGTATTAAAATAAATAAACCCTGAAAATCAATAAAGAATATGTTATAGGTCTTTGAAATCTTATGCAAATACATCAACATCACATGTAAACAAATTTATGGCTTTCATGCAACTGTGTCACAGTCTTTGAAATCTATTAAGAGCACATCTAATGATGGTTTATTCTTTGACGACAAATTTCATGAGTGCAGGGGAGGGTAATTAATAATGTAAATTTATAGATGTTCCCTTTACTTAATTCTGTTTCCCTTGATCATGTGGAGAATTTGAAATTAATAGTTCCCTATTTAGCATTTTAAAAATCAGCTAAATTAATCTTGTTCAGATTATTGACTATTTCAGTTAGTAGTCCTGACACTTTAGCATGTGTTTTTTAGAATGATAATTCTAAGACTATTGACTGATCACCAGAATATGGGGAATAATTCGTGGCCATTCTTGTGGCTGATTTTAAGGTTTTATGTATCTTCAGAATGTACATTATTATTTTTGAAAAAAGGCTTGCATTTTTGCCTTCACATTTAGAAATGGCTTGACTCATTAGATTTTCACAGTGATAAGTAAAAATCTCTTATTTTCTTTACTAGGTTTCAACCAACTCTTTAGATACAAGTTAGTTCATAACAGAATAAAACTTGAGAACGAATCAAAAGTCCTGTCTATTAGTAATGATAAGCTGGAGAGCCAATTTAACTATTAAAATAGTAATCTGGATTTTTAGGATGCCTCTCTTGGGGGAAACTGCCACTTACAGTTTCATGTATTTTTTTGATCAGCACATCAATATGTTGGATAGAAATTTCAATGATCGACTCACAAAAAAATGTTATATTCCTGTCTTGACTTTGGTTCAAACTGGAAAACTGATGTGTAAAAATTGATAGAATAATGCAGTACCCTCTATCTGAAAGATCTCAGCTATTTTGGATATTGTCAATATGACCGCTGGTTGCCAGGAACATAGCAATGATGTGTGCAGTGGAGTAACCTAAACCATAGCGAATCGTATTTCCGTGACTCTCACCTGCCTTAGGTTTCTCACCTTGTTGTTTCTGCAAGTGCTATATCTCACGTCAGCTCTGAGTCATCCTGTTGGTTACCGTGGGATTAGCTGTCGTGTTGCTTCTGACCTGCTCCACCTGGCATCATTTGTGTCATCTGTGCGCTTGCTTATGAGTGTGCATGGGATGGGCTGATGCTCTAGAAGACTCCAGGCTCTTCTTCTTCTGTTGCTTTCTGAGTACCTCTGTGGCTCCTGACAGGTAAGGCTGTTGGATGCCACCATGGTAGTGAAGCCTTTGAGCCCTAGCTGAGCCACTGGAAGCTCTCAGGACAGCAGCACCCTATGATTCTGGGTAAAGTAGAAGGAGACTTCCTTTCTCAGCTCTCTCACTACTTTGTCCCTGTCTTATAGCCTGTACCTTCCCTGAGCTCAGCAGGTGCCCTTGCGGTAGAGACAAAGGAACAAGTGCGAGCCCTATCATGCTATGGTGGCACCTCCTCGCTCTGTGTGCGGGAGTCTTACTCTTGAGTTTCCCCTCACCCCTTGTTTTTTCCTGTTTGCATTGTCATTAGGATGAATTATTTGTCATTAGGTGTCTCAGTTCCTCACACAGATTAATGGCAGGTCACCTGTGAGCCATAATAAGGAAGTCAGGCATGGTTGAAACATGAAGGTTTTGTGTTGTAGTTTCCAGTGGTGACACAATCCGTGGAGTTTAAAAATACCATAGATTTCATGAAAAGCCTTATTTGTAACAGATACTGTGATGCCATTTGCCAAACCCATTTCTTATTTTTAGGCACACATCTAGACTGAATTCCTCAGCTGCCTTTGCAGTTTGATGTGGTCATGTGACCACATGTATGTGTGTAGAAGTAGTAATCTGTATCATTTCCAGGCCTGGCCCATAAAAACCTTCCCCCAGCTGTCCACCATGATTGTTTATTTTGTTTCCAAACCACTAACTGAATACAGGGGTCCTCAAGGCCTCAGAGTGTGGTGAAGTTACAGAAGGGGTGGGTTCTGGGTCCCTGAATCCCTATGTAGGGGAAAGTTGCCTGCTCACCAGGGACACCATTGTTGGATTCTTGTATGACCAAAAATAAACTTTTAGCATGTTAAGACACTGAAATTTTGGGATTTGTTTGTTCCAGAAGTTAGTTTTACCCTTTCACATCATTTTTCAGTAGTTCTCAACCTTTTCAGTCTCACACACCTGAGAGATGAGACATCACATCAATATTCATGATGACAGAGAGAACGTATTTTCAAGGTGGGCAGAGAGGTCATTCTAATCACATGTTGCAAAAGTGATTGAGCAGGAAAATTGCAGGGAACTGTTATGAGATTTAGCAGCGACTAGACCACTGTTAGAACAGTTTCAGTAGAGTGGAGGTAGGAGACAAAATTGCAGAAGCGTGAAAAGTGAATGGTAGATGAGCAGGGGGAGACAGTGAGTGAATTTACTGACTCTATTAGATTCTGGGGACACAGTCATAGGATTGCACAATTCACGGAGAACAAGGGAGTTGTTTATTGTTGAAGCCATTTGTTGACAGATCTAAAGGTGAGGCTCTTACTGACATGGTGATAGGGTACCCATAAAGCCATGCTTGCCCAGGATGGCCTTGCTTTTACCTGTTGACTAGTAATAATTATCACTAGTGCCCTTTCACTCTTAGCAGTGGCCTATTTTGGATGAATATATTACACAGTCACCCCTACACTACCACGGTCTCACCTGAGTACAAGAGTAGCTGGTAAAACACATAAAAACTTAAGGCATGAATAAGTTGCCATTGAATCTATGGAATGTTTTTTAGTTATAATTTATGAGGGAGTTGAAAGATTGTGTTTCTCGTCTTACTTGAATAACATTGTAGAATTAACCCTAATATAGGATTATATTTAGAAACTAGCACGTTTATTAACTTTTATTGTTCCTGATTATCTTTCAGTCCGTTTTTATTATTTTCCTGGCTAGTCTCTTGGATGTCTTTTTGGTGTCCTTATTTGTCATAGAGAATAACTTTGGTTTTAAAGAAGTGATGTTTTAAAAGAACTATCAACAATATAGGTGAAATGTTTTTCTTTTTTTTTTTCCTTTTTTTCTCTTGGGTGCTGGGAAAGACCTTTCAAAGTGTTAATAACAAAAACTTGTTAAGAAAATATTGATAGATTTTCCTGTATAAAAAATGAAAACATATGAACCTCAAAAATACCCCTAAATAAAAGGCATATATAATAAACTCTGACAAAATATGTGATACTTATGGAAAATACAGTGTTAAAAGTTTCATTCTCCATAGAGAGTAAATTTCAGTAGAAAACGTGTATCTACTATATCCCAGCATAGATTATTACATTCAGTACTCCTAGCTACTCTGTTATTATCTCAGTATTACAAATGATGGTTAGGTAACTTGGCACAGCCTCCTGACTAAAAAAGAGGTAGAGGAAGGGTTTGAACCCATGTGATCAGATTCCAGAGCATAAGTTCTTAACCTCTACTCTCTTAAATCCATACATAAATGAAAAACTCCAAAGTAGAATGCTCCAAGGACACAGATAGCCAGTTCCCACCCACATAGACCCACACACACGTGCAGACACTTGCATACACTTACTAATACAAATGACCAATAAAATGCTTACAGTTGTTAAAAATGATGGCAAAAAGAAATATGTATTTAAAAAGCCACAAGGCTTCATTTTTGTCTATGAGATTGGTAAATCTTTTGTTCCAAATGATAATATTGAAAGCTGATAAAGGCAGAATGAAATGCTGTCCTTTTCATAGCATTTGTGTGGTGAAATGCACTCTGTTAAAATTGAGATGTAATTGACAAATAAGATTGTAATATATGTAAAGTGTCCAGTATAATGATTTTATATGTGTATATATTGTGAAAGGATTCCCACCTTAATTAACAATTAACAATCCCCACCTCACATATTTACTTTTTTGTGTGTGAGAACACCTAAATTCTACTCTCTTAAAAATTTCAATTATGCACCAACAGGGTCCTAGATATGACCCTTCTCTCACCTCGGGGTCCTTGCTCAAGTTTCCAAAACTTTAAGGCTCAGTGTAAATTCCTTCCGGTTGAGATGAACAATTTCACTTAGTCTCTTCCTCTTGGAGCAGCGATTTTCTGTTTGTTTTAATAAAGTAATGTGCCAGGTGAAAAAAAAATTTCAATTATGAAATACTGCATTATCAAGTATAGTCACTATGTTATACATTAGATCACCTAGTACCCTTTACTAGCTCCTCCCCATTTCCCCTGACTTTCATCTCCCTTCCCTTTCTTTCCCTCCTTCCCTCCCTCCTTCCCTCCCTCCTTTCCTCCCTCCCACCCTCCCTCCCTCCCTCCCTCCCTCCCTCCCTCCCTCCCTCCCTCCCTCCCTCCCTCCCTTCCTTCCTTCCATCTTTTAGATTCCACATGTGAGTAATACCAAGCAGTATTTGTCTTTGTCTGGCTTATTTCACTTGGCATCATGCTCTCCATGTTCATCCATGTTGTTGCAAATAGAAGGATTTCCATCTTTTTCAAGGCTGGATAATCCGTATAGTCTGAGTCTGTCTGTCTGTCTCTCTATATAGATATAGATATATCTATATATCTATATCTACGGATACATATCTCTATCTATCTATATATCATCTATATCTATACCTATATCTATATATCTGTATATATTAAGTCCTAAATGCCATCAATAGGTTCTTGAAAACTGCATTTAAACAAAACAACCTATAACAAAACCAGTTTTACCACAGGCTAATTGATATAAACAAGAGTTAAGTTCCTATGACATATTTTTGGTCACACACACACACACACACACACACATGCCACTAAATTTCTAAACAAAGACCCAAAATGCTTCTAATGTTAAACATTGAAATAAGTGGGAGCTCTACATACATTTAAGAAAGATTAATAAAGAACAAGATAATGATTTTCCAACCTGCTTATTCTAGTTCAGGGTTACCGGAAGCCAGACCCTCTCCTGGCAGCTCAAGGCACAGGGAAGGACACCCCCCTCCCCATGGACGGGATGCCCTTCCATCACAGGGTCGCACACTCTGACGGGGACAGTAGTTACTGTGACTGCTGTATGCCCATCATCAACTGCTATTTTGTTTGCTATAGTCCTGTGAACCTCAGGAATGCAAACCCTATTGGTGTTCAGATCTAGGTAATTTGGGGGCTTGTCTCTCAGGTGGCAGCCTTAAAAGTTGGGGTGCCAGATGTGTGGTTCAAACCCTTTGCTCCTCAGGGAGAAGCTCGGAGTTGGGGGTTCATCCTGATTGTGGGGTGCTGTGCCAGGGGCGGGATTTATGGTGGAAGTGTGTCTCAGCCTTTCCTACCTGTTTCTGTGTGACTATTTTCTCATTCGCCTGATGTATAGGAGTGCTTCTGGATTTCTGTCAGAGGGAGTTGCTCCCTGTGTAGCTTTATATTTGGTGCTTCTGTGGGAGGAGGGACATTTAGGCGCCTCCAATGTCATCATTATTTTCTTATGGGGAAAAACACTTTCTAATACTCCTGTCTCAAATTTGTGTGAAAGATGTTAGTGCAGTCTTGGTTCCATGGTAAGAAACACCTCAAACCTCTGCTAGTCGTTCCTCTGGCATGAGTTGTCTAGTACCAGAATCTCTGGTTGGACTTCTGATAACTCATTTGTGTCTCTCAGGCATAGCCTTTCCAGCCATTAGCTCTATGTTGTTGAAAATTACAGATAAAAAACAAAAAAACAAAAGACAAAACAAAACTCACATTTCCATTTTATTGTATCTAGTAAGACCTTGAAAATTTTGAAAAATATTTTTTATAATTTAACAAATGAGTAAAATGGAAGCAGTTTCTCTATAGTTCTTTAAATATTCTCTAAAAAAAAGCACTGCATGGGTAGGGCCACACATTTTGTTAGGGGGTTGATTCCTAACAAATGTGTCTGTTGAAACACATTTAACTGGTATTGCCTAGTGGGGACATTAAATGCATTCAAAAGAAACTTACCTATTATCTGCAATATCCTGCAATATCCTGATTTGGCAGGGATTGTTTTTCAGAGTTTGTTCCCTTTGGGGACAGCCCCCTGGGGGAGTACTTCTGCTTCCCTTTTACTTCCGCTGTATTTCAAGAACTCTTTTACAAGAACAAGGATAGCATGTGTGCAAATAAAGATGAACATATTGTTTTCCTGAGCCTAAATTTAAAATGAATAAAATGCTTTCCAACTTAATTGCCAAGAACATTTAAAATGAAAGGTAAAATAAAAGTTCACCATGAAACATAAGATTTGCTTTTTTTCCCTTAGTGTTTTTATAGTTAAGGTGGGTTAGGTGTTATAATTGGATTAAAACTGAGTAGATATGGGAATGACTATTTTAGGAAAACACGTATTCGATACCAACGATTGGAAATGCATGGAAGCTAACAGTTAGCCCCCGCCCCCCCACTTATCTCCTCTCCCCAGTGTCCCCCCTCTAACTTTGGGAATAATGGTTTGTTCAGTTTCCATCTGGCAGCTACTTCTCTGCACTTCATCCCAGCTCTGTCTTGTTCCCAGCTGCCGCTTGGGTCCTTTGTGCTTTTGCTGTGGTCATGACCTAGAATTCTAGGAGAACTCTTCTCCAAGTCCTGTTGCTGTGGAGGGTGATGCCGAGGGTACGTTTCCTCCAATGCAGTTATGCAAAAGGAAGAATATGTGTGGTAGACTTTGTTAGATGCTTGTAGATAATAGGAAGGAGTCATAGTTAGAAAGAAAAACCTTAAAAATGGTTACTCAGTCTGGTAGTTCTATTAAGTTCAAAAAAAGAAAACTTGAATAAAAGTTAAAACCTTTTGTAAGAAGTTACATCACAGACACTCCTCAGATCACAGCCTGTTCCTTTGTCCTTTCCTTCTCCCTCTTCCAGGAAGAATCTTCTTCTCTGAGCCTCCACAATGGCAATCTCTACCCTCTGTAGGGGTATGTTTCATCCTAGGATTATCTACGACAGTTCATGGGACACAAGGCTCCCCCAGCAATGTGTTTTTCAGTGTCTGAGTTTATCAGTCCAGAATCACCCTATGGTGAGAGAGAAGGTGGAGAAATTGAGTACAGACAGCATGGAATGAAGTTTGGCTCAGTCTCTGCCCTTTTTGCATCTTCTTGCTAGTGTGGAGGTTTGCAGATGCTTCATCATTCTTCCAGCAGGTTGCTGGTTAATTGAACCACTGCCCAAAGAACACATATACACACATTTATCCATCCCCCTGTACCAAACAATAATCCTAAGAGACAGTAGTCTAAGTCTATATTGGATTACTGAGGGCTCTTGGAGTTGTAAATGATAGGAATCCAATTTGAGTTACCATGGTGCTATTAAGGCTACATTAAGCATTAACTATATGCAGTTGTATTGTGGTAAGGCCTTCACATATATCCTCTAATCAAATTCTAATAACAACCTCATTAGATAGGTACGGTTATCTCTGTGTTATATGAGAACACTGAGGCACAGGAGTTTACAGGCCACTTACTGAAGATAGTAAGTGTTAGAGCCAGGATTTGAGTCCATGTAGTCTGACTCCAGAGCATCATGCCCTAGGGTGAGCATAATGTGGCAAATTTATTGATTCATAGATTCTGCCATAAATTGCAACAGCCAGACTGTTGAGCAGTACAGGGTAGAGGTGGGCTTCAGCAACACTTGGAACCAGGGATTCAAATATCATTCTCTCTCTCACTGTCTTTTTTTTTTAAATTTATTGGGGTGACAATTGTTAATGAAATTACATAATTTCAGGTGTACAATTCTGTATTACATCATCTATAAATCCCATTGTGTGTTTACCACCCAGAGTCAGTTCTCCTTCCATCACCATATATTTGATCCCCCTTACCCTCATTTCCCATTCCCAACCCCCCTTACTCTCTGGTAACCACTAAACTATTGTCTGTGTCTATGAGTTTTTGTTTCTCATTTGTCTGTCTTGTTCTTTTGTTGTTTTTGGTTTATATACCACATATCAGTGAAATCATAGGGTTCTCTGCTTTTTCTGTCTGACTTATTTCGCTTAGCATTATACTCTCAAGATCCATCCATGCTGTCACAAATGTTCCTATATTATCTTTCCTTAACGCCGAATAGTATTCCATTGTGTATATATACCACAACTTCTTTATCCATTCATCTGTTGAAGGACATTTTGGTTGTTTCCATGTCTTGGCCACCGTAAACAAAGCTGCAATGAACATTGGAGTACACGTGTCTCTATAGAGGAATGCTTTCAGATTTTTTGGGTAGATACCCAGGAGAGGGATTGCTGGGTCATATGGTAATTCTGTTTGTAATTTCTCTCACTGTCTTTTATCTCCACTTCTCAGTATGCTTGATTCAGCTCTTATTGTAGACCGGATTCCTCAACATGGTAGAAAACATGGTAGATAGTCGATGGTCACTGGTTGATCTTGACCTTAATATTTTACAACTTCTTTCACTGGGGAGACATTTTCTCAGCAGCAGTTATTAAACAAACAAACATAAAAACCAAAAAAACAGTTGACAAACTTCCAGATTGGTGATACCAGCTGGCTAAATCTGTGCCCTCTCCCAATATTGTCTGCAAACAATACAGAACACTAAGAAGTAAAAATTGAAAAATGAAGATCAAGGACACGCAGATTTCAAATTAACTGTAAATAAAAGTAAAAAAAAAAAAAAAAAGAAAAACCAAATCTCATTAAAGTATCTCTCAAACCTTTGCCATGAACAAGAATGGTTAAAAAAAAAAAGTATGCAAAAGAGAAGAGGGTCTCTAGATTCATGCAAAGCTACTGCCAAACAGAAAGACCACTTGGTGGGTAGAAATACTGAAACGACGTTTTTCCAATTTGACTCACAAGGAAAGACCTAACTCTATGTTGTATACAAGAGGTACACTGAAAACAAAATGATTCAGGAAGACTAAGAATCAGTGGGAAAGACTGTAATTGGCCTCATTTGGGTCAGCTGTCCAACCCAGACCACTGAGCTGTGGCCAGCAGTGCAGAGCGCTTTTGTTCAGCAATCGCGCCCCCACCATCCCTTCCTTGGCCCCTCAGCTATGTCCAGGTTAGTGGACCCGTTTAGAATTTGGTAGCTTCCTCTGGAACTACATGTTTACAGCAGTGTCTGAAAGAAGGGTTCTGTTTTTAGAATAAGAGAGAAGTAGTAGGTAGACAATACAGATATTAAGAAAATTAATTGAACCACCAGCTTCTGGAAATTGTTTTTCAGTGGTCTCTCTGATTTTCTTATTCTTGCTAAATTGATATTTGTTTTTAGATAATTTGCTGCATGGGCAACAGCAGGACAGAAACATTGATTAATAAGTAATGAAACTGTCTAGCAGAGTGCTATTCAACAGAAATATGAGCCATAAGTGCAAGCCACATTATATAAAATTATTTAAAAATTTCTAGGCACCAGATTAAAAAAGTAAAGAAATAGGCAAAATTAATTTTAATGTATTTTACTCAGTTCATCCAAAATATCATTTCAACACATAATCAATATACAAAGCATTAATGAATTATTGGGCATTTTTCTTTATTCTTCAGCATCCAGTCTGTATTTATACTCACAGCATATCTCAGTTCATTCTAGCCTCATCTCCAGTTCAATAATATTGGACAGTTCAGATCTAGCAAAGGGGATAGTCATCTAGTCATCTAAGCATAATCAATGAAAACAGTGGTACTTGGCACCTAAAGTATATTTATATATGTGGTAATACATTTACAGTGTTTGGCCCAAGTAAAGTATGCCCTACTTAGTACTTTTATTTTGTGTTCTTATGTGTTAATGGTACCTATTTTAAAGTGGAGTGCAATTATAGCTTGGCCAAGCATTATTGCTCCTTTCATAGCCAAATATTATAACATTATAGCTAAATGTCATTGCTACTTTTCTTCTAATTTTGAAATAAATCCACCACACTGGGGATGGAGTTAAGGAGGGTTGTTCCCTCACTTCCTTTAGGTCTCTATTTAAATGTCCTCTGTTGTACATGCCTTTTCTGAACATTTTAAACCAAGTAGCAACCTCTACCATTTCCCCCACCCCTCTGATAATTCCTATGCCCTTTACATTGCTTTCGTTTTCTCCCTAATTCCTACTACATCTGACATATAGAATATACTTTACAAATTGTTTGTTGTCTTTCTTTACCAACCCCCTCAACAGACGGATGCATACACACACACACACACACACACACGCTTGTGAGCTCTGATAGGGCAAGAACTTTGTTGTATTCAGTGCTCTATCACCATGTCTCAGAAGAGCCACCCAGAAGATGTGTAGCATTTCCCGATAGTGTGAATGAAAGAATTTAAGACACATGGCGTCCACTGCCACTGTAATCACCGATACTCCCCTCGTCGTCAGCCTGTGTGGTTGCCCTTTGGTACCCACCACTCTTCCCTGTCACACTGTCATCAGAGGCAGTCTAGACCCCACTGCATCTAGCCAAGACTACTATAGTCACAAGTCATGGTTTCCCTGCCACCAGCCTTTCCCTTCTAAGCCATTCGACACGAGACTGCCATATAAATATTAAAAAGTACCTCTGAACGTGTTAGTCCTCTACTCAGAATTTTCAGTTCCTCCCAGTGGTTTACAATTCTGCTGTCTGCTGGCTTTCAGAGGGACCGGTGTAGGCTGTACTTCTGGCCTGTGTTCCTGCCAACTGGACAGTTTACCATTTTTTAAATATATTCAGTGCTTTCTCCTCCTGTTCCTTTGTACATACTCTTCTCTATTCCTGGACACCCTTTTCCCATCCTGCCCTGCCCTCAGCTTTTGCTATTTCTTTTAGCTTTCCTTGGGCCATATTGCTTAGATTTTAACTTTGAAGCACTTTCTTGATAGATGATAGGAACCCTGGGAAATATGAATAGACAATGAGATATCATCAAAGCAAGACACTTGGCATGTGTGCCAATGGCCGAGTACTGCTGGAATACACAACTTTATGGTTGAAGGGAAAACGAGTATGTGTCAAAGTGTAGGGTCTGCAGAGAAAAAGGGCACAGGGCTCACATCCTTTGGCAACCTGTTCCCTCTCTGCCTTATGTCTTTAAGTGGCACCAATCAAAAAGGGTCCTTGTACTAACTACTTCCTTAACGTATACATATTGTTCCATAGGAAGCATTTCCCATTAGGTTTTCATGATCCTATTAAACTTTTAAAAACCTTTTAATAGTGAAAATTCCAAACGTGCAAAATGGAATAGTTTAGCAGACACTCATGCACTCATCATCCAGCAGTGACAGTCATGGTCAAAGTTAGTGTTTGAAAGCTGCCAGCTCAATTAAAATGAAAAGTGTGTCCGTGTGTGTCCGTGTGTCTGTGTGTGTGTGTGTGTTTTGTGTTTTCCATTGAGTAGTCAGGAATATGTAATAAGGAACTGAGCTGATTCTTTTTTATTTCATTTTATTTTTTATTTATTTAAGTGTGTTTTTCCCGGACCCATCAGCTTCAAGTCAATTATTGTTTCAAAATTGTTGTGGAGGGCGCAGCTTACAATGGCCTTTGTAGGGATGGAACTGGCATTCTTGTTGGTAAGAGCACTGCTCTCTAACCAACTGAGCTAAACCAGCTGCCCCTGAGCTGATTTTTTAAAAGTGAGTTTTCAGATAGAATCATAAAATTTTGGATTTGGAAAAGATTCCTTTAGTGTTTGTGTTATTTTTAGTTAGACATCATGAGGCTTTCTAATCAAGACTGACAATTTTAGTAATTATTTGGTTTAAAAAAAACTTTCTTGGGGGTGCTGAAAAATATTGATATGCCTTCTGCAAACCATAGTCCTTTTTCTGGCATGAGTGTATTCAAGTAACAATTTATATATGTTATTTGTTCAATATAACTTCAGTGGCTTACATTTTTCTATGATTTTTTTTGGTAATTGCCATGGCTTAAATATAAACACCTTAGAAAACATAAATTAGTTTGAAGCTAGCGATAAGAGAGCTGTTTCTAGCAAGGTGTTAAAGACACCCATGTGTCGCATCCTGTGAGCTGGTGGGTTGCAAGAGTTCATAAAATTAAAAAAGAAAAATCCTATAGTTACTTAGCATTTGCCTTTTACATTCTTTTATATAAAAATTCAGACAACAGAGGAAACTGTGAATTTGAAAACGCAGGCACGAACTAACGAGGCCATCAGTGAGGTTGCCTCTCAGATCGCCAATAGGCTTCCTGATTATTGTTTAGAGATTATTTACGACCAGATCAGAGCAGATCAGTGGGCTCTCCTCATCTCTGAAGGTGACTTTTATTGTTGTGACTCACACTGCTCTGCTGACCCTCTAGGCCCCTATGCGTTCAGTGAGCCTCTCTGCCTCCTGGGCATTGAATTTAGAAGATGAAGGGATCTGAGACATTTTTATTTCTAACCTAATTTTCCAGAGGAGGGAACTAAGGTCTAGAGAGGGTAAGTAACTGTCCCCTGGCCATTCTTGTGTTGCTTTCTGAACTGTTTTTACTCTCAGCACTTCTGGCATTCACTACGTAGGCCTTTTTCCCCCCACCGCACCAACAAATTTCCTTACTTTTTGGACACCAACTGGGTGTTGTGTAATTCATCCAGTTCCAACACTCACTACCTAGAGTGAGTACAGACCCCACAAGATTAAAGGCTCAGTCCCACGAGACTGCTTCCACCTTAGATGCCAGTCGTAAGTATTGGATTCCCAGGGTGCCAACCTTTTGTCTGACTTGGCTACAAAGTCAAGGGTTTTCACAACCCCCTCTTCAGGTTGGATAATTTGCTAGAAAGGCTCACAGAATTCAGGGAAACACTTTATTTACCATTACTGGCTTCTTATAAAGGATATTACAAAGGCTACAAATGAGTAGCCAGATGAAGAAGTACACAGGGCGAGGTCTGGCAGGGTCTTGAGCTCAGGAGCTTCCGTCCTGTGGAGTGGGGTGTGTCCCCTTCCTGATGTATGCGTTCACCCACCTAGAAGCTCTCTGAACCTGTCATTTACAGGTTTTTGTTTAGGAGGCTTCACATAGGCGTGATTGATTAACTCAATCTCCAGCCCCTCTCCCCTCCCTGGAGGTTGGGGTGGGGCTGAAAGTTCCAACCTTCTTGGTCTTTCTGTCCACCATCCCCCATCTCAAGCTGTCTAAGGGCCCACCACCAGCTGCACGAAAGATGCTGAGACCGTTTGTGAAATTCCAAAGGATTGAGGAGCTCTGTGTCAGGATGAGGGGTCAAGGACAAATATTATAACAAAAGATGTTCCTATTACCCCTGTCCCTCAGGAAATTCCCCGAGCATTAGGAGCTTGTGTCAGGAACTGGGAACGAAGGCCAAGTATATACTTATTATTATATTACAGCATCACACTCTTATAACTGGAGTCAGTCTCACAGTGGACGAGTCCTTGTCAACCTTTCCCCTCTACTTTCATGGCTTCTTGCTTCATACCTGGATGGCTGCATTTGCCTCCAAGCTCATGTGGTTCTTTGAAATCAGTTCTGTGATCCAATTCAGTAAATTCCTACGGACTGAACAGATGTTATAGGCAAGGTTCTGGTTTGGGTTCTGCATCCGTGACTGGTCAAGGTTCTGCCAGGAGCTTTTCCAACTAGGGGGGATTTTCATACTTAAACTCAGCGGAACTGCCCACTGAATTATGGATAAAATTTTGGTTGTTGCTGTGGCTACAGGAAAATATTTCTAGAACCAGTTTAAATCTGTTTAGAGTGTATTCCCCAATACACTCTATATACTACACTCTATTCCCCAATACACTCTCTATCCCCAATATACTATACTAGCATGCTGTTGGGAGCCAGAGTATCCTAAAAAAGAGATTTAAAGTATAAGCTCTGCTTACAGTTTCACTGTGGTTGAAACATTCCCATAAATGTGCTGGGAGGAATATATCCAAGCAACCAAATGAATAGCATGACCAAAAGGGCCGAAAAGAGAAGACTTTATAAATGGAATAAAGCTTGAGATGAGCTTGAGATATGACTTGGAAGATGGGAAGGAAAGACCATTCAGGAAAGAAACTATTGGGAATAAATTCTGCAATAAATATGGAGAGATAATTTCTAATTAGCATTTTTTTGCATGTGAATTGTGCTTATCTTTACTTTGTGTTGCATTTCAGTTGTTTTGGTCATTCCTTTTTGTCATAAATAATGCTAATACAATCTCGATTCACTCAATTCCAGTAATCTCAAATTGGTGATATCAAATCAGTATTATTATATTGAAATAGATTTCATATATAATTTTTAAAGCATTATTTTTCCATACATTGTTTTCCACATACTGTTCATAAGGACAATTTAAAAAACTATACTGAAAAGAGGTCCTAATACTCTTAAAAAAAATCACACACACACCTAAATTCTTTTTACCATTTTCCACTATTTTGGTAGGATCTTATTAGAAATCAGCTGCATCTGAGGTTTACTTCTTTTGGGTAAAGGTATTTTTTTAAAAATTAGTTTCAGGTGTACAAAACAATGTAATAGACATTTATACCCCTCACAAAGTGATAATCCCCCTCCCCCAATCTACTACCTCTCTGATATTGTATATAGCTACTACAATTCCACTGACTCTATTACTTATGCTGTACTCCACATCCTGTGACTATATATATATTAAATTGTAGTTGACATTCAATATTATTCAGCTTCAGCTTCAGGTGTACAGTGCAGTGGTCAGGCATCTACACTGTCCATGAAGTAGTGTCCCCAATAAGACAAGTGCCCATCTGACACCCTAAAAAAATCTTTAAACATTATTGATTATATTCTTGGGTAAAGGTTTGAAGTGGAAGTTACTAGCATTAATTTTGAAATAACCTGGTTTTGAATTAATAAAGATACAACCTTGTATGCAAAGCATGCCTTACTTACTTGGGTTTGCAATGTTCTTATACTACTTAAAGGAGTGTTTGTTTAATTTGATCTTATTCACAAAACAGTAAATGGTGTCATGTGCTTGAGAAACTTAGGTTCCTGTGGTTGTCAGATTTCTTTTAATTTTGAAAGTTAAAAGAAATGGAAGCCACTTGAGTCAAGCTAATTAGAAGAAAGAACATTTAATACTAAATTTAATCCATTTGAAAATAATGAACTGTGAGGTTTGCAATTCAAGATAAGATCTAGGAAATCCCCCCCAAGCCTCTAACCAGTTGTCGTTTCTCTTAAATTCTAGATGTTTTCTCAGTTACGGAAGAAAGCCACTCTTTTAACTCTTCCTAAATATTTTTTTGCCTTTATTGTTTTAGTACTCATATATGATTTCCCTCTCGATAATTGGGTACAGCTTTTCATTTTTTTTTTCAGTCATAAATTATCTGAGTAGCTATTTTCTCATAGATACTCGAAACTAAGTATATTTACATATTTTTAAATTTATCTCCACGGTTATTTCAGCTACCCTAAAAACGAGTCTATATAATGAAATATAAAAGGTGATGAGAAGCCTGCTTTTAACGTGCCCAGTATTTGTTTGTTTATTTATTTATTTATTATTTAAATTCCAACTTTTAAATTTTTTTTGTATTTTATATTTTACATATGTATTTTTATCATTTTCTTTTCTTTTTAAAATTAGTTTCAGGTGTACAAAACAATGTAATAGACATTTATACCCCTCACTAAGTGATAATCCCCCTCCCCCAATCTACTACTCCTCTGACATTGTATACAGCTGTTACAATTCCATTGACTATATTTCCTATGCTGTATTCCACATCCTATGACTATATATATATATATATATATATATATATATATATATATTCAATTATACTTGACATTCAGTATTATTCACCTTCAACTTCAGGTGTACAGCACAGTGGTCAGGTATCTATACCATCCGTGAAGTGATCCATCTGACACCCTACAAAATCTTTACAACATTATTGATTATATTCCCCAAACTGTCTTTTGTATTCCTGTGGCAATATTATAGCTACCAATTTGTGCTTTGTAATCCCTTCTTCTCCCTCATCCCCACCCTCCTACCATCTAGCAATCCTCAGTTTTTTATATCTCTGAGACTATTTCTGTTTTGTTTGCTCATTTATTCTGTTCCTTAGATTCCACATATAAGTGAGATCACATGTCATTTGTCTTTCTCGATCTGACTTATTTCACTTAGCATACTGTTCCCTAGGTCCATCCATATTGTTGCAAATGGTAAGACTTCATTCTTCTTTATGGCCGAGTAATCACTCTTAGGTGGCTAGCTAGAGAAATCCAAAACGCTAATTTGAAAAATATATGCACCTCAGCATTTCTTTTGAACGTGAGGGCTGTCTGGTTTTTCCTGGTTGTACATTCCTGTTCCCCAGTGACGTTCTTCCTAAGGCTGCATACTTGGTCAAAAAGGAAACTCCCTTGAAAGGAGGATGTAATCTTTGGTGACGCAGTTTCAAGTAGTTTTGCTACATGACACAGAGTACTTACATATACAGTTTCACTTAAATTTTAAGATTGTAAATGAAATAAAACAGGTACATAGTGTGTGAAATAGCAGGTTGTGACTTGGAGATGCTTAACTATCATTCAAAAGGGCCACGTGAGAAGCCCTTCATTTGTTCTGATTAAGGTAACAGAGAAAGACTGGTCTAGTTGGACATTAAACACATTCCATAATTATATTAGAAAAAAATGATAAGCCGTACTTTGGCATCATAAAGATCTTTGTTTTTGAGAATTAAAAATATGGGTTTTAAAAATTTTATTGTTTTCTGCTATGTGTAGTCGATGTTTTGGGTGGGTGTAGTGGCTGAAGTAATAAACTTGGGTATTACTTGTGACTTCAGCTGCCAAATATCTCCACTTTGAGAAAAAGAAATAATGTGGTTATTTTTACAGGAAATACTGTACCGGACTGTGGTTTATGTAAAGGAAATGCCCGCCAAGAAACAAAAATAGGACTTAATGGTATACTTTACGCTTGAGGTAAAAATGAATAAATATAAATGAGTACATATGAAATGAGTAAATATAAATAAATTTTACTCTTAGATTTCATGTTTATAATGAATTCTAATACACTTTAATGTGGGGCATGGTAGTGACTTCGTACTTTTATAGGTCTTGCTAACAGAATGCAGCTAGGAGACAACCACATAAAGGCTCTGTAAATAATGGGAACAGATGGCTGAGGGACTATTGTTTGATGGAATCACAGGAGTCAACCCGGATTTAAAACACAATGGTGCTGTGGTAAGCAGCTCCATCACCCCCTTGCATTTGCTCCAGGGACTAGCAGTAGATTTGTAATTGTCCTATTGCACTTCTTTTCACAAATCATTTAATCTATTTGACTAACATTTTGCTGTGGAATTGGCTCATCCTGGCAGTTGGATCAGGGTTAGAAGGGAGAGCAGAGTGTACCTGCTGCTCTCCAGCGTCTATAATTTGTGATGTAGAAGGCTGCTTGTTGGACTTCTTTATATGTGCACACCTGCATAAATGGGGCTGAAAGGAACTTCAGAATTGAATTGTCCAACTGCTCATTTTGCAGGTGTGTCACAGAGAGGTTAACTTCTGTTTTCTAGGTAGCTCGCTGGTAGGCAGAGTCAAAGGCAGAATCTTGGAGTCCTGTGTCCTAATTCCTGGAAACTGAATGTGGTACCTTACACAGGAGAAGGGATTTTGCAGATAGGATTAAGTTAAGGACCTTGAGGTGGGGAGATTATTTTGGATTATCTGCGTGGGCCCAGTATAATTATATGGATCCTTAAAAGCGAAGAATCTTTCTCATCTGAGTCAGAGATGCAGCACTGCTGGTATTGAAGACGGAGGAAGGGGCCTCAAGCCAGAGAATGTGGCCGCCTCTAGAGCTGGAAAGGCCAAGGAAACGGAGTCTCCACTGGAGCCTCTGGAAAGGACCTCTGCCCTTCTGACACCTTGAACTTAGTCCAGTGAGACCCATGTTGAATTTCTGACTTAACAGAAATGTAAGATGATAAATTTGGGTGGTTTTAAGCCACTACATTTGTGGTCATTTTTTGTAGCAGTCAGAGAAAACTAAATTAGGGATAAAACCAGGTCCAGACCCCCCAGACCATCTGCCTTGCTGTTTGGGTTTTTTCCTCAGATGATAAGTTCCTGTTATATCACCGAATCATGTACTCCTGAAAGGCAGAAATCACTTTGCTCTTCCTCCCTGGGATGTAGCCCAGGAATGGGTGAATGGGAGCCAGTCAGAAAGTGCTTGTGGGCTAATGTGTAAGCAACAGGTGCTCCAGAGAGAAACAAAATGGCAGCATGAAACTTGCTGCACTGTTTAGTTCTTCAAACACACCCAAACCATTTTTATTTAGGGGTATCTTGTTTACTCTGGAGTACCCAGCACTTGGGATTGCCTGTCTTGGGGTGTGCCCAATCTAGGCTTGTTTTGACTCCCATATCCCAGAATATCTGTGGGTGGATAAACAATTGATAGTGGCCCATCTGAATCAGTCTAAAGCATCCAATTAGTCTAGAATGGGGGTTGGCCATGAATACATATGAAATAAATTCAAGATATTAATAAAAAAGTTTTAGCTGTCTTTCGAATTTGAGTTCTGATTCTGACATCCACTAGGTTCTTAATTTTTTTTTTAAGTTTTAGTTAATGACAGAAATAAGAAGGGTATCTTAAATAAAATCCGTGATAAAAATCTAAGATTGGATAAAGGCAAGGACATGTCCTTCAGAAAACCTATCCTTCAGGGACTTCAAAGATGCGTCTTCTCGTGTCCCAAATCGGATCTGTTGGAAATAGCTCTCTGGAACACTGTTGAAAAGGATTCTGTGACCATGTCGTTGGCCAAGTAAGAAGAGTGCTTTGAGACTGATTGGGACAGCTGGGACAATGAGAATCTATTTCCTAGAGATTTCTCTCCAGATATCAATCAATCCCTTAATCCTTTCTTGGGTGTGATTTTTCAGCCAGTTATAAATCCAACTAAATGAACTGTATCCCACTCACAATTCTTCTTTGGGTCTAAATAAAGAATAGATGTCATCAATGTGATGACATTTAAAAATGGGAAGTACAGGGAGTGTTAATCGCATTTGTAGGTTAGTTCTGTAAACTCACACCTGGGGAATAAACAGGGGTTTGAAAGAAGGCACCATGAGTGTTGAATAGTGCTTTTCTTTCTATTTTCATTCCTAACGTAGTAAGCACTTCTTTCATTTTAACTCTGCCTGCCTTAATCACAGCAAATTTTATTTTGCTTAGAGAAGCCTTGACTGGATGTCATCGTGGATAATTCAGAGTAGAAAAAACTAGCTAAATCTAAAAATATACTTACATTAAAATATTGGAGAGAAGACAACATATGAAAGGTTGTCTGTGGGACTTTTTATAGTATATTATGTTTTAGGTTATTTATATATTTTACTAAAATTTTTATAAGATTTATAGAGCAAACGATAGTTACAATGAAACCTTTAACATTTTTAATACAAAAACTGGAAAAAAGTGGCAATAGTGCTTAGATGCAGTTATCTGCTTTAAAAATATAGACTCAGGCTGGCATTACGCCCTTTATTTTCCATTTGTTTCCTTTTTTATATTAATGTTGGGTTCAGATTCTATCAGGAAAATCGATTTGATGAATGCAGACACAATCTCAAAGACTTCACCTTCATAGTCTTTGTTACAAGGCCTTTTGTGAGAGCACTTTGGCTGTAATGATCAGTTGACCTGTCTGTTGAGGATCATAAAGCTTAAGTGCCCGGAAAAGCCCTTGATTTTTCACTAAGATTGAAATGAGATTTATTCCTGAGAAGAATTCACATAACATTAATCAGAGGGTGGTTTGTAGAGTCACACATGTCTTGTACGGCATTTTCAGTTTTTCTGAACGCTCACACTTATATTATTACTGGGTTGAGCCCCCCTATGAACTATTAGGCAGAAGGCCGCATATTCTTATTATCTCTGTTCACAAATAAAACTCGGAAGGGTTAATGGCTCTTTAAGGCTGGCAAGCAGTGAGATACAGAGAAACACATTTAGCCTTTTAAGCATTGTGCATTGCTATTACATTTGAAAATACTTCCCTTTTCACAGCAGTGAAAGGCAGTCTTAAGTTAAATCTACTAACCTTAGACAATAACAAGGTAAACATTTACAACTAGAGAGCTTGTTACCATTAATCTCGCATTTCAGTAAGAAGATATGTGCCTCCATACACTCTCACGTCTTCTTGTTGCTTGAGGGAACAGGAAGATGACACGAATTGATTCCTTTCCTCTGGTTTACCTGTTACATCCTGGTTGTGTGTAGGTAAGGAGGTAATTTGCTACATTGTAGAGCAATGTTTGCTATGTGTCCTGAGAAAGGCAGAGATAACGTAAGTCCCAGAAGGGACGGCCAGCCTTGGCCAAGAACAGGGAGAGATTCAGGTAACAGTTGACATTTAAGTGCGCTTTGAAAGGTAACTGAGATTTTCAATGACATTTTTTGAGAAACTATTTTATTTTGATGGAGAATAGGAGAATAGAAGAATTCTATTTGGGCAAAAGCATTGGCGTAGGAAAGGTCAAAGTGTTTGTGGGTAGGACAGTAGGCCAATTTGACAGAATGGGAAGATTTCTATAGGAGAGTAGTTATAATTATTCATAGAGGAATAAAAAAGTGCTAGATTGTTTTCTATCCTGAATCCTATATTCCCTTCCTCCTCAATCTATAAAGGAGGATGAGGCTGTAGAAATTTTTTTCCACTAGGTTATTGTCTTTGAAATGAATCATAATGTTAAGGAAAGGGTAATTATATGGAATCTCATTTTTCTTTTTATCTGTTGTTTTGTAGTTGCTCCTCCCCACTTCCATCATTTTAATTTAGAAACCTTAAAACCTACACAAAATTCCATGAATATGCAATAAGCTTCTATTATTGGTGATAAGCTTGGTATTACTACAGTCATTCTAGACTAACATATGTATATAAAGTGGTCCGGCCCTTTTGCAGATTATTGAGGGTCAGCAAATTGTGTAAAGGATAAGGGAGTAAATATTAATGTTTTAGGTTTTTGGGGCCATATAGTCTCTGTTGCAACCACTCAAATCTACAATTATAGTAGGCAAGCTGCTATAGATAGTACATAATTGAATGAGCATGGCTTTGTTCAAATAAAACTTTATTTATTTTTATTTTTATTTTTTTTACAAAAGTAAGGGAGGGAGAGTGGGAGCTCTCTGGTGTCTCTTCTTATGACACTAATCCTGTTCTATCAGGGCTTCACCCTTATGAATTCATTTAACC
The DNA here is from genome assembly GCF_964194185.1 of Rhinolophus hipposideros. Lineage (NCBI taxonomy): Eukaryota > Metazoa > Chordata > Mammalia > Chiroptera > Rhinolophidae > Rhinolophus > Rhinolophus hipposideros. The sequence continues at coordinate 15,048,379 of NC_138065.1, forward strand.
TTGATTGCTTCCTTAGAGGCCCTATCTCCAAATATAGTTACACAACCACACTGGTGGTTAAGGCTTCACAATGGGAGTCTTGGGGTGACACAAACATTCAGTTTAGAACAGACACTCTCTTGGCTTTCCTTCTACCTCACTGGCCATTCCTGTCTCTTTTCTTGGCTTCTCTTCTACTACTTGCTCTCTAAAATTTGGAGTTCCTCAGGCTTTATTCTAAGCCCTGTTCTTTTCTCATGCTACACAGCCCACTTGGGGTAGTTTCATCCATTCCCATGGCTTCACTTACCACCTCTATACAGACTCTCCCAGATTTTCATCTCTAGTGTAGGCCTCTTCCCTAAGCTCTAGACTCACATCCAATGTATGTCTCGTATGATCTCAAAGTTTGTACTGTGTTTCCCTGAAAATAAGACCGAGCTGGCCAATCAGCTCTAATGTGTCTTTTGGAACAAAAATTATATATAAGACCTGGTCTTATATAAGTAAGATAAGACAGGGTCTTATATTATATTATACCCAATATTGTAGTAAAATAAGACCAGGACTTACATTAATTTTTGCTCCAAAAGATGCATGAGAGCTGATTGTCTGGCTAGGTCTTATTTTCGGGGAAACATGGTACATGCAAAGTGGAACCCTTAATTCCAAAATCCCGATGGATACTTTCCCCCTAATTGTTCATTTTAGAAAATAGCACCATTATCTGCAGTTACTGAAATCATAAGCCTGGGTATTGTCCTGATTCCTTTATTTGTCTCACCACTCATGTCAGCAGGTATGGCTGGGTCTATCTCCATGATGTATCTTGAATTTGTTCCACCTTTCTCCATCTCCTTTATACTTCTGGCTGCTTTCTCATCAATCAAATCGCAGTTAAAAGATTACCTTCTTGACTTCTTAGGCTAGTTTTTATGAACCCCCTATCACATGTTTTTGGTGTTTTATCTTCATGGCATCTTATCTAAAATGTTATGGTTTATTGTGTTTACTTTTTTTTTGTCTTTTCCTTTGAGAATGTCATCTTAAGAAAAACAAGGAGCTTATGTTAACCTTGTTCTTCATTGTATCCCCACCACCTCAGATAGCACCTGGTACACAGTAGATATTCAAAAACTATGTATTATAGGAGGAATGAGTCTCTTTGATTACTACAACCTTAGTCCAAACCAACATCATCTTTTTCCTGGACCATTACAGTAGACTGTTTTTAGTTTCCCCACTTCTGCTCATGCCTTCCTCCAATCCATTTCCATAAAGCAGCCAATGTGATCATCTAAAAATTAATCTCAGGCTGTGCCCTCCTTGGCTGGAAGCTCTTCATGGCTTTTCTGTGTGTGATACTGCCCCTGCATATCCCTCCAACCTCATCTTACTTCCTCTCATCTGTCCTACTGTGGACACGTACATTGTCTGCCATCTCCTAGAACACACCAGTTACTCTCTCCCAACTCTGGGTCTTTTCACTTGCTGATCCTTTGCCTGGAACATTTCTCTCCAGTCTTTACGTGGCTGCCGCCTTCTCTTTGAAGTTTCATGTCACAGTTCAAATGTCACCTCCTCAGAGAGGCCTTGTCTATCTGAGATGGGTTTTCCATCTTTCTTCGACCCCAGCACCAGAAAAATTCCTTTGTGGCACTGAGTACTCTCTATAATTGTTTTATATTTTTATCATTTTTCTTTCCCATGTTCGCTTCTTGAGGATAGGAGATTGTCTGCCTTATTCTTGAATGTATTTTGGTGCCTATCGCACTTCCTGGCAACCTTTGCTTATTTGCCAAATCAGTGAATACACATGGTGTAACATTTCTAGTTCTCCTAAGGTGTCTGAACACACTTTGTTTTCTAAGGATTTAATAATAGGAATGATTATTTTAAGAAACTTAAATGCTAAGATTATAATGCTTCTATTAAAACTTCTTCCAAAGTAAGTCTAAAGTAGAAGATCGTTTCTTTATATTTCTCTAACAGTCAGCTTCATAAGTCAAAGAGTTTACTCCCAACACATGACTTATACAAGACTGGATTTATCCTAACTCCCTTTTTACGTCTTTAGTCATCTGAATCATTAAGAAGCTTGCATTGTTTTCTTTCTGTTGATAGGGATTAAGGAACACTTGCCCCTCATTGTAAATTAAACAGGACTAGACTACTGTTTCTTTTTCTAAGAATATTGGATTGGAAAGATTTTTAAAAGTTGGTTATCAGAGAAATGAAAATGAAGGTCAGATATTTTTGTCTGGCAACCCCAGACTTGAGAAAAGGACAAAGCAGTTGTTGTTATAACTGTTGTCATAGAGTTTAATCCCACAATCATCACACTTCCATGCTGATAAAACAGTGTGGAGGAAGTACTGGGGCAGTATATGTATTTTTAAAGGCACTACAAAAAAACTATGTAACAAATTCCCCCACCCTCATTTTTTTCCGCTTAAAACTTAAAGTGATATATTTCCATTACTCTGAAAAGTACAATTTGAGGCATCCATATTCTTATTACCAAGATTTAAGAGAGTAATGTTTTTGTATATTTCATATAATTTTTCTCTTTTTTTTGTATGAAAATTGTTTACGTGAAGCTAAAGCTTTCGTACTACCCATGATTTTCCTTCTCTCTCTCCCCAGAGTTGAAAAACACACACACTTACATACATTCAACTTGGATGATACCAAAAGAAGAAATAGTCCCTGTTTGTAAGAAGTTGTTAGTAATACATTTTGAAGGAGAAAGAAAGTTGACTGGTTAAAGACAAACTATTTAGTTTCTTTGATGAAATACATTTTGCTATTTTTAGCTACAGCCCTGTATCAAAGATTCAGAAAATTTTGTAACTTATTTTTACCCCCATACTTGAGTTAAAAACAGAGGTCACTAATGTTTAAGATAACAAACAGAAAAAAAAATCTGCACAGTAATAAGTGATTTCTTTTTAACAATTCTGGTGTCATAAAATTTGGTTGAACGAAATTCCATATGGACTTTGACTAAAAGAATCTAACTTCTTGGGGAAGTCAGGCACTTGAATGGAGGCCTACAGAACAAACTCCTTTTTACTCCCCCCACCCCAATCAGGAGAATAAAATAGCAAAAGTAAGGGGTCAAGAGGGGGACTGAATAAACAGCTTCCTAGAGGCCTGGCCTCATGGGAACGTCCTCAACATTTACCCATGTGGTTATTTTGTACTTTTATTACTGACGTACCTATGTATTCATAAGTGTTATTCATACTGTGTGTGCCTCTTACATACATATATTTATTACTTACAGAAATGACACAATTCAGCTTATTTATTTTTTGTAAATGTTTGAGATGAATCTCTGGTTGTATATATAGTTCTAATCCATTATTTTAACTGTTCTAGATAATACCAATACAGCATATATCATATTTTGCTTATCTAGTCTTCCTTCCTTCAAAGGAAACAAATAAACTTGGGTCTGTGTGATTCCTGAGTAGTTATTACTGAAAGCGTGATCAGCATTTTATGGTGAAAAACACTCTGGGTGCATTTCCACTAAGGTTAATTGAAGGGATTACATTGGCATTCTAGATGGATCCTGATTGATTGGTGTTGGGCCCATGGAGACTGAGATTAAACAGGGAGGCGGGTATTCTTTCCTCTGGGAGACCTGCCTTTGGGTGTGTCCAGGATCTGCGAAATCATCGCAGCGTTCAGATCAGCTCTGGGAGAGGGTTGCTTCTACCACAAGGTCCACCCGAGCCAGCCCCACTCCCCTCACACCCTAAAACTTGACGCAGGTGGCAACCTGTTTAGAGCTGTTGGCCTGGTCAAGAGTCCCCCTGTGCCATTTAATGACAAGTGTGCTCCCTGTTATCCTCTGTGAATTAATTGCCTCCAAGTGAGTGGTGTTTAGAGCCTGTGGGAGTGGCCCTTGGGAATTTGGTCTCCTAAATCTTTGATTGCCAGATGAAACTGTGAGGGTGAGTCCGGAGAGTGAACTCCGAGCAGTAAATTGCATTTTTCTTCTCTGAGAACCATTTGCTAATCTTTGTGTGTGTGTTTTTTTTTTTCACCTTGCCCCCCCTTTTCTAGATTTTAGGTGTGGCACGACCATAGGTTTATGGTAGCTCCGAGAGATACTGTCTTGTCATCAGTGTCCTCTTAGCTTCTGCCAGACACTCGAGAAGCGCTCTCATTCCCATCTCCTCAACCTCTTCCTGTTACCTGAGCCATTGCGGTGGTCACTTACCAGGCCTCCCTCATTCCCTTTGTCTCCCCTCCAACTTGGAGTAATTTCAGAACTCAGCTCTGATCCTGTCTCTTCTGTGCTCTTCATGACTCTTTGATGGTTCTTCCTGCTGCAGAGGAAGAGACTCACCCTCCTTACCAGAGCTGTACCGGCTCTTGGTAATCAGGCCCTGAAGAGGCTTGGCCAGTTTCGCGTCTCGTCTTCCCCACCACAGGGGCCTTGCTCTGGCTGACTGCTCGCTGTTCCACAGACCTCCTGGGCACTGGCATGCCTCATGCCTCTCATGCTGCCCCTGCACCAAGTGCCCTTCTCTGCCTATAGAAATCTGCCTTGCTGTTCAGAACCCAGCTGTTATTGAAGGAACATTGCTGTGGGAGTGTGGTGTGAGGGAAGAACTTCAGTCTCTGGATGTGTAGTGGGGTGTGTACTGCAGTAGAGTCAGGAGACCAAGCTGAAGACTGGGCTGAGCTCCTGTTCAGTGATGCTGACACCTATGGGTGCTCAGTACAGGTGTGTTGAAATATCACATCTTTGTGATCCTGGCACCGTTCCTGCACCTCTCTGTGCTGTAGGTCATTTGGAAAATAAGAGGGTTGGAATACATTCTCTAAAAGTTTCACGATATTTCTTCTTTGGTCCACTTTTCTATATGTTCCCAATTATTTATATTGAGAATATATTACTTTAAAAACTTGAGCTACCGGGTTGAAGTGTTTATGACTCAAAGCAGGCAAAAGTAAATGAGTCAAAAGAAAAAAGCATTAAGCCTGAATATCAACGAGCACCTCCAGATAGGCCCATTGAGCATTGGAGCGGAGCTCCTGAGTGACCGATTTTAAAAGATTTTCAGAATCGGGGGATAGAGATGAGAGTTTATAAGCCAGGTCAGGACAAGGTTGTGAAAGTGGGAAAGACTCCGTGTGGCCAGTATAAGTCAATTATTTAACTGAGCACTGCCGTATCCTTGGCACCAGATGAGCGCTTTGGCTTCGTCTATCTCATTTAATTCGAACAACCACATGGTTATTTCAGTTTTGTATGTGAGAAAACAGATTCAGAGAAGTGTAGTCAACTTGCCCAAAGTCACACAAGCACTAAATTTTCAAGTCATTATTCATGCATATGTTCATCAAATTCTAAAGCCCGTGTTCTTTTTGATAATACATCACGGTGCCTCTGGTAGGCAACGAAATAAGTGCCTGTGTGCCCATGGAAGAGACCGGGAGGTATTGCTCCCAGGCAAGCTGTATCCTAAACAAATAGTGCCCTGATTATTGACAGACAGTGCTTGCATTTCATTCCAAATAGCCCATCTTAAAAGAAGCACTTTGCTTCTGTTTTACAAGCTATTTTCATTAGCATCCCTGTCAATCAGGATTCTTAGTTGTAAGCCACAGAAACAGACGCTGGCTGATTTCAATGGAAAAGGAAGTAACTGAGAGCACAGAGAGTGGCTCACAGAATGTCTGTGGGACCTTGAACCAGGCAGCCAGGAATGGCGTCTAAAACCATACCGTTGAGCTTGTCTGATGTAGAGAGTTGGCCAGGGGCACTGTCCTTGCCACCTGATATTTGTCCTGAACACCAGCTGCTGCTGCTGGAACCCTGATTTAGGCGCTGCCACCAGTTGCCGTGATAATGTATCTACATGCCATGCCTGTTCTTTTTACTAACTTCCAAATGAAAGTTAGGGGCTGGTGTATCAGATGATGTGTCTGAAATGAGGTCATGAGTCCAGACCATAGCTGGAGTGGAGGCTCAGATGTGAGTATGGGCCATTTTTATTTTTAGAGGAGAAGATGGGCTCTTTCTCTTAACATAGGCATTCTCCAAACATAGGAAGGTGAGCCAGATACACGGTAGCCAAAGAGAATGACAGACACTGCAATATCAAATCATGTGTAATTGTAATTTATCTTCTAGTGTGAGGTTTCTCCTCATTTTTATAATAAGAAAACTGAGATGCAATTTTCCATTCTCTTGGGCTAGAAACGTTGGCATTCTCTCTTATCTTCTGGAATCAATTAGCCCCAATTGGAACTAAATCAGTCTCAGGTCTACCACTGTATTGCTGGGGCCATAACCCCAGTCTGGGTCTTTAAGACCTTGAGGTTGCATTTTCTCAATAATCTCTTTCTGTTGTCTCTGCAACGCCAGTTTCTTTTCTTGGATCCATCCTGCAAATTTCTGTCAAAGTACTCTTCCGTAAGCAGTTTTCATCATGCCTCTACATTGCTTAAAATTATTATGGTTAACCCTTGGCTGATTCAGAAGTCAGTGACCTTTAATAAATAATATGCCAATTTGGGTCATTGAGAATTTGGATTCCATTGGTGGCTGATGAAAGAGTATTGAGGAAGAAGTGCTCTTGCTTCTGCTGTCTCCTGCATAGTGTATGATCCCTGTTCATTAATATCTGAATTCTGTCTTTCCTTGAATGTAGTTTGTCTCTCCTTTTCAATGCAGGAGAAGTCCCATGACATTCCAGACCACCTTTTGGATCTTTCTCTCTTTGGTACTTAAATATTTATAATCTGTATTTCATAGTTTATTGTTTAGTGGCATTTTCAAATTTCATCAAGTGTTTTTAATTCCTATATTCTTACATCCCTCCTTGGCCTTCCCCCCCCACCCCCCCACCCCCGCCAAGTCCTTAAGAGGAAGAACCATGACATATAATTACTGTATTTCCCGAAGATAAGACCGGGTCTTATATTAATTTTTGCTCCAAAAGACGCTTTGGGCTTGTGTTCAAGGGATGTCATCCTGAAAAATCATGCTAGGGCTTATTTTCCAGTTAGGTCTTATTTTTGGGGAAACATGGTATGTTTATCTTCTTTATGGTGTTAGACCCATAACAGGTTTTGGTTGATGATTAATTGAATGGGAAATATATAACCTTGGATGTAGATTTCTAGTTAGTTTTATGTATTTTTAATGGTATTGGAGGAAAGGAACCTGATTGAACAGTTCTGATCAATCCTTAGTTGGGCTTCTGAGCTCTATGCTCATTCTTCTCCATATGGAATTTAATGCTGGGAGTCCATTCAAAACAGCCCTTTGTACGTGACCTGAACCACAGCTGTTCACATATTACATTGACTAGGTGCATAGAGTGAACTTCCACTATTCCTGCTCTTGGGAAACCAGTGTAAGAAATAAGGCAAAAGCGCAATTATTAGGTTTTTCTAGGGAATAGAAAAGGATATACATGTGACATACATAGGAGTTAGGATATTTTTCCTTGGATTTTTCCTTGGGTCTATTATAGGATTCCTCACTTTACATATTTCTTTGAAGTATGTCTCCGTTGGGATTGTTACTCATTGTGCACGGATGCCTTCTTTGCACAAGAGTGTCATCTTTGCTAGCAGCATATGACAGAATTGTAATTTAATGTATTCAGCTGTTATGCTCAAGTAACTCCCTAGCTAGAAAGTGTAGTGCTGTTCTTCCCTCCAAACTTTTGTTAATGATACTATTTTAACATTTATTTTTAAACTTCACATTCTAAGAAAATGTGATTTTGTTTAATTTTGTGCTAGCCATTGTAGAAGCCATTATTACTTCCCCCCAAACACATCAAAACGTCCAGTTTGGCAGAAAGCAGTAATGGCTTCCATAATGGCACATGTTTTGATGCAAAGCACAGCTTGGTTGATTTGTCTACTGATAGAAAATAAGGTGAGCTTATGACTGCTTGTTGCAACTGGAAATATTTTAAAACAAAACAGAACAAAATTTCAGCCCATATTATCTAATCTATGAGTTCTTCTTGTTGCCTAGGATTCCCTTTTAGAAGTCCAAAGGCATTTCTCTGAGGGGTTCTGATTCATAGTATGTTACCAGCCATTCATATTTTTCGTCCTTAGATTTGTCCTCTTCCCTTTTTCCTCTATGGTTGTTAGCAGTTTTCATATGGATTTCTAAGAGGTGCTGGGATATTAAAAGCATTAACCCTTTGTCTTTAATATGTTTGATTTTGTTTGTAATTATTTTGCTACATAGTAGTTTTGCATTTTTGTGAATTCCAATCTGTTGAAATGTTCCGTTATGATTTCTCCCCATCATGAGATTTTTTTTTTAAAGCTTATGATAAACATTTTTGAAAAATCTTTTTTTTTTAAAGCAATTGCAGTTTTTGCAATTATTTGAAAAATCTTTAATAACCTAGAATTTCTCTGGTTGGAGGTGAGGAAGTAATTAAGTTCATATTCATGGATCTTATTTTTCATTTTTTTTTTATTTTTATTAAATTTATTGGGGTGACAATTGTTAGTAAATTTACATAGATTTCAGGTGTACAATTCTGTATTACATCATCTATATTTTTTCTCTGGTTTGCCTTTCCAGGTGAGGCTTTCCCAAAATGTCATCCTAGTTTTAAATAAAATGTCAGCTCACTTCTTCATTTGTGCAGAGCAGTAATCTTTGTCAGTATCACACCCTGTGCAGACCTGATTTTCAGGCTCACTGTGTTTTGTCCAGGTCATCTGTGTGTATAAGATATGGAACGAGTTTTGGGCATCTCTTGATATGATGCTCTCAACATATTTGTTTCCCTTCTAAACAGCTTAAGAATGATTAAGACCTTATTTCCTGAGCATGTTGTGAGATTTACAAAAGGAAAAAACAAACCCAAACCTTGTCCATTTGATTTCTTTCGGCTTCTCTATATGGTTTTTCGTGCCTGAGAAAAAAATTATGTTTGTCTGTTAATTCGGAACACATTCATGAGTGAGGCAAGGACTTTTAAAAGTTGAACTAGACACATGTTCCTGAAATGAAAAGACTGTTTTAAGAATACTATCTCTTAATCTCTGATTTCCTGTTTCTTAAAATGAGTTTTTGACTTTTTACATCTTTTCCTTTTAGTTTTCTTTTGTCTCGGTGGTTCTCCGTGCTGCCTTTTCCTCATTGTTCATTTTCCTTCCCTGACGTCTGGTCCTGTTGCTTAATGTTCCTGTTTTTCACCATTTTACTGCTGTCTTCTTACTGTTCGTGGTGGGATGATCTCAGGACATCCTGGATGAATGGAAAAAATGTGTTTGGAGCCTTGCTGGAACATGATTACCTATTTGGTGATTATGTTTGGATAGAAAGATAAAATTATTCAACCGGAGCACTGAGTGGAAAAATACCCATAGATTTACTAACTCAAATAGCCCAAATCATAATAAAAACAATTTAGTTTTGTCATGTAAATATAATGATTACAGCAACATTCAAATGAGATTATATTTATGAATTTTCATGAAATAGTAAAATTTCTTCGGGTTATATCAATATAAAAAAATCATAATTTCTTTACTAATAGATGAAAATAGAGTATGTGAAATTGAAAGTGTGACTGGAAAGTCTGACTTGCTCTGTTCCCTATGTAAGACCATTATTCTCTTCTGGCTCAGAAGAAGACATACAGCTCCTGTGTGTTTCTCCACCGTTCTCCTCACCTAGTGGTCTTCTGAGGCTCTGAAGGTATAAAAAGTATACTGATAAAGAGGAGGAACTGCCCAATAAGAGCAGGAATGTCTGAGTGACACCCACACCTTTGTGACTGTTCCCAGACTGCCAAAAGCTGGAGCTTGGGTGTGGTGTTGAGAATCACAGGCCAAGCAGCTCCTGTTGGAGTCCGAGGGTCTCTAGGGTTTGCCCTCTCAGCAGGATTATATCAACTTTTTTTTTGTGTGGCAAAATGTTTGCTAAAAGGGGAGTAATTGTTTCAGAAAATATGGCTTTTATGAAAATATAAACTCCCAGAAACATTTTGTAATTGAAAATGTGCTGTTTTTACTACAACATGTCTTTTTTTTAGTAGCAATAAATTATGCTACTGTAGCTTGACTGTTCTTGAAACCTTTCTAGCAGTGTTCCTCTGGGAAATTCAAATCTTTAAAAACTTTATAAGTAATCTTCTTTGCTTTCATGTACAAAAATAAAAAGATGCTTTCTAAATTATTTCTAGGATTCTCAATTTCAGAATGTTTGGGTTATTTGGGAAAGAACTGTAACCTGAGTGCAAATTCAGTATTCTAAAGTATGGGATAAAATGAGGTTTGTCTATAAAAATGGATTGTGCTCTGCACTAATTGCATAAGTCTAGTGCCATTGGGTACTGAGTTGTCTGTTATGGTTTTGGATGGTTGAACTAGCTTCTCCCCCTTTTAAATGCATTTTGAATGTATCATTCTGTCCCTCTTCTCTAATTTATAAGCTCCTTGGATTACAGATGTTTTATTCTTCATAATCTTTAGAACGTGGTCTTGCACATTGCAAATGCTCATAAAATATTTGTGATTGACTATAAATTAAAGATGCAGTAAGGACCCCAGAATCCAGATACTGCCTGTGCCACATGGAGCCCCTATCCAGGGACCGAAAACCTGGTGCTGATGCAGCAGGCCTCTTTTCTCCCGAGAAATGTGATCTCCCTCGTTGAATGTGTTAAATATTTTATTCATTCTGCATTCTTTTCCTTGGGAGTTAAGTAACTCTGGGAGTTAGGTAAATCAACTTGGGAGTTGATTTCCCAGACCTTTGGGTTGTGTCTAATGATTGATAATAACCCCAAGACATTGCTGAATTGACAGTGGACAAGGGAAACCTTCAAAAAATCGTTCTAAGAAAGGAACTGTAAGGTTTTGCTTATTTTTCAATTGCCAAGAATAACACAAGAATTGCTTTAATGGGGAGAAAAATCACAAGGGCACCTCAGAATACTTCATAAGGATCAGAGGCACAATCTGATAATATAACAGTCTCCTTCCCACTGGGCAAGTGCCACTTAGTCTTGTGAGCAGTTTGGAAGACCTCATTTGTAGGGAAGTTATAAAAAATGACCTCCACAGGTTAGCCGTATACAAATGAACGTTAAAAATGTTCATACCCTTTGGCCCAGAAACTTCACTTTTTGGACCTTACCATAAGGAAATAGACACGTGAAAAAATATTTAGATACAAAGGTAATTCTTATCATTGTTTGTAATTGTGATAACTTGGGGAAAACCTTATATATTCAACAATAGGGTATTGATTTTATGTATTATAGCCTCTCATTCTGCAAAATACTGTGAAACTGAAAGTGTGGTCCTAAAACATAATTTTAAATTGGAAAAACAAAAGTCTGCTTTGGGTCATTGGGGCCACATTTGAGACTGGAACCCATCTAGAGTCTCTCATGTCCTATCTCATAGTGTTTTGAAATTGAGGATGACTTTGGGGGCAGTTGGTCATTAACAGGGATTTGGATGATGAAGAGTCCTCACTATGAGGTTTGAGAGCCAGGGCCAAAAATGAGTTCCAATTTAAGTGACAGACTATTTCTTAGTTTTTACGCTTAGTATAATTTTTTTCCAGTAGTCATGAAAAAATACATACCAACAAAAATATTGCATTGTAAGAAAATGTTTAGCATGTTAAAAGCAATTTGAAAAAGGATATGGTTGTTTGGAATTTTGCTACTTTATGCACAGTCACTGCTTTTGTCTTGTCTTTTCTAATCACTTTTTATTGAAAACACTTTCTAAGGCCTCGTATGCTCTTGTCATTCGTATTTGTTATTCCTGTGTTCAATGATAGCCCTTGTTCATGGGCATTTTCTAAGCATTAACATTACTTAACCCATATGTGTTCCATATTTCTATTAAAAATGGACATTTTAGCATTAACACTTTAAGAAATCCTATGTCAGTTAAGCCTCCCAAGAGTAGAATATCTCTATTTTGAGACCTAATTAAATATTTTTGTTAAGAGCATTTTCTAAACAAGCATTTGGATTCTGAAATCAATCATCATCATTCAAGGGTGTGAAAATAGCTAAAATTATGTCTTGCCTGGTCATCAGAGCACTGTATTTCTGTAAATTATCAAATCCCAACACTTGCCCCTTATTAGTAAATGTACAAGTTTCTTCAGGGGAACAGTAATATTGCTCAGTTTCTGTTCCCACTGATCCTGGACCTGGACCCTGAAATATATTGCCACAATCACTACAAAAGAGGAAAAAGAAAATCCCACAAGCATCTTCTATTGCTTTTGAAGAAACGTTTCTTTAAAGTTGGGTTACATTTAATGCTTCTTCAAATCAAGGTCAAAAGGCTGAGGATTACAAGGCTAGCATCTTTTTGGTCTAAGGCATTTGCAGAATTTAGGTAGGTGTATGAAGAATAGTGGGGCTAGGCTGTCATGCCAGTTGTACACTGGGAAACAGTAGGGGGCGCCCTTCACAGGGATTAACTATACATAATGGACCTCGGGCCATAATGATCCTGCCCTCCCTTCTGGCTCATCCCATAGAGGAGCGGGGTATTATGTGGAATCAAATTGGTTCTACATAATCAAGTCTTCTGTGAGTCTCTTTAAAAGCGCTGTTTCAGTATATAAGAGCAGAAGATGAATCAGATGGGCTTTTAGTATAGGGATTAGTAGCAGCCTCCATTACATAGGGAGAGAAGCAGCAGATTTAAGTTCTAGACATTGAGTCTAACTGCAATGGAAAGACAGTTGCTATAGCTTCTAGCCCTTCCCTTTCAAATACCTATTTGAAATAAAATATTTAAAAAAGGATCAAGAAAAATGCATTAGCATTTGCACTGAAATTATCTTCTTTGGAAAGATACTCTGATTTGAAGTGATCATTTTGACACCTAGAAACCAAGAGTTTCAGTTCTTTTTTGGACGATGATGATAAGCATTAAATGATAAATTCCACTGTGTATCATTACTTTTGTGGTTACATGAGGTTTACTCTAAGTGTTAGAATGAGTGAAACCTCATTTGAAGAAAAAATACAATGGGTGGTTAGGACTCTTTTTCAAGCTTTATTATGTGGGATTCAAATTAGAAATACTAGTATTTTCACAGCAAGAAAAATTGTGCCAAATATTCCAAAGTATGTTTTTACTTTTAAGGGCTGAAAATAGAAAGAAGTCATTATTCGTGGAAAGTAAGTTACTATATGAATTTACATATTCGTTTATATTTATGCCAGACAATCTTCCCCTACCATTTATTTTTTGTGTGACTTGGCTTACATTTAGTTCCCATTCTGACACATTTGGATGTGAAAAAATTAAATGGAGAACATTTGAAGTTACATATTTGTATTGCTTCAACTTAGGTGTTTTTTTCAGTTTGACAGAACCTGACTTCTTTTTCTATTCTTGATGAGTGAACACCAAAAACAGACAACGTAAATAAAGAAACTGATTTTAAATCAGGAAATTTCTCATCAATTAATTTTTTTCAACATATGCCAATGATTGTATAAGGTACAAATATGATAAACTAAAATTCAGAACTTACATAGCTAAATAAAAAGTACTCTGTCAAAGTACTGTAATTATCTCGAGAAACAGTAAGGTTGTTATTCCTCAAAGATTTTTGAATCTCTTACCTCTGCATTATCATTTTATCCTGATCAGCTCTGCTTTCATCAATTTTAAGTTTTGGGCTTCTGATAATATTTTGTTTGTACCAAAGGCTGGCTCCAAAGAGCAATAAAGAAAAAGTTTGATAACCATTTCTGTTTGTTGTACAATTCTGAAAGCATCTTTGCATTAAAAAAAAGTCCTTTTCTGAGTAAAAGTTTAGGCACACCTATTAATAAAACTTTAACCAATACAGAAATAAATAAAAACAAAAGTGAAAGTCCATAGCAATTTCACTTCCTAGATAGCCACTGTTGTGAGTCCAGTGTACTGTGTTTCCCTGAAATAAGACCTGGCCAGACAATCAGCTGTAATGTGTCTTTTGGAGCAAAAATTAATGTAAGACCCAGTCTTATTTTACTGTACGTGTTTATTATAGTAAAATAAGACTGGGTCTTATATAACGTAATATAATATATAATATAATATAATTTAATACTGGGTCTTATATCAATTTTTGCTCCAAAAGACACATTAGAGCTGATTGTCTGGCTAGGTCTTCTTTTCAGGGAAATACGGTATGTCCTTGACTATCCTGTGTATTGGACACACAGGCAGCCATTGGGTTGGGGATTGGGAGGGAAAGTGTGGGAACAGGAGGCTACCTTGGGGCAGTAACCAGGTCTGAGAGTATGCCTTCCTATTTCTACACAGGCTGTCTTCCTGTGTATAGAGCAGTGGGAAGGCAAGAGACCTTCTCAACCTAACTTTTAGCAGGTGGAATTAGAGTCAGTGCTTAAAAATGCATTCCTTAGAATTTTCCTTTGTTAGTTTGTGTTACTTCCACAAGACTATTTACATCAACCGGACTTGCATGTAGTTACTTTTCATTATTTTTCATCAGGAACGTATCTAGATTAATATTTACGGGAAAGCTAAGGGGGAATACATTTTAAAACGATGCTTTTGCACTTATCTCTCTGTGTCAGTGGTTCTCAAAGTGTGACCCCCACACCGACAGCATCAGCAGCATCTGGGTACTTGTTAGAAATGCAGATTTTTGGGCCCCACCCTAGGCCTGCTGAATGGGACACTCGGGAGGTGAGGCCCAGCAGTCTGTGTTTTAGCAAGTCCTCCAGGTGATACTGATACAGGTAAAGGTTTGGGAACTGCCGCTCTATGTAAAAACAAAGGTTTGAAATTTTTTAACTTGGTATTTCCTCTCTCATTTTTCACTCAGTTTTACCCCAACCCAGATGCTATGGTGTTCTGGACACATAACACCCTTTTTTCTAAGTGCTGTGCTCTGTTATATCTCTGCTGTTTTTCCGTCTTGAATGTCTTCGCCGCTGTTGTCCGTGGAACATATCACTCATCATCCTTAAAATCTTTGTTCCGGCCTAACTCCCTGGAAAACCACCCCTGACCCATTGACCCAGGTGGTCTCGGCTCTTTCACTTTCTGCGGTGCCCTGAATGCCTCTTTCATGGCACTTCACATTTGCTCCCTGGATTTTGTTTATGCGTCTCTCTCTTTACCACATTATTGGGACTTCTTTGAGGAAGGGACTGTATGTTACGGTTCTTTTTATTCCTGACACCTAGTGGAACTTAGGACCTATGCAGATGCTCAATAAATATTGATTAAGTAAATTGTAACTAGATACAAATGCTGAGTCTATGCTGCCACTGCAGGGGCTTATCCTCTCAATCCAAGTTGTTATCAGGTGATCTCTGGGGAAAATAACCTCAAAAGATCATCTAGATTTTAAAACCTCTTAAATATGCCATATTTTGACAGGGTATTCATTTGTTGGGGGTGCTTGCGACAGAAGACAATGAAAAGAAAACACACCAGTATCAAAACGGAAACATATTATTATTAGACCACAGTCTACCATTGCACAGAAGCCAACATAAGGCAGATGCAGCCTGATTCTCTCTATTCAAGGAATTTTATTACTTAATGTGTCATGGGGATTTTGACACACCTCAGTGAAGGATGCCATCATGGTAAGGGTTTAAAGGATATAATTTACTGAGTTATTTAGACATGAGTTATCTTGGTAATTTCATCTGTATACAGATATTTTCTCATTCAGGAGTTCTTTTTCTATTCCTGGAGACTGCCAGGAGGCAGATCACTTTGGCAGACGAAGCCAAGCCCTGTCCAGCTGCTAGGCAGTGTGTGTCTGGTATCGTCCACGTCTAAGTCTGTTTCCAAAGGCTGGCTGGAAAGAGTATCTGAGAACCAGCTTCGGAAGAGGTGGCTGATGAAAGAATTTTGAATTTTCAGTGGCTCTTTTTACCCTTCTCTTTTTGTCTTGTAAGGAAACGGTGCCCATTCTCCCAGGTGACATACTTCATCTGAGGTTAAGCTGCTGAAAGAAAATATTAGATGAAAGACTGTCAGAGAAAATTACCGAGACCGGGATCATCAGAGCATAGAACATCACACACTCACTGGTGTCACCTGGCCCATCAGGACTGAGCTATATTTCTACAGCCTTTGAGAGGATTATTCTCTCTGTGCCAATTCTTGGTAAATACTAGACCCTAGGGGAAATTCATGTTAGCCTGGATTAAACACATGCATTCAGAGGAGCAAATGACTAAAAAGTACTCACTGCGAATCACCCAGGTTCCCGAAAAAGAAGTATCCTAGGCCTCTTAAGGTAGAAGTCCCTTTCAGAACGTAAAGGCCACAGGTAACAGAGTTCTAAAGCAGCAGATATTATTATACTGCTTCAAAAATAGCTATTTAAGTCATTCAACTAAAGTTACTCCTAAAGAGAACATCAGTAAACCCTTGAAAGAGAGAAGGATCTCAAAATAAAATTCAATAATAAAAATAAAAGTTAACCTTTAGCTTTTTTCTTAAATCATAATGCAAGTGGATTTTAAAAAGCTGATTAAATGCAATATAATTTAAGTAGAAAGGAAAACTTAATGCATCATGATGATGCCTGATCCTCAGCAAAGGCTGAAAAGTAGAAAAGCAAGATGAAGGAAGAAACTATGAGTGGAATGAATTTCCATAAAAACATATTTTATCAGTGCTGGTCCATGTGTGGTCACACACACACACACACACACACACACACACACACACCCCACAAATAATTACGAATCCCTTATAGGAGACCAGGCTCCTCTGGGCCAGCCCCGGATTTGTGGGTCCAGCGTGACACAGGTTCAGGTCAGCAGCTGTGATGTGAGATATCCTGGTAACATGGATCTCCGAGATTCTTGACAGTTCTGGGTCAGCTATTTCAACCATCGTCAGCTAGAGCTGTCTTTGGTCCCCACTGGAACAGAATCTCATTTCTAAACAATGCCTGGATTTTCCTCTGTCTGATACATCCTCTACATCATGGTAAACTACAGTCAGATCAGATTTCCTAAAATGTGCTTAAGCTAGACCTGCTCCTCTGGGCTTCGCTCCGTCCATTCGTGCACGGGTTGAGTCGATCCCTTTCTCAGTGCTTGCCATATCCGCTTCCTTCGCCATCTCCCAGGTTCGGTCTGCAATCAGTGCAGAGCTAGGCTATTGTTAAAACAACTTCCTGGGTTCAGGCTCCTTTCTCTGAACTATCTTGTGCAGCCACCTCTTCACATACTGCTTTTTGACTCTGCATTCTCCAGCTCAAACACCTTTACTGGCTCCCCATATTATCAACAATAAAGGCCAGCCTCCTGAGCCTAGCATTTAAAACCGCCTGCCCATGGCTTAGCTCTTCCACCCTACTTCACACTCCCCCATTGCGAACCCAAGATCCTTATCTCCCAATATTTGCTCCCATTGTGCATGCCACACAATCGTTCCCTTGTTTCCCAACAGCACTAATGTGTTAGAGAAGCAGAGGGTGAGAATTTGCCAGAAGGTCCCATGAAGAGAATAGTTAAAATGGGTAACTCTGTTGGTGTTCAGTATTGCCAATTCTGTATGTTCTGGGCCCAATCTTTTCTTCACTATGGATCTATGCCCTACCCCCACCCCCTTTCATATTTTGAGTACTCTGACGGGTTTTGTCTGGACTTGTGCTGTTCACTATGGCTGCCAGTAACCATGTGTGGCTACTGAGCACTGGAAGTTTGCCTAGGCTGAATGATACGAGCTGTTCCTGTAAAGTACACATCAGATTTTGAAGATGTTCAATGTCTTGATTTGTATCTTGGTTACTTATTGAAATATTATAGACATACTGAATTAAATAAGATGTATGATTAAAATTAATTTCACTTCTTTCTTTTTATTTATTTTCCTATGTGGCTCCTTAGAATTTCAGAATTTTGTATGTGGCTCACATATTTCTATTGTCCAGCTGTAGTCTAGAAACTCTGTTTCTTACATAATAATTAATGTACCTGCTTTTTAATTGTTCAAGCACGTGTGGAAATGAGCATTTTCAAGCTGTGTGAAATGACCAAGGTTACCAAGCCAGCCAGATCAAAGAGATGTCGAAGGCCTGTCATTTTATTCTCCTAGTCCTGTGTAATCTCTGTTAGGTGATTTGAAATATGAGAATAACTTGCAGATACTTCATCATTCTCTGTGAGTAGTCCTGGGGCTGGGACTAAAGATGGGCTGTCTCCAGGCTGGCAAAAAAGGGATGTGTTCTTCTCAACGGTGGGATCCCGTCATTTTGGCATTGCCTTTCGGTTCTTGTAGTCTGTGATTTCATCCTTTAAAGTGGTAATAGCCACATGGGCAGCATTCAGCAATCAGAGAGATCTTGGCCAGTCACGTGTGTAACCTTGAAGGCAAGCTGGGTTTGGGAAATGTGTTGACTTTGAACCACCTGTGTGCTTTGTGGGCGGCTTTGAACATTCGTTATATTTTCCACGTCCCTTAAGTCTCATAGAACTCTCCCAGTCTATTTCAGATCACATAAACCACCCTTCTCTAGCCCAGTACTAACACCTCTGGTGTGTCTGTTTCAAGTGAGTTGTGTGAAAGCCACGTTGGGTTCCCCGTGAGCTCGTAATGACACTGCTACCACCTCAGCTGTTGTGCTAGAGTCGTTACTGTCGCGGTCCAGAGTAATCTGTCTATCTACAGGGCCCACAGTAAAATTCCAATTTTAGGTATTGAACGTATTAAAATTGCCATGTAATCTTTGTAGATTATGTCTCTGTTCTCTGTGTAAAGGCAAGGATTGATTTGCACATATGATTACATTTTCAAAATGAAAGATTTCTTTTACAGTTGTGTACAAACCATTGAATTCTTTATTATTTGCCTACTAAGTTCAACATACTCTAACAGAGCAGTGTAAATTTGGGAGATGCAGGGAGTAGTTGTGTTCATTCTGACGTCTAACTAAAGAATTATGTTGCCAGATAGCTCACTCTGCACTGATGAATTCCAGGTTTCACCTGCTTCGGTATTTGGACCCAGGGGATGGTTAAAACTGTGTGTAAGGGGAGTTACTTACAACCCCTTTTACTTGGTGTGAGAAAATTAACATTGTTGGTACCCGTTTGCTTGCTTCTGCCTGCTCTTTAGTTACTGTGAAAGTGTTATTTTGAAACCACCTCTGAATTATAGCAATGTGAATTTTATGCTCTGTTAGACTGTATATGTATGGTCTGGAATCTCTCTGGAGCACAGCAGGCAAAGTGGTCGGTGAGGGCTACACAGGGGAAATTGGGGAGAGTAAGCCAAGTAAGTATAGAAGGGGATGGGGGAGCAGATCAGCTGAATTGAAGACTCTTGCATGCACTGCTAGATAATTTTATCTCTGCATGAGGGGTAACATTTAGGGATTTTAAGGTGGGAGTGGTGGCAGTAATGGTGTGGTCAGAATGAGAATATTGAAAGGTCATGCAGCCTCTGTGGTAGCCATGTAAAAGATGTGAATGCAGTGAAATTGAAGGTGTGGAGTCAGATTGGAAATCTGTTCCAATAGCTGAGGCAAGAAATAGAGGGCCTGGACAAAGGCGGAGACACAGGAAGAGAGGCATTGGATATGAGAGAGATTTAAAAGGATGAATTGATAGGATGTACACCTGGGGAGTGAAGGAAAAGTACCAGCCTACACAGGTTCCCCAGTGTCTCGTGAGGTGCAGACGTGTGGAGTAGGGGTGGAGGGGGGAATTAGGAGAAGCAGGTTTGAAGGAAAGATGCAGGTTGAGGTTTTCAGAGGCACAGTGCAGGGACCAGGAGCCCAGAGACGGCAAGATCAGAGTGGTGTGGAAATACCTCATGAAATAAGTGCATGCCTGTTTGGTTTAGAAAAAACTTGCATAAGGACCTTGTTTCTCAGAAGTTGAAAAATGTCCACTGTAAACCAAATAAGAAAAATATTCAGGAAATAGCAACTACAAAAAGCTCCTCAGAAAAGTGCAGGTGAATCTGCTTAGAGAAAGAAAGTGTTCTCATTGGAACATGCAGTATATTGTAAAGATGGAGGGGGTGGGGCCAGGGGGTGGTAATTCTTGCCCATTAGGCCTCCGCAGACAAATAAAGACTCTGGGAAATTCCCAATTGCCCTTCAAGATCAGCCCAAGGTCACATCTTCTAAAAAGCCTTTTGGGCTTCTCTTGCTCTAGCTTTCAGGCTGAAGGGGACAGTGGCCTTGCTCTCTCCTCCAGGCTGCAGATGTACTGTGAAGCACAAGGTGTGTTTTTACCCACCACCCTGATGGTCTTTACCAATAGATGGCAGGTTTTCTGAAAGTAGGAAGTATATAATGTCCATTTTGTTACCCCTGCCCCCTCCGCACCAGGCGGGGTGTATCAGGTGTATCTAGCCCATCGTGAGTGCTCAGTAGATGTTCACTGAGTAAATGCAGGAGATTTATAGACAGGGTGGTAGAATGGACAGAAGAGAAGAGACCTAGGTCCTGGTACCAGTTCTGCTATTATCAGCTCTTTGACCTTGGGCAAGTGAGTTAATCTTTCTGGGCCGTGGTTTTCTTATAGGCAGAGGAGGACATTGAGTGAGAATCTAGGAAATCCATGAGTGGTCTTTAAGAGGTGCCTCGATTTCTTGAGATGAGATGCAGATTTGTGTATATTTATGTATGTGTGTATTTGTATATACATATATTTAAATGTATATACATATACACATATATAAATATATATATGTATACATATATATAAAAATATATACATATGTTTTTTTCCTGAGAAAAGGACCAAGCGCTTTCATCATACACTGATCTGTGTGACTTTAAATAATTAAGAACTGCTGAATATTCTGTGTTGGTGGCTCTATCATTTGTGTGTAGGGTGGAGTTAGAAGGGCTGGCGATATGGCGGGCCGGGGGTGGGGGGGGCGCGGTGAGGATTCAGCTAAGAGACTTGTCTTCAAATTGTGATTAAAGGACAAACTCTAATTACATAGGTTTTCAAATTTATTTGGGACAGAGAGGTGTGGAGGTGATAAAATTGTGGGGAGATGTTCTCTGAGCCCATCCCTTTATACTGGCACTTCTTAGAGCTCTTTTACATCTATACGAGCTGTAAGTGAATCTGTTCCTCATTTTGCGTTATCTTCATGAGTCGACTAGGCATGCAACGTTAGGTTTTTTGCTAATATTTACTTTAGCAAGGTCAAATGCAATTATTTTGGGGCTCTTAGAGATACTTTGTACGACCGGGGTTTATTTTTTCATTTGAGTATTGGGATTAAACATAATTACACAGAAACAGAAAATGAATAAATAAAAAAGGTTCACTGTCCTCAGTCTTCATATTTTTTTTTTAACAAAGTGCTGTAATTATACAAGCTTAGCAACTATTTGCAGCTAGGAGCAAACACTGGCTGTCATGTACTCAAACAGAGGTACACCCTATGTTATTGTATGGATGCACAGCCGTTGGAAAGCCTTCTTTGGTTTCCTGTGATAACTTTAGGTAGACATCACATTTTATTTTCTGAAGTGCTTTGCAAAAACCAAAGCTTATGATGATGATGATGGTGATGATGGTGACAGTGATGGCATTAGGAAAGAGCAGAAGTATGAGACATTCTTCTATCGGCATTTAATATCTAGTTATCTTGCTTCATTTTGTCTTTATAATAAATTTGTGTGCTAGGCTATGATTTTATCTTAATTTTATTGGTAGGGGAACTAAGGCACAGAGCACCTACGGAACTCCCATGGTCACCCTGCTAGTGAGGTGGAGCTGGGATTTGAACCCAGAAAATCTGAGTCTTCAGCTTCACTCCTAACCAGTCTAGTATATAATTTTGCTAAAGGGAGTTTATTGTTCTCAGTAGAGCTTTATTTTGAAGTCTCAGAAAAATTAGTGTAGGATAATTTTTGCATTTATGATTATTATCAGGGCCTGCACAAACTATAATTTTGATCCTTTTAACCTCTGTAGATACTCTTTGAACAATGCAAATTTGTTTCCTATGGTTCATAATCTTCTTGACATGGAAATAATGTTTTATTCATCAGCTCTGGCTCTCCTGCTTTGCTTTGCCCACAGAGGAGGCGAGAAGGATGTTTTTCAGCCATCCCCCAGTATTCAAAGCAGCAACCAGCTAGATGTTTTAGGAACGATCTGCAGTGTGTTGCTAGCAATGACACAAAGCTACGGTGTATCATAGTAGGGTAATTTACTGTGTGCTATTAGAATTGCAAAGAAAATTAAGATAAGGAGTTCTGTTGATTTCCTAGGAGAGTTAAGGTGAAATGTATTGTCCGTCTGAAACTCACCATCTGGTCCAGTTTAGAATTAGGCCTCATCCTCAGAACCTGGAGTCCGGGTGCGTGGGGTAGTACGGGGTCTCCTGACCTAGTCTGCGGACCTATCCTTCTGTCTGAATTACTCGGCCCAGAACCGCCAGGCCCACACTCCCACTGATCTTTTCTGGGGCCTGGGCTTTTCCTGCACAGCCTCACAGGACACCTGCTCGGAGCCCGTAGGGACCGGGATGCGGCATTCCTGGCTGAGCGCCAGCTGCTAGACGGTCCCATCGTTGGTGCTGTGGAGCTTCAGTGCTGGGGACTGTCTGGAACTGCTAAGCTTGTCTTGCACTTGGGGCTCAAGCCTGCAGCCATCTGGTTGCCCTCACAGAGCCCAGCTCCCCGGAAGGCTCACTTCCCCAGGAACTGAATCCAGCTCCCTGTTCAAGAGTCTCCAGAATAGCCATTCCACTGGGTCAGGTAAAGCGTCAGAATAGAGAACTCAAGGAGATAAATCCACAACGAATTAGCCCTTTTGCTGTGTGCTGATCCCCATGGTTCCCTCCTGTTACTCTCTGGCCACAGCTCCCTTCACCATGACCCTAGGAGTGGTTATAACACACTGCCTCTGCAGGGGTGACTTGTTTTAATGACATGTTATATCAACAGCAGGAATGTGCTAGAGAAGCTGAGGGTGAGAATTTGCCAGAAGGTCTTGTGAAGGAATAGCTAAAATGGGTAGCTTTATTGGTGTACAATGTTGCCGTTCTGTTTTTGAAAACATATTTCACGGTTTTTAAACTAATAGGGATAAATAAGATTATTCTTTGTGAAAATAAAACAAAGGACTCCAACTAAATAAAAATCATCATTAGGGTGAAAAAATTTGGTGGAGGGGGCTTGCCACTATGTTATCTTTAGATTTGAGAAGATAGGTGACACTTTCTCATAGTTAATATTTAATTTTTATAATGGGCCCCTTCTTCAATTATTCATTCATTCTCCACTTGTGCCAGGCTAAGCTCTTTACATATCTTTACACATATTATTCCTAATCCTCACAACAGTTTTGCAGGGTAAGTTATTAGTCATTCGTTTGTTTGAGCAACAACTATTTTTGTGTCAAGTGGTTGTTATGAGCCTGGCTGTGAGCTGGGTGATGGGAGTAGAACTGTGAAGAAGCAATTTGATTTCCCTGCTGTTAAGGTATTTTCCTGTTGGATGGGAAAGCTAGACAAAGAAACAGGTCATTATAATGCCTTCTTATGTTCTTACGCACTTCAGGGGTGTATAGATTCATGTACAATTTTTGAAGAGCAATGGCAATAACTTTTGAGGTAGTCGTGCCATCTAAGAGTCTTTCCTATAGAAATGCTGCTGCTGTCTTAGTTCAGACTTCATATTTCTCACCTGGGCAATTGAGAACACCCTCTGGCCAGTCTCCTGGTCCCTTGTCTGTACCCCCACATTCTCGTACCCCAGTCTGTCCTTCACTTTGCTGAATGATCTTCTAAAAATGCAGTTTTCACCCTGCTATCTTTCTTCTTAAACTTTCTCAATGATCCTTTATAGATTCTGGGATCTAATTCACCTTCCGAAAGCAGGCATACAGAAGACCCTCCCGCCTCTCCCAACGTCCTCCCACAGTAACTCTTATTTATGTTATCCAGAATTATTTGCGTTTTGTTACAAGTGCTGCTATTCTTATCAAAGAAGGGATGGATATAGGTAAAGAAAGGAAATCCATGATATGGGGTTAGTAGTTGGTTGTTGGCCTATTAACTTGCAAATATTCTGTCTAGTTACCTACCCCCCCTTCTGAAAGTTAATGTTATAATTTAATATAATTTAGGGGTAATGATTTAGAAATTAATACATTTCAGGAAGAAATAGTTTCTTGCTGTCTTTGCGGATACATATATATTTTTGTAAATATTCCTGAACGGATGTTTCTAATGGCAGGCCCATCTCCACACAGAAGACCTGAGGATATGGCATTAATTTGTATACTTGTCTATTCCAACTCTGGATACACTCCACCTTTACAGAATACACACTGTTCTAAAAACACAACAATAACTAAACAGTCTTTATTTGCTTTGGCTAAACATAGAGCTAATGGATGGACTCCATGTACAATAAGTAGACATCAAACTGAGTGATAGTCCTCAGAGAGATTCAGTCTAAGACATGCTTCCATTCTTCTCATCCACTGAATTTATATCTTTATTATTCTTCTATTACTGAATAGTAATAAATAATCCTTTTAAGTAAATAACGAGTTGGTTTCAGCTTGTTGATTTTCAGAAATGTTTGTATTAATAGTTTATACTCATTCAAAGCATGAGGAAAGTAATATAATACTATCTTCTGGCTCCCTCTGGTGGACAATATATGAAAAAATCAAACTGTGGTCTTTACAGGGTTGGGGTGGGGGCAGGTATAGTTCTGGTTATTGGTAGCAAAAGGAACAGAAAATGCATTCTTGTAGATGCGTGATAGTTATTATAGAAAATCTCTCCAACTAAGAAAATACATTTCTGTTAAATAATACCCATAGCGAAATACATAGCAGTGCTATTGCTATTTTTCTTGTTACTGAGCAGTGACTCTGCTGGGATCACGGTGTAAACTAGGATCAGAGGTATATTTCACGCCCTGCTTTAAAACAGTACCACATCAGTATAAGGCTCATGTTAAAATCCAACAATATAGTGAATTCATGAGTCTAAATATTACTCCACAGATTATTCTAGAACCTTTCAAAAGCTAGACTTTTCACTCAATAATGAATAATTTTGGAATTTTAGCAAGTGATAATTTTTATCTTGAATCAGTTTATTTCGATACATTTATTATTTGTTCATTTGTGATCTTCTGGATTTATAGATTCCTGATGATGCTTTATCTTTGTTATGGGAAATTAATCCACATAGATTTATCCAGGTCGGTTGTGTGTTGCTTTCCTATCCAATGTTCAACAAGGTTAAACCAGGAAGAAATTGCATAAAGGCTTTCAATTCAAGTTTATTTGTATGCAATAAGACATTTCTTTTATGTAATAATAAATGTTTACATTTATTGAGTTCAGCGTTTGATGGGCATCGCCTCCTTTAGTTTTTGCAGTAACTCCATGAGGCAGGTAATGAGTTGTTATTACCCACATTTTCTTGAGGGCTGATAAAGATGAGCTTAGCTGGAAACTGGGCTCATCCAGGGCTTCTTACTCTAGAGCTTTGAGTTTCTAACCACACAATGTACAAGCCCCTGAGGTAGGTAAGAGATAAGTGTATATGTGGCTAATTCCCTTATGAGACATCTGTGCAATACTGGGGACCTTACTTTTATTTCTGTCTTTGAACTGAGGAATTACAAGATTACATCAACTCAGAGAGAGAGAGAGAGAGAGAGAGAGAGAGAGAGAATTTTGCCTTCTTTTTCCCCCTCATTCTGAATAGGCCTTATAGTAGAACCTCTTTAAGTTTTTAAATTTGAGAGAAAAAAAATATATCTACAAGTGTTATTACAGAAATGGGCTTTATGGGAAAAATGCATTTTAGCTCCTTGATTTCCTCAGTGAGTCTTTGAAAGATGATCTTAGGTATAAAACTGGGAAGGGAGGGTGAAATTGCTGGGGCTGGTGCATTTAGGGTTAGGTACTGAAGATCTTCATAAGATATCTTTGAAACAGATACAGATAATCCATGGTAATTTAGGAAACTTATTTTTTTTTCCTGAAAACAGAATTAGAATAAGTAAATTTTCTTTCAATTTATTAGTACAATTATAAATTGTACCTGTCATTTAAGTATTTTGTGTGTATTGCCTTCTTAATCCTTATAATAATCTAATGATTATTAACAATTGAATGATTATAGGCAGTATTCAGATGAAAAAACTGAAGCCCACAGAAGTTAAGTAGTTTGCCCAAGGTTATATTGCTAATAAATGGTAAAGCCAGGGTTTGAACTCGTGTGGTCCAGTTTAAGAGCCCACATTCTAAATGACTTTGGTGTACAGCAGTGCTGTCCAATAGAACTTTCTGTGATGATGGAAATGTTTGATGTCTGTGGAGGCTAATACAGTACCCGCTAGCCCCCTGTGGCTATTGCGCACTTGAAATGAGGCCAGTTCAACTAAGGGACTTAATTTTTTGTTTTTGAAATTTTAATTATCTTAAATTTAAACAGCCTCATGTAGCTAGTGCCTACTGTTTCGGACAGCGCAGCTTTACTGGATTTTTCAGATTCTGTAATGGTAGAGATGCAAGACCTTCAGTCTAACTCCTTGTTTTCCTGGAAACTGCAAACCAGATGGGTTAGTAATCTTTGAGTCATAAAGTTGAAGAAAGGGACAAAATTATAACCCAGATGTCTATACTTTCCAGTCCCAGCTCTTCCCATTCTTTACCTCTTTGGCATCTGCAAATTTACATTTATGTTGCCATTGTTAATATTAGATTATAAAACTGCTATTTTGGGAAAAAAATCTTATCTTTGATGAAATACATGTCCAATTAACACTTCCCTCTTTTCTCAGGTTATAGAAACATTATCACGACTTTCTCGCACGCCTATAGCGTTGGCCACAGGAATCAGGTAAGCCTGTTTCTCTGTGGTTCCTGTTCAATGTAATGATTACTTATTGAATGGTCACTGTTTGCAAAGCACTTTGCATGCAAGGACTGTGTCTCATTCATGCAGACTGCCTGGTATAATAAGTGCCTAATACGTATTTGAAACGTACTGAGCAAGTAAAGATTTAATTCATAGAGTTGAATAAGACACATTGGCTAAACATTGTTCTCAATTTACTGGTGACTGTCACTGGATATGGTTCTTTCTTTTTGTTTGTTTTTTAACTTCCTCCAACATTTCTATACATGTGATTCCTGAAGACAAACACAAATGCTTAAGTAAAAAGACATTGTGGTAGATTTATTTCCTTTAGACCATAACAATAACTCACAACTTTTAGGAGTTTAAGAAATAACCCGACAAATAGAAAATGATATGTGTATAAGGATGTGTATTGAGGGTTTGGTACTAAATGAAAAACTTGGAAGTGAATTGGTTAAATTAAGTATGCTATCTCCAGGCAATGGAGTATTATGCAGTTAGTAAGCATGGAAATGCAGATGTATATATCATGTTGGACTTCGTTGAAAAAACTACATACTTGAGTTAGATCAGATAGAAAGTTGTATATTAGTAACATTAGAAAGCAACAAAAGTAGTTTCAGTAGCAACATAACCAGCCTGTATGGAAATGGAATAGATTTCGTTTTTTACCTCTTTTTCTGAGGGCTCCATACTTCAACTCCTGCCAGTATGAGGCTCTGCCCTGTGTCTCTTCCTGTGTTGCTTCCATTCTTCCGTGTTCAGCTCACATGCAGATTCTAAAGGAGAGGATCCAAGCACATCTTACAGGAGATCTGTAGTGCTGGGCAGCCCAGTCCCTGGGTACAAAGCATAGTGACCTCAAGGAGGACATCCTGCAGACCCTTTCTTGGAAATGGACCATGACTTTGGCTGCTTTCCACGGAAGTAGGCTGTAGGCTGGATAAATGTTCAACACCTTGTAACTTGATCTTCAGTACATGATTATTTTTTCATATCAGTATTTATCTTATGTTGTTATATCTGAGCAGCAGATTTTGAAATAGCATGATTTTGTATTTGAGTATTTATATGTTTTTGATTCCAGAAAGATATACATCAGAAGACTTTTTTCCTTTTTAATTATTCTTATCTATATTTTTAAAATTTTCTACAGTGGATTTGTATTGTTATAAGAGCATAATAAAGTATGTCTAAATTTCTTTTTAAAAAGATTTTGAACTTTGGCATTTTTCACACATTTCAATTTATTTGAAAAATGTAAGTTCCTCAAATGTGTTAAGTATTAATTAAATCCATAAACCAAGGTGAAAATATGCTTTTCAATATATTAAAGAAAATTACTTAGTACTCATTTGTTATTTTGATGGATTCTCTTATTTCTATGAAACATATGACATGCTGGCTGCATGTAAAGAAAAACTTTTGGCACTATAGTATGATTTTTGTGATTTTGTTAGACATAAATTTAGAGCATTATGCTGGTGTTATAAAAAATTTTCATAGTAGCATGAAGCGAACAGGGAAGCCAGTGGCTAGGAACAGGGGATAAATTAAAGTGATTTTCTTTGAATGGGGGCAGAGAAAACACTTTACTCTCCCTGAGGTGAGGTTGACTCATTTGTCCAATAAATGAAGATAATGAAATATTTAAAAGTCTTTAAAACATCTAAAAGTCTGAGTAGAAAAGTGTATCCGAGTCAATAATCATATATAAAGGGCATGGTATTTTTGTCTTTTAATAATTTTCATCGATACTTGTGGAACTGAACCATGCAAGGATGATTGTTACCCAATTATTTGTCAGATCAGGATCCGTAAATGTAAAGAGCTGGTGCTGAAGGGAAGGGCATGTGTGGCTGCTTGTCACTGAACAGGGGAGCGGCAGTGGGGGCCATGAGGTGAGCCTGCAGGTATGTGGCTGATGGGAGATCAGCTAAGCGCATCAGCATGTCCACACCTGCTCACACACTGCGGTGACCAGTAGAATTGCTGCAGATGATTTGGGGTAGCAGGTGTCACAGCCTCCCTGTGGGACCCCAGACATAGCCATACTTTGGAAGACGCCCCAGATGCAGTATTAGACTGATGGTATCTGATCTGACCACGTTGGCAGCAGACAAGCTTACATATTTAATGATAGGTAAATGCCTAGCCTAGATGTTGGTTATTCACCCCGCCCTTTTTTTCTCCCTCCTAGGCCCTTCCCAACAGAAGAAAGCGTTAACGATGAAGACATCTACAAAAGCCTTCCTGACTTAATAGAGTATGTTGACCATTGCCAGCAAAATTTTTGCATCCTTTGTGGATTTGAACTATGCATGTTAAAATAGTTCTCTGAAGGAGAAAAGTGGCTTGATGATTAAGACATGTAGGAATTAACCTCAAACTCATAATGGAGAGCTTCACAGGACAATGTACTTCAACTGGCTTTTGGTTCCTCTTGTGTGTCCCACATTGTGCAAGTTCTTACGAAGAGTAAAAACACATACTGCCATGAAGTGAAATTTGGAGTTTCCTCAAAGGCAGGACAGGGGTAGTTGATAAAACTGGCGTGAGACAATTAAGGAACAGTTAAAAAGAGAAACAGACTCTACTACTGGAGTTGTAGAACAGATGGTACATGCTTTGTAAGTTCAAGGAATGGCGAGATTGGTATGGGCTGGAGTTGTTCAGAGACGTTTCATTAGAGGGTGTTTATTCTGAACAGAGAATCCTTTTGGGCTCTATTATCAAGAGAGGCAAAAGGTCCTTGCAGCTGATTATCTTCTGACAGAGTGACTTGTGCAGATTACAAATAAATAGAACACATGACTCTCACTCCTCAAGGAACTGATGACAAAGATCGGGTATGTTTGCAAAGAATTGTAATAAGAAATAGATTATTTTCCAAGATAGTTCAAATCCTGTAGAAATTTCCCCCATTTACCCCTTGTATTAATGATATATCAATACACTGACTGAGCTTTCTTGCTTTTGAAACTTTGCACTTGCTCTTCCTTCCTCCCATATGGCTGACCCCTCACTATTCAACTTTTTGCTCAGATGTCCCTCTACGGAAGGTCTTCCCGACTACCCTACCTAAAAACGCCACCACCCTTTACCTTGCTGTGTGTTTTCATGGCACTTACCATTGCCTGAGACCATCAGTGCTTCATTTATTTCCCGTCTCCTCATTAGAAGATCAACTTCGTGAGGTTAGGGACTTTACTTTGTTCTTGGCTATCTTCCTAGAACTTCAGTGTCTGGTATATAGTAGGTTCGCCATCAATATTTATTTTCTGAATGAATAAGCCAAAGCTGCATTAAGCACCTACTGTTTGCCAGGCGTTGTGTTCAGGCCAGAGCTATCTAGTCCGTTCGTAAGAGCCTAGTGAGTGCCCATTTCTTGCCAACCATGTTATTGGCACGATCTCATGAATACCCCATGATGAGGCTGTTACTCTTAGCATCACCCTGTACAAAGGAGAAAACCAAATCTTGAAAAGGAATTTGCTGAAGGTCACATCACTAGTAAAGAGTAGTCTTTGGACTTGACCCCAGACAGTTCTTATTCCAGAATGGAGGCTCAGTGTCGCTGAGCATTTACTCCCAGAAGCACCCTGACCTGCCCTTCTAAGGACCTTCCATGGAAAAGCTGAAGAGGAGAGCCACAGGGGTGGGCCTTGAATGTTTGTATTTTAACTGTGTATTAAGAATAGCTTCTTACCTCTTCTTAAAATCTCCAAGGACTCACTAATCTTAAGCAAGATAGTTGCCAATTATCTCATTGGATTGGCTGCAATCTTCCTAAAGTGACTGTGAGATTACTGGTAATACACTCAAATTCTTCGAAGTACTAGGATGAATGTATTAATTAGTTCTAGTACTATTTTGAAATTCCTTCTTTTTTTTATAATTTATTAGTTAAAGGTGTACAAGACAAGGTAATACTTAGACGTTCATCATTTATATCCCTCACACTGTGAACCCCCTCCCCCCATCCACTATCCCTCCGACCTCACACTGAACCATCACATTATATATATAAAATTATAGTTGGCATTCATTATTGTTTAGCTTCTGGTGTACAATGCCATGATCAGGCATCTACATCATCCCTGAGGTGGTCTCCCAAATAGGACACGTGTCCATTGGATACCCAACAAAATCTTTACAACATTAATGATTACGTTCCCCAAATTAATTTTCAAAAACCCTGAGGCCATTTGTGGTTACCGACTGTTTCCTAATCCCTTCACCTTTCCCCTTATCCCCCCCCCCCGCCCATCTAACAACTCTCAGTTTTTTCCTTTTTGTCTCCCAAACTGTTTCTGATTGGTTCATTCACTTATTCTTTTCTTTAGATTCCGCATATAAGTGAGATCATATGCTACTTGTCTTTCTCTGTCTGACTTATTTCACTTAACATAATGTTCTCTAGGTCCATCCATGTTGTTGCAAATGATAAGATTTCTTTCTTCTTTATGGCTGCGTAATACTCCATTGTATAAATGTACCACAGCTTCTTAATCCAGTCATCTACCGATGGGCATTTCGGTTGTTTCCATGTCTTGGCTATTGTTTAAAGTGCTGCAATAAACATACGAGTGCGTACAGATTTTTGAATTTGAGTTTTGGATTTCTCCGGGTAGATATCTAGAAGTGGAGTTACTGGATCATAGAGTAGTTCCATTTTCAGATTCCTGAGATACCTCCATACTGTTTTCCATAGTGGCTGCACTAATCTGCAATCCCACCAACAGTACACTAGCGTTCCCTTTTCTCCACATCCACGCCAGCATTTGTTGTTTGTTGATTTATTGATGATAGCCATTTTGACTGGGGTGAGGTGGTATCTCATTGTGTTTTTTATTTGCATTTCTCGATGGTTAGTGAGGTTGAGCATTTCTTCATATGTCTTCTTGCCTTCTGTATGTCCTTTTTAGGAAAATGTCTCCTCAAGTCCTCTGCCCATTTTTTAATTGGGTTGTTTGTTTTTTTGGAGTTGAGTAAGAGTTTTATAGATTTGTGATATTAATCCCTTATCAGATATATCATTGGCAAATATCTTTTCCCATTCAGTAGGATCCCTGTTTGGTTTCCTTTGCTGTGAAAAAACATTTTAGTTTGATGTAATCCCACATGTTTATTTTTTCTCTTACTTCCCTTGCGCAAGGGGGTATATCAGTAAAAATCTTACTCCGGGTAATGTCCATGAAGTTTCTTCCTATATTTTCTTCTAAATATTTTATGGTTTCAGATCTTACATTTAAGTCTTTAAGCCATTTTGAATTTATTTTTGTATATGGTGTAAGGAGGTGGTCCAGCTTCATTTTCTTGCATGTGTCTGTCCAGGTTTCCCAGCACCACTTATTGAACAGACTGTCTTTACCCCATTGTACATTCTTGCTTCCATTGTCGTAGAGTAGATGGGCATATAGGCATGGATTTACTTCTGGACTCTCTATTCTGTTCCATTGATCTATGTGTCTATTTTTATGCCAGTACCATGCTGTTTTGATTACTGTAGCCTTGTAGTATAGTTTGAAATCAGGTATCGTTATACCTCCCACTTTGTTCTTATTTCTCAAGCCTTGATAAATTTAAGAAAATTGAAATCATACCAATTGTCTTCTCTGACCACAGTGCGATGAAGTTAGAAATGAACTATAGGAAAAAAAAAAACAAAAACAGGAAGACACACCAATTCATGGAGGCTGAATAACATGTTACTAAATAATGAATGGGTCAAGCAGGAGATCAAGGAAGAAATCAAAAGATATCTCGAGACAAATGAGAATGAGAACACGACAACCCAAAATCTATGGGATGCTGCGAAAGCAGTCCTAAGAGGGAAATTCATAGCACTGCAGGCCTACCTAAAAAAACAAGAAACATCACTAATTGACAGTTTATCTTCACACTTAAGGGATCTGGAAAAAGAACAGCAAAATAAGCCCAAAGGGAGCACAAGGAAGGAGATAATAAGGATCAGAGCAGAAATAAATGAAATAGAAACCAGAAAAACAATACAAAAGATCAATGAATCCAAGAGTTGGTTCTTAGAGAAGATAAACAAAATTGACAAATCTTTAGCCAGACTTATTAAAAAAAGGAGAGAGAGGACCCAAATTAATAAAATCAGAAATGAAAGAGGAGAAGTGACAACAGACACCACAGAAATACAAAAAATTTTAAGAAATTACTATGAGCAACTATATGCCAACAAATTTGACAATCTGGAAGAAATGGACAATTTTCTAGAGGCACACAACGTTCCAAGGCTAACTCAAGAAGAAACAGAAAGCCTGAACAGTCTGATTACCACCAGGGAAATTGAATCAGTAATCAATAATCTCCCAACAAACAAAAGCCCTGGACCAGATGGCTTTACAGGTGAATTTTTCAAAACGTTCAAAAAAAGAATTATCACCTATTCTCCTCAAGCTCTTCCAAAAAATCCAGAAGGAAGGAAGACTCCCAAACACTTTTTATGAAGCCACTATCACCCTGATCCCAAAAGCAGACAAAGACACCACAAAAAAAGAAAACTACAGGCCGATATCTCTAATGAACATAGATGCAAAAATTTTCAACAAAATTTTAGCGAACGGAATTCAGCAATAGATTAAAAAGATCATACACCATCGTCAAGTGGGATTCATCCCTGGTATGTAAGGGTGGTTCAACATCCGCAAATCAATTAATGTGATACACCACATTAACAAAATGAAAAATAAAAATCACATGATCATATCAATAGATGCAGAAAAAGCATTTGATAAAATATAGCAACGTTTTATGATAAAAACCCTTAAGAAAGTGGGAATAGAGGGATCATATCTCAACATAATAAAGCCATATATGACAAACCCACAGCTAACATTATACTCAATGGGGAAAAGCTAAAACCATTCCCCCTAAGATCAGGAACAAGACAAGGTTGCCCACTTTCTCCACTTCTATTCAACATAGTGCTGGAAGTTCTAGCCACAGCAATCAGACAAGAAAAAGAAATAAAAGGCATCCAAATTGGTAAGGAGGAAGTAAAATTATCATTATATGCAGATGATATGATACTATATATAGAGAACCCTAAAAACTCCACCAAGAAACTATTAGAGCTGATAGATGAATTTAGTAAAGTAGCAGGATATTAAATTAATATTCAGAAATCAGTTGCATATGTATACACCAATGATAAAATATCAGAAGGAGAAATTAAAAAAACAATTCCATTTACAATTGCTCCAAAGACTATAAAATATCTGGGAATAAATCTAACCAAAGATGTAAAAGATCTGTACTCAGAAAATTATACAACACTGAAGAAAGAAATGAAAGAAGACATAAATAGATGGAAACACATTCCATGTTCATGGATAGGAAGAATTAATATAGTTAAAATGTCCATACTGCCTAAGGCAATATACATATTCAACGCAATTCCTATCAAACTACCAACGACGTTTTTCACAGAAATAGAACATATAATCCTAAAATTTATATGGGACCATAAAAGACCCCGGATAGCCTCAACAATCTTGAGAAATTGAAATTCCTTCTTAACCCCCACCAATTGTCATTTATTCCTACTGATTTTTATAGTTTTCCCACATCTTGTTCTCTTGATGTCAGGAGAAAGCTAGGACGCATTCCTAGCTGGATGTGGAGGAAACATAGGTTCCTGCAGCCACTGCTTTCAGATACCAGCTCGTGCTTGTGAGCTGCCTTCCGCTTCAACTCCCCATCCGGTGGTTGAAAGTCCAAATGTGGTGCTGTTAGTCCCGCACATGCTTCCTGCTGAGTTTGCTATGGCAGCTTGCTTTTTAGTCTCGGCTTTGTTACGATCTCCATGGACTCATATACTTAACTCTAAGTTTTGGGACTGACTCAGTCACCCAAAGGGAAGCCCTTGGACCAAACACAGGTCTGCTCCCCGCTGCAGAGAGAATCACTCCCTCCTCACATGGAGAGAAACAGAGGCAGAGTGGATTGGAGAGCGTGCGCAGTGGCTGTCCATTGAATGGCTGCATCATGCAGTGTCCTCGCTTTCTCCTGCTTTGATGATCTGCGTCAGACATGCCCATATAAGGTGGCCTGGACACAGGAAGATGAATGCACAGTGTTGATTTATTGACCGTTTGAAGAAGCACAGCTTCCCCCTCCCTCCTTCACTTCATTTTCTGCAAATAAGAAATTATTGACGAAACTGTTAGCAAGGAAAACAGCTTTAGTATGGGGTTGAATAACAAAACCCAGACTGCTCTAGCCGAATCTGTGTTTGTGTGTGTGTGTGTGTGCAGGTAACTATGCATGTGTGTGTCACGCCTACAATTCTTAGAGAAAAATCGGTGTGAATCTATACATAATGTTTCTCTACCCTCATGGGAAGTAGTTAAAAGACTTCAGTAAGATGAGGGTTTTTTAAGGGGGAGGATGTTAGAAGCTGGGATTAGGGATAATGGAGAAATAGATTCCACAGCCTGTCTTCCTTCTGAGCAGGATCTCCTTTGATGTAGAACCTGTTCCTACATCATTCTTTAGCTCAGTTAGCTCCCTTGTGAACTCATCATACTTCCGTATGTTTTGATGAGTTATAGAAAGTGCTCAGACCGATTTACCTGCCCCACTGCTCTCTGGCTAGATTGCCTGCTTAAGCCCCTCAGGATGGAAATTCTGGAACTACCAGTCGGACTCACCATCTCCCTGGTTGTCCAAAGCAGAAAGCTGAAAGGCATCTTTCTCTCTTTTTCTCTCTCCCTAATTCTGATAGGCCACCAAGTTTGGTTGACTCAAGGACACAGTGTCCTCCGTTTCTCTCCTCATCTAGTTGTGGCTCTCAATATCTTCTACCCATAGTATTTTATTTCTTGGCTCACTGATCTCCCTGCCTATCTTCCTGCCCCCTCCAGACTACCTCCATGTAAACCCCCTGTTCATTTCTAGATGCCCAGGTAAGGTTGAGCTTATGGAGGACAAGTTCCTTCTCAGTTTGGTTTCAACTGTTCCCTCTGGGACTCACTCACTCTGTCATATTGAATGGGACACTACACCTCACATTGCCACACTTCACACCTCTCTGCCTTTGCATATGTTGGGGTCCATTGTCTGGGATGCTCCCCAACCCCTTCTCTTTCAGTTTTTCACCGCTGAGGGCAGAAACTGTGTCTGCCTGCCTGGTCTGCAGCTATTTCTCCTGGAACCTAGTGTGTTTTTTTTTTTTTTTTTTTTTTTTTTTTTTTTAGTTTCAGGTGTACAAGACAAGGTAATACTTAGACGTTTATCATTTATATCCCTCACACTGTGAACCCCCCTCCCCCCATCCATTATCCCTCCGACCTCACACCGAGCCATCACATTATATATATAAAATTATAGTTGGCATTTATTAATGTTTAGCTTCTGGTGTACAATGCCATGGTCAGGCATCCACATTATCTCTGAGGTGGTCTCCAAATAGGACGCATGCTGGAACCTAGTGTTTATTCCGCAAATACCTACCGAATAGAATGGCAAACACATTCAAAGATCCAGTTCACATGTAATCTTCTGTGAAGCCTTCCCTACTTGCTTAGTGAAGGTTTTTCTTACTTTTCCCTCTGCTCCTACACTGCACTCATCTTGTGTTACACTTACAGAGTCATGTGTTCGTGGGCCCTTCTGCACTGAGGGACAGTCCTTGGATCTTCTTGATCTCTGCATTCTTAGCACTAAAGAGTCTGCCCCTCAGTAGGTTCTTAGTAAGTGGCTATTGGGTGGGTGGGTGGATGGGTGGACACGTAACCGTGGAATGTATTCTTATCAGAGCAGAATTCTCTGCAGCTTCTGTTACCGCCTGATTGCTTTCCCTTAAATCACCTTCCTTTCTCCTGGGTGTTCGGCAGTTCATTTCTGTCAAATGCCTCCAAATACTCCTTCATGACAAAGTGACAGCTTTCTGATTACACCTACTTTGAAAAATGCCTTAAGTTGCAGAGTGACATTTTTTATTTTCATTTTTTAGTGTTTTTATTTTTGTGCATATCAATTTATAATGTTCTGTCTGCACAGGTACCAGAAAAACGCTAAGGGCTGGCGGTATTGAAGGAGTTGCATTTCTTTTTCAGAGAGATGTTAATGCTTCTTTCTAATATACCTAAATTTATTATTCTCAATTCTTTGGCATTATTAGTGAATAGAAGGTATTGTTAGAAGTCTTCAACTGAACGGAAAAAATTAAGGCGTACTAACAGAACACGTGATGGGTGGAGCCAGCTGTTCCTACTTTGAATGGGTTTACAATCTCGTATGAAGGATTTAGGAAAAATATGTCAGTCAGTCACTGCCTAAGTACTAATGGAAGCTTTAAAAACAGAAGTTATTTTCAACTGTCAGGAGACCAGAAGATTTTAAATGGCTTTTAAAAATGCCTTATGGCTCTGGGACCATTTTTTAAAACTGTTATACAAAGAAAACTAGGTAAAAGCAGAATCTGGCTGAAGGGGGACCTACGGGTGCCCTGTGAGTGGCCTTGAAGGAACATGGGTTGAAAACTACTGCATGAGATACTGGCAAAAACGATCCTGCAGAAACTGATGCTTTTAAAAGACTTTGTACCATATCGGATCCTCCCAAACTCCTGTCTTCTCCATATTATACCCTTTAATACAGATGATGAGACTGAGGCCCTGAGATATGAAGAGTGAGAGGCAGCAGGAGAGAACAGTGAAAGCACTCAGAGTGTAAGAGGCTCAGTTTTAAATCCTGGCCCTGCCATTGACTAGTCGTGTTATCTTGGGCAAGTTGGGTAACTTTTCTGTCCCGTCAAGGTCCTTATCTCTATAATGGATCAAATAATAATGTCTCCCTAATAAAGCAATCAATGCCGGGCTTGATAGAAGCGAAGGGATTACTTAGTGCTTGTGCATAGTGAATGTCCAGGGTATGTTAGTGTCTCTGCCATCGTTGGATTCTGTTGTTTGTCATTGTTTCTATTAGGGGGACAGAACTGTAATGTAAGCCTCGTTCTCTTTCCACCAAGTTCATTTTATTTCCTCTCTGGGTTTTCTACTGAAGTCCAGTAAGCTGTTTCTCACTATTTCATTTACTCCTAACAGACCAGGCACTTAATGTTGCACCCTTCCTTTCAGCGAAACCCACGTGGATGATGAAGATGATCTGTATGACTGCGTTTATGGGGAAGATGAAGGTGGAGAAGTCTACGAGGACTTGATGAAAGCCGAGGAAGCACATCAACCTGTAGGACTTTCCCTTGTTTTTAAAGTTACTCTGAGTATTGTATTAGGAACGGGATTATTTGAAAAACTCATTTATGTAACTTCTGCAGGAGTGGTTTTTTGTTTACCTTTGCAACCTTTCCTTGTTAATGTAGTTCTAACTCTATAACCATGACTTGTTATTACATCTGGAGACATAGAAACATGGCATTTTACAGTTTAAAACAACCG
Organism: Rhinolophus hipposideros; assembly: GCF_964194185.1. Taxonomy (NCBI): domain Eukaryota; kingdom Metazoa; phylum Chordata; class Mammalia; order Chiroptera; family Rhinolophidae; genus Rhinolophus; species Rhinolophus hipposideros. Next base: position 15,086,658 of record NC_138065.1, read on the forward strand.
TGGGGTATCTCTGGTCTAATCCTTTCGTTTTACTAGTAAGGAAACCAAGTTTGAGAGAGAAATGACATGTCACCCAGCTGAATAAGGGCAGAAGAGCAATAGAATTTAATTTTAGGGAATCATGACATTGTATTGTTATGATAGGAAATCTTCTCTTACAAAGCACGTAAATCTTTAAATTTGATACAGCGTAAAATACATGTTAAAGAATATTTCTACATATTTGTTAGGGGTTGATATGAGGTATTTTTTTTTCTTTTGTTTCATTATCTGTCTCCTAGCATTTTTACTATTTTATAAACATAGTTTCAGATATTGTCGTAGTCAATAATGAACCCACAAAGCTTTATCTGCCCTTAAAATATGTGAAACATTCAGAAAGATTGATGTACTTTGCAGCTAGAATTTGAAACAAAAGAAGTCAGTAGCTTCGGCTTTATTAGTATAGTCTTTTTTTTTTTTTAAAATACAAAAGACTTTCTTCATCAGTTGGGTGGTGGTTTTGGTTTCTTTGGTGCTTTGATGAATTTGAGAAGAGGCTGGAGGATTGTCCAGTGTCCTTGAAAAGGCAGAGTAGTTTCGGTGGGGTAGAAACAGGTTACTTGGCCTATGTTGGGTAAAAGTTATGAATGTGTGCTTTAACCCACTGTGTGTGCTGATAGGACCCCTGTGACAGCCTTTTAAGAGGGTTTTTAGGTGGCAGAGTATCATCTGTACTCGTAATTATCACCTGCTTTGGGTACCAGTAAATTCTTCAGTGTCTCTCCCAAGGGCAGTCTTCACTCAGCTGACAGTACTGGGTTGTTTGTATGCGACAGGGTTAACAGTAATGATAATTTAAAGGCATCGGGTCCTCCGTGTGTGCTCCTCAAGGTATTAAGTGCTTTACACGGGTTATCTCATTTCTAGCTCCTTGGGTTTGCCACTGTTCTCCTCGCTGTAGATGAGAAAACTGAGACGTAGAGAAATGATGTAACTTGTTCACAATAACAAGCTAATAGCATAACAGCCAAAGTTGAACCCAGTTCCATCTGATCTTCAAACCTTTGATCTTCATACTCTGCTACCTCCAACCTTAAACAGTAAAATGGCTAAACACTAGGATGTTAACTCTTAAAAAAGATTTTCAGGTTTTTACTTACTGAAAAGCATTTTATTATCTTTGCAGTTATTTCTATAGTACTTGTAAAATACGCTGTACATTAAGAAAACTATATTACACCATTTGTGATGTTTCCAGATTTAACAGCATTTATAATGAAAGAGTTTCAATTGAAAGAGAGTGTCTACACTCACAAGTTTACTTTTTATTATCTAAACCTTTTTCATTTGCATTGTTCAAAGTTAAAGAAAGCAAAGATACTTCACAAATGCAGTTAAGTATTTTATAAGAATGGGAAGCTTAAGAAAATCAGCAATAATTTTAATCTCTTTCTACTACTAAGCCATTAATACATACATTTGATTAAATAATTTTAACTTGATAATTCTAATTTCAGAAATGTCCAGAAAATGATATACGAAGTTGCTGCCTAGCAGAAATTAAGCAAACAGAAGAAAAGTATACAGAAACATTGGAGTCAATAGAAAAAGTAAGTCATCAGGTATCAATCATTCTTGATCCCCCAGTACTGCCTTACGTAGTTAATATATTAGGCTCCATGCTTCTACTGTGTGTGTGTGTGTGTGTGTCATCTGATTTTCGGTAGAACTTTGGATTTAAAGATTTCATCGTTCTGCAACTATTTATTGATTTCTCAGTCTCTGAATAGCACCATTCAAGGGACAGAATATAGCAGTGAACACAATAAAACTCTGGTCCTCATGACACTTTCCCTGTCATGGGAGGGCTTGTAATTTAAGCAAACAAGTATGCCAGGTGCTAATAAATTCTCTGAAGAAAAATAAGACAGAGGAAGGGGATGGAGAATGATGAGGGAGGGCTGGTATTATTTTATATCAAGTGGTAATGGAAGGTTTTTATGATAAGATCATATTTAAGCAGACAGCTGGGTGGATTGAGGGAGTAAGCTATCCACACAAATATCTCAGAGATGGCAATTCTTGGGGGAAAGGCCCTCCGATGGAACTATGTTCAGCGGGCTTCAAAAACAACAATAGTCCAGGAGGCTGAAGAATGAGTGGAGGGGGGCAGTGAGATCAGAGAGCTGGTGAGCCAACAGGTAATGAAGGGGCATCTAGGAGCTAGGGCATTTTGAGTAGAAGAAGTTACATGATCTAATGTAAGTGTTTAATAGCTCATTCTGACTCTTATCAGCCAAAGCTGGAAACTGGGAGAAAAGTTAGAAGGGTATTGCAGCAATCAAGTTGATAGAAAATGGTGGTAGTGGTAGAATTCGTAAAGAGTGGCCAGATTCTGAATAAATTTTGGAAGTAGAACTAAGAGGATTTGATGATAAATTAGGTAAAGGATGTATGGGCAAGAGAGCAATCAAAAATGCTAGGTTTTTAGCATGAGTTATTGTGTGAATGGTGAAGATGGTGATTGAGACGGGGGAAGGACGGGTTTGGGAATCGGGTCTGCAGGGACATACTAAATTTGTAATATCTATTAGTTTCCAAGGAGATGTGTTGAGGAGGAAGTTAGATATATGAGTCTGGCAGTACGGGGGAAGGTTGAATTGATGTATAGTTTGGACTGGTATCACAGCGAGGTTGTTTAAGGTCATGAGGCTACATGACGTCACCTAAGGAATGAATGTTGATAGAGAAAGTGTTTGAGGTCCATTCTGGTACTTCCACATTTAGAGATTAGGAAAATGAGAACCAGGAGACCATTGTGGAAGTTTAGAAAAAGAGATGAAGTTGTGGAAGTGTTGTTTAGGAGAATGAGAGAGTAAGTTGACCAGGGAAATGTAGTAGGATTATGCAGACAGGCTCAGTTGAGTTTTGTGATTATATTTAAAATTAGACTATGAACATAGTTCATGTGTAATTTTTTAGGTCCAAGCACAAAATATGTGGTAAATTGGATTTAATGCAGGTTTTCCTTTTTCCAGAAAAGTACAGGGGAAGAGGAGAAGGTAAGGGTGTATGCAGGGAAGTGATTCTGATGTGGTTTGTAGAAGGTAAACTGGATAGGGAAGGAAGTGAGGACGTGAGAGATGTGGGATGGTCAGTGGATTGGTAGGCCCAATGGGATTGAAGAATCCTTGAAGCAAATGTAGGAGGTAGCGGTCAGAGTTGATTGCTTGAAATTAGTGTTGTGGACCATTTGCAGTTGTTGATAATGACATGGTCTTGGACCACAAGAGTAGGGAGCTGAGTTAGGATGGGGCACAAGATTACTGGAGTTCAAGGTCCTGAGAGGCCAGGCTATTGGAAAGATCATCTGTATAGATGCTGAGATTGCCAAGAAAAAAAATAGGAGTAGTAATGGAAAGAGGTATGGTAGACCAGGAACTAAAATTCTCAAGGAAGGAGAGGAATGATCTATAAATTGCATAAGCAGGTTATTCATTTCAAGGATCTAAAATCTCCACAAAGCATTTGAGGGATATTTTATATCAGTCATTAAAGATGTCTCCAAGATGTTGCCATTTTTTTGCCAATTCGGCCATTGGTGTTCTCTTTTTTCCTTACTTTCCAAAGCATTGATTGCCTAAGCCTTTCACTTTATGCTTTAAATGTATTAACTTGTATTTATGTCTTTCTATCTCTATTTAAATGTAAAATCTTTAAGATAGAGAAAATAGTTTCTGCATTTCTTTTTGGTATTTGTAATTGACTTTTGGTGTTTGTAACTGACAGTTGACTTTCAATAAATATTTATTGCTTGTTGGTAAAAATCTATTATATAAATTAGGATAAGTTGTGCTTAATTATTACTTCTTTCTTCTCTCCTGGTAGTATTTCATGGCACCACTAAAAAGATTTCTGACAGCAGCAGAATTTGACTCGGTATTCATCAACATTCCTGTAAGTAAAAATACACTACCTAAAATCGGTGTACTTTTATACAATTCTCACTTTCTTATTTCATTCCAGATTCCTATTTTAATATTTTCCTATATTATTTTAAGAGTGTTGACCATATTTTTTGCCTCCTAAGTTCTTATAGCCGTATTTTCTAGATGTATCTAATATACAATATCTTTAACCAAAAGTCAGTCAAAGTGCATGCAGAGCACACATGGATAAGTTTCATGTATTACCTGTAACTGCTTCTCACGATGAGGTAGTCTCGGTTAGATAATTCCTGGTGCTCCTCTCTGTTTCTTGCGGGAGTCCCCTTCTGCTCCACTCCCTGCTTTATCGCTCTTCCACCCCCTCTACCCCATATTACAGACACCATCCTGACTCCCTCAGTCTCTACTTCCTGTCATTCCTCTGCTTTCTTGGTGTCGCTCTTTTCTGCTTCTAATTGTGTCAACCTTGATTTCTAGTTCTGAAATACACTACTTCCTTATGATTTGACATTTTAATGGTAATAGGTGAGCAACTTTGTTTTAGATTTATGTAAGCATTTTGAGTTTCAGAGCACCTTCCAATTATATTAGAATCCTAAAAAGATATTTACTTAGATGCATTGAAGCAAGCCAAATGCTCTGCCAAGTGAGGTCATGCTAGGCAAGATTCAAGTTCTTAGACCTCTAGAACTGGCTTTGATTTTAATATGTAGCTTTTACATATAATATGTAAGCTTTAATGTACAGACTTGTTTGTATCACCTGAGTGGTCCCTTCCATTTTGATTCTGTTATGTTCAGTGTCGACATGCACCTGTCTGTTGGTTAGCTATGGCATGTTGTCCTTGTCCTTGGTTTTGGACCAATGAAGACATTCTCATTGATTTGTAATATAATAGGAAGAAAAAGGTCACAATATCAGATGAACATTTAGGATAAAACAAACTGCACGTTCTAGGAAGGGGAGGATCTTAAACCACCTAAATACCGTCACTGTGACCTAGGACCCATTTGACAGTTCTTACCGTGTTTCTCCAAAAATAAGACCTAGCCGGACAATCAGCTCTGATGTGTATTTTGGAGCAAAAATTAATATAAGACCCAGTATCATATTATACCCAGTATTATATTAATTATATTATATTATATTATATTTATTATATTATATTATATCATATTTATCATATTTATTTATTATATTATATCATATTATAATGTAAGACCCAGGTCTTATATTATAGTAAAATAGGACTGGGTCTTATATTAATTTTTGCTCCAAAAGATGCATTAGAACTGATTGTCCGGCTCGGTCTTATTTTCAGGGAAACACAGTATTCTAATGGCCTTTCCATGCTCCTCAACGAAATGACAGGACCAATATATTCCTGTTCCATGTCCACCCTCCTAAGAAAAGGGCATGCTGTGCTCCCAAAGTCAGTGTGTGTTCCAAGGAGCGAGGGAAGAGATAATGGGAGACTGAACCTTGATTCGAATCTCCTCATTTCCTGGCCATGACATGTATTTACTGTGAGACTGAAAATTACTTGCTTATCTGGAAAAATGTGAAATTCTGACTTTTGAGTTGCTCTAGTAAACTGCCCAGTGTAATTCATTTTCTCTTTATTTATGCCATGGGTTGTCTGGTTTCAAGCAATTTAGGCTGATTGTTGTTAGCTTAGTAACAGGACACCACTAATTGAGCAAAGTACAAATCTCATGTCCCAGGGACATGAATCATTGCTTATCTTGTCAATAAAACATTAAGCACTTGGGTAGTTTTATTTAAAAATTTAAAGTGATTACAAAATGAAAATGAGCTGTATGTATTTTTATATGAGGAATAAATTATCCTTTAATAACTAGTGAAATAATTTATTTTTTCACATGACACTGACATTTCAAGTAAGATATGAAATTGGTATTTCCCATGAACATGGGCTTTCTCTCATCTGTCTCTCTCCCCTTCCCTCCTCTTCCCTCTCCTTCCACCTACTTTCCCTTCTCTCTATTTTCCCTCACTTTCTCCCCCTCTTCTTCCTCCTTTATTTACTGATGGTAGCAGGTTTACATATTGAGGACATTCAGCATATCCTTGAATGGCAAGTCTCACAACAGGAGGATTCTGGGATTGGGGTGATTTTTTTGTTTTTTTTTGGCTTCTGATTCCTAATTTTTTTTAACACTGTTTTCTTTTCTAAGGAACTTGTAAAAGTTCATCGGAACCTAATGCAAGAGATTCATGAGTCCATTGTAAATAAAAATGACCAGAACTTGTATCAAATTTTCATTAACTACAAGGAAAGGTAACTTCTGAATTTTAAATTTTGTCACTATTAGTTTGTATTATAGTGAAAGTTGGTGTTAAAGTTGCTTATAAATAGGTATTACTACTGTTCATTGAGATGCTACCTGGGCGGTAATTAGAACATGGGACAGTTAATCTCTGGGTGGTAGTTTGAGCTCTGTATGTGTATCAGAAAAAAAAAAAAGAAAAGTAAAAAGGTTCATACTTTTGCATCGCAAATCAGTACAGATTCCTTTTATTTATTTTTTTTTTTTAGTTTCAGGTATACAAAGCAGTATAATAGTTAGACATTTACATCTCTCACAAAGTGAAAATCCCTTCCCACCAATCTACTAGGCTTTATTTCACATCTTGTGACTATATTTTGTATATATTTGATTATAGTTGACATTCAGTATTGTTCTACTTCAGCTTCAGGTGTCTGACCAGTACAGATTATTTTTACAGGTCCTGTGACTCTTGAGTTCTGTAGATTTCGGGAAGTCATTTTAACTCTCTGCACCTCCTTTTCTCCATCTGTAAATGTTAGGAGTAGATTCTCTGGTAACTAGTGCTTTTTCCAACTCTAGTACTTTATAATTCTCTATTTTAGAATATTTGATTCACAGCTAGTCAGTCTCTCTTTCCAAGTTTGGAAAAAAAAATTTAAACAACTCACATGAATTTAAGTACCAAGGAATTTTGCTTAAAATATGGTTATCTCTTTTTAAATCAAATACTATGGTTCTTAGTACTGACTAAACAGTGGCTAATGAATTGCTTTGCATCAACAATTAGATCAACACTAACTTATTAGTAGTTTTTTTTCTAATGAAGAGTTAAAAGGAACAATAAATAACTGAGCCTCTTTGCAAAATGTCTGTATTTCACCAGAGATATCATTCCTGAAGCCGGCTCAGTCTCCATGCAGTATGACTTATCTTCTAGCCAGTACAGTTCAGGTCCCTCGTTTCCACTTCTCTGATAATATATTTTCCTAATTAAAAAGTAGGAAGGAGTAGGAAGCTTATTATTGAGTGGATTTGTAAGTAGTGATTATAATAAATTTGTAGTATAAAGTAAAACGGTTTCTGAGTGTGAGTAAACGGTAAAAAGTTGATCTCTAAAATAACTTTTTAAAAAAACGTATTTTTCAATTACAGTTGACATAATGTAATAGTTTCAGGCGTACAGCGTAGTGATTAGACATTTATATAATAGGAGCTTAAACAGAAATTTAAAATTTTTTGTGATATATATATTTGTACTCGACATTTACAGTCATTATGCCAGATTGTAGTGGTGCTCTCCCTGCTGTAAAAATGTACATGACATTAATTCCATTGAAATTTAGAAATAAGAACCAGTCATTTTTTAATACTATAAACATGAATGATCTCATTCTATGACTGTATGTGTGGTATGTGTTAAAAAGAAATGAAAAAGCCAAGGTTTAGAGAGATTATGAGTAACTTCCCTGGGGTTACCTGGGTAGAAAGAGGTGGGACAAGTAAGATTTGCTTTGATTCTCTCTAACTGTGGTTTTAAATAGATGGAAATTTTGCCTTTTTCCCCTTCCACTTTGTTGCTTTTTTGTCCTACAGATTTCTTCCTGTCTTTTTCCCTTCCAGGTTGGTTATTTATGGTCAATACTGCAGTGGAGTGGAATCGGCCATCTCTAATTTAGACTACATTTCTAAGACAAAAGAAGACGTCAAACTGAAATTAGAGGTGCCTATTTATTTTTGTTTGTTTATGAAATAAAGTAAAATAAACCTAAAAGCATTGTGTTCCTTTTTATGATCAGTGTAGCAAGAAATTGCCCCATGTTAGTTGTGTAAATATATTAATAGATAGCCCTATAAAATAATATGGTAGTAATCATAATTGTAGTTAAATGTGAGACTGTGGCTCTGTGTTTTGCCTGTATTATGTCATTAGATCCTCATATGCTGTGAGACATATACAATTAATTTTGTTATGGCTGAGAAAGACGAGGTTCAGAGAGATTATAAGTATTAATAATTTGTTCAGGGCACCTAGGTAGTAAAAGGTGCTAGATGAGTAATATACTTGTGAGATAATGTATACGGAGATTTAAAATGTTGATTAAAAGTATAAGATGTTTAGGTGTATAAAAAGGGCATAGCTATTGCCTGTAAGAAGGAAGACAAGACAGACACAAATATAATATGATTAAGTATTATGTGACAAGCACTGATTGACAGGGCTCCATAAGTAAGATTGAGCGATCACTTCAGTATAGGTGAATGTGGAAGATTTCTCTGAAGGGGTGGCATTTGAGTTAGGTCACTGAAGAATGAGCTGAGTCTTGACAGATGAGATTCCATGGAGAGCATTCTGGAAAAATTGGTATGTCTTGACCTGAAGAGTCGAGAAAGTTTGAGAAATGGCGAGTAAGTCAGTGTAAACAGAGCACATGGTAACAATGGAAAAGAAGTCTGGAAACTGTGTTAAATGTTTTTGGGTTTTTTTGTGTGTGTGCTATTTTTTCCCCCACAGGAAGAGTTTGCACTTTCAAAGAACTTTGAAAAATGATTATTTATATGTTATGTGAATTATCATCTCAAATATGTTATCCATGTGTTTGGATTTTCTTAAATGTCAGGTAGAAATAGATACTTAACTCTTTTTAAGTGGTGTGTGTGGCTTTGCTGGCTCTCTCATACCCCTTTTGCAGCTCTTTGGTCACTTTAGCACTGAGGTCAGGTGATGAACAGGGGAAAAAAAAAGAGGCAGATGATTTTCAAATCAGAATCCCTTCATTGTTTTGGCATATCTGGTATGATTTCATAACTTCTAACTCCCACAAAGGGGAGCTATTCGTTAGAAAGTTTGCACACCAACCAGTTACCAAGAAACTGTACTGACTCTCTGTCGTGGATCTTTTGTCCTTACCTCTTACAATCCTTTGCGATGCAGACCTTATGTCTGGAGATGGTTTGAGTCACCGCTGAATAACATCCTGACGACCTTGGTAAAGTAAAGAGTTCCTGCTCCTCTGTAGACGAGAGCCTCATAAGTGTAGAACTATAAGCCACCTTGACTAAAATTAAAATATGATGGTAAGATAAAACTTGATAACTTATACAGCTAGTTCCTAAGAGAGCTGCCATTAAAGCACCTTTTTAAAAATAAAGATATAAAATTCTGGTTCAAGACAGGAGTCAGCAAGTTGTCAATCAACCCTCCATTATATTCACAGCATTGTTTGAAACGTTCCTGTCTCTTCTTTCAGAGTCACTGCCAAAGTCCCGGCTGTACCCTGGGGACTCTGTGCTGTACCCTGTGCATAGTTCCTGCAGTCACTGTCAGTCTTAGGGAATGAGAGGATCTCGGGCTGAGTTTGAAAGGCTCAGTGGGAGGAGCTGCTGGCTGTCCTTTCCTTACCGGAAAGCCCCTCCTTCTGACCTTGGTGATTAGGAAGTATTTAACCAGACACTTACTGTGACACCTCAACAAATACTCTTGGCTGGAACTGTCTTCTGCAAGTCCCAGCGTGATGGAGGGAAAGCTGCCTTATTCTTGGTGTTTCTCTGCCTCCTCTATGTTTTCTCTTTTGTGGTTATTTTTGCTCTTGTTGATTTTGTCTTTTTCTTCTCTACTGTGGAACCAAGATAACATGGGGTAAATAGTAATTGATTCTCTTTATTGTGCTGTGGAAACTGACTCATCCCTATCCCATTGTATTTTCTTCTCAATTAGAGTTGGAGTTTAGGCGAAGCAGGTGACCGAATGTTTTGGAAGAATCATTTCTACTCTTTATTTACTTTCACTATTTATAAGCATTTCATACCTCAGTCTCAGGCCTCTCATCGGAAATGCCAGCAATGCTAATTTCTTTACTTCCCGAGTCTATAACTTAAAACTTGAACTGATTTCTTCCCCAACAGTTGACTTCCATAACATAGTAAAATGAGTTTTAAATGTGTAACATTTCTGTTCCCAACACTGAGTTAAGATGGCACATATAAAGTATAAGGTACACCCTAATTCCAAGGAGCTTAAAATGCAGCTGGAAGAGGAGATCTACTCATTACAATAGTATTAACCGTTTAACCTCCTATTTGAGACCCATGATCCAGAACTCTCTATAATCTGTAAAAGCAAGAAATCAGTTGAAATAGTTATCCTTCCAGTGAACCACAGCAATTGACAAGTCATGAGCTGACATACCAGGAGGTGTCCCCAGATCTGTATTCAAGCCCCCATTAAGTCACTGTGGTCATTAGAGCTAATGGTGTTTGTGTTACATCTCCTCATGACATGTCTTTCTATGTGCCCAAAACACTACGTGTGGGCAAAGGGGAAACGAACTCACGAGCTAAGGCGTATTTTCTTGAACAACTCCTTCCCGGAACTGGACAGTTTCTTGGTCTGGGATGTGCAGTCGTCTAAGGATTTTGGACTTACTGAATTGCCTACTGCTAATAGTATTTTTGTGGAAATTTATTCATTTATTTTTAACTACACCACAGATGTGTGAGGAACAGTGAAATCAGAAAAACAACTTGTTCAAGGTCACACAGCCAAGAGATGCCAGACTTGATTTAAATTCAGGCTTTGCTATTTTAACTTCAAAGTACTTTCCTCAAAGTCATAGTTAATGTCAAAAGAACTAACAAGTCAATAGTATTTTGAGATACACTTTAAAGAAAGAAGAGCGTGAGATTAGAAAAAAATAAAATCTGAGACTTTTAAAACTTTGAATCCAGTGTTAGGTTTATACTTTAGGGTAGTTTTGGAGTTAATCGTTTCATTTCATTCAGTTCAACAAATAATAAGCAAATACTAAATTCTTAGAGGTATAGAAGACATTGGGGAAGGCATTACATATAATAATAATGAAAAGACCCATAAGGCACAGAGGAAGAGCACCATTTTGGTTGGGATCCTTATTAAAGGACTTCAGGTATAGTTCTGGAAGAGGATGGTGAATTTGCTGGAAACTGGACAAAGCACATGGCAGTTGGAGAGAACTGAATGGACCAAGGCCTGGTGGTGGGGAAGGCATGTGGCAGTTTGGGTGGATACAGACTTGTTCTTGATGCCTGGCCCACAGGCCCAATGGGGAGCACTGGTAGAAGGCAGAGCTACAAGGGTAAGTGGAGGAGGACCCTGGAGGGCCCCTAGAGAAAATAATTTTCATACATAAAATAGTTGTACTTATTGATTCATATTTAGAGTTGAAATGCTACCAGGTATGTTTGTGTGTTGGTTTTTAATTGAAGATGCTGTCTGTATTTTAGAAAGAAGGCTTGTTAAGAAGGAAAACAATATTTATTATATGATCACAGTTTGGTTTATGGCCTTTGCATCTTCTAATGTTTGTTTTATGACTCCCTTTGCTGCAACTAGCACAGATTTCAAAAACTGTTTTTTTAAAAAACATTTCACTAGGAATGTTCCAAACGAGCCAATAATGGGAAATTCACTCTTCGCGATTTGCTGGTCGTCCCTATGCAGCGTGTTTTAAAGTATCACCTTCTCCTCCAGGTATGAAACTTAAAACTGTTTTCTTTGTTAATTCGTTCATTTATTCATTCAAAAAAATATTAATGAACCATCAACTATGTGCCAGATATTCCATGGTTGGGTCTCAATCCCCTTACAATTTTTAATTATTTGTATAGCTAAGTGGGAACTAACGAACAACTGGAAACCTTTTTTTACTTTTTAGCAAAGATGATTCTGTATCTCCCACAAAGTCACATTTTGTGTCCTTCAAACAGAACTGGCTGCAAAAAACTTAAAAAGCAAGACAAAGGAAATAAAAAGATCCCTTCAACCAAGTCTTCTGTAGTTAGCAGCAATCATTTATTAGACTTTCAGTGTTGCAATATACCTGAATTTTGCAGGTTAATTGTATTAGACCTTTTGCCTTATAACCATAAACTAAAGAGAAGTGTGTCACGTTCTGTGTTGCTTTCTGCTATAGTAAATTATAATAAGACTACATTTATTTTGAAATGATTCTTGTCATAACCCCAAAGCTTATGGTTTCCACGGTTAGTTCTCTAATGAGGGTGGAGAGTCTTATAAATTTAATTTGATAGCTATACCAGGAGACTCATTAGTTCTGCTCCAAAGAAATGTCTTACTGTATTAGTCTGTCAACTCTGCTGATGCTTGTGAAATGTCATTTCAAAAAGATCTACTACCTGTATGTGAAATATAATTTTGAGTCTGCTGTGCTTTGTACATCTTGTATATTAAATTTCTTGAACTGTAGCCACAAAATTATTAGTCATATCTATTTTTGTTCTACTGAGAAATCAGAAAAATTCAAACCCTGATTATTTCTTAAAAATGCATTAAAACATTTATGAGGCCTAAACTCAGAGCAACTTAATCGAATTGGATTTTATGAAAAAATAATAAGGAAGACGTAGGCAATCAGTTTCTGAGACATCGTGGAACTAAAAACATGTCCAAGTAAGATAATAATTTATTTTGTAACTTTGGTACACTCAAATAGCAATTGAAGAATTTAGAAGGTGCAATTTTCAAGAAACGTCTATTTTTGTCTCTTACAAGGTTTTAGGCAGACTTTTAAAGGTATAAAATATGACTATCTTTATGAAATTCAGCAAACTGTTTTCCTAATTCCTCTTGTGTTGTTTTGTATTTTAAACTCTAAAAGTATGTGTAGGTCCATGATGATTTTTTAAAAAGAAACTGCATGCACATATTTTTTATTGTGGAAAAACATATATAATATCAAATGTACCATTGTAACCATTTTAAGTATATAGTTCAGTGGCACTAAGTACATTTGCATTATTGTGCAACCCTCACCATTATCTATCTCCAGAACTTTCTCATCTTTCCATACTGAAATTATGTACTCATGAAACACTAACTCACTTTTCTCTTCTCATCCTAGGCTCTAGTAACAAGCCTGTACTCTCTCTGTCTCTGTGAATTTGACTATTCTAAATACCTCATATAAATAGAATCGTACAATGTTTTGTGTCTGGCTTATATCTCCAAGATTTATTCAAGAATAAATAATTTTAACACATTATTCAAGAAATGTGTTGGCATTTATTTCTTCCCTTTTTAAGGCCGAATAATGTTCCGTTGTATGTATATACTACATTTTGTTTATCTGTTCACCCATCTGTGTACATTTGGGTTGTTTCTACCTTTTGACCATTGTGAATATGCACATTTTTAAAACTTATATAAATAAATATTATGGAGAAAAGTGTGAACTTGAACAACTGAATTATAAGGAGTAAAGACAAATCTACGTTTAGCTATATTAGTTGCATAGCTGATTTAGATCAGTTTTCCTGCCCCATCTTTTTGTGGACAAAACCTTAAAGAAAGGTGAAAGCAACATTAATGACAGCTTATTTAGGGGATTTAGGTAGAAATGTTACAAATAATCACTAATTATCAATTTCTTGCCAATAAAGCAAGAGACGAAACAATGATGCTGAGTAGCATAAGTTGGGCTATCATGCCTCAGTGATTTAAATGGAATCAGGCATATTTTGAAACACAAAATCTTTTGAGGTTGTAATGCTGTATGTTTACTTGAAGATGAATGTTACACCTACATATGGGCTGGCAGGAGGGAAGAAAAGAGAATGCAAAGCGAAAAGTTCAAGCAGTTTTAAAAATTATTTGCCAATAAGTTGAACATACCCATGCACTGTGGAATCCTAGAGCCATTCTTACGAGCAGAAAGTGTGAAAACTGTGAAGCATGGGGAATAGGCCCTATAAAACCAACGGCAAGCACTTTAAAAGGAAGGAAAAGACAGTGGCATGAATTTAACTCCATTGAGAGAAATACTGATTTTTAGGTGGAAGGAAATGCCTTAGACTTACCTTATGTTATGCAACTAATGTGGAGTTTGAGGAAATATCAATCCATTTTGCTATTATTTACACAGCCATATTGTCACAGAAAGAATACATGCTTTCCCATGATGATTTTTTAAAATAGGAAATATTTTATGTGGGGCTCCACACATTGATAAAATTTCTAGAAATATTTTTTCCATCTTAAAATAGTGTAGAGTTTATTGGTCTAATGTTTAGAAATTTGTTGAATAAACGTAGTATGAATTTGAACATTTTCTACTTACTACTATACTGAAGAAATTGTTTTTGAATTGCTTTATGATTTGAAATTATAAAATTAGAATATTTGATAGTGGGGGGTTGAAACTTTGAGAATAATTTACTATTATTGTTTAATAAAGGAAAAGTAAAAATAGAAGTAACAATATAACTTAAGAAAAGTACATTACACTTAACAGATTTGATGTATGTAGGTCCTCTTTACAACTAGAAACACTGTTGGTATTAAACTCAGCAAAGGTTTTAGAAGGCTCCCCTGTGCCACACACAGCATCAGGCACTCATGATATAAAACAGCCTCCCTGCAATGATAAAGCTTGTTGTTTAGACGGGGAAAATGAAGTGTAAGCCACCAAGTCTGGCACAGAATGGTAGGTATGCAGAGGTCCAGAGGTGGTACAAATAAAGGCCTTGTTAATTATGCGTAAGGAGAATGGGCACTTAAGTAGAGGCCTCTGGCATAGAAAGCTTCACAGGGGAGTGATTCTTGAATTGGGCTTTGAAGGATGAATAACTTTGACAGATGGATCAGAGAGGAAGGGTTTTCTAAGGAGAGAAACCAGCATGGCTTATGGGAATCAGATATTAGAAGGCCTTTTGAGAATTGCAGTTAATTTAGTATGGATAAAATATAGGTTGTATGGCTGAAAGCGTTAAAGTTGGGAGAGGTTTGCATAATTCAGATCATGATGAGTCTAAGAGGTATCGATGACAACCTGAGGATTTTGTGGGCATCACAGAAGTCTACACAGGGTAGAGACAGGATGTGATTTATATTTTAGAAACCTGACTCTGATGTCAATAGAGTGAATAGATTGCAGTGAGGAGAGACTGCAAGTCAGAAGACCAATCAGAAGCCTATTATAATGACCCATTTGTAGAGGAGTAAGGACCTGAACCAAGGTAGTGGCAGTGAAGATGGTTTCAGGAGGAAGGATTAGAGTGAGTATCACCACTACATAGTGAGAGGGGAGTCTGGGGTATCTTTCAGGTTTGGCTTCAGTGATTATACTGATGGAGTGCCATCGTTCAATAAAACATAAACAGGAACAAAAGCAAGGTTGTGGGTGAAAATGTATGTGGAAGGGCTTGTGAGATACCCAGGTAGAACTAGTATTTAGTTGGACTTAGGAATCTGGGACCCAGGCGTGAGTTCTGGGTTGAGTACATTCACTTGCTTATCTCATCAGGTGATAGCTGACGTTATAACATGTGATGGAATTTGTAGAGTATGAAAAGTTAGAATAACAGGAGACAAAGGTGAAAATTGAGGGAACAACAACTTTTTAAGGTGCAGATAAAGTAGGAAAGACTGATGAACAGGCAGGAATTTAAGCACAACAAACAACAATAACAGCAACACACAGAAGATCCTACTGTCCGAGAAGCCAAAGGAGAAGGGACAGTCAGACTCAGAAGCTTGAGACAAGCCAAGTTTGATAAGGAGTAAAAAGTGTCAGGTCAGCTTGGCAATGAGGGGACTGTTCATTACATTTGGGAACGTGGTGGGGCATAGAATTCAGGGCCATTTTTGAAAGGAAAATGTGTCTAACCATTGTCTCGTGGGTTTTTTTTTTATGTCTTTCTGGTGTTGTTTTAGTGGTCTTCTTACCATTTGAAATGTTTGATGAAAATAGAGACTAGTGACATCAGATTTATCACATTATGGTGCAAATAATGATAAAAAGTGTTTATCAAAAGTTGTTTTTCCTTATATTTTGGTGTTAATTTGATGACAGCAGTACTAATCTGTATCTTCAAAATAGGAACTGGTCAAACATACCACCGATCCTACAGAGAAGGCAAACCTGAAATTGGCTCTTGACGCAATGAAGGTAAGGCACACGTGTCATTAACTTGTTTGTGGTTTTTATTCTTGCCTGAAAACAATAGAATACAAACTGCTAATGCATATTGTAATATATATGTATTTGTGATATAATATGTATAAGTATTTGTATAGTTTTGTTTTTGGTGAGGAGAGCTGGATATTTTTAATTGAAATAGATATCCTTGCATGGATTTAATTGTTGGACAAAAACACATAAAACCAAGAGGTACATTAAAATAACTTTTGTTACATTTATGAAAGTATGGCAACTTTTATAACCTCCAGGAATGAGTTCAGATGATGGCTTTCTTTGACATCCTCTTTATGGTTACTAACAGAAAACTGTTGGTTTGTTTTCAAGTCACCAGTATCCAGTCAGCTGGTGACTTGAGAACACAGGTGTGACTTGATCCCTCCGGTGAGGGTATCGCGAGGTTTACCTTTGTGGCTGCAGTGTTTCAGTACATGTGGGTTTCAGTTGGGATTTCTATTTTGAGGTAAATCTGAAACTCAACAACTATGAGTAGATAAAGGCACACTTTTTGAATATATTGGGGAATTTGTAACCCCAATTTTATGCTGGACTTTGAAAAAAATAAGTTTTGCCCCTAACATAAAACATAAGAAATATGTTCTCAAAAATAAAATGCAAGTATGATTTTGCTCAGTGATAATTACATATCTGTATTCTTGTGCCAATTTCAGTGTTCTGCTGTTTAGCTGATTTTATTTTTTAAAAATTAATTTTATTTAAGTGTAGTTGGTGTACAATATTGTATTAGTTTCAGGTACATGTTGTAGTGATTTGACATTTTTATACCTTCCAATGTGATCACTCCACTAATTATAGTAATAGCTGTTTAGCTGATTTTAGTACCTTGTCAGGAAATATCAAACAATTATTTATTATTATAAAAAATCATACAAAGTGTCCAATTTTTAAAGAAGTCATTTATAGATATATCCTATGAAAAGTTGGACTTTCATTTACAACAAAGTTAGGAATTGCTTTTTTGCTCAGAGTTCTGTTCCGACTATTGCAGATGAATTTAAGAGGATAGAGGAATAAAAAGAAAAAAAGAACCCAGAATACAGGAAAATCTAGAACACATATAATAAAAATAGCTACTTACAGTGTGGCAAGATTAGCTAATGTTTCCTCAAAAATGAGAAAAGACATTTTAAATTAGGTGAAGGCACCTGGAGAAACATGGCCAGCGTTGTTTGTTCACTTTAATTCAGTTAGCGCTCTTTGTTTTCTCTCATCTCCTTGATTTCTCCTTTATTAACTCTTTAAAATGGGACTCACTTCCTTGGCTGAATGCTCTCAGGAACTAAGACACTAACTGGTTGCAGAAAACAGTCCTGCTAGATTCATTGTCTAACTTTTAGTTACTTTTTTCTCTCTGCTAAGCCTTCCTTATTGCCCTTATGCTAACCCATGTAAAATGTAATTCTCTCAAGATCAATTATTAACGTGTTTAGAATTTACATTCTCCTGACCTAGTTCGCTTTTTATTGTTCTGCCTGGTGGCAACTTTAAAAAAAACTTTTTTTTATCTTCACTCTTTTCCGGTGGTGTAGTAAATGACAGCTCTTCAGTCTTCCCAGCTGTACTCCAGACGTTTTTATTATAACTCACTTTTGAGATGCCGCTTTGATTGATCGGGTGTTCATTTTATTGTCATCGAAAAGTTATGGTATCCGTTTGCCACTAATGAAATTAATGATGTGTTTTCTTTCAAATACTTCTCATCTCTTCTCTAATCTTATCATGCCTTGTTTTTGTCCCTGTCTCTTTATTTGTTAGGACTTGGCACAATATGTGAATGAAGTGAAGAGAGATAATGAGACCCTTCGTGAAATTAAACAGTTTCAGCTATCTATAGAAAATTTGGTATGTAATTATCATTCCATCCGGCTTCTCTAACCCACAAATTGGGGGAACATTCTAGAAGTTGTTTTTGAAGAAAAACTAGTTTACCTTCAAGTTTGTGTTTTCTAAGTTTCTTTATGGTTCCTGTCTGGCAGCATCCATGAGTGTCTCGTGGCACCCTGTGACGTGTCATTGTCCAGGGACTTTCTGCCATCACTTGTCCCTCTCACCTTAATCACACTGGGCTTTCCACCCCCTCCCCCAGTAGTCTGAGTTCTAAAGATTGGAGTTGATTTTGTTCTTTTCCTTACCCTCATACATTATCATGGGTGATTCCTATTAATTTATTCATTTAAATGTGTATTTACTGGGTGACTACTGTGTGCCAGACCTTTTGCTTGGGGCTGGGGCTATAACGCTGAACAACATGGCCTCATGGCAGAGGAGACAGTGAAAAAAACACGTTTTAAAATACTATCTTGACATTAGTTCTGTGAACAGGGTGCTGCAACAGGATAATAAGGGAAGTCCTAGTGTAGATAAGATGGTCAGACAGGTCTTTCTGAGTCGTTGGCCTCTTGCATTTGAGGGATTAGAAGAAGCAGTGACACAAAGATCTGGAGTAGGGGGAGAGGATTCCAGGCAGAAGCCATAGGAAGTGAAATGCCCAGAAATGAGCAAGAGCTTGGGAAGGTCAAGAAGCTGAAAGGCAAGAGTGGCTGGAAATTGAGAGTGAAAGGAAGAATGGCGGGCTCTGAAGAGGGAGAGGTGGGCAGGGCAATTACACACCACAGCCTTCTCAGTCAGGCGCTGAGGTGGGGTGTTATGATTGCTGTGTGAAGCTAGTGAATGGGTTTTTTATTTAGTTATTTATTTATTTATTATCCGTTTTACAGTCATTTACATTTCAAAAAAACCCTTTTAGCAGACAGATCAGTCAGTAAGTTGTTGAGGTGAATTCAACAGAGAGGTGATGGAAGCCTGGATAAAGCTGAAGGCAGTGAACACAGATAAATGAAAGGATTTAAGATACTTTTCTTGGTAGAGCAGGTTTATTGCTTCTTTCCCTGAAACATCTTGAGCTGTCTCTTTCTTTTCACATGCAGCCACACCTCCACTTCAGGACCTCATCTGCCAACTTTCCAATCACAGTAGCCTCTAATCATCTTTTCATATAGTTGCATTTCAAAACGTGGATTTTTCAGTCCACTCTCTTTCCCAAACTGGTTACAATTTTCTGTTGCCTTCAGGATTCAGACAACATTCCTTAGCATCGTATTTAAAGCCCTCAGTGATTTGGCCTTAAACTGTTTTCTTGAAGTCATCCAGCTAATAGCTGCCTACATACTTTGCATTGCAGCTATCCTGCTGTGTTGCCAAACATTTTTATATTTCTGCCTTTGATCATAATATTGTCAGAGCCTAGAATGTCTTTTCCCATTATTTTCTGTCAAATTCCTTCAAGGTCCAACAAAAATAAATCTTTTCCCTAACCTCCCATTATCCCTTTCTCTTTGTAATTCCACAGCACATTGCCTGAACAGCTGTTTAGCATTTATTTTTTTTATTGTGGTAAAATAAACATAATAGTAAATTTACTATTTTTAAGTGTATAGTTTTGTGACATTTACTACATTCACATTGTCTAGCCATCACCACCATCCATCTCCAGAAGTCTTTTTATCTTGCGAAACTGAAGCGCTGTACCTATTAAACCCTCTCTCTGTTCTCCCCTCCTCTCAGGCCCTGGAGATTAACATTCTACTTTCTGTCTTGATGAATTTGTCTACTCTACGTACCTCATATAAATGGAATCACACAATATTTGTCCTTTTGTGACTGCTTTATTTTACATAGCATAATATCTTCAAGGTTGTAGCAGGTGTCAGTATTTCCTTTTTCTTTTTTTTTTTTTAAGAATTTCTTTCTTAAGACTGGCTAATATAGCATGGATTATATATACTCCACATTTTGTTTATTCATTCATCTATCTATGGACACTTGAGTTCCTCCCCCCTTTGACGCTTGTGAATAAGTCTGCTATGAATATGGGGTACAAATATCTGTTTGAGTCCCTGCTTTCTGTTCTTTTGGTTATATACCCAGAAGTAGAATTACTGGATTGTGTAGTAATTCTATTAATTTTTTTGAGGAAGAGCCAAAACAAGAGGTATTTGTTTTCCACAGTAGATGCACCATTTTATATTCCTACCAGCATTGCACAGGAGTTCCAATGTCTTATTCTTACCAACACTTTCTCTTTCTTTTTTCTTGTTTAGATAATATCTATCCAAATGGGTATGAAGTGGTATCTCATTGTGGTTTTGATTTTGCATTTCCCGAATTATTAGTGATATCGAGCATCTTTTCATGTACTTATTGGCCATCTGTATATCTTCCCTTGGAGACATAAATGTCTGTTCAGGTCCTTTGCCTACTTTTGAATCAACATTGTGGTCTTTGTGGTGTTAAATTATAGGAGATCTTTGTACATATGTCCTCCTATGTAGGACATATTTTGTTTGCAATTATTTTCTTTTTGTTTGCAATTATTTTCTTCTATTCTGGGTTGCCTTTTTACTTTGTTAACAGTGTCCTTTAATGCACACAAGTTTTAATTTTGTTGAAGTCCAACTTTTCTTTCGTTGCCTGTGCTTTTGATGTCATAGCCAAGAAATCATTGCTAAATCCAATGTCATAAATCTTTTCCCCTATGTTTCTTTCTCAGAATTTTTAATTTTTTGCTTTTTGATCCATTTTGAGTTAATACAGTATAAGGTAAGGGTCCAATTTCATTCTTTTGCCTCTGCATATCCAGTTTCCCGAGCACCATTTGTTGAAAAGGCCATCCTATCCCCATTAACTGTTCTTGGCACCCATGTCAAAAATCATTTGACTATATATACCATATATGTGAGGACTTATTTCTGGGTGTTCTGTTCCATTCCATTGGTCTAGAAGTCTTCTGTCAGTTACACACTGTTTTGATTACAATCGTTTTGTAGTAAGTTTTGAAATCAGGAAGTGTGGACCCCAGCTTTGTTCTTTTTTGATTGTTTATTAAGGGTCCCTTGAGATTCCATATAAATTTTAGAATGGAGTTTTCTATTTCTGCAAAAAACATCATTAGGATTTTGATAGGGAACATTTATTTTTATACTTTCTTGTAGTAAAGTTAATGAATTATAATTCTGTTTCCTTTATTAGAATATAATTTCCTAGATGTTAGTGATAATTTTTCAGTCAATTCTTTTTTCTCTTAGTACTTTGTATAGTAGGTTCTCCTAAATAAATTTTAAAAATTTATTGTCTGCCTCTGGGGAAATGGCTCATTATTTTTAATCGTTAAGTCAGAACTTTTCATTCTTGAGATCTTAGATCAGGGATGTCATCCTTGACTCCCTACAGTTGACTCCCAAATTAGGTCCGTCAACTGTACATGCTTCTCGTGCTCTTCTTTCAAGGCAATTGCACATTTGTAATTATATACTTATATGAATATTTTTACCCCCACTGGGTAGTATGTTCAGTGAGGGCAGGGCGTATATTATTTTGTTCTCTTATAGTGGCTGGCACCCAGTGGATACTCAATTAATATTAGTTGCTGTAACTTCTTGTGATTTGAATTTTTCCAATTAATTCTCTCTTTTGGTAGCTCATTTGCCCATTAAGGTTATAAGTAAAATTAACTAATGTCTCAGTATACCTCTGGGATAGCCAAGGGCAGACTGTTTTGGAAAGTGTATCCTATAGATCTGAGCCTTTTAGAGTAAGTATGCTAAAAATGTAAAATGATAAAATTTGTAATGTAGTAAGGTAGTTGTCTTTAGCAAATACTCTCTCTAAAATTTATTTGTTTTTGTGTGATTATGAAAAACTGAGACATATAAATTTTATATTTTAGAACCAACCGGTTTTGCTTTTTGGACGACCTCAGGGAGATGGTGAAATTCGAATAACCACTTTAGACAAGCATACAAAACAAGAAAGGTGAGAAAAGAGGAGTAGTACTTATTTTCAAAATAAATAATTAGTATCAGAAGGTTGAGAAAACCTTAAAAACAATTTCTGCAGGACAAAGGAGGGAAACAAAGGAAGAAAAATAAGGGGACAAATCAACATACGCTTTTTCTAAAAAATTCTCATATTTTCCTCTGTTCCGGTATCTGCTGATTTGTCTAATTTAAGTTCGAAGAAGGAAATGGACAATGTAGAGTGTCA
Source organism: Rhinolophus hipposideros (assembly GCF_964194185.1). Lineage (NCBI taxonomy): Eukaryota > Metazoa > Chordata > Mammalia > Chiroptera > Rhinolophidae > Rhinolophus > Rhinolophus hipposideros. The sequence continues at coordinate 15,108,915 of NC_138065.1, forward strand.
GCTAGGGTAAAAAAAAATACGCATTAAAATGACAGTAGGGATAAAGTAACAATAGATAATTACCGTAAAAACACAAATGTTTTTTTTTTATTATACATGTTAAAATAACTGAAAATAATACAAAATGTCATAAGAAAGAAGTCTATGTGTGGACCACTTAGTGAGATTTTCTTGAGCGAAATTTGTAGGTGGAATCCTTGAAGATTAAGCTTGGTCTCGTGTCCCTAATTACATATGTTTATGTATGCAATTGTCATTGGTTTGAAATGGCAAATTTCAGGAACATTTGGAAACGAGAAAGTCAGCCAGCAGGGGGCAGCATCAGCTCTTGCTTTCACCTTGATGTCCAGGCTCTACAGGTAGCCCCCGGGAGACACACATTTTTTTAGCCTCTCCAGGAAAATCGGCTTTGGAAGTGGCGCAAGTGTTAGAGCTATGTGACTGTATAATTATTGTTTAAAAAATATGTATGTGTTAATCACCGAGAGTTTTCAAAAAGATACAAAGTACTGATATTGGATGATGAGATGATAAGGTTTGTTTTCTCTCCAATTACATTGTTTCCAGTAAGAAAGAAGAGAAATAGCAAAGTGTGAATTCAACCATAATTTTTCCAGTTTCCATTTTGCTCATATATCACTCTGGTTGTGTCTCAGGTGGTCCTTTAAATCAGGAGGAGCAAGGTAGGGGGTAAAAGTGCGGGTTCCACAGTTAGACCAGGTGGGAATCCTGCTCAGCACCTCACTAGCAGTGTGACCTTGAGCAAGTTACTCTACGTCTCAGCTTCCTCCCCACTCAAATGAAGATGATACAATACCTACCTCTCAGCAAATGGTCCCGGGGATTTAAGTTAAGTGAGTCATCTTTGTGAGATGCGCATGCCTCAAGGTATTCTCACCGACTCCTAGTAACAGCAATAGACGTTAACTGCTATTGTTTTCATTAATATTATGCTGTAAATGTTTAGCTTCTAAACTAAAAAGAAAAAAGAAATTCTTATCAATACTTTGTCTTAATTGTTCCCTAAGCAACTTTGTAACGTGCATATTGTTCTTATTATAATTTTGCCTGTTTTTTAAATGAGGAAACTGACATCCAGTGAGACCATGTATTTAGTAAACGGTAGTGCCAGGATACACATACTTCACTGTGTTTGCCTCTAACTCAAAGGAAAAATGTTTGGTTGGTTTAATTAAGTTTTACTAGGGAAGAACATAGTTCCAAACCATTTGAAATCAATCAATCTCTCTCTCTCTCTCTCCCTCTCAGGCATATCTTCTTATTCGATTTGGCAGTGATTGTATGTAAAAGGAAAGGTGATAACTATGAAATGAAGGAAATAATAGATCTTCAGCAGTACAAAATAGCCAACAATCCTACAACTGATAAAGAAAATAAAAAGGTGAATTCTTGGAAATTCATAACTGTGATTTTCTCATAACTTTGAAAATTCAAGGAACGTGGGCTAATCCATGAATGTAAGAGGTAGCTTATTGATTCAGGTGTTTTTGTTTCTAGAAATTGATAAGGAGCAAGCCTCTGTGGGAAACGATTGGACAGTGTCACAGCAGATATGATCATCTCTAATGCCTTAATGATTGAGATAGTAATAGGCATTTGGCACAGAAATTGTTGTAGATATGATGTAGATTATAGTAATCTTGACTGTTCACAGTTTGTATGCAGATAATGTTACAAGAGGTTTGTGGCTCATTGTGGTGGTGTTTTAGAGAATTTGGAAACATGATGTTATTAATGAAACATATTAACCTGAGGAATATTAATTTTAACAGTGGTCTTATGGCTTCTACCTCATCCATAACCAAGGACAAAATGGGTTAGAATTTTATTGCAAAACGAAAGATTTAAAGAAAAAATGGCTGGAACAGTTTGAAATGGCTTTGTGAGTATTTCTACTTTTAAAAGTGCTTTTTATCTACCACTTAAATCTCTTATGAATAATGAACTACCAATGAATGTACTCTGATGCTGGTAGCATTTGTACAGAGGCTGTGGAAACACAGCCTTTGCAGGCACATGAGGGCTGTTAGGCTGTCTGCTTGATAACTTTGGTCTCCTAGGAGAGGTTTTGGTGAATTTCTTTAAGATAAAGAAAGAGGGAGCTCTAACCTTCTGTTTGACTTTCTTTTTATGGGCGTATTTTAATTCTTTCAGCAGCTCATGAAAATACAGAGCATGCCAAAAAAATGTATACACATTTTAAGAAAGGAAAAAACTGTGCAGATATATACCGATAACAAAAGATGAGTACAAGTCACGTTTGACTTCTGCAATTACAAGAGGTGCTCAGAGTGGTTACCATCAGCATCCAGACACTTCTGATTACAGCGAACTATTTGTTGCTTGAGCAACGCTGATCAAAGTGTTAACATCCCTTAAAACGTGTATACATTTTTTTGGTACCCCTGGCATTAATTATTCTAATGATAAATTTTTAATGTATAATAATTACCGTGTTTTACATATATCTTTAAATTAAGTAGAAATATCCCCCAAACACATACGCATACATCTATATACATGCATATATTTACTTTTAATAGAAAGATTGATTTCTTTCTCCTGCTTGTTTGTAACTCATTTAATGTTTGAATCCTGGATAAATTGCATGACGTATTCAATGAATGCTTTAAGGGCTTGATTTCTTTCAGTGTCCTTTCCTTTTATTAAAGTGGAAGCTTAACAAAGGGGTGGGGAATAATTCAGACCCGTTTTCAAAAGGAATGGCATAAAGAGATGTAATTACACAAGAACATGTCATTATAGGGGTTAGTTTTTTGTTTTCATGTTTATGGATTAAAAGGTGCATAATGACTGTGGCTATAGAAACATATAGGTCACCCTGAAATTGAAACTGTTAACAGAAGGTGGAATTAAGAAAAAATACTGTCGTGATTTGCTTCATTTGTATTCTGGCATTATTTATTTACCATTTGCAGACAAATTCTATCAGGTCTTTTTGTTTGTTAGTTTTTTCTTTTCCTTTCTTTTCAGACATGCTCATGGTAGTATAAAATGGAAGGAGAATTAGATTGTTTTAAGGAGTTCTGCAGTGAAAAAAACAGATTTTTCTTATGATTATTTAACATTTTGAGAGATAGGCTTGTGTAGCTAAGATATTTTTAAGATTATAGGCAGTTCTAGATTCAGTGATAATCATTGCCATGAGCTGGTTGCGTAGTTTCACCAAGTTATCTAATCTCTTAGAGCCTCAGTTTACTCCTCTGTAAAATGGGGATAATAATATTTTGAATTACAGATAATATGTGTCAAGCAGAATACTACTAGCCAAATACTAAAACAGTAGTCATATGATATTAAACAATAGTGTTATCTATTATTATCACTATTATTAATGTTGTTTTGTATTTAGGATCCTGGTACTACACCTTTGGGGACTTATACAAGTGGAGGGCATCTCCCAGTATACTATTATAGGTCTTGCAATCTATTGTTATTGATTACAATCATTAAACAAAAGGAGTTCGTAGTTGTGTGCATTAATGCAAAGGCTCTACTCCAGGGGCCCCTTCGATTTGGGGCACAAGTGATGAAGTTGGTGGTTTCCGCCCGGTGGGCTGCATCATAAACCAAGCATGTTATCTTAGTGAGGTTTCCAGTGATAGATAGCACTTGGAGTTGAGCAGTTAGAATGGGAGTGACAGGTTGCTGGGGTTGGTGATAATATGCAAAGGCAGAACTGATCTTAAGCCTTTGCTCTTGTGGGAAAAATGCTAGGCTACTTTTTTCTTATGGGTTCGGTTCAACTATATATGATTAGATAGTGAAGAAATTTCTGCACAGGAGGGAAGTTAAATTTCTTGTTCAGAGCAAGCATAAGGACATGGATTGTATGATAGGGATGCCAGTTAATACTTTGTTCAGTTGGTATAAATCAGGCATCTAAACTTTGAGTGTAAGACTCAGCAAGATGGGTGGTTATAATTCTCTCATATAAAAGAATCTGAGGTAGGTAAGCAAGGCGTGGTACGATGGCTCTCAGGGGTGTCATCAGGGACCCAGGCTCAGATCTTCCTTCTGTGCCATTCTCAACATTGGGCTTCTATCCTCAAGGTTGGTCCAAGATGGCTGCTGTCCACCTTGTTGTCCAAGGTGGCTGCTGGAGTTCCAGCTGTAGAATCTACATTACAGGCAGCAGAAGGTGATCCCTTGCTTTTAAGGATCATTTGCAGAAATGCCACACACTTCTGTTACGTACATAATATGGACCAGAACTTAGTCGCGTGGCCACATCTGAAAAGAGAGCCTAGGAAATACAATCTTTATTCCAGGCAGGATTATATCTTGCTAAGAATCGAAGTTCTCTTCCTATGGAAGAAATGAGAAATGGGTATCATGTTTCTTCTAAAATAAGACCAATTAGCTCTAATGTGTCTTTTGAAGCAAACATTAATATAAGACTCGGTCTTATTTTACTATAAGACCGGGACTTATATAATAATAATGTAATATAATATAATATAATATAATATAATATAATATAATATAAACCGGGTCTTATGTTAATTTTTGCTCCAAAAGACACGTTAGAGCTGATTGTCCGGTTAGGTCTTATTTTTGGGGAAACATGATAGTTGTAGGCCACTGTCAGTTCCTGCCTTACAGGTATGTACATATAGGAGTATGGATGGATTCAGATTGTTCCACCACAAAATAGAAAACCCAAAAATAAACCTATACCTATATGGTCATTTAATCTATGACAAAGGAGGCAAGAATATATAATGGGGTAAAGACAGTCTATTCAATACATGGTGTTGGGAAAACTGGACAGATACATGCAAAAAGACGAAGCTAGACCACCTTCTTACACCATATATAAGAGTAAACTCAAAATGGATTAAAGACTTAAATGTAAGACCCCAAACCATAAAACTCCAAGAAGAAAACATGGGCAGTAAATTCTTTGACCTTGCTCTTAGTAGTATTTTTTCTGATATATCTCTTCCACACGGGAAACAAAAGAAAAAAATAAACAAATGGAACTGCATCAAATGAAAAAGTTTTGCACAGCAAAGGAAACCTTCAACAAAATGAAAAGACAACCTACTGAATGGGAGAAGATATTTGCCAGTGATACATTCAATAAGGGGTTAATATCCAAAATTTATAAAGAACTCAACCCCAAAATAACAATCCAATTAAAAAATGGGCATAGGAGCTAAACAGACGTTTCTCCAAAGAGCACACACAGATGGCCAATAGACATATGAAAAGATGCTCAAGGTCACTAATTATCAGAGAAATTCTAATGAAAACCACTATGAGATATCACCTCACACATGTTAGAATGGCTATCATCAATACGAAATCCACAAACAACAAATGTTGGTGAGGATGTAGAGAAAAGGGAACCCTCATGCATTGTTGGTGGGATTGTAAATTGGTACAGCCACTATGGAAAACAGGATGGAGGTTCCTCAAAATATTAAAAATAGGACTACTTTTTGAGTCAGCAATTCCATTTCTGGGTATTCATCTGAAGAAATCCAAAACACTAATTCAAAAAGATGTATGCACCCCTATTTTTATTGCAGTGCTATTTACAATAGCTAAGATGTAGAAGCAACCTAAGTGCCCCCTGATAGACAATTGGATAAAGAAGAAGTGGTGTATACTCATATATGCAATGGAATATTACTTGGCCATAAAAAAGAATGAAATCTTACCATTTGCAACAACATAGATGGACCCAGAGAGTATTATGCTAAGTGAAATAAGTCAGACTGAGAAAGACAAATACTATATGATCTCACTTATGTGTGGAATCTAAAGAACAAAATAAATGAACAAACACAACAGAAATAGGTTCATCGATACAGAGAACAACAAACTGATAGTTGCCAGGTGGGAGAAGGGTTAGGGGGCTGGGTGAAAAAGGTGAAGGGATTAAGAGACACAAATTGGTAGTTACAAAATAGTCATGGGGATATAAAGTACAGCATAGGGAATATAGTCAATAATATTATAATTCCTGTGTATAGTGCCAGGTGAATGCTAGAATAACGGGGGGATCACTGTGTAATTTATATAAATGTCTAATGACTATGCTGTACACCTGAAACTAATATAATACTGAATGTCAACTTATTGACAAATAAAAAAAATAAAAATAAATAAATACATCATTCCACCACAGAAAGATGGCTGTATCAGCCATAGGGTAACTGGATTTCTTAGTCTGTGAGCATTTTTCAGGCACTTCAACAATAAAATTAGACATCCATAGAAGTGGCTGTTTGTAGTTCAGAGTTCTGTGGGCTACCCACGCAGATGGTGGGAGGGTGGAAGGACTTTTTTTGTTTGTTTTGATAATCACTCAGGGGTGAAGTTAAGGGCTCCTATACGCAGGATTATGCTGCATATGGCAAAATAAAATTAGAATTTGATTGAAGCATCAGAATATTTTGTTATTTCCTCCTCCCTTTTTGGAAACTCAATATGCAGGAAAGCCCTGCTTCCAGCTTTGTGAGACAGCCCTTGCTTGTCTGTGCTCAGGAGAATAGAATAATCTAGGTAAGTCCTGAAGCTTAAGACTTTGCCTCGGGTTGAAATTTTGCTATTTTAATCCATTATTTAAAGTCCTAGTCCTCTTATTTTATAAGCCGTGTAGAATAAAAGAAAACTAAGAAACCCTGCATCATTCATGACAGTATGTGACAAGCGGTAAGCCTTGTGTGTGCCCACAGGCCGACCATCTTCCAGTTTCTTCAGCATTAACACGGGTCCCGTATGTCCTCCTGGAACATCCTGGGGTGTTACTTTAAAGAACTCTGAAAAGAAAAGGGAGGCATCGGCGGGAGGCTGGTAGGAAATCAAGGGAGGTGATATTTTAAGACTGATGAAATTCTTGCCAGTTCTATTTGCAAAAGATGGCAGTTCTACTGTTACAGGATGATTGGATCGTTTTTATTTAAAAACAAAAATTGCAAATCACCTTTAAGGCGTTGAAAACACTGCCCTTAATTTAGAACATTAACAAAAGACCATAGGAAAGCATGGATACCAATAAACAGTAAGTGGCCGGCAACACAGGTCATCTCCCTAGAGGCGACCTGAACCTCAGCCCGTGTCTTTCCCAGGAACACCCCACACCTGCTCGGTAGCTGTGTTCTCTGACCCTTTTGGGCTATAACCACTTCCAGCAGTTAAAACGTGTAGTGAACCACACCAGAACTTGGCAGACCTCCGTAAGAAAAGCTGAACAAAGAGAAAAGCAGCAGTGACCCACTTGGGCAGGATTTTTTTCCCTCCTGTGAGAGGAAGGGTAACAGGACCGATGGCTCTTGAGGTTGTTGGACCAGTTATTGAGCTGAATGACGTTTGAGAGCTATAGATCTGGGGACCCTGCTCTGAAGAATGTATTTCAATCCTTAAGAGACTGATTGATAGGCATTGCTTATTCTTATTTATTTCCAAAGGGGCTTTGGTCACCGTCTCTCACAATCCCATTTAGTTATCTGTGAAATAGGATGGCAAATATTTTTATTAGCTTAAGCTAGTTTCCATAATGATGTCAGAAAATGTGGATTTGAGTGCCTTATAGCAATGTTCCAAATATTGTTAGGAAGCTATGGGTATGTTTCTCCTAAACCCCTTACATCCAGTGTATTTTTATAAGTTCTGCTGGATTTAAATTAATCAACATCATCATGCCCATTTTATAGCTCAGGAAACTGACAATCACAGGAGACTTTCGGCAAATTTGTGGAAGTGCAGTGGTCTGTCATTTACAGTAGAGCCCAGGGTGTCAGGTCACAGCATTTTCTTGACCCACGAAGGTGCTAAAATTAGCCACTGGACTGAAATCCTGTTATCTATAACTAGAATCAGATTTCCTTTTTCTTTTCACTGTGACTAGGACCTAGAGAATCAGACAGTTTTTTTTAACTGTTGCAGAAATAAATCAAAATTGGGTGAAATATGAAATAAAGAAATTGAATAACAGAACAAGAAGTCTCTTTAATGGACGAGTTAGGGAGGGAAAGAATACGTAAAATAGGAAAAAAGAGCGTTACATGTGGTAGAATGTGCTGGATTCTGAACCAGTTTTTGTAGTGTTCACCGAAGGGAACTGACAGGCCCGTTTGCATGGAATTTCTTCTGACTTACTTGACCAATTCTTGAAATTTTAACCATTCATATTTACTCCCTTCAATAAAGAAAACTTCTTTGAAGATACACACATCATTATTATTACTATCTCAGATTTCCTCATTGCGTGTGTACCATATGCCAGACACAGTACTTTGTGAATTACCGAAGGGAAAAATAGTGTAGAGATCATTAATGTCTGCCGAAACCTTAGCTCAGGATGGTTATCTGTTAAACGCTTAGAGTAGTGGTAGTGGGAAGAAGAAGAGAAGAGGGTATGGAAATTCTAGAGCTGAGGAGGGGCTCTGGGACCAGGCTGCACTGCCATATTAGTCACCTCGAGGGCAGCCCCTGAAAAGGAGAGCTCTCCAAGTGGAGTGGGGCAGGGGGCGGGAACTTAGCCCTTAAATTCCACAAATCAGATTTCATCTGAGCCACAGTGTTTCTTTTAAATTTATTTCCCATTTCCTTCCAGGAGGAATTTGAGGTCACTCACTGTAAAAAGCACACATGCCACAGGATTAAAAAGAAAAATTTAAATAATCAGAGGTCGAACACAACAAGGTTTCAAAGCCTTTTCCTCAAACTCAGGCTCCACTAGACATCAACATTTTCTTGAAATTTACCTTCTTTGTTTGTATTATAAAAGCCATGAGTATGTTTTTCACATTTTAAATTTAAAATTATATTTCATCAAACATAATTTGTTTTAATCTAAAGATATTGCTCAGATATTCTCAATACCAGAGAGATAATTACCAGAGGAAATTATGTTCATTCTACAAATATTTATTGAGTACTTGCCTTGTTGCCAGACACTGTTGGAAGCCCTGGGCGTATAACAATGAGGGAACTATTGCAATTGAATTTAAATACTGTAAGTTCTAAGTATAATTTTCAGTTAATATATAATGGATCGAATTTCAAAACTGAATTCTGGATATTTCTGTTGAAATAATCTCTTCCTCCCAATCCTATTTATTCATTTAAAAATAGATGGAGGCCCAAGAGTTGTCTTTCTCCCTCCACATGCAGTCACTTTCTCACCAATTTCTGCACAGTAAATCTGACCCCATTTGTCATCTTCATCCTCACCTTCCTGGTTTAAGCCTCCCACATCTCTAATTAACATCTTTATTCCCTGCCCCCTCCTCACCAGTCCGTTCTTCAGGAAGCATCCAAGGTGATAGGATTGTGTTCTGCCCCGCTTAAAACCTTTCGTTGGCTCTTTATTGCACTCAGTATACTATCAAAATTCATAGCAGGACCTGAGAAGAATCTCCATGATTATATCCTGCCTATCTTTCCAGCCTCATCTCGCATGAGTTCACCCTTGCTCATGTTGCTGTAGTTCCATTGAGTAATGGTTCAGTTCCTGGAGAATGCACAGGCCTCAGGCCGTCACCCTGAGGTTCCCTATTTCATGTAGTTTTTCCTTTTACCTTTCGGCTAGATGGTTCTTTATCCTGCAGATCTTGGGTTTAAACATCTCTTTGGGAGAGAGATATCTCCTGATCACTATGCTAAATTAGTAACCTCACCTCCCCAGTTTTCTCTCACAATTGTAATTATGTGGCTGGACAAATATTAAGCTAGAGTAGTATTTGTAGCCTTTTCGCCACTCCACAATCCCCCTACTTGTTAAAGAAAATCTGTTACTTGTTTCCTCAGTTTTACCTACCTTTTCTCCTCCTAAAGGGCAGAGATTATTTTCTTGTTTATTAGGAGAGAAGCTACACTGAACTTCATGGTTGATACTGGGAGAAAGGGCTAAAGAAAGCTTTTGGGGTCTGGGAATGGAAATAAAGTTATGGGTTTTGGTGTGAGTGGGTCTAAGGGATTGGGAAAGGGGAAAGAGGCCTTTAGAAATGCATTTCTGTGGACTCTGAATTATATTCCCTTTTATGTTCTTCAAAATGCTAAATAAAGAATAAAATTGCTTTTTGGTTGCTGTATACCATGTTTCCCTGAAAATAAGACCTAGCTGGACCATCAGCTCTAATGCATCTTTTGGAGCAAAAAATTAACATAAGACCTGGTATTATATTATGTTACATTATATATTACATTACATTACATTATATTATATTATACCTGGTCTTATGTTATATTAAAATAAGACTGGGTCTTATGTTAATTTTTACACCAAAAGACTCATTAGCGCTGATGGGCCAGCTAGATCTTATTTTGGGGGAAACACGGTATATACCTTTAATGCCCCAAGGCTGGGTCCCTGGGTTGATGGGATTCCCGTTAGATCTGGCTGTCAGTTTCATGGAGTTTCTCCCACTGGACTGAAAACACCAAGGGATCTCATCAGTGTCGTTCACACGCATGATAGTCCTAACACAGTGCCTGGAACATAGTGCATAATCACAATTTTATTGTACATCTGAAATTTTACTCTTTTAGTTTTTGACAAGGGCAATAAGAGAGATGAGGATTTGAGGAATTAGGGGATTCTTATTGTTTGACGAAATAATCCCAATAGCTCTCGAGGAAGAGAAACTTTTTCTAGTATGACAAGAAACCTTTGTAATGTAGGATGTAATGTAGGAATGATAAGAGGAACTGAAAAAAACATTATGTTCCACCCCAGCAGCATTAGATTTTTTTAAGTTCTAGAAGTCGATGTCTTATCTCATTATTTTTTTTCCTAAGTTAGCCTTTAGAAGTGAGATTGCAATTTTTTGAAGGCATTTTTGTAGACACCTAACATGATGCTTCCAGATTATGATTCTTTTTTGTCCTCTCTGATATGTTTCTTTTTGGCGGTCTGACTTAATGCTTGGATGGAGCTTTCAGAACTAGGCAGGATGTGTAATTTTCACATTACCTAGACTTTGAAATAACACTGATCTAATCTATACCTTTGCTAAAAACTGCAGAACAATTTGCACCTCGTGGGCTATCTGGGGCCTCCCTGCCTCGAGGAGACGTTCGCGGAGTTTGACCCAAACTCCAGTTCTAAGGTCTCAGGTGTTCAAAGCCTGCCTATATCCTCACATTTCTTCCTGTTCACACGCCTGATGCCTTGTGGCCTGCTTGTTTTTCTGACCTGTTAGACCCACTCCTTATCTGTTTCCACCTGAAATCTAGTCACGGTCTACATTTTGTGATACTGATGGATGTCACAAGGGAGACTCATTTCATGTGCCTGTTCCCTCTGCCATTTCACTGGTCTCCTTGACACCCTCAGCAGCACCCTGGAGTGGGACCCTCCCTGTGTATGCTACACCCTGCAGTGGCCCAGTACACCTGACCTCCCTGCTGCTCCAATGGAGAGAAGTCAGGCCAGACGGACAGCACCCTCCCGGCCATGCTGGGGCTTAGGGGAATAAAGCTGTGTTCTGTTACACAGCAATTTAAGATTAAGAAATCTGGTGAGTGTCTCAGGAGAAGATGGTCTTTGTTGTTGATTGACAAGAGACCCGTGTTCATAATATCAAAGGTTTGGCAGCCCATTTGCCATTCTATTGTACATATTTAAAAGACTGGCTTTGTTTACATTTTTGCCCAGACGGAGATTCCCCCAATATCTACGTGAAACTAAGTCAGAGATTTCTATAGCAAGCTCACACTCCAACGCTACTATGAGCAGTAATACAATAATAGCACTACTGCGTCTCTCTTCCTTTCTCCTCCTCTCCCTCCTCTTCGTTGTCTTCATCAGGAGGTCTGTTTGGATCTTCTCAAATACATAAATAACTATCTGTCGAGACTATAATTTTCATCTCTTAGAGCAGGCCAGCACACTTTTTTTTGGTAAGGGACCAGGAACTAAATATTTTAGGCTTTGTGGACATATGGTCTCTGTCACAACTACTCAGTTCTATCACTGTGGTAATAACAGAGCCACAGATAACACATAAATGAACGATGAGTGCGATGTATCCCCGTAAAACAGGTGGTGGGCCGTACTGGCCAGGAGCTGTAGTTAGCGACCCCTGTTTTGCAGCACAAGGGTGATTAAGACCTAAGGAATGTCGTGCGTGTTGCCACTAAATGATCTCAGCTATAACCATAGTGTGGCCTATTGTAGAAATGAGCGTGTTTTTTTTGTTTGTTTGTTTTTTTTAAGTAGCACTGATTCCTGTTTAGACCATCATGATTGAGCTATAAAATGTTCTCTATGCCGCCAAAACCAAAACACCTGGATGAAGGATCTGTATTTGGCATTATTTTGTACCATCCAGCTGAATATCAAAAATATCTGCTGAAAGAGTAGACTGCATCTATTCAGGCACTGGGTTTCATGAAGTTTTATTACATGATTTATTGGAAAGGACTTTGAGGCCCACAGGATCCAGGCCAGTATCAACCAGATGGTAACCTTTTCTGTACTCGGTAGTCAACCACGTCAACAAGGATAGTTTTGTAGTCAGTGATGGCTTTGTGCTCTTGAAGTGTTTTCTTTCCAGCAATAATGACATTTGTTGCCTGTTACTTATTTTGAAATGTTCTTCCTGGAGAGCACACCGAGGAAAACGAGAAAGGGTAAAGGAAAACTGCGGAAGTGTAAGAGTTGGCCCAAGGGTGAGCCTTCCTGGATGGGCTATATGTGGGGGTGACATTTTGACTGTGATGGCACCTGCTTTGGCATTTTCTGGGTGTCCAAAGCCTGTCAGTGTCTATTTGGAAACTGATAGCCTTACAAGCATAACTACCAAGGGCAATAAAAGAAATGAAGACTTGATGAGTTAGGGGTTTCGTATTGTTTGACAAAATATCCCAACAGCCCTTGAGGAAGAGGAACTTTTTCTAGTATGACAAGAAGTCTTTGTAATGTGGATCCTTACATAGGAGGCACTGAAAAAACATATGTTCCACCCCAGCAGCATTAGATTTTTTTAATTTCTAGAAGTCGATGTCCTATCTCATTATTTTTTTTTCCTAAGTTTGCCTAAAGTATCGTCTGCAAAGCATGTCTCTATTGGTTTGCCCATGTGCATTTTTGTTGTTTGGAGAAACGATATTCTCTAAAAACACCCTTTTATTCTTTCTCTTTACAAGGCTTTTGTTACCAGTTTTTAATCTGAAGAATTTGTTTATGACAAATATGACATCCATGCCGACATGACCCGTTGTCCCTGGGCTGTGCTGAGTCTCATGGTACTGACTTGTGCCATTAATGTCATAATTAATGACATTAATCTCCCAAGTTGAAGCCAGCTTGACTCTCCCTGACTCTAATGTATTGTCTATAACCTTTCAAACTTGGCAGTTAAGTATAGGGAACTGACTTGCAGTTTCCTGGCAGCAATAAAAGGAAGTAGGATATGGGACAGTGCTCAGGAAAATCACAGCTGTCATAAAATGGAGTCTTTGAGTAGCCTGTTGGATCCAGAAACATGCAAAAGCATTTCATGCATGACAAAGCATTAGTAAATATTAAATAGTATTCTTGTTCTGTTATTGGTGGGGATCAACCTCTCTGCTTTCTCTAGTTATATTTAATACTTATTTGACGTTTTTCTGGCATTCCCGAGCATGCTTATAAGGAAAGGGAAGTCATAGGCAGGAGGAAAATTGTAGGATAGATATCAAAACTTCCATCAACAAATAAACATTGCCCTGGTTAAAAGTAAACACAAATAAAATAATTAAGCTTAGATATCGTTGGTTTCTCTGATCTTTTATAACAGAACCTTTGATCTATTTTCTTCCTCTTCTTCTTCTTCTTCTATGAATAACAGTGTAACTAGGAGAGTTTAACCTGACAGTGGTGGTCACTGTGCTTTTTCCAGCTTGTCAGGGTAATGTAGAGATTGACACAAAAGATAAGATTGTTTTGGAATCCTTTGTTATAGTGAGTCAACTATGTATATGGTTTCCTCTGAGAAAATGACATAATCAGTGAGCAAGCTTTAATTTATACATCTAAGCCTAATAGTTAATGTCACATGTACTACTTTTAGGATATTTCTTGATAAGAAATTATTAGATCACAGGATAATACCTTGGGCTCAACATAAGCTGCAATTGAAGATTGACCATCCTTACCATGGAAACGTGGGACAAACTTCATTTTTCCTTTTTATAAGGTAGTAGGCCATAGCAGTCCAGTTGGAGAGATAAGAAAGTCATACTGAAACAATTATTGAATGAGACTGAATATTGTCTGTCTGTATTCATTCGTTTATGTATTTATTGAACATCTCATACGTGCCCAGGAATGATGATAAGCACTAGGGGTAAATGATGAATAAGACATGCTTTCTTTTCTCAGGGAGTTTACATTCTAACAAGGCTTATATTTTCAAGTCAGCATTATAATGTCAATGCAAAGCAGTGTTAGATTGCAAGATACATGAAATGGTTTATACCATGTTATTTTGATGTAAGGAGAATAGAATTGGAAATTAGAACATAGGAAATCCAATGCATTGTGATGCGGCTGGGCAAATTTTGAGAGTTATTAATTTGCAACTGAAGGCTTTCCCTCTTTGTTTAGAAAAAGCAAGTTGTCGTAGGTTAAGTATATGTGGTTTGTTTTGTTTTTGTTTTGTTTTGCTTTAAATAATTAAGAAAAATTGCCATTTGCCACTGATAAGTAATTTAGAAAAATTAACTTGGTCTTGGTGATGTTTCCTTGTGTATTCTGAATACCTGTTTGCAATGATCAAGATCTTCAGAAACCACACTGTTTTATAAACTCCTAAGCACTCTAAAGAGGAGTTTCAAGCTGTTCTATTCCAACCATTCAATGCCTGAGCCTTCCTACAACTTCTTTCCAAGTGTAGCCTGTGCTTGAATGCCTCTTGTGATGAGGAACTCACTACCTCTCTCCTTCTTTGTCTTGCTTCACTGTAGAAAACTCTTCCATATAATGAGTTGAAATCTGTCTGTTCAAGTATAATTTCCTAATATTATTTCTTGGGTCCAAATAGAACATGTGTAACTTGTTTTCCTGTATGGTTACCCTTCAGATATTCGAAGATAGGTATTCCTCTAAGTTCATGTTTTAAAGATTCTTTCTCTTCAACACATGAAACTTGGGAAGGTTCTCTCATTAACTAATTTAGCTGAATGCTAATCTGGATCAGGTAAAGGTCTGGGTAAATGCAGTATTTAATTTCAACCCAGTATTATGGGCAAGCTATGATACTAGCTGCTGTCACTCCCACAAAAAGTAGATGAGACAGTTTAATTTTCATGGTGTTTCAAAATCAATTTGGGGAACTATGATCAAATCATGCATAGCATTTCTTCTGCTTCTGAGTATTATAAGGAAGATTTCAGATTTTGATTCCTTTGTGTTAGAGTATTTAGAGTCTGGTAGCATATGAAGATAATTCCTTACTCTTATAGAGTGCTTTGTAGTTTCCAAAGTGTTTTTTGGATAATACTTCATTTGATTCTTAAGGGGTCTTGTGAGGTAGCCAGGAAGGTATTACCTTAAAAAAAGAAAACAAATCAGAAAAGAAAGGAGAGACTAAATACTTTGTATGTGCATTATTTTTCAGTTAACAAGTGGCAGAGACTGATCTTAAATCTCAATCCAGACCTTTTTTCCTCACACCACGCAGTGTCCTTTACAGCAAGAATACCTACTGTTGCCCTCCAAAGATGAAAGTTGTCTTCAGTTTATTTTATAATCAAGAGGTATTCTTGTGCAGTACATTCATACACTAGATGAAAAGTATGATTTAGAACTTAAATACTTTCCACTTATTTTTTAGTGATGCCCGTTGGACAGGAATTGGATATTTTTACAGAATCAAATAAGTGACATTATGCATATTATTAATAATTTGTAAGGATGATTTGGGCTTCAAAGAATTTCCTTAGAGTAAAATAAATTAGGTCTTAATTTACAAGTTAATTTATAGCAAGATTTTTGGTCACCTTATCATAGGATTAAACCTAATGTGATTTATGCAAAGTTTTGATTTGATTGATTTGATTTGATGGTGTTTTCTGCACCCAGTTGTCTAGCTAATGTAATTTTAGTCTCAGGGTTTAAATTCTCTGCTTAGAAGTAAAGGAATTGGGGAGGAAAAGCCTCTTGGTCTGAGACTAAGCCCTGGCCAGTTACCAGGGCAGTTTAAGATGAGTTCTAAATAAACATGTATGTTTGTTTTCATCCAGTACTTAGCTAACACTGGATGTGTATTACAGAAGTCACTGGAGGTATGAACACAGTGTGAGAAGGCTGTCAGTTTTCTCCTTCATGATCAACTTTGCTCTAACCCTGAATGGCTTCTGCTTCCTGGGGAGAGCCAGATGTGAAGTGGTCATGTGAGCCATGCGTTTGGCCTGTCGGTTAATGTAGCAGACTTTCTTCTAAACATCTTTCTGTATGAAAACAGTGAAGTTTGGGAGCTCAGATTATCTGCCACAGAAGTGATTAGAATATTGCAGTGGTCAGTAGTTCCTGATTATTTGTCCTATCTGTATCTCTATATTTGCAACATCACTGCCTGCACAAAGCAGGCAGCCCTTTGAAAAAAGGAAAGTGATTTCAAAAGTTACAAATGCCCTAAATTGATTGGCTTTCTAAATAAATAAATAAAAAATCACTCAAAATACTCTTGTGTGATAGTTTGTTATAGTAAACAGAAACCCTGCCTTTTGTATTTATTATCCTTCAGATATGTCCTTGCCTCAATCCTTTATGAGACTTAACATTATAGTCCAAGCGCAATGCTATACATTTGATATTTGTCTCATTAACTCTTCACCAAACTTATGAAGGGGGCAGTAAGCTCTGTTTCTATAAGTAAGAAAACTAAGGACCAGCAATGTAAGCAGCCTGCCTGACCACGAGCTTATGATGGAGTTCACGTTCCAGCCCTGCCCCTTTCAGCCTTCCGTGTTTCAAGACACGCTATCCCCATTCTTTTTTCCAAAGAGTTTCTTGCCCAAATGGCTAGTAAAGGATAAAACTGATGTTTTATTAAACCCAATTTCTCTGTCTCCTATCTCGAAGCTGCAGCCTTCCTGTATTTTTCTTTGTTCCTTCTTCCCCGGATAGCAAGAACAACCAGAAATGAAATGCTCTCATCTATTATCGTACAACAGATTTGCTTTATGTAGTCTTTGACTAATGACTCGTTGGCCAGAATCAACTCAGGGATCTGTTCTTTGATAGTGCATTAATAATATATACGCATTAAAGCTCCTTCTCAGAGAATATTTGAGCTTTGACATATTGAACACTGGCATTTTAAATTAAAGCTGTTACTGTCAGTGCATTTTAAAAACGAGGTAGCTTGGAAATAGTATTTCGTACATAACAAACTAGACCTGAGGTCATGATTTACTAAGACAAAACTCTTCCTGGCCTGTTTAATTGTGGTAGGGCCTTGAATTGCGTTTTTCAATTATTGTGATGACCTAAACATCTTTGAGATTGAGAAAAAACTAAGCTGTTTTGCGAGGCTTTGAAGAAACACCACAGAGCAACCTAATGGATTTTCTACATACCATAGAGACCAGGAATAATGAATTAGAAACCACTGTGAGTCCTTCAAGATAGGAAGTATCAAGATTAAAATGGTGCTTGGTGACAGTGATGACTGTACATTAAGCCCCAGGCTTGCATTATTGTCTCTTGTCTGGCAAACACTTTTTTTTAATCTGGTTATATAGCTAAGCATTCTTTTTGCTTGTGACATTAGACTTGTGCTAAGCCTTCTCCTCAGTACAGCTGATTTGGAGACATTTTGTGTGAGACACATACACACAATTCTACGCATACGTGTTTGTGAACCATAATATACATGAGACGCTCCTCATGAAGGTTTTTCTTTAGGGCAGGAGAGCAAAGAGCCCCAGATGCGAAACCACCAAGGACAAGACCAACACCAGCCCCCTCACCTCAGCCATTTTATAGATAGATCAATTCACAGACTGTGGTTTCCCCCCTTAAACACCTACGTGCTGGTTGACCTCAGACTTTATATCCAGTTGGACCCACGGTAACTTTTCTACAGAGGAGCTTGCCCGAAGCCACAAGAGTAGCAAGCAGTGGAAGTGAGACTAGACCCCAGATCCTTTAATTCCCAGTGATTCCTCTTTTTTTTACAAGGCACACCTTTTACCAGTGGTTTCCTTTTCCATAAAATGGGGCAATCTACCTTTTTGTCCAATATTCCTATCATGAAAAGCTGCCAATACCTTGTCCTTGTCTAGGGATGAGTGGATTTGGAATAGAGGGGGAAAACTCAACCAGCCTCCTCCAGTGGGTGTTAGCCATAGGACCTGTTATTCCACCATCTATTTGACAATATATACCTCACTATTGACACTGTAGGTTTATTTTCAGCAGGGTACTCCTGACTCCTGAATACTTGATACTACCATTGAAACCTCAACGTTACAGGATAGAGTGAAATCCAAAGTGAATTAGAAATTTAATTAAACGTCTTGCTTGTTTAATTGTGTAATGTATTCTACAGTCCAACTTGTGATTCCATATTCAATTATAATAAAACTCCCCTTAGACTGAGTTTATTTTGGGGTTTAAAAAATGGCTCTAAAAGCATATTGGTGCTTTTAGAGAATCCTTGGGTTTATAAAATTTCAACATAAAAGATTGAGTGTTTTAGTATTAGGTTTGTATTGACTCTTGATATTGACACAAGTCTGAATGTGCAAAGCCCACAAAGGCTAAATCTCATAGGCTTATGTTTAATTTAAAATATGGCTAGCTGGCCATTTTGAATATACTAGATAGGCTGATAATCTGAATATCTGGCTGGTTGGGGAAATAGTCAAATATTAATTTTAAATGTTTATTAGTAGACTGTTTGCAATTGGTTTTTAAATTCATTTGGAAAGTGAGAATTCACGTTTATGAAAAATTGCCAATAAACCTGATTTCATAAAGGTGTGTAGAGGTTAAATGCCGAATGATTAATTTATGCTTTAGTAATATTTTTAATAATTTGGAGGAAAGGTAAGATAGCTGAGTATAATGTTAATGATGAACAGTAATGAAGGCTTAAAGATTCTGAGATTTCATTGTGGAGATCTTATTCATCATCCTGAAAACAGAATAGGAAACCAAATGGAAAATACATTTTAGTGAAGTTCAAAGAGTGCTGGACAAGGATAGAAAAGATAAGGAGGGACCCAAGTCCCGCCACTAACTTGGCCAAGTGACCCAGGCAAGCCTCTGCTCTTTCCCTGGGACTTAACTCCATCAGTAAAATGGGAGGGTTGAAAAATATTTGTGATCTAGTTTTTTCTTGTATCGCTAGAATTTTCCTCTATATTTGACTCCATGTGGCCCCTTTCTTGAATATATTGAAGGCTTTTGATTGGCAAAAGAAGGTGGTGGTGTTGGTGGTGGTGGCGCGAAGTGTGGAAGCTAATTGTGATACAAAAATAATAGTGTAAGCTCATCCTCTTATTTCTACCCAACAGTTATGGTATTTTTCTTTTGTGCTTGTTTTGTTTTGGTTTTCACAAATACACTAGATAGTTATTTGTGCGTGTGCGTGTGCGTGTGCGTGTGTGTGTGTGTGTGTGTGTGTGTGTAAGAACATGTGTGGATGTACTAGACAATAATAGTGTGGTCTCTTTGAGAAGATTAAGGCTTTCATGTCCTAAAGGTGATATACTTTAAATTCTGTCTACCTATTCTGTTAACCATCATGAAAATTCAATAAACAGGCCTTAATTCCATCTGTGGAAATATAATGATGATAAAATAATACTGAAAATTAGTTTAATCAGGTTACTTATAAATGGAGGCATTGCTTACATTCAAAATAGTAATGAGTATAAGATTGATAGTCTATGCTGATTCCGTCGAACACATCATCTTGCAAAGCCAAAGAAATGAGCTGTAAACTGTTAATTGGAAAGCACACGTAGTATGTGATCCAGGAAACTTGATTATGATTAGTTTTTGGTGAGGAAGGGTTATTTGATATTAAATACATAAGAAACCAGAGCATTATTATGCAGAAAATTGATTGATTGATTTAATCAATGACTTTTTCAAAGATGGTTTGGAGACAAGACTGGGGAAACGGAAATGAGCCAACCAACCATTAGTCGTCAGCCCTGCTCCACGGAAAGTGCCCACAGAGCACTTGAGTCAGAACACATGGGGATGCTGGGAAAATTCCTGTAGCTTGTTTGAGGATGAGACCTAAGTAGAGTTTAATAAAATTTTGCTTTGGAGTGATTTGTTTATGTTCTGTGAGCAATTTTTTTTTAATAGATTGATTTATTTATCTGTTTGTGTACTCTCTAGTGCTTTCCTCATCTGAACCCAAAGCACTTTGCAAATATCAGAGCTCAAATTTTTAAAAGATCATTGATTTTTTTCAACAGCCCTGGAGGTAGGCTATCACACATCATCATTTATTTCTGAGATAGAGATATTGATAGCATACTATTAAAATCTTTCATTAGAGAATTTTCTTTTGATCAGCAATAACCTAAATTCAAAAGAGGTTTGTGTGTGCTTCGCCTGTCAGAATTGCTATTTAAAAGTACATACCATGTTTCCCTGAAAATAAGACGTAGCCGGACAGTCAGCTCTAATGCATCTTTTGGAGCAAACATTAATATAAGACCCCTTTTATAATATAATATAATACCACGTCTTAAATATTGTCATTGAATGAAAACATTCCTGTGAGATAGCCAAGTATTTGCCCAGGAAACCCAAGAAACTGTCTCTGAGTAGCTGTTGAAATTTGCCTAGCATGATCAGCATGTTTAAAGTTTGACCAGAACTGAGGACACCTGAGTATCTTGTCAGCCTTCTCCAGTATACCTTTTCCCCACTCTGTGTCTTCACTTTATGTTGCATACTTATATTTACTTTTCACCAGCTTTAAGGAAAGCTAAGTTCAGGGACCCGCAGTCTTTGATGCAAAGAACCACTGGTGAGATGAAGGCCCTGCCCTGTAATGATACCAGTCATGCAGAATCAGGAGGAAGAAAAACTATGAAGTCTTTATCATTTCTTTTTGGGCGCTGTTAGCCTCTTAACTGGGCTCCCTGCTGCCAGCTTACAAGCTGGAAGCGTTGCCCTGAGGACATGCACGGTTGGAGCTCGCAGGGTTTGATGTGACCACAGACTACACTGAGCACCGTGCCTGGCGAAGGAACAATCTCTGGCTGGAGCTGTTCTTCTGATCATTGTTCCAGGCACGGGCCAGATGAAATCCCTGAAACCAAGATCCTGAAAAAGTTCTCTCGTCTTAATCAAAGTTGAGATCATCAAAAATAGACTTTGAAAGCATTAGTTTTGGAAATCAATGGGCAACATTTGAATCATGACACTTTGATTTTCCAGTTAGGTGACCCTCAAAAAATTATTTAAGCTCTCCTTGCCTCAGTTTCATAGTTTGCATAATGGAGATAATAACACTTACTTCATAGAATTGTAGTGACATTAAATTAGAAAAGACATGCAAAGCAACTATTGTGATGCCCCTGAGATCCTAAACGCTGCTGATGCCGACGGTTTCAGTTTCTCCTCCCAAATGAACGCAGGCCCAGAGTTCCTGCCAGAGAGGACATTCGAGTGCCTGGGAGCCTGTTTGCTCATGTCCCACATGCTTTCATGCGTGAGACCAAAAATAGGAATAAAAAGAAGTCACACCAACTTAGATATCTTGCTGAGCTGGTGATCTGTGGAGGGGCCAGGCCCAGAGGAACAATCCAGGTGTAAACTGACAGAAGCCAGAGGGGTCCAAGTGGAAAAGACAATGAAGGACTTTCTTGAGGGCTGAACTGGTGGCCAGTGGCGCAGCAGTTCTGTGGGGTGTTTACGTCAGTCAACCATTGGTGGGGGCAAGAGCCCTGAAGGCACCGACCCTGCATAGGCACACATCAGGGGCTGAGCCCAGAGGCTGTGGCAGTAATTTGGGGGTGTGATCTTGTGTCTGGGAGGAGCGGCAAGGCCCCATGGGGGAGCACTCAAAGGAACAGCGCCTTCAAGCAGCTGATCAGCAATGAACCTCACCTAAGGGTGGGGCTCAGAGGGCTCTTTAGGCTCAAGCAGGTCCTCTTTCATTCAGGAAACAATCCCTCAAGGTCACAGATTTAATTGTATTTTTATTACACATTGTCTGGAACACAGTAGACACCCAAAAGCTTTTTGGAATGAGTCCATTCGCTACAGTATCTGGATATTTTTTGAGGGTGGTGGTTTTGTTTTGTTTTGTTTTGAGGTAGTCTGGTTCATGTGTCTGTTTCAAGCCAGTGAGACTGTTTGGGTTTTGTTTCAGGAAGAGCCACTTGAATTTTACTGTTCCGTATGCTTTTGACCTCATTTGGGAGTTGAAATGGTTTCAAAATGGATAGAGACTGTAGGGTAGCGAATTCCAGGTCACAAAACAATCTGAAGTTCATTGGCAAGGGATAGTGAGAGAAGTGTGCCTTGCAGAACATTTTACTCTGAGTTGCTCTAATGTAATTAGTTTTGAAGGATAAAAGAAAAAACGGCATTCAGCTGAAAGGCAGGAATTGAGGATCAATGTAATAGTTCACTGGAGACTGAGGCTGTGTTCAGGCTATTTTTGCATATTCTGAAATCTTAAGCACAGCTGACTCCACAGAAAGCAGGGCTGTCTCAGAACCCCATCTTGCTGTCTGTTCTTTCAGACACCCAGATCGTCATCTCAGAGTTGGAGTCATTTTCTTCACAAATATTTGGGAAATATTATCACCCAAATACTTGGAGACATAAAGCAACAATTTGAGTGAACAGTGGCCCTCAGCCATGGTGGGGCTGCAGGAAGCTGAACGTGTACTTGAGATGCGTACTTTAGTTTGTGCAGCTTGACATGAGGGCATCATCAAGTTTTCTTCAGGCTCAGGAACAGCCTTTAGGAGCTTTGGGTTTTTCCTTCCTCTAAGGTAGCCTCGATACCATCAGAGGAGCTGTTGTGTTTCCCTTTGTGGAGAGAGAGAGAGAGATGCTTCTGGTTTTGCTTCTACCCATGTGATGTGGGGTGAAAGCACAGCTTTTGTTACATTTCTCTCCTTGAAGTTCAAGTGTGTTTGCTGCCCTCGGAAGCCTCTATTGTCCTCACCTCTCCAGCGTTTTCCCCACTTATGCCTAACCCTGGAGTCGTTCTCAACACTGGGATGCCTTGCCTTCTTAGTGCTATTTGTCTGTTCTCTCCAGCTCAAATGCAGAAAGCTTCCCAGAGGCCGTAGACCTTGTTTAGGGTCCTTGGCCAGGTGGTTCTCATATGTCAGTGCCTTAGCAACCCCTGGTAGCCTCTGGGAAGTTCTCTGATTTTAGGACAGACATACACTGGCAGCACAGACCTTGGGATCAATCATCTTAGTCTAATTATCTGCTAAATGGAGACATCCCTGATACCCTCGCCCCACTCCAGAATAATTTTTCTATTAATTTCCTGTTTTCTTATGCTGTGTGCCTAAACTTGGTCTAGAAGTATGAACCCATAAATGATTCTCTTGTCCACCCTAGAACTCTAGGCATCAACTCTTAACCTGTTCACCTGGACAGGTCTTTGTTCCGCCCAGTGTGTCCCTTTGAACACCAATCCCTTTTCTCCTACGTCAATCAGAGTTTTAGTTGTATGAGCTCTGGCATGGAGCCTCTTGGTAACCACCTATCCTTTCACACCCTATCTTCTCTCATCTCTATTTCTTGTGGTTTGGTCCCAAAGCAGTTCTGTGACTGTTTGCCACGTGACTCTCCAACTCCTGCTCAAATTCTCACCTTCTTCACACATTGTCGAGGTATGTGAGTCCCATCTCTTCAACTTCATGGCAAGCTTGCAGAGGGCAGGGATCTTCGTAACCTGTAATCCCACACGACCTCGAATATTACCAAACCACTGAACAAATCTTTATTAGTTGACTGTTTTGTCATCGTAATGTTAATAATGAACATGCCTTTTCCATTAATAAATATATTTAACATTTTAAAGTTGTTGCTTTTTATAAGAGTAATTTCTGGTTGCGATAAATGGTAGCAGCCTCAATTCATGCCAAATTTATACTGAAATCCTGCTTCATTCATATTGAACTTCTGCACATGGAGTTTAGTATAAAACAGAGATGTTATATGCAAAGGGTGGAATGTCGATTAACAAAACTGTTTTCGGGCCGACCCGGTGGCTAACCCGGAGTTAGAGCTCCACTCTCCTAACTCCGAAGGCTGCCGGTTCATTCCCACATGGGCCAGTGGGCTCTCAACCACAAGGTTGCTGGTTTAATTCCTTGACTCCTGCAAGGGACAGTGGGCTGCGCCCCCTGCAACTAACAATGCAACTGGACCTGGAGCTGAGCTGTGCCCTAAATAACTAAGATTGAAAGGACAACAACTTGATTTGGAAAAAGTCCTGGAAGTACACACTGTTCCCCAGTAAAGTCCTGTTCCCCTTACAAAAAAAGATTTATTAAAAAAAAAACACTTTTCTTTCCTTTATATATAATCATCATAGAATTTGAAGAGGAAATGCTTATGAGGCCTGTCAGATTCCCTTTCAGATATCCTCTGTTGTTCCCAAATACTGCTTTGTGGCAGTATCACCTCCATCTTCATGTGCTTCTAAAACACATTAATTCAACAGCAAACTTGAATATTACCAGATGTAATTTAAAATGTGCTACAGGAACTTATATTCACCAAGCTGGCTCAGCATTCCGTTTATGTTATCTTGAATGTTTGGATTATGGTACAGGTTTCTTGTACTTGAGAATGAAAAAAATCCCAATTTTCTAGCACCTGTGCCATACACGGGATACCTAATACCATGGGAGATGTCTTGCTCTTTAATCCTGGACATTGAGATCTCTCTCTCTCTCTTTCACTACCAACAGGATAATTCATCTATTTCAATGGAAGAATTGAAGTAAAGCAAGATAATCCCAATTAACTGGAGATCCATCATTGTTCAGGCTAGATAAATTTCATTCCCAGTGTTAGAAAATGACTGGCACATAATACACACTCAATTAATTTGTTGGATGTGTAACTAAAAATAAGTTTTAATATGCTTATTAAATGCCCACTAGAAGAAAAGCTTTATTCCTGTTGATTTCAGGATATGGTGATGGGTCAGTCATCATTTATTTTGTTCTACCTTTATGAGGCCTCTCATAAAGGTTTTCCACCACATGTTTGTCACTTATGACAACAATAACAATAATAGTAAAATTAGCATTTGTGTAATGCTTTTCATAATTTAATAAATAAAATGTAATAAGATGAACATGTATGCATTTTCATTTTATCTTCAGAACAAATCCAAATGATAGAATAGGTACCAACAAGTGGTGATTCTTCTTCTCTTACTCCTGGACTAGCCCTTCTGTAGCAGGAATGACAGACATAATTCTTTTGTTGGTGAGGAGACTAAGAATAAAAAGATACTTTATGTGCCAAACACTGCGTTATCAAGTTTGTAACAAAGACCCTAATTACTCGTAGTCTGACATTTTTTCCACTTTAAATCTACTATGGATTTAACTAACTTTACATTTTATTCAGTAATTTCCTTGAAATGTCACAGAAATTCAGTGATGGATTTATATTTAAAATTACTATACAGTCAATGTTGAATGAAATAAACGTTGTGCAATAAAGAAGTGCAATATATAACAGATAAGAAAATACTATTTTTCAGAGCCAAGCATTATCTTATTTTTATTGGTATTTCAAAAGTATGTATTTTTTTCTAGATAAAAGACTGCGTGATTTGGAATATAAGGAATATGATTTGGAGGTGATTTATAAATCTTTTTTGTTTCCACTCCTTTCATGAATCCTTAGGAATAGGTGAAGATGTTCCTTCTGAGCCTTTTTTTTTTTTTTTAAACGTCGTGTTTGAAAGACCTGTTTGGTTTTCATTTGCTTGCCCTTTCAAATGGCCAGGAGTGTAATTAGTATGTGATGGTGTTGTGGGAACAAACTGTGAAAAAAAAGGTAAGGATCTAAAATAGTTTACGGAAAGATTGTATGAATAAAATCTTTTGGATTTATCTATGACCTATTTGGTGGATTTAATTTCACAGTATAGGATATTTTAAAAACAAATATTTAGGTTTTTGTTCTCAAATTTTTCATGTTAACAAAGGAAGGGGAGAAAAATAACAAAACCATCACTTAATGAGACCCTTAAAAGTTGTATCTTACAGGGAAGTCTAAACTTGAGATATAAAATGATTGATCTTGTTTTGATTTTTGGCTAAGACTTTACTTGGTTGAAATATGCTTTTTCAGAACAGGAGACTTCAGAAGTCCTTGAGACTTGACAAAATCAACCTGGACACACTACTCTGACATTCCTGAATGTTTAGTTGGTAATTCTAAGAGCATGTGAAACACTCCTAAGTTAGATCCATTTTCCAACCAGCTCGGTGCTCTGTCCTGCATGTTGGGGACTGTGTAGGGAATTGCATCTCATTTCAAACAACTTTAGGACTCTTTTGAGCTTTAGGATTTATGTATTTATGTGATCTATCTTCACTCCTCATGGATAAATGATCTATATAAGTTAATGTAAGTTAAGGTAATAATAGCCTTTTATTTGTTTTAGAAATTTCCTCTAAATCACGAGGGCGGTTACCTCATCTGCTATTGGCAGATTGGGCACAAATGTTTGCCTGATCTATAAATGTTTTTCATATGTTTGGAATGATTAATTTTCACATTTGAAAGATATTTGACTCGCCAAAGCTCGGTGTCTGACCTTAGCAGAGATGGTGGTTGTTTAAATGATGATATGTAGATGGAATAGGTCCTGAAAGGTGCCCCTCACAGAATTGCTTTTGCTGAGCAAGACTTCAGCATTACGTCCTTGGCTCATATCAAGAAGGGCTAGAAGGGGCAGGTATACAACTGTATTTATAAGGATGTTGTTGAAGACATTGGCTATACATTACATAGTGTGTGTCCCTTTTATGAAAACCCAACAGAGCAATTTTTCTTAGACTTTGGTTCTGGGAAAATTCATGCAGTGATCTTAGAAGCAATTCTATTTTCCTCTTTGCTTTGGTTGCTAGGAAGTAGAGCACTAAATTTGTAACGTGTTTAAGAATTAATCATTTATAATTTGGGGTACGTTTTCATACTAACTTTATTTCACTTATCTTCAATCTCCCTTTGACACTCCATTAAACTTTAGCACATTTGTCAAATGCGTGTTTAGGCTAGACACTGAGGGTGATGCCAGAGATATGTTGTAAACAAAATCTGACACAGCCTGGCCTCATGGAGCTTATAATCTTCTGGGGGGAAACAAACATTAATCAAACAAATAAAAATAATCATACAAATAAATGTTAAAAGGGAAATTATTACAAGTATAGTGAAAGGACATTATATGATGCTATGAAACTCAGTAATGGTCTGGATTCCTCTTTTCCTGTATCCTTTGTAGTAACAGAGGTGCATACATACAGAGGTACCCAGACACATGCACATATGTACATCTATAGTGCTTATAGTGCGTATAGTATATGTTTATACTTACATTTTCTAGTAAAAACTCTTCTTCCATATGATTCAATGGCTGATTATTTTTCCCTTACATGAAGTACTGCAGTATATATTTGCGCAATACTTTATTATTGGACATTTCACTTATTTATAATTTTTCAATATTGTAAACAACAAAATTCTGTTTTAATTTTCATTTCTTTGAAAACCAAGGTTTTCTAGTAGGCTATGTATGAGCAAAAACAAAACAAAACAAATCAAACAACAATGACAACACATCCCATCCCCCACACCAAAGAAATTTTGACAGAATCCTGTTTAGTCAAGGATAAGGATAGATCTTTCTTATCGAGCAGGAACAAAAACAGCATAGCTCAACTAGCTTTTCTTGGACCCACAACTGCCAGTCACTCTGCGTGGGGCAGCAGCTTGCCTATTCCAGAAAATTCCATTCATGCTGCAGCACAATGCATTTATACTTGAGGCTAGCCTTCCATTTTGAAGCATTAATAGTTGGTATGCTTCCATTTAAGGAAATACTTACAAATGATGAGCTCTGTTGTTTCTTAGACTGACTGTAGCATCACAAAAATCACATGGGTGTGGGAAGGGGAGAGCAATCAGTATCTAGGAATGATTGTTTCCAAACAATGTCTGCTGTAACCTTCCCATGTTCTGGAACATTCATATCTCTACATTTACTAATGAGGCTAAATAGTTTATTATAGACTTGTCAGCCAGGTGTTTTTCTTTATGAGGTTCTTGTTCATATCTTTTGCCAAGTTTTCCACGGGTCTTGTTTATCATTGTGCTATCATTGATTTGTAATGGCTCCTTTTTACATCAACAATATTTTCACATATGTTGCAAACGTTTAATTCAGTTTATCTTTGCTTTTTAATTGCCGTGTGATATTTTTAGCATAGTGATTAGGAGCACTGGCCTAGGGACACATCTTTGCCTCAGATCCTGTTCAGTGACTTGCTACCTGTGTAGTTTAGTCAAGTTGCTTAACCTCTTTAAAGCTTGGATGTATCATTATGGTTTTTCCCTATGGTTTTTTTTTTTTTTTTTTTTTGTCTTTGAACAGAGTGGATGTAAGAAATCAATTGAATAATGTATGGCCACTGTAGAAACATTAGAAAAAACAGATAACTCTAAAATTAAAAGAAAATCATTTATAATGCCTCTACCTATTGTTCGCTGCTTCGCATATGTATGTTAACGAGCAGTTTTGTGTTATATTAATCCCAGCTATGGATACAGTTTAGTATCAAGTTGCTCTCCTATATAATATAAATATCTTCCTTGGTTAATATATACATTCACTTTATCATTTCTAATTGTTGTATAGTATTCCATGTATAGATGTAGTATAATCTATTTCCTTATCTTTTAACTAAATTCCAATTTTTATTTATTAAAAATGTTACAATAAACCCTTCATGATTACTTCTAATAAGCAGAATTTTATGTCAAAGGATTAGTGCATCTTTAAGTTTTAGATATTGGTATAGCTTCATCCACACCATGTATTATCAGTTTTCTTTTTTTTTTTTTTGCCAGTTTGAAGTGCAATATCTTATTTAAATTTGCATTTCCTTTGGTTCTAGTAACTTAAACATATTTCATGTTTTATTGTTTTTATTTCTTTTTAAATAAATTGCTCTGTTCATTTTTTTTCATATAGGTTTTTTTAGGAGCGCTTATACATTGCAAGGACATTAATCTTTTATTGTACATATTAGATAGTTTCCTCTTTTCCCTTTTAATTTTTTATTGTTTTTTGATTCAAGGAAAATTTGGGATTTTAAAAAATTAAGTAAATCCAGCCATCTTTATTTTTTTACTTTTAAAGATTATGTAAATAGTTACCAATATTTTCTTCAATTAATTTTATGTTTTTTGCTTAAACCAACTTTTGGGTTTCTGTCTAAACTTTACATTAAATATAGCATATAAGCTCCATAAGGACAGTCATTTTATCCATCTGATTCCTTATTGGTGGCTGTACTCATGACACATCATAAGCATGTATTTCATATTTATCAAATAAATAATATAAATATTTAATTAGATCAACTTTATATTGTCATAAAATGGGTAATAGAAATATAGCTTCCTTAACATTTTCAAAAAGCTGGAAATGTATTTTCTAAAATGTCTGTTATTTTCTCCTCTGTCTGGAACATTCTTTTTCTTTGGTCATCTTTAGATTTCAGCTCAAGTATAGTCTCTGTAGGAAAGCTTTTTGTGATAATACATTGACAGGGTCACATTCCAAACTGTGTTTTCCTAACACCACCTTTCTTTGTGGCACTTGTTACACCTGTAGTTTCACAGTTGTTTGTAGATTTATTTATTTATTTTCCCTACTAGTACAGAACAGGCAGAGACATTACTTGTTTTTGCTCATCATTGTATCCCACTGCCTAGCACGTATTATTTAATAAGATTTTAATTTTTTGAGTCGACAGATTAATAAATGAACAAACTGTCACAGAACTCACATACCAATTTTTTGCAAATGCTTGGTCTCCTGCAAGACTTTTAGCTTTTGTATTATTGACCTTTCTATCTGTTTTGTTGTCAGTCTCATACACATTTAACAATGGTAACTTTAAAAAACATTTTAGTATCTCTTAACTAGTGATGGCTTCCCACATACTCCCTACAATAATTTGTCTTAGTTTTAATTTTTTCCCAACTATTCTTACACATTTTTATTCTTCCAGTTGAATTTTATAATCATTTGTCAAGTTAAAAAAAAATGTGTGTGTGTGTGTGTGTGTGTGTGTGTGTGTGTGTTTGGGGAAAGGGATTGTTTTAAATTTATAAATTAATTTGAGAAATTGTGTATTTATAATAAAATATGTAAGCTTCTTACTCAAGAATTTGGTTATGTAGCTTTTATTTGGTTGAATGTCTTTTATTTTCCTCAGTTAATTTTTCGGTTTTACTCATACAGCACCTGAACATTTCGTGCTAAGATTTTTCTTAGACATTTTTGTGTAAGAAAGAGTTAACTGGGAAGGCTTGAATTTGCTCCTTTCTCTTTTAATTTTTTTTATTGTTTTTTGATTCAAGGAAAATTGACTCTTTAAAAGAGTCTACTTGCAGGGTTGGCCTTTGACTGGCTCTTGGGAACGTGGGTTTTGAAACGTTCCCTGTGATGCTAAGTGATAAAGTTATTTGGTGTGCCAAGGGAACTGAATTTCATTGTGCCAGCCTGCCTAGACTTTTTTTTTGTAAACTATGTGGTTTACGAAGAGCACCCACTTTCCTTCTGGGAGTTTTTAACGATGGTGACTGATTATGAAGGCAGACTGCCTGTGTGACCAGTCTGGTTTTATCCAGTCTTAAATGAGTAACCAGGTAAATTAGCAGGTGCAGGTTAAGGGAGACATTTTAGGCAGAGTGAATGGACTACAAAAGCACAGAATTATGGAAGAGAAGAATATGTTTGGGAAATGTGAGAAGGTCTGTATATCTATAGTGCATGTCTTAGGAGTACTTGGGAAAGAAGAGGTATGTGAGAGGTATCTAATGCTAGAGTCTGAAACCATTGCATGCCATTACAAGACGTTTTAATTTTATCCTACAGCCAGTAGGAACCAGCAGAGGGGAGGGAGTGACATAATTATTTTTGTTTTTTGTAGATAATTCTTGGAATAGTATGGAAGATGGCCTTAAATAGGGAGATGGAATAATTAAGAAGGTCATTGTAACGATTTAGTTGTGAGATATTGAGGGTTTGAATTAGTAGTAAGAAGAGAGAACCTGAATTTTTGAGGCAGTATTTTCAAGGGTGAATCAACAGAAATTGGTCATGATTTCAGAAAAGGAGAAATTGGAGCTGAGAAAAAAATGAATATGTGGACGGTATGAGGGAGAGGAAAAAATTCATTGCAATTTTAAAGTTTCTAGGTTGGAAGATGGAGTGAATGGCAATGGATTGAAATCAGAATTTGATTAGAGTCAGATATGTTAAGAAAGGTGTGGACTTGGGTTTTGTATACATTTCAGATGCCTGAGGAGCCGCTGGCAGTACAAATATGGAGAATGGAGAAGATGCCTAGGATGGGGTGGGTCGGGGGGAGGGGGGCATGTGCTCCTGAGCTAGTGCCAACCATAGAGCCAGATGAGAGTGGAGATAATCTGAGAAGAACATGGGAAGTTACAAGGAGCCCGATGAACATCACCATACCTTGCCTTGTAAATAGTCGATTGACTGATTAATTGCATTCACAGTAGGCCCTAATCAGGGGTGTCCAAACTGTGGCCTGCGATCCATTTTTTATTGGCCTGCAGCAAATTCCAAAAATATATTTAGTTTACTTAAATAAACCAGGTGAGGCAATATGTACTTCACCTCGAGTGAGTGGCCCGGCTGTTTGTGTATTTTACCACATATGGCCCTTGGAGAAAAACGTTGAAAAATGTTTGGATACTCCTGCCCTATATGAAGCAAAATAAATGGAAAAGTTTATTGAGAAATCTACAAAACTTCATCCAAGTTCTCATAAGTACTGTTGTATATCAAAGCAGTTTACTAAAGTGGAATCCTTTCTGCATAACTGCATGGCTGAACCAGTGAGCTAACCGACATTTGATCCTCAGTTCTCATGTATAGAAAACCCAGCCCCACAACTGGTCTTGCTATACCCATTCTTGCTTCACTACAAGGAATTCTCTACATAATTGCCACAGTTTTGGTTTTTTTTTGTGTTTTTTTTTTTTGTCAACTGAGTATGACATCAATCCCTATATAAGATTTCACCTGTTTCCTTGGCCCCTGCCAACCTCTCTTACCTCATCTCTTACCTCTCCTCTGTTTATTCACTGGGCTTCAGCCAAAGGATCCTTCTTTCTGTTTGTACCTTAGGTCCTGTTTACATGGTAGGTACTTAATAAATATGAAGTGAATGAATGACTCTGCCTTCTAGGTTTGTTGTGAGAGGTAAATGTGAAAAGTATATGAAGAGCCTAATAAGGCACCTAGTGTATTAGAAGTGTGGAATAAATGCCACTTTTGATAATTTTTGTCTGTGTGTTTCCCAGTCTATAATTTTGATATTTCTCTCTGTTCTTTTGCTCCCATCTACCTTTCTAACTCTTCCCATCCAGCCAACTTACTGTCTCTGGTTTTTGCATCCCCCACAGGCTAAAGACTGTATGTGTATTGGCATCTCTCTTCAGTTGGCTGTTGGCATGACTTTATCTAATTCCCTGGACTTTTTCGTGTGTCCTCTCCTGAATAACCCCATTTCTTATTGTGCTTCAATAGTTCTATATGGGTTCAGTCCCAAGGACACTGAGCATATAACAATTTTTTCTGTATGAAATTCTCAGGAGAAAGGGAATCCTCTAGGGATTCGGTCCCAAGGGACTCTCCACTCATAAAGCTCTATCCTGATCACATCATTAATATGTGGATGTGGAATCAGCAATTCATAAATGATAGCCAGGACTTATGACCACCAGCTCTGGGCCAG
Source organism: Rhinolophus hipposideros (assembly GCF_964194185.1). NCBI lineage: Eukaryota > Metazoa > Chordata > Mammalia > Chiroptera > Rhinolophidae > Rhinolophus > Rhinolophus hipposideros. The sequence continues at coordinate 15,141,942 of NC_138065.1, forward strand.
ACAAAGGCCTAAGCACTGTACCTCACTTTATAAGTTTGATTGTATTAGTATTCCTGGTTGATACTTACTCCCTTGCCTGAGGTCACACTGCTAGTGATTTGCCAGTTAGTATTTGAGCTCAGGTGAAATTTCCGAGTCCTGCCCTCAGCTATGCTTTTATATTCTACAGTGCCCCAGTAGCAGTTCCAGGATCATAGAGTAAACTTTCATTCTTTAATATTTGATTTAAAAATTTAAAAATAATATGCAGTTATAGTTTTAAAAATTACAACCATTCCTTCCTACCACTCTATCCTACTATTTCAAGTCTCATTTCCCTTACGGCAACTACTGCTAACAGTATTTTCAGAATTTTTTTTTTATTGTAATACATGCGTTTTTAGCCTCTTAATGTGACTCTCTGCTCAGCTTTTTGTCTTCTGAAAAGTCAGCTTATTCCTAGTTAGTCTGTAAAAGTGTTAGCTACAAATGGTCCAAAGGCAACTCTGATATATACAACTCAAGTTGTACATATATTTGTATATGTATATGTGAAAAAGTATATGCAGTATATGAGGTCTGACAATTACATTCACGAACTCATCCTAGAAAAAGTGCTGCATACCTCATTGCTGAATATCACTATGGTCACCTTTGAAGTACTCCCCTTGGGAAGCTATGCACTGACTCCAGCGCCAAGTCCACCCTTCAAAGCAATTTTGGAACTTTTTCTGGAATGGCCATCAGAGTTGTCCTCATATTACCCTTGATGTCCTGAATGTCATCAAAATATCTGCCTTTCAATATTTCCTTTCTCTTTGGGTAAAGAAAGAAGTCATTGGGGGCCAGAGCAGGTGAGTAGAGAGGGAGTTCCAATACAGTTATTTGTTAACTGGCTAAAAACCCTAACAGACAATGCCCGGTGAGCTGGTGCATTGTCGTGATGCAAGAGCCATGAATTACTGGCGAAAAGTTCAGGTCATCTAACTTTTCCACACAGCCTTTTCAGTGCTTCCAAATAGTAAACTTGGTTAACTGTTTGTCCAGTTGGTACAAATTCATAATGAATAATCCCTCTGATATCAAAAAGGTTAGCAACATTGTTGCAACAAGTTCACAAACTTAATTGTCAGACCTCATATATATACATATATATACGTGTATATATATATGTATATGTATGTGTATATATATGTATGTGTGTGTATATATATATATATATATATATATATGTATATATGTATGTAAAATTTGAGTTGACCTTAAGAGAAAGATGTTCCAGCTATGTCCCAGGCAGGCTTTTAAAATCATTTAAATACCTAACATGTTTGCGACCCATTTACATGAGTTTCTGCCTGAAGGAGACCTTCGTACTCATAAATTCTAAAACTCCAGGCTGATGAATTCTTCAGGTTCCCAGGACTGAAGCTATTATTTGACAATTCATCTATGACTGTATCACCTTGGTGCTTACAGAAAAATGAACGGCCCTTCCTGGCTAAGGAAATGGGGTTCAGCAATCTTTTCAGGCCCGGCTTTATTGGACTCAGGAATCAAATGTTTTCTGAACAATGTGAAGAGAGCTTTGTTTCCAGATTCTTGTCTTTTCTGTACTCCTCCCTTCACGAAGAACTCTACAATTTTTAATCAGCAACACAGAAAGACCTCTGCAGAAATGGCTGTGCTTTTCAGCATGCATGGGAATGTTTTCCTAAAAAGTGAGGTCACCAGAAGCGCAGGGCAGAGAAATCCCAGATGGCACTCGTAGGTGATTTCATTTTTAGCACGCTCATATTCAGCAGATGGATTGGAAGGCTGACCTCTCTGATACTTCTGCATCACTGCCTGCTACTCCAATTGCCTTTGCAAATGTTTTTTCATAAGGCTTCTCCTGGTCCCTCAGAGATTGATGCCTGGTTGCCGCCCGTGTTATGCTTCATTAGGCCAAAGCTCTGTGTGGCTGAGTATCGCCGTATCCTAGAAAAGGGGAAATCCTAGCTTATCAGTAGCTCAAACTTTTCCTATCATCTCTCAAATTACTTGTAATGTCTCAGAGAGCATTGTCTTAGCTTTCTAGGTGTACCCCTGAGTTGTAACTGTTTTCAACTTACCCTTTTCTAATTTTCATGCTTTTTTCTGTGACATGGGTAAATTATGAATAATATAACAGATCCTCTAGAAATGGCTGACCATATCTACTGCACACAAAAATCCCTACTAGACACAAAAATCTAATGACATTGAGGTGTATTGCCTTGCATTGTGGCTCCAGTGGCCGAAAGCACACACCTTGGTTGGAGTTCTGGACCCTGCCATTTCCTTTACTTTAGAGTAAGCCTCAGTTTCCTAGTTTGTGAAGTAGTGACCCTCTTAGTGCCTCTAACTTAGGATTGGTGTTAGAGTTAAACGAGATAATGAATAACAGGTGTTTGTCACAGTATCCATACCAAAGAAATGCACCTTGAATGTCAGTTTGCAGTACGCTTAATTATTTTTTTGTATCTGTGTATAACATAAATACAATATAAAACATAAATAATAAAATCTAGTTTTTATTTGGATTGCAGGGAAAGTGAATTGTTTGTTAGGGAGGAATTTTTTTAATGATCAGATTGAGGCTTTGTTTGAAAACTTTTCATACAATTATGTTATTCACTTTGGTAACTCATTACAGCATCCATATAAATATCTATTTAGGGATGGACTCTGTGGAAATGCCTCACCCTCGTCCCCTCCCTGCCGCCCTCTCCAGCTAGTTTGTATGTCAGTGATGTCTATCGGAAAGAAATGATCATACAGTGCGACTATCGGGCGGGTTTTATGTTTTTCCTGGCAGGTTGACCTACGTGGCCATCCTCTAAAGCTCCCTGGGAATGCTCAATCCTGAGAAGGATCAGATTGCTTAAATCCTTATGTGTTGCTGGCTCTGCCACAACCAGATTTTAGTGCATATTTTAATGCAAAGCACACTTCGGGCTTTTAGAAAACATTGCCTACTTAATCTCCTTTTTGCTTGAATCAGGTTTCTACCCAATGGTATGGTGATGAATTTAGGTTTTAGATGACTAGACGGCTCCTTTGTTGTGAAGTTTCCTTAGGAAGTTCCTTTTCCCTTTTTTATAGATCTAACATAAGGCCAGACTACGCGGACTCCAATTTCCACGAGTTCAAGATGCACACCTTCACCCGGGTTACATCCTGCAAAGTCTGCCAGATGCTCCTGAGGTAAGCTTGTCTTTCATTGTGTGGGTACTGGTATAATTGCTAAGCATTTCAGACCTTTCTAATATCCCAGCCAAAATGTTCTGAAGTGGGGATAGTGCCTTAACAGTGTGATCCCACAGAGCTTTCCTTGACCTTGTACCTGGAGGGGGCAGTTGCCCCAGTACCCCCAGGGAGGTCCTCTCCCTCTGCTGAGAGGACTTGGCATAGCACTGTGTTCTCTTGTTCTCCTTTCTCACACTAGTGATTTCACAAAGGCAGAATTCAGCACCTTTTAACGTATCACTCTCTAATTTTACCTTTCAGAGGAACATTTTATCAAGGCTATTTATGTTTCAAGTGTGGCGCGAGAGCACACAAAGAATGTCTGGGAAGAGTAGACAATTGTGGGAGAGCTAACTCTGCTGGTAAGTCGTGTTTATTGTTGTGACTCTGCCTTTAATAGGACATACTTGCTAAACATAATTAAGGCCTAATTTACTGTTACCGTGTATTTATTGGAACATATCTCCTTTCGAAATGATCATTTAGAAGCATAGTTAGAAAATTGTTTGAAATTCATGTAACTTTTCTACATACCTGGCAGGCAGAGGGCTTCAAGAGGGGCTCAGAAGGTTTCACGTCACCCATTTCCCTCACTCAAACCCCTACATCTCACTAACACTGTGCAAATACAGACAAATGGAGTAACTAAAACAAAACAGAGAAAAATTATTCTTCATTTCTATCTTTAGTTCGTAAATTTCTCCTTTAGTCTCTTAAATATTTGGCTCACAAATACTAACGATGCCAGAAGTAAACATCACACAGACTAATTCATGAATTAATGAATTGAATGCATTGTCATTTTCCAGCATTCAACAAAGAGCATATATTCTTTGGGTATCGTGTAAATATTTCCCCTTGGTTTTTAAAAATAATGCTCCATGATTGTTACATGAGTCGGTTTCTAAGGCTGTCGGCAATTATGCATTCAGTAGCCTTTTGCCTCTCTCTGCTCCTCTTGGGCTCTCTTCCTTCTCTTTCTTTTCTGGTCTCTTTATTCTTTCTCTTTCTTCTTCTTTCTCTTTGTCCTTTCCCCCTGAGTTTCTCTGTGTTTTATCAATAAGACCTTTCAAAATCAGTAAAACTTTTTGAACAGAAGAAAGGGATCTTTAACAGCTCTAGTTCAAAAGGTAGCCATGTCAACCTTTGATTTTCCCAAAGGAAAAGGTGGACATTGAATTATTTTGGAGAATATGAAGAAGACTGAACCAGAGAATAATAGCTCGTTTGAGAGTTGACTTCAGAAAATAGGCAATTGTAGAAAAGGTGTGAATCCTATTAGAGGACTCAGATCAGAGTACACTCCCCTCACTCTGCTCCTTTCATAGACGTTTTTCAAGCTCTCCCCCACCCCCTCGGGCCTTTCTCTATACTAGGGATGGGCAGCTGCAAGGACAAAGATCCCGGCATTAGTTGAGCATCTGTACTGTGCCTGCCCTGTCTGGACCTCTGCTGGGTCTTTCCTGCATGAACACATTCAGTCCTCAGAACAGCCCTTTTCATTTTTCTGATGGGGGTAAGAGTGCTTATGCAATTTGCTCAAGGAGACACTATTATCACCCATTAATATTGCTGAAGGCCAGAAACAGCCTTCAAAATTGTAAAATATAAAAGGAATATTATATAGTATCATTGTTATTCTTTGTATACCGAATACAATCGATCACTTAAAGTTTTGTTGTTTCACTTTTTTGTGCCCCATCCTTTAATGTCTTTGAGAACTCCTATAACATGTTATGTGCGCATGGTAGGCTAATGTCATTTTATAAACTTCACAGTCCTGTTTTACGAGTTTCAGTCTGTGAGGAATATAAAGTTTTCCCGTAGTGGGCATGGTTCTTCCATTCCAAAGGGAATAGTGTAGGAGAATCAAGCAGAGATGGTTGAAAATCTCACTCTGCTATTTGTTGGCCACATGAGCTTGGGAAGTTACTTAAACATTCTGAGCTTTCACTTATTCATGTGTAAAATGGAAATTAGAGGATTCTTGTGAGGATCAAGTGAAATAATGTTGATGCTTTAGCACAGAGCCTGGGCACAATTAAGAACTCAGTATTTGAATCCAAGGTCTTTTGATGAGAGTCAGTTCTTTATGAGAAGGATGGGCTTAATTTGTATTTTTGTTGTTGTTTTTGTAATATGGAGCAGATGTGGATAGGAAAATTTGTGAGCAACAGACTTTGAAGTGATATGTAAAAGTGACACTAACTTCTATGTAAAAAAAAATAAAAAGTCAACAGGAAACGCTTGGGAATTCTGCCTAGCCAAGTACAAGAGTGGTATATTCCTAGCGTCTGTTCCTAGGTCATTGTTTCAATGTACTCTGTCCTTTAATGGGTAGCTGTGTGCAGGGAGACAGCATGAGATGGCAGTAAAGCCAACCAGCTCTGGAATCTTGTCTGGTTTGAATCTGGCTCCACAATGTACTTGCAGGGTGACTTCGGACGCGTTTACTTCACCTGTGTAAGTCTTAGTTTCCTTCCTTCTAAAGTAGAGATAATAATAGCACCCAGCCTTTAAAAGTTTTTTTTTTTTTTTTTAAATAAATACATATAAAGTGCCAGGTAGAGTTCTAAGTACTTTACCACTCTTAACTCATTTTGTCCTGTAAAAGCTCTGTGAAGTTGGTAGTGTTGCTTTTCTTACCTTACAGATAGAAACTGAAGCACAGAGAAATAAGTAACTTTCCTAAGTTGCCTGATGAATAGAGTGAAGATTCAACTCCAGGCAGTCCAGCTCCTGAGTTTGTTCTTAACCCCTGGGCTGTGCTTTCAGGCCGTGAATGAGCTGTGGTGGTGTGTTAAATGCACAGTAGTACCTAACCGTAGTAAAATCAGGTGCTGGGATTTCTCTGGGAAAGGGAGAGTTTTTCTAATAGTTTTTTTTTTTGTTGTTGTTGTTTTGTTTTTCAAGCAACAACACTGTTGAATTTAGCTAAATTAGTAACTCCCAACTGTGTTTAGATTGAAATGTTTTGAAGTGGGAGAAATTCAGGCACTCCTGTGGATCAATGCCTGTCTCCAAGCAGGGAGATTTAGACAGCTTCCGTTCTAGGGGCTTTTATTTTAAGACGGGGAAACTGAGTCATAAAAATAGGAGAATAAAATGAAATGAGAATGAGGCTGTTGGTACCCTGCAGGTTATAGATCATGCTTGCGTTGGCAGATATCATTCCTTAAATGGTAGCATCGTTCTATAAACTTTGTTATGTACTTCATTTTAAAGCAGGAAAAGGTTTTTAAAACCTCTGGCTAAATTTGTGTCTTGGAGTTTTAAACAGAATTCCCTTGCTGTCTTGATTCTCCCTCTGCCTTTCGTTCTCCCGTTGACCCCCCTTCTCCTGTTTGTGCATCTTTACTCTCATCCTCTCTCTCGTTCTGTACTCTCCTGCTCAAGATTGGAAGAGACCAATGACACTGGGTGCTTATCATCAGTTAACTTGTGGTATGAGGTGGTAAGAACCCACCCAGGAGTCTTTCCTTTTTGGCCTTCAGATTAGCATTTGCTGGGGAGCCCTTACAAATAAAGGGGCCTTATCGTCAGAGTAAAGAGGAATCTCTACCGGCAGCCTTCTTTCCCACATGCCCAGATTCCTTCTAAAAGTTGGCAGTTAGGACAAACTCACCTCTTCCTGCACTGGTGTGGGTAGTAACCACGGGTAAAGTGTGAGTTTGAGTTTGGTGGGGCTGACGAGTGTGTGGTAAGGTAGGTAGTGTTTTGAGATCATGGGCAAATTAGACTTCATGGGCCGTGTCCCAGTCCTCAGAGAATGTCAACATTGGTTCAGTTTTATACAGTCCTTTGTTTCGGCATCCTAGAACTGGAGGCAGCAGTTCAGCGATGCAGTTTTCCATGACTGATGTGGTATTTGGGGAAATGTGGGATGCAGGAGGAAGGACAAGATGTTTCAGGGGCTGCATCCGTAGTTTACTTGAATGGGGCTTTTGTATGGAGGAGAGTATGATATTGTTTTAGGAGAACTTGACTTTGGGGGAAATCACCCAACAGCCAAATTTAAAGCAAGTGAACAGTATTGATTGAAGGCAAATTCAAGTGCTTATGTAATCCATCTCCCCCATAAAATTAAATCATAGGTGATTTGACATGACTGACCCCAATTTTATAGAACTTTATAACTCCAGTGCTCAGCACTAACTATACAGTCTAACTATATTCTCAAGAGACAAAAAGAGATTCTGATTGGCTCAGTGTGAGTTGGGTTCAGTTGTCCAGAACGTGGCAGCTAGGTAGGAATGGTTAAGTTGTTGTCAATGCTGGATAGAAGTGGAAGGCAATTCCAAAGAAATGGAGCATTTTCACTCAGCATTGGACATGTTTATAGATAAGAGAGTGGTCAGTTGGAGAAGAGGCACTAGTTGTTCAAAATGACACAGTAACCCAGAGGCTAAAGGAAGGCTAAAGAATCTTCCACTCTATCTTGTAATTACCAAATTCACAGGTCATCACATTTCAGGCCTTATCTTACTCGACCTTTCTCTATCACTTGACACTATTAACCATTCTCCTTGACACCTCCTTGACACTCTCCTTCACATTCCATCATATTCCTGATGCCATCCTTTGGATATCTGATTTATTTCTCTGGCATTAGCTATAGGCTACACCCCAGGTAGATAAAGCTCCATTTCCGTGTAAACTTTTCTCCTGAACTTTAAATTGAAAAATTCAATCTTCTCCTCACATATTCTTTCCCAGGTTTCCTGTAGTGACTCCAAATTTCACGTATCTCCTCCTATTTCTTTCCTTAAAGGTCCACCATCCATACACTCAGCCAAACCTAAGTGTTAGTCTTGACTTACCCACTTCCCTCACCTTCATTCACTTACCTATTCGTAGTTCTCCTCCTAAGTTTCTCTGGAATTCTTATATAGTTTTGCTATAGATTAAAAAACAAAACCAAAACCAGAACTCATTGTTTTTTGTTTGGACAACTACAAACGTTTCTTAATTTTCTGCTGAACATCTTACTCCTTTATACGTGATCTTTATTAAAATTAAGTTTGATGTATCACTCTTCTGCTTACTATACCTTCCATTCCTCATAGGGTAATGTCCTAACTTCAGTTAGACTGTGAGCCTCTCATTGATGAGAACCATGCTTAATTGATGTCCTGACATCTGGGAAGTCATGGTAGGTGGGTGAGGGAGAGGATAGACCAACAAATAGATGACATAGATTAATGAGTAGAACTGTAGTGCACTATGGTTTCTGGGTCCTGAAGATCACAATAGTCTTAGAACCAGAAAAAAGAGGCGATGGGAGATGGTTCAGATTTGGTTCTACCATTATGGAGACTGGAGCTTGACTGGATATATTGTAAGTGGAATAGAAACCTTATATGAATCCCTGGCTGGTACTTTTAGAATAAAAGGTAGAAAACTGGATAGACCTTTTGTGTTTCTTTCTAGCATTTATGCAAGGAAAGAGTCATGCCCTGAGTATTGATCACAGGCCTTTCACAAGGACCCCTAGGTTAGGTTAATAAGTAGCAAGAAAGTGAACTGGCTCGCAGAACACCTGCTGACAAAAATACCACTATTTCAGCAATCTACTCCCTGATCTAGTCAATCCCATTTTTAGAATTCTTGCTTGGCTCTTACTGTTTCCTTTCCTTGAAATACACTCGCTTCTGTGCCTACTCTTCCAGGATCCTACTCTTCCTTGACTTCTTCTCTAAACTTTTTGCCAATCATTTAATCTCACTTTGACCACTCCAGTGGTAGCCTGATTTAAATTGTTCTCTAATTTTTGTGCAGGTTTTTTGTATTTGCCAAGGTTAGACTGTGTTATGGTAATGAGAAACCCCCAAATCTCAGTGGCTTTAACAAATCAAAGTTTATTTCCCTCACACACAGTGCTGTGGTTTCTGTGGCCCTTCAGGGTAGCTCCCTTCTAAGTAATGGCTTGGGGATCCAAGCTAGTTCCATCTTGTGACTCTGCCATTTCAACACATGACCTCCAGGGTTGCTGCTCTGAAGACCCATGGACGAGAAGTGAGCACTGCCATTTTTTTTTGGTCACAGACCATTGGTTAAAACAGGTCATTAGCCTCAATTTCAATTTGAGGGAAGCTGGGCATTGTAGTGGAACACATGGACTGTTTAGTGAGCACTGCTGTCTCTGACACTTTTTGCTCCTCTGGTGGATTATATGCTCCTTCAGTATAGGGAATGTGTTTCTCATTTATACCCACCGCCTAGTAGCATGTCCAAAATCAGGATGCATCATATCAAGTTGTCAATCTTTTTTCCCCAAATAGGAATATTTCACCCCTAGAGCAATCCTTAATAGTGTTGGATGTGGCTAAATAAGCATTTGAAATAGCTCTTATGATCTTCTTTTTGTGGAAGTTAAGCCTTCTTTGGATGTTGTCTTCCCAGGGTTCAAAAACCTTATATTTCATGCTCTATATTCCTTAAATTTATCTAGTGTTCATTCATCTTTGAAATCATAATTACTTAGCAAAAATGTAGTGCATTTCTGAATGAAGTAATTGATTCATATTAATATTTGATGATGACAGATTATTAACTGAAGTACATATGAAGTATAAAAAAAAGTATTTTAATTATTTTTTATATTTATAAGACAAACTATGCAACTTGGAAACAAATTTGAAGGTTGGGTGGTGAGTTTGTCGTAAAATATGAAAATTAGCATGGATATAAAGAGCAGGCAGTTCTACTCTTTCATTGAACTTGAGTCAACTCCTTTACATTCACCATGGCAACCTCAGTGATCAACACACACGCGGACTCTGAAGTGTGCTGCCCAAACTTCCCAGCCTTAATAATGAATAGGTATGAACTCCATTATATGAGATTCTCTGAACAAGTCACTGCAAAGCTGATGTAATTCCAGAGTGGCATTTCTTCCTCACAGTAGACCACTGTGAAGGTCTAATCCTAAACTGCAACTTTTGGGGACATCTGTGTTTTTCCCTTCCTATAATATGTGAATAAAAACCCTTTTGTCTCCTTCTTTCCCGGACATTGATCAATATAGCTTGCTTTGCCTCCTCTCAGTTTAAACAAAGAAAGTAACATTGGAAGGCAAATATTGCTGGAGCAGACGACTTTGGTTTAATGCATCTTTCTCTGTAGTGGGAATGCAAGCCTCAGCGGCTCTAATATTTAACCGAAGCAGATCTCTATTTGCTTATCTGTTTAATCGCTCTTTTATCTAGGCCAGCCGCTGCTCCCACTGCTGCAGTAGCCACTTCTAATGGGAAAGAAGTAGCCTTGGGATCCTAATTGTTTAAACCTGCAAGTTTGCTACCTAGAACCTGCACCGCAAATTGTCACCTGAGATGGCTCTTTTATAAATAATAGTATTGCAGTATTTTAACGTGAGATAAACAATTAGGATAACATTTTATTTCAAACTTCTATCACCAGGTATTTTATCACATTATTTTTATATGAACTGAGGATTGACCATTGATCACATAACCAAAAATGACTGGTTCTACTTAATATTACTTAAAACCTTTTACATAAATTAGTCCACTTTTTTTTTTTTAACTTATCAAGACAATTTTATACTCAAGAATAGTTAGTATTCCTTCCACTTAACTATTTGGGTCAGTTTAATGATATATTAAAAATTAGTACAGTGAACTGGAAACTGTTTTACGGTTGGATTCCTGTTAGAGCTCCCCAAAAGAAACCAAAGCCTCTTTCCAAGTATTATTTATAGTTTTCCACCCCCAAAAAATATTGCTGTAGATCTGAATGGTGAACATAGCATTTGCGCACCTTCCCAAACTGGATCAGTCTAAATGCCTTTTAGTTTTAATGGTTCACAAGCTAGCATGTTAGCCTTGATGACAAGGCACTCTATTAGTAATGCCTTTTCTGTGGCCCCTTTTAAGACAAACAGTCTTACTGGAGATGGATTTATTTAGTCTTAAGAAATAGAACTTCAGATAAGAGACAAAGCAAATTGTGTAATAATGTGTGCTCTGAGAGCCACTTGGATTGGAAAAAAAAACAAATAAAACGAGACTGGAGTTTTTATGTAAACAAATGAATTATATGATATGAGTCTAAAGCCTCAGTGAAAAGCACTTCTCTTACACAAACATGCACATTGAACCCTGTTCTGGCATCGAAGATGGCATTCTGCAAAGGCTCCAAGCGCCTTAGTCACACCAGTTCTCTGAATCGCATTAAACCAGTTGAGACATGAAAGAACACAAGGTATAAACCCCTTGAGGGCCCATGAGTCACCATGTAGAAAGGTTCTTGAAAGGGTAAGAACATTTTATAGTTGGATCAATAGGGGCCTGAGAAGTAAGTTGCAGGGTAAAGACAAGTTGAGGATTAAAAACTTTTGGAAACTTGAAGAATTGAATTATTATCCTACGGCACTTCCCAGGAGAAAAAGACTGAGAGAGACACTTTTTCTCAGATCTCAACCAGCAACCTTTCCAGCTGGTCAGAATTCAGCCAAAGTGGATTGGATGATCATCAGCCCTTAGTATCTTAGTCCCGACGCAATGCTAGGACACAAAGGTTTTTTTTAGAGGTTTAAGCACCCGCCATTGCAGTTTTGGGTATACATCAAAAAGTGAAGGATGGTGTGGCAGACTTGAAAATTAGAGCAACTTTCCCATGACATATTTTATCGAAAGAAGTTCTTATTCTATTTTCCCAGCCAGAATGAACTTTTACTTCGAGAATGTATGAAACAGCATTGCAGTTGGGTTTTCCTCTTTCTCATCCCTGTTATTTTTAACATAGGTTAACGAGCTGTTGCATTGATACGGTTATCAGAAGTTCGATTATGTCTGTGAAGAAGTCAGTCAGCTCAAGGGTATGACCCCCAGAGCAACTGCAAAAGTATAAGTACAGAAGCCTGGCTAAGAATTTCTGAACTCAGGACAGATTCCAAGAGTTATTCCCAGTCTATTGGCTTTTGTCCTCGCCTCAGAAAATTTACAGAACCCGACCATGAAATATGATGAAACAAAAACTCTGACTTTCAAGAGCTATTACTCGGTGCTCTACCCAGCATGAGCCAATCTGAGCGTGAATGGCCTTAGGCCAACTCCATGGGTGCCGAGTGCAGGGGGAGGGTAGATGTGGTGGCTAAGAGGACAGGGAGTGGTGACAAGGAAAGGGTAAACCCCATTAAGGACTCCTGCCCTTGGAGCTGGAGCTGCATCCACCCCAAAGCCCCTCTTCTATTTTTCCTATTTGGGTCACACAGAGGAGGCTTTGTGTAGAGCAGTTCTTAGTACATCCAATCAGACTTATGATGAAAGCTGGTTTGCTTGATGAGACACCAAAGAAAGAAAGCAGGAGACAGCGAGAAGCAGGGAAAAGGAAGGAGGGAGCGTTGAGGAAGGTGGTCAGCAAAGTCTCATTTGGTCCTTATTTTCTGCCGGTCTCATTCACCTCACACTCTGTTCTGTGATAGATGCTCTCACCCACGCAGCCAGCTTGCTCTTGAACCCTGTGCGACAAAATCTGAAGAGCTGTAGATGAGGGTCTCCTGGACCTGGATGTGCTTTCTGGGTAAAGAGGTGCAAGGGTCTGCATAGGTATAACCACCTTAGGTACCATTATTTCCTCTTCCTAAGGAGTTCCCAGATGACCCTCATGGAGCAGGTGTGACATCTACTGCCACATGGCTTATCATAGGTTTTATGCAAAACAAACAAACAAAATAAACATTTAAAGCACATTTTAAAAGACCTACTTCCCAAAAGCATAAAAACGCATCTATGCAGGAGCAGGAAATAAAATGATTATTTTGAATCGAAACTAAGGTACATACTCATGTATGAACACTGAACTCAAAAGATCTGAGGTTTTTCCATTTTAGAGGTCACCTAGAAATAGCAAGACTTTCCGCAGTCTCCTTGGATAGCTAACTTAGACTCCCCTCCTCTTTGGTGCTCCCTGCAATATATGATACCCAGGCTTTTTCTCTAACTCACTACCGTGTTTCCCCGAAAATAAGACCTAGCCTGACCATCAGCTCTAATGCATCTTTTGGAGCAAAAATTAATATAAGACCCAGTCTTATTTTAACATAAGACTGGGTTTTATATAACATAATACCGGATCTTATATTAATTTTTGCTCCAAAAGATGCATTAGAGCTGATGGTCAGGCTAGGTCTTATTTTCAGGGAAACATGGTAGTTGGAGAAGAAAGTAGTTTAGGGCTATTTTGGCACATAGATCTTTTTGGTCCAATCAGTGAAACAGGTATTATACTTGCTCTGTTAGGAACCAAGTTCACCTAACCTGGGTTCTAAGTCTGGACACGGTATCCAAACAAATGGTACCTTTCTAACCTCTCTCCCCAAACCAGTTCTCTTAGGCAGTCTTTCTTCTGAAACAATTGCATATTTCTAGAGGGGAGGAAAGAAGTGAAATAGCTTTCTGTCTAGTTATACTTCTTTGGAAAGGTCAACTTCAGAGCAAAGATTCCTTCATAGAAGACAATAATCTATGAAAGCTAGGGTGATGGGTTTGAAATCGACAAAGGAATGCAGACTTAGCTCTTCTCCAGAAAGGTGTCTTTTGGCCCAAGGATCTTCTATTTCCATTAAGCAGAAATAGTCCTTAAAAACAAAACAACAACACCTCCTGTTCCATGCCCTAGGCAGTCTTTCTGTGTAAATCAATCTGTGGCAGCCAGTCAGATATTCTGACATTTTCCCCTTGAACTCTGGCTGACGAGGCTTCTTGGAACCTCTGCAAGAGGTTCATTTAGGTCAACAGAGCTTACATTTAGGCTTGCCCTCTCCCTCCTGACTTTTCCCTCTTTTATTTTTTTTTCTCTTCTCAGATCCCCCTTTAAAGGATCATTTTGGATGGGAAAAGTATAGGCGTGGGCTCGAAATGATGAGGTGTTTTCCTCCACAGTCTAGAGAAGTTGTAACCTGTACAGGTGCTCCTGGGTATGGGGAAAGGAAGCAAAAATACCATCCACCCGTTCTTCCATGTGCTGTGTGTGCCTCTACTTTGCAAAGCCACCCTTTGCCACATTACTCACCTGAAGACCCCAGGGCCCCTTTTAACTCTGTCATTATCAGGAACTGAAATGTCATGGAAATTATTGTTTCTATTTATAGACAGGTAAACTAAGAGTGAAAGGAAAGTTCATATTGGAGTTGAATCCTGTCAGTTTTTAATTTCCATCTTTAAATCAAAATGTGTTTCCTCCCAAATTAAAAATAAGACGTACAGCCACTCAATGGGAAAAAAAAATACATGCTGTATTGTACTGTATTAAATTTGCAATTGTTATAAGTCGTCAATGTAATATCTTTGGGACTTGGAGTGTTTAGATTCTTAAAGCCAGGTATGTTGAAACGTTCCCACCTAGCTTTCTCTTATGCACATAAATTTAGTGCAAGCCACTGTTTCGAGGAGCTTTATGTGGTTGGATTGACATTGCTTAATAAACAATTGAAGAAATTAAGCATAACCTAGAAGTCATTTAGAACTATGAGTCACTTTCCTGACAAGCCAATAAGGCAAGAGATCCAGAGTTGCAAAACGATTACTAGCCCAGCCTGAGGGACCCTGGAACTCTATTACAGGTAGTAGTTAGGAAAGCACAGCAGTTGTGTTTTACTGCGCTGCAGAGAACAGGCTAAGGTTGCTAACCAAACAAAAGAACTTTACTCTGACGATGCCAACTTTTACATTTGTTTCAGAACCAGGGACGCTCAAACCACCAGAGGTAAGATTAACATTTACACATTTTTATATAACTTTTGCATTTCAAATTGTTTGCTAACTTCAGCAGGCTTGAGTTTTTAGAATGTTAAATGTGCCTCTTAAAATGGAGAGAAATAGAGACCATGAGCAACCAAGCGCTTGTGAATGAAATGCACTGGTTTAATCAGGAATTTTAGTCACCCACTGAAGATCTTCAGTAGAGGAAAATCGTGACTATTTAATCTAAGCCTGTGTGTAAATGGAACTTTCAGAATCTTCCTTATTCAGGTAAATTTTAAATAACAGTTGTAGCACCATTGTGGGGATACATTTCCCTAGTTCCCTGAGACAGAATTCCACAAATCCCTGAGGTTTTTAAACAATGCATCTGAAGGTATTTCCTTGGAATGAATAGCCTTGATCCTGTTAGTACAGAAAGAAGTTGCTAGACCTGTGCTCTGTCACGGAATGGTGTGTTGCTGCTCAGCATTTGCGAGTACTGAAAAGTTCTGACATGGTTCATCTAAGGATGTGGTTTCATGTTTCTAGTAGTTTTCCATCTGAACACACATATAATTTGTATCATGTCTTACTGACCAAATCAAGATCTGATAACATGTCCTTTTAGTTTCACACAGAGTATAAGGTCTAATGGCTTAGGAGTATGTGATCCCTGTCACCGCTTAGAATAAAGCTATTTTTAAAAAAATATGAAAGAATGAAAAATATGGCCCATTCCAGACAACCATTGCCTTGTCCTTCAACCAAAAGTAACAAATTTTTTATCTTACCTCCAAAAAAAGAATGTCAGAGCAAAGAAAATTAAAATGTAAAATATGTATGATTCGTTATGTGAACCAAATTCTCAGTGATCTGAGAATATCAGAATAAAAGAATGACAAAAACATTCTATGCCAAGTTATTTTAACACATAACAATTATATCTCATTAAGAGTGGTGCAATATTAGTATGCTTTGAATAGGCTGGCACTTATATTGTTGGTAAAAATAATTTAAAAAGTACAGCAAGATGTCAAATAAGAGGTCATTTTTTTTCTGTTCTTTCGCATAAGCACATAATTTTTTCATATAGGATATCAAGAGTGTGACATGAGGAAATTTATATGCACACCTCTTCGTGTATCAGTTGACTATATTTTAGAATCTAGACTCTAGATCAAGGAATGCATAACAAGAGAGTAATAATTTTAAAATAGGCTGCACGAGTTCTTCTAGGGCTAAAATAAATTAATGTAAAATTTTAGTGTTTAGTCAAAAAGGTAAGATTTTTTTCACCAGGCCTATAAAGATTGTTCCAGAAGTGCCAAAGAAGATCTTGGAAAGCAGCCTTCTTTCTCTTACTCTCATGCTGTTATTAGATTATTGAGACAGGTTTCCTTGTAGAGCTGTGAACTTTAACTCAGTGTTATTTTACATTTATACTGTTAAATATAGATTTGTTTTTCCAGGAGAAGACGATATCACTTGATTATATTTAAGTAATGTGAAGTGGCTTGTATTTACAGAAAGAAAGTGTGCTATTAAGAAGTGGTTAATAATTTTCACAGGATACTAAATAATTCTCTCCAGGTATTTTTATACTCTTAAAAATTACATGCAAGTCTTTTATGAAAAGAATTAATTTTCATGTTTTTTTTTTAAATGTAGCATCGGTGTTTTAATGACTTGCTTAACTTTTGAATATAATAAGCGTAATTTTTATTTAATGTGTGATTCTGCTAATAATCTCTACTTTGGGTGGATAACTATAGTAAGCTCTTAGATTGGCCAATTTATCTGGAAAGTTTAGCTTGGTTTAAGGGAGAAGTGTAGCAAATGGATGTTAAGAATCATCATTCACTCCATGCTCTCCACCAAGACTGTGTGGAAGGTGCTTTTACTCTCCCTGGCAGATACTTTATGATGTTCAGGAGTCTTCCCAGAAGTAATCAAAGCTCTTCTGTAAGTTCTGTGACTTTTATTCCACGCCCCCTTGAAGATCTTCTTTTCCTTCATGTACCAGTTTGTAGTCCTATTGTTCCTCTATCAGTAGCCATAATTGTGAATTTTTCAGTGTTAATTTTATATCTCAGTTTTCAGTGGCCACGGGACCCATGGGTCTCCTTGACCACATCTGGGATATTCACTTCACATCCCATGCTAGAGTGGCCCTTCAGAAGCCACCTCTAGCTCCAGGAAACACTGTTATCATTCCACACCTATTTAATACATACCTACATTAAATGTATTCCCTAACATAGGTTTCTCTACCTTTAGAAAATGTAGAGGAACCAAAACCTATTCCATATAGCAAATAAACCTTTGCTTGTTTTGTTGGTAAAATCAACAGAGAGAATTAGGTTTCTCCCCAAAGAGGCAAGAAGAGAGAGTCTTGGACGATAAAGGTATTTCTTTTAGAGAAAGACAAGGTAATAGGCAATGAATCAAGACATAAAATTAGGTTGGTTGTTGGTGGTTGTTTGTTCTCCGCTTCTAGGCAGATCAAAAGAGATCAAGAAGGGTCTGAAGGCTGATTCACCTGCTCTCATGGGGCTGTGACTGCCCACTGAGGTGCCCTCCTCTCCTGGCTGGGGTACAAAGTCTTGTCCAGCTCTGTCCCAGGTGTTTGAGAATATTCAGGGGAGAAGGAAGTAGGTTTAAATATGTTCTGCTAAACATTTCCAGTTTTTTACAATATAGAATACTTTTAGGTGCTTTTAAAGTAGAATAAATTTCAAACTCTCCAAATGCACTTGGTCTAAGTAGCAGAAATTCCCTACACCCCTCCTTTTTAAAAAATGTACCAGATTGTATTTTGTTCCACTTCCCTCTCTTCCTTTTGAAAAGTTTTTGTTTCAGGGTCACTGATTTTCAAAGAATTTCTGGAGGAAGAACCTAAAACATAAGTAGTAGGGTAATAACTTAGTAGAAATAACTTTCCTCTATGTGAATTTAAATATTCCAAATACCATGAAGTTAACAATAATAATGACAATAATAACAATGATAAGCTATTACTTAATAATCCTACTATGTATCAGAAACTCTTCCAAGCACTTAATATAAATTAACTCATTTAATTCTCATCACAAATGCTATGAAGTAGGTGCTATTATTATCACCAATGGGAATATTATCCCCTTTGGAAATTGGGGATCCCCAACAGGTACAAAGACTAATTAACTCACTATCAAACAGGTGCCAAGTGACAGGCTCTGAATTTGAACTTAAGCAGTCTGATTCTAGAATTCATACTCTTAATTATTGCACTGTGTTCCCTGTTTTAATCTTAAATTTTAGGTTGCTCTTGAACTCATTTCTAGAGTTGCTCTTGAACTCAAATGTTGTTTTTCAGATTCTGAGTTTATAGTTTTTGCATAGTACTAGTTTAGGGATTAGTACTATGTAAAAACTATGTTGTTTTTCACGTTGTTTTCACATTCTAAGTTTATAGTTTTTGCATAGTACTAGCTCAGGAATAAAAACCAAAGGTTGGATTTCTTTCTTGCCTTTCAAGCACTTTGATAGTAGATGGTATAAGAGCAGTAGAAAGACAGCTTCTATTGGACATTAAGAAGGTGGAGGGCTATGTAGGAAGCAAATGTAGCAACAAAATATCATTGCATAGAAAATATTGTCAGTTGTGTTCATTGTCCTTTATATAGAGAGCTCCAAAAATTTTTATACAATTTCAGGTAGAAAAGAGTTTTTCTTGGAAAGCAGTTTTCTTCTAAATTATTAGATAGGAATTTGTAACTCACCATGCTTCTCCTTATTGTGCCTCAGCTACCAAGAAGCCCAGAACTTCTCCTTACTCATAAGGGCTCTCTTTATGACTACTTTTTCCAATACAGCCAGCCATCTTGTTCAACATAGCTTCATTGCTGATTTTAATGATCATGTTAGCCTTCTACAAATCCATTTGGAAAGTAGTTGAGTTAAAAAGAAAACTTATATTTTAAAACTTTCTCCAATTTGCTTTTCCTTGAAAACCCTGAAAATCTGCTAAATATGACACTGAGGCCCTTTGGAAAGCTATAAGGGGTCATTTCACCCATTTAACTTATGAATGAAAACAGAAGGCAGCCTAATGAAAAGCCCACAGCTCATATGTGCCTAGTATAGCCAGATGTGCTCTGAATGAAACTGAGTCTACAGACAGGCAGAAACTCTCCTACACATAAACAGAAAATTGTTTGGGGGGAAATATGAATTATATGGTTGTCATAGACTTAGCATTTCATCCAGTTTTTATTTTTACAATAAAAAGTAGAAATCTAGTCTTTAGTAATTAATGAGATTACCATAGTTACTAGGTAGGCATTAATTTAATATTTGTGAAACTTAACATGTCACCGTGCATTTTCAAAAATTGAAAACCTCTTTTGCATCTTTTCTATAATTTTTGTAATTTTACAATTTTTCTTATGGTTTCCTTTTCTGTAATAAGAATTTGCTTTCATGGTTTCCAAGCTGCATGCTTTGTTTGATTTCTGAAAGAATTCAGATACAACTGATCCATTATTAAAAAATCATTCTCATTTAAGTGTTTGCTAAAATCAGAGCCTGAGATCTTTGTTTTGAGGTTTTATACCTGCTCCAGTCTCTGGTCTGTCAGGCTTCAGAAATAGCTGACTTAGAGTTTTGGAGATCATATGTCTTTGCTGGGAGCATTTTTCCAACCAAGGCTGTCTGCCTGGCCTTTGTTCTCATAATTCGTGTAGTCATTATGACTTCAAAAACAAACAAAAAAAATGAGTAATAATACCCACAGATGGCAAATGAAGATATTTCTTTCCCATAGTGTTATACCAACAACTTATGAAATGTAATGATGTTCAAGTGGAAGACTTATTAGAGAAACAAAAAGGTTAAATTATTGGAACCAAAATGTTTTGGAACCAAATGTTTTGATCAAATTTACCGTGTTTCCCCCAAAATAAGACCTAGCCGGACCATCAGTTCTCATGCGTCTTTTGGAGCAAACATTAACGTAAGACCCGGTCTTATATAGTATAATACTATAATGTAAGACCAGCTCTTATATTAATTTTTGCTCCAAAAGACGATTAATTTTTGCTCCAAAAGACGCATGAGAGCTAATGGTCTGGCTGGGTCTTATTTTTGGGGAAACATGGTAGTCATGCTTTGAAACGGAAAAAGTGCAACGTTCTTTGGCCTTCCAAAATGTCACAAAGTAATACAATTTAATAATACAAAGTCTTTGTTTTCCCTTTCTGCACAGAAACGGACCAATGGTCTCCGAAGGACCCCCCGACAGGCCGATCCAGGTGTGTTTCTGGTTATGCTTCTATAATTACAATTTAGTTAAGTGATGATGAAAGTATATGGGAATTGCTGTAGGAAGTTAGGCAGACTATTAGCCTTTGTTCCTCACAGTTTGGTATATAATGTGTGACCAGGAGGTGACAGTCTAATGTGTCAATCATTTACCTGACAGTGCTTCCTTCTCAGGACACGGTCACGTGGTGGGTAACCCTCAGTACCCCATTCCACAGTCTGCAGTGGAGCAGGTTATTTGGTTTACTGAATAGCCTCAGGGTGCCTCGTTAATGCTAAGGTATCCAACAAACTTCTCCTGTTCCCTCCCAAATCTGGAAAGAAAATCAACAAGCAAACTGGCACTTAAACATTAGCATTTTCTAAGGAGGTGGGGGGATTCATAAGCCAGACAGCTTCGGTCTCCTCCCCATTTGGAAAAATATTTTTCTTCATCCTGCATGTAAGCTATTTTATAATGGAAAAATGAACTTAAGCACTTGGTGAACAAGTATTCTCTCTGGAGACCAATTGTTGGTCTGCAGAGAGCATTCAGTTGTGTTCTGTTTAACATCATGAGGTTTGCCCTGTCATTATTTTAGCGTAATTATTTTTTCATCCATTAAGCAATGCTTTCCATAGTTTAATCACTAAAGATTTGTTATGTATAATCTATGCTCATATTATTGTGGGTAAAAGGTATTCATGACTAAAGGATTCCAAATATATGAGCTTGATAATAAATCAAGTGGAACATGAAATACAGAGTAGTCTTGCTGGAAAATAATCTGGATTATGTGTTTTGTTTTCTCATCATAAACAGTGTTCACCTCATTGTAAAGTTTAGCTTCAAAGCATTATAACTTTTAACTGAATCCACACCCATGGTAGCCATGGTAGTTTACGAGCTGTTTGAAAAAATTTATAGGTGCTTTGCTGCCTCTGGCTAGAAATTGCCTCACTTGTGTCCTGAGATCAGTTAAAATATTTTAACTACAGAACAATATTGAGGCCATTAAAAAAAAAAATAAGGTTCTGGTTTACTTTTTAATAGTTCCAACTTTCCCAAGACAATACTCCTTGCAAAGGATTCTGCAATAACATGTGGAAGTGACTTCTGTTCAATAGGAGTGTATAACTGTGAACATCATTTTTTTTCTTATCTTGTGTGAGTTGTAGTTTTTCTGTTTTTTAAAAAATTATCCCTTATAAATGTTATTTTAAAAACATTTTCTCCTTTATGAGCATTTTCATTCAATCCATTTTCTTCCAGGGAAGTGCATTTCTATATTTATGGTATGTCAGTAGGAACACATTTGACTATTAAAAATTTCTTTATATGTAGCCCAAATTTTTAGGAGCCCTTAGATTATTTAAAGGGAGGTATAGTGAATCTATAGATTATAAGTACGCCAAGTAGACCAATAATAAAATAGTTCATCCTCTATCCTAAAGGTGATGGCTTTGTATAGATATTAACTCTTCTGATGTTCCTATTTGTCCAAAGATCATGGAAGACTTAATGAAGAGTAAAATTACAAATATAAAAGATGTAGTGTTGTATGTTAGGTTGATAATTATATATCTGTGTACACACACACACACACACGAGTTATGTATCTTCTCCGTATACCTTTTGTTTTGGAAAAGTACTTAATGCATATAGTTCTTTGAATATTAGGTGCTTAATAAATATTTCTAAATGAATTAATGAATGACTATAACTTTCTGTATGCATTGATTTGCTTGCTTTTTCAATTCTTCCTGTGGACAAAGTGGACCAATGTACTGATGGAATATGGAATAATCTAGCTGTTGTAAGCATGGCTCTGAGCCGTATTGGATGAGCTGGAGACCCAGTTTAGCTCTTTACTTGCAGTTGATCTTGGGCAATTTGTGTGCTTTCTGTACTATAATTTCCTCATTTGTAAAAGGAAACTAATAACAGTACCTTCCTTACAAAATTGTGAGCATTACATGAGTTGCTACGTGTAAAGTATTTATAACTGTGCCAATATGTAGTAAATGCCAAGAGGTGGTGATTATTACAATAATTACTTTGTAGTAGAGCATGCTATTTAATATTGGACATTTTGTCATGTGTAGGAGAATCAATAATATTTGCTAGTTATGTCTTTTCAAACAGACCCAGAATTTTATGCTGAATTTCCATTGAAGCTAGAAGTCATATACTCACAGTCATTTTCAGATTTGCCATTATTTTCTGCTTATCTAATGGTTTCTGTGATATTTTGCTTATCTTTAAGAAGAGACACTATCAACAGTGGTGGTTCTAAATTTTTGAGTTTAGTGGTATTTGTGAATGTAATAAAGAAAAAAAGAAAGGAAAAATTCACAAGTTGGAAAACAGATACAGTGTGTTGTGGAATTCTTTTCAAACCAAGAAAGATGTCAGCTGTAGGTTTGCAATGTGGCTTATTAACACATTTAAAACATTCACTCTTTATTAATGATTGCAGTTACTCTTTATAGATGATATTTGCAAATGGCTTTGCAATTTAGTTTAGATTTTCTTGTCTTCTGTTGTGTGTTAATTTATCAATTTATGATCTTGACTGTTCTTATAAATATAGTAATACGTTAGATGCAAATTTTGGTAGCTCTTTCGGATTTTTTAAATATAGCAAGGTAATTTTCATCAGTTTGTACTTTTCTTCCTGAGACAGATGTTAGTTTCAAGAAAATAACACTTGTAAGAGACAGGTCAATTATTTCAGGAACATGGAGGTGCTAGGCCTTTTTCAAGAACATGAGATCATAAATCTCAAGAAAATCTGAGCACTGGGATAATATGTTTCACCTAAAGTGGCATTCAAGGTCAAAGTTACCAATTAAATTTTAATACTGAGCTTTAAAAATTTCCTTCCATCTGAGTATAGGAAATACGAGATTTATTTTAGTTTGCATGCAGCAAAGCTGTATACCAGGATATGTGTTCTTTTAATCAAATCCATGTTTTTAGATGATTACAAAATTATCTTATATTTGTGGGACTCATTCATCTTGTATTTAAGTCCAGAGTTACTAGCTTTTAAAAAATTCAGGGCATTGTTCTCTGTTGTGCTGCCTAAAGATTAGATGAAGTAAATGGAAATATTCAGGTACCTCATCTCTTTCTGATCTGAGGTTACTCATGTGATTTGTGATAACCTTGAATAGTAAATGAGCAGAGAATGGTTAAATTGATAAGAGTTCTTTCTGTGTTCTTGCTTCTCATGTGCTCATTGTAAAACTCTTGATTACAAAGAGAACCCTGGCTCAGAAACACTGTCTTATTTACTGAAGAGATGTCTTGCTGTTTCTTAGTAGAGATATCTTCAAAGATGGTCACTTTCTCTTTCAGGTAGATAGAATTGATATGCAATGTCATTTCTGTTTGTTCTTGTATGAAAAAATAAATTCAAGAAATCTTTCTTTTCATTATCAATTTTGTGTCTGATAGACCAGTAAGCACCAGCAATGTCATTAATTATAAAACATGGCTCCTCTCCACAACGAATTTATATTCTGCCCGAGGAAGTAGTAGACACAGACACAAGTCTTGAGTGCATAAATGCATGCATGTGAATGTACATATTAAAATACTTCAATATATTACATATACTCTTTTATATACGGATTCACTATGGTATGGCATGGTGTCATAAAAACAATTAGTGAGTAGTCTGATAAACTTATAAACAGATCTAATTATGTAGTATGTACAAAAAGAAAAGAAATTAGAAAAGACAGAGGCAAGTGTAGGCTCAAATTACTTTTACCTGGATGGTCTATATGTTTTCATTTATATAAATAACAATTTTGTTATGCTGGTTTATTGCATTGAATTACAATTTAGTACAATTTTCCTTAATGTTTTAATTTCAAAGGATTGAAAAACTAATTTCAAATCTAAACAGAATTGTTGATTTAGATGTGCTTTTAAACAAATGCCAATTTACTCAGTAGGTACGGTTTGTATTTTCAGTTTCTAAATAGAAAACATTGAGGAGAAAAATATAAACCTGGGATTTTTTAAAATCACTGATCTAAAAATACGTTTCATTCTTGTTTTTTTTCTCTGGTTTTTGAGGAGACAAATGTACATTCTTGAAGGTTTTAGTAAATGAGCTTTTGTCTACAATAAATAAGTAATAAAGTATCCGTAGATTATACTGTTCCCATATTAATCAGTCAAACCTACTTTGTCTTTTCTGTCATCTCTAAAACTAATTTCTCATCAAATATAAATCCTAATCTAAATATTGGGAGCATAATTATAAATGTGTAAAAATATATTCCACATTGAAAGAATGAGCTTGAAAAAACTGGGACAATAGAAACTAGTGATTAAGATTCATCACGAAGAAATGAGAAATCCAAGCTGTGGACAAGTGGTGGGGAGCCTGCTCTGGGTTTTATAATAGCTGATTTGTTTTCAAGCTTCTATTAAACTGTGGACAATAAGACTAGTTTTGCACTAAGGCAGTTGATCCCCTTGTCATTATTTTCAGGGCTACCTTTTTAATTCCCTTTGCCATGATGACAGATTTCTGAAATGTACATCACAGTCCCTCACCTCTTTTTTGGTTTGGGAGGATTTGTTTCTCCCTTTAAAGCCTCATTCTGAGTTCACAAAGGGTCACTATTGCTGTTGTCTGGCAAGTGTGTCCACACCTTGCCACGCCAGTCTTTTCACTGCTCAGGTAACTCCAGCAGACAAACAATGGCAAGGTGAATATTTGAATACATAACCAGGGATGCTTTAGGTGGGAAATATGGCATCAGTAATGTGATAATTGAAATGAAACATTTGCAGTGTTATATACAGAACCTACTTCTGGGTCATTTATGCAGTTCTAACTCATAATTTGTGTTATAGTAATTATATCTCTAGAAAAAAGTGTATATCGATACAATTTTAGGAAAAAATTCTGAAAAGGAAGTCTCAAACTTGGTGAACTGCTTTGAAAATTAATCATCAATAAAACATTCCTTATTTGGAAGGTCAAGTATGGCCTAGCTTCCTCTGCTATATGTTTGGCCTGGTAGTTAAATACTATTCCATTTCAGAAGAAAAAGAGCATGCCATGTATGCTAAGTAGACAAAGAAACTTCAGAAATTTCTTATGGGCCCATAACCTCTGAGAATCAAATCAACTTGGTCTGAACTAAGGTAAATACAAGGAACCAGTTGAGTCAAAACTATTGGCTTTAAATAACAGTGTTTGATACAAGTAATGTCCAACGAATACTGAGAAAGAGGACATTGAGAAGGTAATCCTTAATATCATAATTGTTTATAATCTTACAATACCGTAGTTCTAGATGCAAATACTGAGAATGGTTATGAAATTAATTAGAGCATTGGGGTACCATGTGTGGAATTTCTGTCAAAATGACTCATGGGCAACTATTTATCTTTTCAGTACATTTAAATCAAGTTGATTTTTAAAATTTTAATTTGAATGAAAAGAAAAGTTCGTTAGGTTCTTAAAAGAGTTTTGTGGGGTTTTTTTACAGATAATTTTTCTTTCGAGACCCAGTTTTTCCTGCATACATATTGGAAATATAAAGAGGTTTCCCTATCTTTGAAGAACTTGAAATTTTGTTGGAAAGATAAGATATGTAAACACATGTCAAATAATACCGTGTTTCCCTGAAAATAAGACCTAGCCGGACAATCAGCTCTAATATGTCTTTTGGAGCAAAAGTTAATATAAGACCCGGTCTTATTTTACTGTAATATAAGACTGGGTCTTATATAATGTAATGTAATGTAATGTAATGTAATGTAATGTAATGTAATGTAATGTAATATAATACCAGGTCTTATATTAATTTTTGCTCCAAAAGATGCATTAAAGCCAATTGTCTGGCTAGCTCTTATTTTCGGGGAAACACGGTAATACTATGCAGCACATGATGAACCACCAGACTGTGTGGTGTACGTTTTGAGCAGTGTAGTTGAGTAGGAAGTCTGATGAGGTAGAATTCTTTGTGAACTTAAGAACGACGCAAGACAAGGAGACAAAATATCCAAGAAGTACATCAGTGAAAATAAATTGACAGAGAATTACAGATGTTAAAGTTATCTGTCTGTTACTAGGTTTGGGTCAGCTCATTTCTGTATCACCCAGTATGCTTTTGTTTGTCAAGTGACATAAAACCGTTTCAAACTAGTGTAAGAGAAAAAGAAGAAAGACTGAGGGATTTACTGACTTAAGTAAGAAGTCAGTCCAAAGTGTTTTGGCTTCAGGCATTGTTGGATCCAAAGCTCAAATGATATCAAGGTTCCATTTGCCCCTGCGTCTCAGTTCTTCTTTCTACCCTGTTGGTTTTCTGTCAACAGGCACCTCAAGCAGGTTTGTCTCTCTCATTTGGTGGCTGAGTTGACCATGAGCAACTCTCAGTGTACGTTGTCCCACAGCTAATAATTCGAGAGAAAATAGAACGCCCTTTTCCCAGTAAATCTAGCAAAAAATCCCAATAGGTCTTTAAAAGGCTTGGC
This sequence comes from Rhinolophus hipposideros, assembly GCF_964194185.1. Classification (NCBI taxonomy): domain Eukaryota; kingdom Metazoa; phylum Chordata; class Mammalia; order Chiroptera; family Rhinolophidae; genus Rhinolophus; species Rhinolophus hipposideros. The sequence continues at coordinate 15,168,684 of NC_138065.1, forward strand.
CGAAACCATCTGCTCATCTCTGAGGCAATGGCTGCAACCAGGGTACCCTGGGATTGGTTAACCTGCCTGCTGTGCCCACTTCCAAAATGGGGAGCGGGGCTGACCCAGTCTGTTCACATGACATTTGTTTTGTGTAACAGAGAAGAGCTATGTTCACAAAGAAATAGGGGAAGGAGAAAGGAGAAGCTTGGTGTGAACAGATGGTTATGTACATCTGTTATTGTGTTTGAGTTTCAGGCATTTTCCTCCTTGGGCGTGCTGTGGCTGCATTTTCTACCTCTCCTACCTTGTTCTTTTCCCATTTTTAGGCTCTACTGTTTGTCTTCTGGTATTAAAAGAGGTACATCTGGAGAGAGATACCTAAAATGGGAACTGCAGATTCCCAACAAAGGTTCATCCCTTCCCACGGCTCTAGTTTGCACGGAAACCAAGAAAACAAGTTTTCTTGTCTCACAGTAGCTTCTTGTAATCCTGCCATTGTACCTAAAATACCCAATTGATATTGTCCTTTGGAAGCAGGTACTGTGTTTCTAGAAGAAGATAACCCTTTGTTCACTGTTTCCTACTTACATATTCGTGTAGATAGGCGCATCAGGTTAGAGGTCTGGGGAAACAGGACCTAACACAGCATGTTTTGCGGGGAGTGGAGGGAGAATGGTGCCTTCCCTGCTGGGAGAGTCAGGATGAGAATGTTGGAGAAGTAGAGAGTGCAGCCCTTGCGGCATTAAGTTGTAGCCACAACCTGCCTCTGTGGCAATAAAGCAGTAATGAGGACAAAAAGAGAAGGGAGGCTCTTTCCTAGTTTTATCTGCATTAGGTACTTTCACCCCCATCAGTGCATTTAATCTCAGAGGCAGCTTGTGCAGTGGTTTTGCCTGAGGGTTCTGCAAAGGCCTAGAGCTGGGTTTGTGTCCTGCCGCTCCACTTCCTCGTTGTATCTTGGGGAGGTAAACCCATTTTATCATCTCTAAAATGGGGGCAATAGTAGCAGATACACCTCTTACTGTTATTGTGAAGATTAAATGAGATAATAATACATTTATCAACGAGCACATGGTAAGTACTCCATGAATGATGAAGGTGATGATGGTTCTTACTAATATGTGTACACTCCTGAATTAATTTTCTACTGCGATGCAACAAATTACCATAAATTTAGCAGCTTAAACAGCACACATTTAGTATCTCAAGGTTTCTGTGGGTCAGAAGTCCCGGCATGGTATACGTAGATCCTCTGCTTCTGGATTTCTCACAATACCTCACTGAAGATGTTAGCCAAGGCTCTGTCTAATCTGAAGGTTCAACTGGGAAAGGATTCACTTCCCAACTCACTTAAATATTTGTTGGTTTGGTTCCTTTTGGGCTGTTGAACTGAGGGCCTCAATTCCAGCTTGCAGTTCTTAGTTCTTAGTCCTCAGTTCTTAGTCCTGTGGACCTTCCCAACATGGCTGCTTGCTTCTTGCAAAACAAGAAGAGGATAGTTTCCTGACAGGGTGGAAATTAAAATCTTATATAACACAACCATGGAAATGACATCCCACTGCATCTCTATTGGCTAGAGACCAGTCATAAGTCCTGTCCACATTCAGGGTAGGGGATTAAACAAGCTTTGAATACCAGGGGCAGGGATTACAGAGGTTTATCTTAGGGTCTGTCTGCCACAAACTCTAAGAGGAGGTATTGCTATTTTTCAGTGGAGGGAACCAAAGCTCTGAGAGGTGAAGTAATTTACCTAAGGTCACACAGCACCTGACTGGTACAAGAACGTAATTGTAGTGTTTGGCTCCAGAGACCTCATTCTTTTAGAGATCTTCTCTGTGCCCTACTTATGCCAAGCTCTGGACCAAGGAAAACTTATTTCCTGAAGTTTATCTGCATAGTACAGTGCACACTAGCCATGTGATCTGGTCTGTTTTGCATAGTTCATCGGTGGCTGCAGTTACAAAGCAGATTTATGGATGACTTTATTTTCTGCATTGCTAATTTTGAAAATGTTAATCTGAAATTGCTACAGTATTTCAGTTAATTTGAACAATAAAAGCTTAGCAACAGAAGAATCCCTGGCAAAAGATAAGGCAGCTAATGAGAGGTTCTGAAACAAACAACTGTAGACGCTGGCACTCGGTGACACCCAGCAGAACTCACTCTACTTAACAGTTTTGAAATGGAAAGAATGATTTCTGGCAGTCTACATGTTAAACTTGAAAACAGTGGAATTTTTTTAAAAAGCCATTTTAAGGACTTAACTTTAAATTAATATATAATTTTTAAACATCATGCAGTTTTGAAAACCTTCCTTCAGATTATTTTGGAATGTAGTCTTTTGGATCACTCTAGGAGTAGTGACAGAAACACAATAGGTATTTGTTGTCAGTATTTTTCATGTCATTTATGATCTTTGATCCTTATATACAGTTTCAATATTTTTTTTTTATCAATTTAAAGGTGAGACAGTACATCTCTCTCTTTTTAAAATAACACTTGACCTCCTTTGATAAATGAGAGTTTTGCAGTTTGAAAAGTTCTAAAAATTTCAGAAACTATAAGAAAGTATAGGAAAGTTTTCTGGAAAAATTGTCTGTATCACCTCCCGCATGGAATCACTTTTACACTCTGATTTTGTTACACATTTTTTTCCTAATACGTGTGTGTGTGTGTGTGTGTGTGTGTGTGTGTGTGTGTGGTGTAGCTATATGTTTATCAATTGTTTGTATTTTCAATTTGCTACTCTGCTCTTATCACCTAACATTGTTTCATGAGCATATTTGTTTATTCATTTGTTCATTCACTCGCTTGACAAGTATGCGGGCTCAGTGTTAAGTTTACAAGGATGGACAAGATGTGTTTTCCCTCACACAGCATACCGTGTCATGGAACAATGGTAAGATTTGAGAGCAGGGAAGTACAGGGGCCGTGCTTAAAAGGGGCACGTACTTTAGTTGTGTGATATCAGGTAATGATGTCTAAACTGAAACCCAAGAAAAGAGTAGAGCATCAATAGAATATGAATGGAGTCCGGAGTGTTGCAGGCAGAAGGAATAGCTCCAGCACGGGTCTGGAGTTGGAGAAAGCACAGAATTGCTGGGGGCTGAGAGGGAGAGCCGTGTAGGATGGGAACTGAGGGGCAACCAAAGCAAGGTCTTTATTAATTCACACCAAGAAGTTTGACTTTTTGCCCAGGAGCGGAGTGAGCCTTTTAACCAGAGGAGGGACATGGTCAGCTAGGACTGGGTTAGGAGGTCATCCGAGCCATATTGTAAAGGGTATCTTGAATCATTGAATAGTCTTCAAAAATGTATGAAATGGTTTTAATATCATTTACTGTTGGATGGTAGTCTTTTTCATTTTATTAGAAATACTACTTTGAGGAATATTTGTATATTTGCCCACAGAGCTGATTATTATTATTTAGAATGGAGTCATGGAAGTAGAATTTCTGGGTCAAAAACATGTGAATTCCTAGGTTCTAGATATATGTGTATGTTGCCAAATTGCCTTTAAGAAATACTATATTGAATTACATATCCCCACCATTATTGATGTATGAGATTGTCTTCCTTTATACTTAACAATGTATTATTCTTCTTACTTTAAGTCATTTGAGGAGAAAATAATAACATATTGCTATTCATATCATAGTATTTCATAACATAATATGAACTTACTTGATTTCTGGTGATATAGACGCTTTTTAATGTTTATCAGCTATTTGTATTGTTCTCCTGTGAATTATCTGTTTATACCTTACTCATTTTTCTAGTCAGGATTTAGTGCTTTTGTGATGATATGTATGATATCATCCTTCTCATTTTTATTGAAAAATATTTCTGGCTTATTGTTTATATATAAAGTTTTAAATTTGCATGTGATCATAGTTATCGATAGTCTATATATGATTTTTTTTCTTGCTGCTTTTATGCTTAGAAAATTCTCCACTTCTGAATTCTGTTAAATACTTACTTCTATTCTAGTCTTATTCTTTAATTTATGTAACATTTGACCCATGCCATTTAACTTAAGTAGTAGATTAAAATTCTGTGAGCAGTTCCAAAATGTACATCAAAATATTTTTAAAGGATTTATAGTATGACATTTTACAAAATTTAAATTTACCTTTTATATATGTTGTTTAACAACCATATTACATTGTGTACTTTTACTTTTGTGCTGCATTATACAGATATTTGGCTCAGATCGTAAGTTATCTTGTATATAATATGTGACAATATATGCTCTGTATAGATAGTAAGGGGATACTGTTTCAAACAACAAGTATTTAACATTACTATAACCAGGCTTTTTTTTTTTTTTTTTTTTTTTTTTGGTCAACCATGACCAACTAAGATTATTTCTCCCAAGGCTTTTTCAAGGTAGACGGAGAAAATACTTTGTGGATATTCATTTGAGTTCTAATAAATTAGAACCTCCTTCGATTGCTCTCTTTTTCCTTTGCAAATACCCATCCTCCTTAATTTTACCAATCTCTTCTCATCTTAATTTACACAGCTGTTTCTGGACTAAGACTAGACCTCTTATTTTAAAAGATCTTTAGTTTTAATAATTTTTCATCAAAGTAAGAAAATTTCATCTTCTATTTTACTTGAAAGATGCTATAGGTGTGTCTTCGTTTCCAAACAATGTGGAAGTTCTGTGTTTTACAGCTCTAACCTACGAAGTTTTATATGTTGTCATGAAAATATAGGTGTTTAATAAATAGTCTTTCTTGGGGGAGCCAGTTGCAAGCAGGTAGAATAACGGCTTTGGTTTCCTACCTGGACTATTGGTCCTGATAATCTATTCAGAGAATGTGCTTTTGGATGTCCAGATACTGACGTTTTGCTCGGAGCTTCCTATTATTTTAAATGGCCCAGAGGAATCCTATGACACGTTCAATTCAGGATAGAACTTTCCTTCTTGGGATGGAGAATTCTCTTTCCATTTGTTTAGTGCATATTAACAGGATTAGATGGATGAAAAATGAAAATATTCATGTATTTTTCCACGACCACCTGCTATTATATTGCTAATATTATAGCTTCCCAGAGGAAGAAACTTGCCATTTAAAAAAATGTAATGCTATGCTTTGGGTATCCCATATTTTAAAAGTTATGCATCTTCCATTTAAATTCAGCCAGTATCCAAGAACAGAATCTGGCCAATGGTTTTGAAAAAATGAAATGGCAACACCTTCTCGGATTCTGACTGTTCAAGGATGTTTTTTTCCTAGCAAAACAGGAAGAAAATGGAAAAAAGCATATGGACTCAGGTTGAGCATATGATGTATTTTCAACTTGAATTGGCACTTTATTCTTATTTGTAGTGTGACTTAAAATTAATTTTGGTGAAGCATTAGATTTGAGAGTGGGAAAAAAAATCCCTATCTGGGACTAGATCAACATTTGTGGTTATCTCATTAATCACTGCCTTATGTAACTACTTTTCCCACCTAAAAAGAAGCTACTGGGATAAGAAAAGTTTATAATAGTAATGCCAAGTGCAGATCTTGCCTCTCCAAAAAGAGTTCATTAATCATCATAGAAGCACAAGAACAAACATATTTGATGTCTCTTGCCAATTTTTATCAATAACATTTTAGAAAGGCAAGCCTTCCCTCATTTTCCTATTTCTTATCTTCATCTGAAAAGGTTTTAATTTGGCTGTTATTTGATTCGTGATAATGTTATGTAAATTTAACATGCTCTGAGAATGCTCATGCATAGTACATAGCAGTAAAGAATATTGGTGGAGTTTGGGTCCCTGAATCAGAGGCTCAGCTATTTCCTGCCTGTGTGGTCATAACATGCAAAGATGTGCTTGGTACAGGGTGAATGGCCAACAACTGCCAAGAATGGCAGACATTCTTATCTCACTGGTAGGAAGGAGTATAGGCTTAAAGTTTGAAAACATGGGTTTCAATCCAGGCTTCTGTATAACTCTTTGGGCAAGTGAATAGTCTCAGTTTTCTCTTCTACATAAACTGAGGATGGAAATAGTCGCCTTACCTGGGTCACAGGATTATCAATTGGCACAAATGAGATAATGCCCTAATCAAGATAGAAAACTGAACCTAGCCATTACATACAGAGTAGTGTAATAAAATAAAAATAAGTGCCAAGTTATAGAATCTTCATTATTTTCAAATATCGTACCCTCTCAGTGTTAGAATTATATGGCTGATTAGTAGTTTTGATGGAATTTAAGGGTCAGTCAAAGGTATTACACCTTCTATGAAGTTTTTGAAATTAATATTTACTAGAAATTTTACAGCTTTAAAAAACTGTGACTTTACATTTTTGTGTGTCTCCTAATTTTAAATATTATTTACAAATAAAAAAAATTAATGAAAACATGGCCAGTAGATGCCAGTAGCCAGTAGATGAAAGTGATGACAATCTAAATACAAAAGGAATAATACAAACCACATGTGAGAAAACAGATGCACCAATTCAAACAATCATAAATAAAGAAAAACAACAACAATTCGATGTGCAAGAAGAAAAGATGGTTTCTGTCTACTTTTGTTTACACGTGTTGGCTACCAAGTGTCAGAGGTAGGACTGGATCCATGGTGAAATTTTTAGGCACTTTGGAAGACTTGTTGATTTCTTACTTGTTCATATTAGGTGATGTGCCCTTTCCTGTTCATTTCTATGGCCCCTGTTACTAGAAGCATTGTTAAAAGCCAAAAGAACAAAAAATTCTGAAGTCGGGATTGGAGATGCAGCTATGAGAAGACAAGCAAAGGTAGAGTCCAGCAACAATAGCAGGGTCGCGCTTCTCCCCCCGCCCCCCCCCAAAAAAAAAACCAGTAAAAATTAAAGACAAGATCATCTGGACATGTAGCCAGGCTTAGTCCATTTTTTTAAGCCGAAACAGTCTGGAAAGAAGTGTTTGCACATTGTAGACTAGCAGGAGGTTTTTGTAAGGTGAAGTAGAATTCAAGTGCAAGCAAGAATTTCTCTGTCTTCAATTTCAAAGAACACTGGCCTAACCTGTCTTTCTTTGTTTCCTTTGTTCTTCTTGACTTTCTTATCAGCTCTTGACTTTGTCCCTTTGGGGATGTTCTCTGCATAGTCATCACTGACTCCCTTAGAGATCCGGAGCCCCACACTCTAATTGCAAAAGACTTGGACAGATTTCCAATAAAGAGGTGGCAATAAGGAGCTTGGGAACTAACTGTTACAGAATGCCCACTGCCAGCTAGAAGCCAAAATTCCATTTAATATGTAACTGTCCTAATTGTAAACTTCACTCAAAATGTAAAATTAATATTAAGCCTTAGAGATTCCTACCAAACCACCTACATTCCTTTGAGAATAAATTTTTCTAGAATTGTCACTTTCCTCCTTTCCTGTTTGCACAAACAGATCCTGGAACTGTTTGCACAAACAGATCCTGTTGCTCCAAGTTCTTCCTCCTCTCACCACAATGAGGAAGAAGTTGATGGTTTGCTTTTCTCTTAGGCTACACATTTCATGTGCGCCACAACTTTCAATTGTTTTAATATATGTGACTTATACATCCATTGACATGTTGGTGAAGTAACCCTGGCGTGAATATTAGGGTGATGTTAATCATTCATATACTGGAATTTTTATGGCCTTTATTTTTAATTGTCACAAGAAAACCTGTGAGGTAAATACTATGCCCATTTTACAGATGAAGGAGCCACCCTGAGAATTTAAGACAGGTATCTGTGTTCACCTAAGGTCCAAACACTGACGGCGAGTTTTTAACCACAGTTTTATTAAAACCTTACAAAAATTTAACCAGTAAAAGCATTGGATGTGTTTATAAAAACTTAGGAATCAGTTCATTTTATCCAGAGATTTATGTTGTAGACAGGGTGGCCTCAGACGTGGATCATGCCAGATGCTCAGGGGAGGGAGGAAGTGAACTGAGCTAGGCTGTGGGGAAATAACCCTCCTTAGAGTGAAGAAGAATAAACCTCTAAATTGCTCATCTCAAGAGGAGAGAAGCATCTGACCTTGATGTCAGGGCTTCTAGGCAGAGCGAGTTTTGTAATCACGCGAATGTCTGAGTCCGGAATGAGACGAGACCCCGGGAGGAGATTGGACAGCCCCGGGAAAGGCTTCTCTGAAAGGCCTCAGTTTGCAAGGAGGAGCAAGTCAGCACCTAAATGGCCTCCCGAGCACCGGCCAACCTTGGGTCACTATAGTTCCAGGCAAGGAAGGAAGCTCATTCCATACTGCATGCTAGATCTTTCATTAGTGTGTCTTTGCTTTGATTGTAATACGATTAGGTAATAAAATCATAGCAAAATATCAGGAAATGACCCCAACTAAATGTAATAAATACTGCTTCTGTTTATTCTTTATACAGTGTCTTTTCCCTTAATGTCGCCATTAGGATTTGTGTAGAAAACAGTTTGAGCATGACTTTGGTATTTTAAATAATTTATAGAAGTTGATTATATTTTTCCATCTTGTGCATTGTTGGTTATGTCTGTGTGCGTATAATCATAACATAAACGATTGTCAGTCAAGGTTCTCAATGCTCAATTATGGTAATATTCCTTATAAATCTTCTAACACTTGTTTTGCATAAAAATTGCATCAGGCAAATATGGAGGAGAACTTGTTGGATTGTATTTCCTGTATTGTTGCCCATAAGGCATGCTTTTAAGTGTAACGTGTAGGAGGCAAGACAATATAAGTGGTTAAGAACTTAGGCTTTGTAGTTGGCGTTGCCCAGTTCAATGCTTGGCTCTGCCCCTTAGCGGTGCCCTCAGAGAAGCTGGTCAACCTGTTTTGCCTCAGTCTGTAATCTCTTGAGTAGGGGTTAAATTGGTATCCACTTTCCAGGCGTGCTGTGTGTGGATTAACTGAGAGAATGTATTTGTAGAGCGTTAACACCGTGTCTGGCTCTTTGTGTGCACTTCATACGATAAATGATCACTTGTCATCACCACCATCTTTGGAATCTAGGATCTGCGTAGGTGTGGAAGGTGAGCTGACATCTGTAGAGGCAGAGCCCAGGCTCCAGACCTTGGAGGCCGGTGGCGATACTGTGGTCTTTGTTCTGCTTTTAGGAACCCAGTCCCGTTAGAGTCATCTGTACAGCTCCAGTTTCTACGTGCCTTGCTTAGAAAGGCTTTTGGGAAAATTAATGGTATGTGGATGACAGAACTCGACTGCCAGGATTTCAATCCAGTATCCACTATTTACCAGCTCTGTGATTTTGCTCAGGTCACCTCACTCCTCTGTGCCTTAACTTCCTCTTCTTGAAAATGAGGATTATGATAGGATTCACTTCATAGGATTCTCATGAGGCTTAAATGAGTTAATATATGTTAAGTTCTTAGATCAGGCCCTGGCACATGGTAAATGCTATATAAGTTTTAGCTAGGATTATTTCTAAAGTAAAATATTTTCAATTATCTTGAGACAATGGTAGAAGCGTGTCATATAGAGATAACTCTAATATCTAAAAGGTTGTAGATTAATATTTAAAGAGAGCTGCTAGTATGCTGGGCAGTTAGTGTTGCATCATCAGGATAAGAAGCCAGGTACAGCCTGAGTGTCTTAGAGGACACTGGACGCTGCTAGCTGTCTCTAAAATGATTTACACTTCAGAAGGTAGCTGGTGAAGACTTCAGCCCACAAACGTGGGAGTGCAAGAAACAAAGCCATTTAAAAATTTTTCTTAAAATCAGTTTAATTCCAACCTTGAGACCCGCATCCTCAACTTGGTGTATGAAGACCGTCTCTTCCTGTTCTGCATATGGAGCAGGGCCGTGTCTGTTCAGGACAGTGTCTGAGGTTTCCGGCTCAACCTTCCTAGGTGCCCATGCAGCCTTCGAAGTCTTGCTGTCTCCCCAAAGAAGCCACAGAGCAGTAAGCAGCTGCTGGGCGTTCTGGAACTATGAACCTTCATCTTCTTCTTCATCTGGGGACTCTCCTTCCTCCTTTCTTGGTTTTGCCAAAGATTGACTCTTCTTTTTCCTCCCTTCTTGGGTACACCTGGCGTCATCTCTTTAGTAATGTAAAGTAAATGTAAAAAAAATTTAGTAATTTAGTAATTAGGTTTTACAAAGGGCATGGAGCATCAGTGATTTCAGAAAGCCTTTGCTTTCTACCCTGCAATGCTCCTTCGGGCCAGGGAACAAAGGCGTTAGCTACCAGCCTACAGAGAGAGACAAGGAAAATACTGAGGGGAACACAAAATTAATGTCTCCGTAAATGATCTTGCTACAGAAAATTGAGGGGAAAGTCAGAGCTATGGTGCTCTACGAGGTCTGACAATTAAGTTCGTGAAATGTTGCCATGTTGTTGCTAACCTTTTCTGATATCAGAGGGATTATTCCTTATGAATTTGTACCAACTGGATAAACAGTTAACCAAGTTTACTATTTGGAAGTGCTGAAAAAGCTACAGGAAAAAGTTAGACAACCTGAACTTTTCACCAACAATTCATGGCTCTTGCGTCACAACAATGCACCAGCTCACACGGCACTGTCTGTGAGCGAGTTTTTAGCCAGTAAACGAATAACTATTGGAACACCCTCCCTACTCACCTGATCTGGCCCCCAACGACTTCTTTCTTTAACTGAAGATAAAGGAAATATTGAAAGGAAGACATTTTGATGACATTCAGGACATCAAGGGTAACATGACGACAGCTCTGATGGTCATTCCAGAAAAAGAGCCAAAATTGCTTTGAAGGGTAGACTAGTCGCTGGTGTCGGTGCACAGCTTCCCAAGGGGAGTACTTAGAAGGTGACCATAGTGATATTCAGCAATGAGGTATGTAGCACTTTTTCAAGGATGAGTTTGAGAACTTCATTATCTGACCTCATACTGTGCTGCCTCTTGAAATACTGGCATGCTGCATGTGTTGGTCGTTGTGGATTTCACCACCTTGCGTGTAGGTGGGTGGCCATCACAATCCTAGAGGCCCACACACCTCTTTCCAAATTGTAGACGTCGCCTTGCCTCAGCTTACTTTGGTGTTCCCTAAGGACCTATGCTTTTGAGAAATAAGGCACTGACTCCTGTGTTTTTCTCCCCTTGAGTATAAGCACTTATTAGTTATTCCTGACTGCCATTAGTCAGTTGTGTGACTTCGATAAATCATTGAACTTTTCAGGGCTTTCTTTTACTTTTGAAAATTGGGGAGTTGGATTTGATGATTTCTAATACGTATTCTTCTTACTATCCTAAGATGTTTTCTTCTGTAGTGCAGAGGAAGGGTAAGGTGAAAGGGCAGAAGGAAGAGGAAGGTGTAGTGAGGAAGCACTGGTATGAAAGCCTGTCCCTGTACTCCATAGGGCATGTGGTGCCGCTTCTGAATGCAGTGACCTCCAGAGCTTTCTCCAAAAATCACTCCTTCCCATCTCTGCTTTGATTCTGGAATGTGCCCTCGTCTCACAGTTACTACCTGCTCCCTTGAACCATTGCATTTACAGATACTATCCATTGCCTGTTGTTACCTTCTTCACGCATTGCGAGTGTGGATACAAAGCAGAGATAGTGAAAGCTTCCCTGCACTTTTAGTTCTGTGACTTTTCAGTGGGAAGGAATGTGATAGGTGCACAGCAGTACCGACATGGAAGGATCACACCCTCCCTCTGGATCAGGGCAGGATATGGGGGTCCCTGTGGTGACCTGGCCCTACCCTCAGTAGGGATAACCCTGTGCAGTCAGGGTGGGTAAGACTAGTTTGCCCCCCACCCTTGATCTCATGGTATGACTGGAGAAGGACTGATTTGTAGAAAGTGTATCCGTGAGGTTATGGTGATTGAGGTCTGTGCCTTATCTCCCCTGCTGGATGGGTATCTCCTTGCCCTGAAGCACCTGGTCTTTATCTTTATGGTTGCCAGATCGTTTTACTGCAGGACCCTTGCACAAAAATGTTTATCAGTGATGCACCTGATCAACAGGAGGGTGGGTGCAGTGGGCGTTGTCCACCCAGTAGTGGGGAGGAATCTTTTATCATTGATATTGCTCACAATTAACTGGCCCATGGTGATAAGAAAAAAAATCCAACTGACTTTTAGTCATTTTATTGTTGTTTTAAAATTCTCCTCAGACAATGCGCCCCTTATTATCTGGTCTAGTGTGGACTACTTCCATCCTCTTTACTTTCCCCCAACCTTCCCCCCTATGCACACACCAGGGATGTTTAGTAAATTATTATTCATTTTACTGACTATTATTATAGACTCTTAACTGCTCCTCTTGCCTTGATCCTAACTTCCTTCATTGCCTCCTCCATACTATCAGAAGAATGATTTACCGAAAGGAGAACATGGCCTCTCCCGCTTACACTCTTCAGCCCATCATCAGAACCAGTCTACAGGATACGAAATGTGTGAGGTTCCCTAGATCTGTTTCATACCGAACTTATTCCTTCTACTTTCCTCTTTTGCAATAGCAGATATCTGGTAATTTTCCACATGCGTTGCTTCTTTAGCTTGGCTCATGTTTTTGCTTCTGGCCAAAAGAACCTTACCCCACTTCTTTATCTGGTTAGCTCCTCTTCATCCTTCTTTCACTTATCCATCTAAACTCAGTTCAGGTATTCCATTCTGAGAAGCCCACTCTATCTGGTGTGCTCTGTGGCTTCCTCTTCTATGACAACACTGACACAGTATTTTTTAAGTTTTTTGAAATGGTTGGGTATGTGTGTCTACTTTCTAAAAATTTTCATAAGCTCCTTAATTAATAGATAGAACCTCATCTGTTTGATACTTATACCCATAGTATATAGAACATGGTAGGAACTCGATAAATATATAGTGAACTGAATTGTAAGCCCGACTTTATAAACACTACCACTGGTTTCTGGTGTACAGGTTTTCTAACCTCTTTGAAAAGCTGATGTGTGCTTCTTTTTTTTCTTTTTAAACTTTGGAAATTAAGGAAATGTTTTTTATTCAGGAGAGCAGTCCTATTTTTTATTACATGCTTACTTTTCAGATTAGTGTATATAGTGTATGAAAAACATTATATATGAATATTGGTGAGTCTATACTAGCTTTGTTGATTTTTTTTCAGACTACAAGAACAATGAATAAAAGGTTCTAAACTCACAGCAATATAAAACATGGACATTGTTACAAAGTGATATTCTGATAAGTTTTGCAAGAATCTTCAAGTGAAAAATAATTTGTCTCTAATATCAACCACTCAGGGTTAAATTAAAACAATAGGAGTTTCACTTATGATCCATAATAGCTGCAGTAGAATATCAGTGTAACACTATTTACTGGAAAGATAGAGATAAATTTGCTGGTCCAAAAAGGTGAGGCAATCAAATTTTTCAGCAGAGGTAAAATACTAGCACACTCTTCATTTTGCAACTTGGCGTTTTTTTGAAACAATTTTTTGGAAGCACTATTTTGGAAATACTATTTTTGCAAATTATTTTGAATCATATTGCATGTAATTCTGCCTATCGCATTCTTCTATATGTTTGGTGAAAGAGGAATTTATATAGTCATTTTTTTCCACTATTTTTTTTTAATCCAAATCTACCTAGGGTTCAAAATCTAGAGAAAGTTTAAGTTTATAGAGGTTACAGAAGACCCAGAGATATTTTCAAAGTCCCTCCTATGGAATATTATGCACATTTATTTTGTTCTCTTTTTTTCCCTATCATAAATACTTAGTTTAGGACAATGCATTTCCCAACTTTTTTTTTTTTTTTTGTAATACTGGTCCTGTGCCAGAAACATTTTCTTTTATTGTTACTTGCTTTTTTTTTTTTTTTTTTTTTAATTAATTTTATTGGGGTGACAATTGTTAGTAAATTTACATGGATTTCAGGTGTACAATTCTGTATTACATCGTCTATAAATCCCATTGTGTGTTCACCACCCAGAGTCAGTTCTCCTTCCATCACCATATATTTGATCCCCTTTACCCTCATCACCCACCCCCCACCCCCTTTTAAACTATTATTATAGGCTTTTTATAATTCACCAAATTCACATAGTACTGTTCAAGAATATAAAAGTTAATGTATTAAAATCCCATTTAAGTATTCACACTTGAAATTATATTTTAAGTCACTGAATTTTTTAAGTTTTTGGCATTAGGTAATTACTGTCTCCCCAGAGGTTTCCAATGAATCCCAACTGGATGAATGACAGTCACACATATTAGATTTTAAATGCATTCCTTGGTTGACACAATAGTTTATACAGTAGTTACCACAGATAACTTTAAAACATAAATTCCTCAGCATATTTAAAATCTGATGAGGTTTAGAAAAAACAATTGAAATACCCAGGGATCAGCTTTAGCAGCCTGGGAAGCAGATTAGTGGGAATGTCACACGGTGTTGGGAATTCGTGCTTTCTGGTGGACCTCTGCCCCATTCTGAAAGTGATTTTAACTGCCAACATTTTAACCAGTAGTTGGATAGAGTTAGAAACTTTTAGCTTCATTTCCTTGCCCATTCCTCATATACTACGATGTCTTTTTCTACCCATCAGGCACACATGGAATGTGATCCTGTTAGCTTTTTTCTCCCAAGTGTAGTTTATCACAGAGCTTTCATTTGGTTAGTAAATGTTCTTGCTAAAACTGCATCATAAAACCTGTCAGTCTGGTTGGATTTGGGATGTAAGAAACTTTAAGACCAGTGGCCTTAAATATAATCCGTTCCACTCTCAGTGCTTTTAATAAAATAGGAAAGAGGACTGTTGGACCTCCAAAACATTGATCATGGAGGACCAGCTGCATTTGGGCTCTGGAAATGGCTCTGCGAGTGTGTGTGACAACTTACGCCTTGGTAACCTTATCTTCTCTGCTTCAGGCAGACACTTTGTCTTTCCCTCTATAAAAATCCTTTAAGGAAAATAAAAATTGAAAGGAAAAATCCAAATCAAAGAGAATAAAAATTGAAAAGGTATTTTTCCGTGCGTTTTTTTTGAGTTCCTCTAATGTTTCAGCCTTAACTATAATCTTTTTAAAATAATTTGTCATTTTTAAATATAATTTTAATTGGAGAAAGGGGACTAGATGCATTTGTATTGATGACACGTGGGAATATAAATTTGTTGATAGTCTCATTTTGCAAAGTGGATTCGATGCTAAAAAAAAAGCATAGCAAAAAAAAAAGCATAGCAACTCATTTTTTTAAAAAATGATACAATCACTTGAAATACAGTGCTCTGGTTTTAAAATTTCAGGTCTATACCATGTGAGCAGTTAGTCAGATTATGAATTTAAATTTCATTTGCTTTCAGAACTGTTTAATTCTTTGCTTACAGGCACATAATGACTTGAAAAATCTAAACAATTATTGTTCATTTAGGAGAGAAAAGTACTTCTCCCAACCAATCTGGAGTGCCAACTTTATTTTCCTTGGCAGATACAGTTGGAGAAATCAGTTATTTCGGAATCCCAGAGTATGTTAGATACAGAGCAGAACTACAGTTGTCATGATATTTGTTCTAAGGCCTTGGAGTCTAAAGCCATACCTCAGTTGAAATAGAGAATTTGGCAACACACACACACACACACACACACACACACACACACACACACAAATGGCCCTATTAGGCCATTATATTTGTATAAGCAGAATTGGTCAAGAAATAAATGAAAAATGTCATTAAAATTATTTTTTAAAGTTTATTTATTAATGGTGAACATTCACACAACCTTTCATTTATTCAACAGGCATTTCTCCAGAGACTGTTGGGGACCAAATCCCATACTAAATGATAGACAGTTGAATAATTCATGTTCCTTGACTTTGTGAAGTTTGTATTCGAGTGGGGAGGAAACAAAATAATAATATACAATTTATGTTCAGTGCAATCCTTTTTGTAATAGTAATGCAAAAGTTAGTGGAACAAAGGGAACTATCTGCCTTAGGATGCGGGGGTGGGGCGGGGGGAGGGGAGGCATTCGTTCCAGAGGTGGCAGCCATGAAGGACAGGAAAGATCACTGAACTATTAATTAGCAGGCCTACTTGGCCTGTGTGCACATCACACAGGTGCCCGGGAAGGGAGCTGGCAGAGGGAGCACCAACCAGCATTCCTCAGCTCCTTGCAGGTCCTGGCAGGGGAAAGTGTCTTTCCCCAGGGAAGAGAGCTTTCGTTTGCACAAATGTGCCATCTACCTGCCAAGCCCACCCACAGGGGGTGCTCATTTTGAGTCACATACAGGGGCAATATTGCCTAGAGGTGGCCCTGGTGGCTGGCTTATTGGAATGACAGAGAATGCTGGGTTGTACCTGTGTTTATGGTCAGGACAAGGAGTTTTGGACTTTATTTTCCAACAACCAGGGTATCACGAAAGGATTTTGTTTAACAACAAGAACAAAAATACTTTAATGAAATAATTTTATAACAGAAACAGATGTTAACTATATAAAGTTAGGGAGTGTAGATAAGCAAAACGTTCTTATAATTTTGCAAACCTAACATGACTCCTGTTAACATTGTGGCATGTGTCTTCATAGAATTTTTTCTGGGCTTGTCTCTCTCTCTCTCTCTCTTTTTTTTAACAGAAATATGGTCTCATTGTGTATATTACTGTTTTGTAACCTGCTTCTCCCCCACCACCAACAACATATTTGAACATGATTCTATATCATTAAGCAGTTTTCCATGACATTATTTTTAAATTTCAGCTTTCTATGAAATTATAAGGATGCATCCTAGATTTAATTTAACCACGTCCCTATTGCTATTCATTTAGATTGTTTCCAATTTTTTCATATCATAAACTGCACTGGAATGAATATTTGGCGGATAATCCTAATTATGTTTTAGAAATTAACTTTTCCTTGTTATTTAAAAGCCTATGAATTTTTATAAGAGCGCTTTTTAAAGTCCCATTTTTTATAGAAAAAAATTTCATCTACATCATTACATGAACATATTTGCAAGCTCTCAGTAACAACAGGACTTTTCCCCTCTTGTAGGTGCCTCTCCCCTGAACCCTTGGGATGATACTCTCTTGCCTTGTGTTTCCATAGCACTTGCAATTTCTCTACCATAAAACTCAGAATGCTTTATAACAATTGCCTGTATGTTTTGTTTTGTTTTTCGCTGTTAGATTTCAAGTTTTGTGAGGGCAACGACGTGCCTCTCTTATTTACCGTGTTTTCCCCAAAATAAGACTAGGTCTTATACTGTATTTCCCTGAAAATAAGTCCAGTTCTTATATTAATTTTTTCCCCAAAAGATATATTAGGGTGTATTTTCGGGGGATGTCTTATTTTTTTCATATACAACAATCTACATTTATTCAAATACAGTCACGTCATCTTCTGGAACATCGTCATAAGGTACTAAATGCGTCCATCTGCCTGACGATCTTAACTGGGGGTTATTTTTGGGGTGGGTCTTACTTTCAGGGAAACATGATATTACTCCCATTCTAAACACATAGTAAGCATTTGGAAGATTTAAAAATAAATAGTAAATATGGGGATAAATGGATGCCTTAGGAAAAGATGAAGAAACAGAAGCTAAAAGCCAAAGTACCAGCAAATAAATTACCTCCTAGGGTCTCCTTCACTTTGCAGCCATAGTGAATGATGCTTTTCATAAAGGGGGAAACGAATGTAAAGCGAGTTTCTGTGTGTTAGAGAGGAAAGCTATAAGGCCTGGTCACCGTATTTGTGTCTTTCTGGGAAGAGAGATGGATATCTAGAAAAACTGGCACATAAGTTAGTTTCTTTTCTAGTTACCATGTTTCGAAGCCAAGGGAGCTAAACCTTCAAAATGCCTTCCCACTCACTTGTGATAATTAACAAGAAAATTGCACAACTCAATCCAGCAAAAAACGGAATCTTCAAGTTTAGCGCCTTGAAAGTGGCGTCCACTGTTAATGCTGTTATTCAAAGAATAATAGCTTTGTGGGAAAGGTCTGCAGGGAAGAAAATCCCCTTTTCTAAGCATTACAGAGTTCAACATGCTATAACCTGAAACTAAGGATAAATTCAGAAAGATAAAACATGGAGTGGGGAAAGAAGTGAGTAAATTTAAGATGAATCAGATTATCCATGAGAATACTTTTTAGATGCCAAGTGATTTTTAGTTGTAAGAGATAGTTGGTTGTTTTTTTTATCCCCCCTCACATATGTTGGCATTTTAGGAGCTTTCTTTTCTGTAGAGGTGGGAGAAAAAAAAAAATAAATGTTTGTTCTTTTAGAGTTAGTGTTCTGGCTATTTGTCAGTTAAGATTGTGAAGATGGGCCCTGGGAAAGGTCTGGTTTAGCCCTCACTGATCTGTTTGTTTTTCATTGGGGGCTTCATTACCTAATCAACAGATTTTATGGAAAACTCTTTGTATATTTGAACTCATACATGAAAAGAAACCTTCAAAAGAAAATAAAGAACAGGTATTAATAGTTATGTATCCCTAAGACCTAATATAGTAGCTGATTCATAGTAGCTGCTTAATAAGTATTTCCTTAAGAAATAGGACTAAACCGGGTTACTGTTCTATAAGTTCCAAAAATATAATGTAAAAGTAGAAAATGTTTTTGTAGCTGTGTACTTCTATGTAGTTATATTTACATAAAAATAAAAGTGCTTCCTCATAAAAAGAACATCACGTTATCAGTACTCTGGGAGCACTTTAAGGAAGAAACTTCTGAATCCCAGCTGATTTTCTTTATAGCTATTATAAAGTGCTGGGATTTGTAGAATGCTTAAACGTGTAAGTGGTTCTTCTCTTTGATAGGAACATCTGTAGCCACTTATTTATTTATAAAAGTGAATTTCTTTGAATTTACCTAATCTCATTTCTTATGTATAGCTTTGAAGTAACCTTTATTCTCTAGCTGTATGTTTTATAATGGTACACTCTATATTTACATGTTTGTAACTTTATTGAGACTATTTATTTGAACAAGAGTTTTTTTTTCAGTAAAAAGATATATTGACTTACTGTACTCAGTAGGAGAATTGAAACAAAATGACATTTAATGCTCACATTCTCATATATATTCTACACCAAAATAAAAACTAGGACCCAAAATTGCAGAGTTTCTAGTTCTGTTTCTCCTGTGTGGCTATACTACCGTGATAGCAATTAGTTATAATTTATCTTGTGTGACTGTACTAATAAACTGAGTATTTAAGTTGCTGGACATACAGTTGTCATAATACCTGTGAAGCACCTGAAAATATCACCGAATAACAAGTGTAAAAGTGATGTTTTAATTTTCAGCTCCGTTCCATGTTTACAGTTTAATAGAACTTTCATCCTAAGATGTGTTCTGTGGATAACAACATATTTTGTCACAATCTTTGCATTAAATTATGTGTTTTGCGGTACCTCTTGCAGCTGTGTGGACCTTCAGTGGACCTCTGTAGCTGTGTCATGCTGAGATCAAAAGTAATATGTTCAAGGTTATAGGAAACAGTGTGGTGCCTAAGAGAATATACACCCACAGGCAAGTCTCAGGACAAAATGTCAAGAAGAATTAAGTCCTCGTGTATAACGATTCTTTCTTAGCTTTCCTCTTCTGTACACTCATTATTACCTGAGATAGCCAGAAAGGAAAAGTGAAGAGACCATAGGCTATGAAAATTGAAATTCTGCTTTAAAAAAAAAAATTCTTATTTTTAGGCCGTGACTTTATAGATGTGGAATTTGCTCATAAATGTCACCTTTACACCATATTGACCTAACCTTTTTTAGATTGCTTTGTTTCATAACCTGAAGTCTGACTTTAATTAGTCAAGAAATGGAAGGGATTGTCTTCCCTGAAAAACCTGTGATGGGTTCTGCTGGTTTTGTGATGGGGCTGGAGGTTAGGTTCCTTTGCAGGAGTAACGTTTCCTCCTTTCCCACTCTCCGGGGACCCTCACTGAGAGCATTACTGATGGACTGTCACAGGTAGTCAGAGACACAGGAGAAGGGCACAGCAGGTAGCACAGGGAGCGAGGATAATTTCTATATAACAGGACCTCCCATTCATCAACAGTTCAGTACCTTCTGCTGTCACTCATTGCATCTTAGTCAACAAATCCAGACATAATCAAATGATGAAGATTTAAACAAAGGTCAGAGCAGCAGCGACAGCAGTATTTCAGTGCATAGCAAATTGTGCTGGCTAACTGATGTTCGCTGAAAATAACTGTTTATTCTGCATTTCTCATAGCGCTCATGATAAATATAGGATAAACTACTTTTTAAGGTCATTTAAACTCTTCAAAGTAGTATTTTATTAGAGAAAGGACCTTTCAGTAAAATTTTGAAAAACATTTGCGAAACCTGGGCCTCCCCACTTCAGCTGACCTTGATGTTGACCTGACACTTGATGTCCCCTCCAGTGACCTCTGACCCCTGCTCTATTTCAGCCCTACATCCCTACAGCCACACCTTGGGCCTTGTCATTGCCCAGAGTTGTTCCATTTCTAATTAATTTCTAACCTCTCATTCTGTCACCCACGTCATAGGGACCTGCTGCTCTTTGGCCCCTCTGCCACCTTTCCATGCATAGCCCCCTCCGGTCTTCCCTGCCTTGCCTAATCAGCTTAGTTTCTATGGCCCAACTCTTAGGTTGCCAGTGTCTGAATCAACCTGTCTTTGCTCATCTGCCTGAATTGCAGATTCCTGCTGAAGAAAGTCATTCATGCCCGATTTGTGCCTCTTTCACTGTGGTGAGATTTATAGGCCTCTCCCCTATGTCTGCTGATGCCTACTTAACTTCCGATTCAGCTTAGTGTCTGTTTATTTCCCCTTGAAATCTCTGAGCTCCCTGGTTTAGGTGCTTCTGCTGAGCACTTCCATAACGACATGTCTGCCACTAGCATGGCAGTGTTACACTGTAAGAGCGTGTGTATTTCTCTCCGTCCCTACTAGATGCTGAGCCCTTTCAGGAAAGGGACCTTCTCTCTCACTCACTGTTGCATCTCTAATGCCTCTCATATTTCTCGACTAAGTGAAACAACCAACAACAAGTCAAGGAACCAGACAAACCTGTAGCTGAATATGTTTTAAGTATCTGTAGACTTCAAAGTATTATATTCATGGGAAAGTACTTGTAACTTTTCAAGACGTTTTTAAACTTTCTCAGTTTTATGCAAAAATCATTATATTTGGTCTTGGTGAAATTTGACAAACACAGATATATTCTGTGAGGTTTTTTTTATTTGGGAGACAAAAAGAAAGAGCAGTTTGGAAGACAATGGAAAGCTTGATATACATGGTACACTAGAGAAGTAGCTTATGAGTTTATTTGTCTGAGAAATAGTCCCTAAAGAAATCTTAGAATTGAGAAGGAATGTACTACTTAAGTTGCTCAGGTGTGCACCCTGGATTTTTTTAAACGTTGTGTTTACCATACTCTCTTGGATGTTTAATTAAACTTGATAACTAAAAAACAAAAGTTACTGCCATGACTTACGTTTTTTAGTGGTTAGATCAAGAGATCAAGAGTGAATATATCAGAAATTGTTAAATCCTTGCAGATAATAGGAAAAATAAATGTTAACTTGGTTTTGTCACATATGTTTGTCTTAAAATGAAGATTCTGCTCTCACAAAGTAAAAATTTCTCTTGAAAATTAAATCATTCACTGTTACCAAGTTTTTACCACATGCCAAGCACTGTGCTTGGGGTTAATAAAACAAAGGTGAATGATTTAGGTGGTGGTCTCTGCCCTAAATATACAAACAGTGTTTTGTGATTTTTATTTTTTTAAGATTTTATTGGGGAAGGGGAACAGGACTTTTATTGGGGAACAGTGTGTACTTCCAGGCCTTTTTTCCAAGTCAAGTTGTTGTCCTTTCAGTGTTAGTTGTGGAGGGTACAGCTCAGCTCCAAGTCCAGTTGCCGTTGCTAGTTGCAGGGGGCGCAGCCCACCATCCCTTGGCGCTGCAGGACTCAAGGAATTGAACTGGCAGCCTTGTGGTTGAGAGCCCACTGGACCATGTGGGAATCGAACTGGCAGCCTTCCGACTTAGAAGCATGGAGCTCTAACCGCCTGAGCCACCAGGCCGGCCCGTGTTTTGTGATTTTTGTAAAGAATAAAAATGTTTTTGTTTTTCTATATACATTGTGGTAAAAATTTTTTATAGGGAACAAAAAAAAGGAACTTTACTGTCACAAATTATACCCTATTGCTTCAAAGGGCAAAACGGGCAAAACAGGATATCCTTCTTGTTAAAACCTGAAAAAAAATTCTTTGACCAGATTTTCAGAAGAGCTATAGCTCCTAGGTAGATGGAAATGAAGGCCTCAGCAAATGTTTATTGATTTTTTTTAAATTAAAGTTTATTGGGGTGACAATGGTTAGTAAAGTTACATAGGCTTCAAGTGTACAATTCTGTAATACATCATCTATATATCACATTGTGTGTTTATTGAATTTTTGAACAGAGTTACTAATTGATGTTATTCCACAGAGCCAATGCACAAGTACAGAACTACGTGCAATATTCTTTTCTACAGAGTTATGCCTGCTTTTTGTCATACTTGAGCTCAATCAGACTTTTTTGCTGTGACCTCGTTAATATTAGGTTCTCAATACATGCATATTGAAAGAATTGTTTTGGCATATATTGGGTTAAACCATAAGAAATTGCCCCTTTTTGTACTTCAGAAACAGTCAACAGCAGCCAATTTCTATGATTCACCCCTGTATGTATCACACTTCCATGATGGGATGAACACTGGCAAAGAAAGAGAACTTTTGTTCATTGTCCTGGAGGAGTTTGTCATAATCAAGGAGCGAGAAACACACAAATGAAATGATCAGACTCTGTCCAAGAACTCAGGAGAGGATCGTTTTTTTATAGGGTCAGCCATTTTTTCGTGGTATATAAAGTTAATGACAAGTCAGTGCTTTGGTTTTAGACTTCAGTGTCATATTAGTATATTATGTGTTATATTCAGGTGTTTTTGTAAATTGTAATTGTATGTGAACTTTGTGTTAAGTGTCACTGGTGTCTTGAGAAGTGAGGCAGAATGTCTATTTCAGTCTGTCTTTTCTGTGCATAATCCTGTTCTTACCAGCGTAACTACCTTCCAGATGATTCATAAAGTTTTGGCATAATCCCTTATTTTATCATTTGTATTTTTCTTTTCAGTTCACAGTTTACATTTTAATAATTATTGCTTTTATTTTTTCTTATTATACCCTTAGGATGTAGGTTCTACTTCGTTTTTATTTTTATTATTTTTCAGATCATTAGAAGCAACTGGATGTCTAACCATTGAACAAATTGAAATCATAACATGATTTTTTGATATTTAAGGTTGAGGAAAGAAGCTCTTTATGTAGCACAAAAAATGGGGGGAGGAGGACTAAAAATTTAGGGAGTAAATAA
The DNA here is from genome assembly GCF_964194185.1 of Rhinolophus hipposideros. Taxonomy (NCBI): domain Eukaryota; kingdom Metazoa; phylum Chordata; class Mammalia; order Chiroptera; family Rhinolophidae; genus Rhinolophus; species Rhinolophus hipposideros. The sequence goes on from NC_138065.1 coordinate 15,191,957, forward strand.
AGCTAACCTTAAAGAAGTAGTGGGGGGGGAAGACTAGAAAGAAAAATAATAGTTTTTGAATTGATAGGTGGCAGAGAAAAAAAAAATCAAGGTTTTTTTTTGAAGGACAAAGAAAAAAAAACCCAATACTATTCCTAAAGTTGATATTCTTCATACATTTCAAATATTTTAAATTGAGAAATTGTAGAGGATAAAAGCTTTATAGGCTAACCTTAATGTTTTAGTATTCCCAATCAATTTATAGGAAGGAGGCAGAATATATACTCCCAGTATAATTCCAGGGCTATAGAGATTTTGAAATGAACTTCCTATAATAATTTTGAGGGTCTGTTGTTGCTTATAAAACTATCATTCCCACTGGAATATTTTGCGTCTAATTCTTTCTCAGCTTCCTTCGGAAAAGGTAGTGCTTTATCCATTAAGTATTAAAATCTGAAACAAACATGTATGACCTTTCCATAATCTTCCCTTATTTTTCCTCGTCAACTCAAGATTCTACTGGGTACCTGTTGGAACAAACACCATTTTTTGCTTTTAGTTAGCTATATGTAACTGGTCTTGAGTTGTTTTATATGTAAATAAAAGTATTTGACTAAATTGTCCTAAGAACCTTCTTTGATAGAATCATTAGTCCATTATGTACAGTGTTTCCATTGCCCAGAACACTATTATTTCAAAAGAACATACAACTCAGTGTGGTTTCTGTTATACTTCCCTCTCCTTGTTATAGTTTTAAGAAAGAGAGGTTCTGAGAAAGGGACAATGTTTTCAGTTTATGTATATTCTTATGTAGATATGTTGGTTGTTGATCTTTGGCTCCAGTGAAAGGGAACATAAAGGAACATTTTAACACGTTAAAATGAAGACACCGAGCCAACCTCCTCCTATGAAACAGCTGGTTTTGAGTGATAATTATATATTCGCTGATTTCAAACTGATAAATTTATACACTCAGTCTGCTCACATCTGAATCCATAAGATTGTAACTAAACGGTTCTATCTGATTTGAATTACTTTTTTCATTTCAGAAGAAAAGTTAAGGAGGGAAAAAAGCATCAAGGTAAACAATAAGGAAGAAACTAAACCTCAAGTTACCTGTCATATATTGTGATGGCTCATGGATCCTCAGAGTTTGAAAATGAGTTCATAAAGGTTTTTAAAAACTTAGCAGGCTAGAAGTTCTTCCAAATTAGTAATTTTAGTGTAGTGCCATTTTATAAAGAAGAGATGGCTCTTTTACTTTTCCTTCTTTCTATTTCAGAAGTTCATTATAGAAGTATGTTCATAAGAAGGGTGAAGAGATTGTTCCATTTACATGCATTTTTGTGTAATACGTTGATTGTTGGTCTCTGACCAAGGGGCTCCCTGGCCTCTCAAAAAATCAGCACATCAAAAGGACGGTCCAGAGTCTTTTGCTTTTTCTGGAACTTTGCCAGGCAGAAATACCAATTGCACATGTTCCTCATTTTAACTTGTAAATCAATAAATGTGTCTGCACACATCTGACTCTTTGGGGAATGCAACTAAAGATGCTCTCAGCTACTCGAGCAAGTGTATCCCAGAAAGGAGGGAGGTCAAGAGAAAAGAGAATAATAGATAAGAGCAATGCGAGTGAAAGGATGAAACTAGAGCAGACGGTTTTGAGACAGTATAAGCTACTTTTTGCGTTAGAACTTGTGTTATTTTTATGTTGGTGAAATAGCTGAGTGTATAGGAATAAATGATGTAAGTCACCTAAAGTATTCAGGATGTGTATAAATTATTAAGAGAGTCATTATTAAGGAATTTTAAGAAATATATTAGCAGTTCTGCACATTAAAAATTATTTTCTGCAAAGCTTCAGATACATGTCTCATATGGATAGTTATAGGTAAAAGAATAAACGAAACAGTTTAAAAGCATGTCAGAATTAATGATGAAGTCATAGTTTGCGAATAAAATCTAAATGTTTTTATTAACAGCTAAATTTAATTATGAAAATAAATGTTTTTCATACAAATTTAGGCAGTACAAATACATAGAAAAGAAAAGGAGCAGAAACAGGTAACGAGTAAACAAGTAATTGTATGAATTACAAGTTAAGTTTCATAATATAGACTGTCTTGGCTGGACCCACTTGCTCAAGGTGGTTATACAACTGCAGAAAGGTCAGTCTGACAAAAAGCAGTGAAGTATGAGATTTAGACAAGGTGAGATTGGAGAGTTATCAGGGGCCAGAAAATAGATGGTCTTTGTAGGCTATGGCCAGGGGTTCAGATTTAGTTCTAAGTGCAGTGGGAAGGGTTTTAAATAGGAGAATGCTATTATATGATTCATATTTTGAAAATGTCATTCAGATAGCTGTGTGTAGGATTCTTAAGCATCATAAGAGTGGATGAGGAAAGGTTAATATGAAAGATAATGCTTGAACTGGGAGGTAGAAATAAAAATGGGAATAAACAGTTGTTTAGAGCGCTATTTTGGAGGTGTAATCGTGTGTGTGTTTGTGAATTTGGAAGGGTGGCCATTGAAGGAGAAGGATACCTTTTTCCGTCTTTCTTCCAAAAGATTAATTGAGATCAAGAACACGATCTTTGTCACCAAGGTGCTCATAGTCTAGTACCCATATGTATAAACTCTATAGAGACTATACATAAAAAGATGCTTGTGGTCTAGTGTGTATGTTTTATACTAGCTAAGTAAATAATTTTGGTGCAGAGAGGTATTGAAGCAGGAAGCATGAACATCTAAGTTAGCATACTCATATGTTTAAGATACTTAACCCACACTTAAAAGAATATCAGTAGGCTTCTGAGCAGAAGTGATATTTGAGTTTTAAGGAATGAGAGAAGTCAGATTTTTTTTTCCTTGGGTGGGGTATGAGCTGGGTATGCAGACAGCAGCAAGTATATGCCAGGAAGTAGGTGCAACATGTGAATGAGAACTTGACCTGTTGGGTAAATTACAAATCATTCAACAGGATACATGTATAAAAAGAGTGATGGAATGGGTCAGACCCTCAAGAATATGTATATCAATTTAAAATTTTATCAGTTGCTTTCATGCAATGTCACTGACCATTTTCTTCTGTACTTCAAGCTCATTTCAGTCTGAAAGTCTTCATGTATATCATGTATATTTTACGGGAATCTTTCAGGAACAACAGTTCTAGAAAGTAGTAATCCCTGTTGTCTCTTCTCAGAAGTCAGAACCCATTGTTCCCTGCTGACTTACAGAGCTGCCTGTTGTTTTCATGTTCTGTATGAACAAATTTGATCATCTTACTTCTCCTGCTCCAATGCAGGCTGCCCCTTCAGATACTCCCGTTCAAGCCTTCTCCTCAGACCCTGGTGTCTCATATGATGGCCTCCTTTACTGCAACCTTTGGCTTCATCACCATCCCTGATCCACTGGTCTGTGGTCAGAATAGCGGAATGCTGTGGTTTAAGTGATTATACCATTTTGTAGAAAGAACGACATGTAGCCACTTGTGCACAGATTCATCGAAGTGCATGTGGACGTGTCAAGCCCTCGCAGTTCCATAGATTGCCAAGTATAATGTACAGTTAGTTATTGAGGAGCGTTGGGGCTCTGTCTTTGAAATTTACCAGTGGGAGTTATTACTTTCCTCCTTGGGGAGCTCTCAGTCTTTCACCACTGGAAGGAGAGTATTGCCTCCTTTTTTCTTGATCCCTGGGATAACACTGGACACCCGGTAGGGATGCAGCGGATCCCCAAACATACATTACTCGGTATCAGGTGACCTCTTCTCTGCCACAGCCTCATTTCCTGAACATTCCACAGAAGGACTAGCCTGCAGCCAGGAGAACTGAACTAGGAGTCAGGAAAGAGTGGTTTAGTTCCATTTCTGCTTCCAACTAGCTGTTTGACTTTAGGCACTTAATTTACCACTTTGGTTCTTAGTTTCATAAAGTAGACAATGAGGTGGTTGGACTGTGTGATCATGCTCTTACTTTGAAATTGCATGATTGTGTTCTTTTTCTATCTGTAAAGATGTTGAAATAGCTCAGTCTGTGCTCCTCACACTGGGCTTCTCCCAACCCCAGGAGGGGTCGTTTTCTAGTCTTTCAAACCCATGGCACATTCTCTGGGAGCTTTGATCTTATTTAAAGATTTTAGGGGAACATTTGTTTTTCTTCACTAAAACATATGTATTCGATAGAACAGAATATTAAAGTTACATGGATTTTTAAACACTGTGTGGGGACAGAGTCCCAGAGAGCAGTTTCCAGGCTCTCGGTCTCAGGTGGGGAGGTGCTGGCTCGGGTAGTGAATGACCATCAACTGTGATTGGTTGGTCATCAGCTGTAACCGGTTAGCCAATTGGCTACTGATGTAACTGCAGAGCTGTGTTGATTGGTTGGTTGGTTCTCAGGCAGAAAAGAGAATGGAGGACTGCAGATCGCGCGGCTACTACTGCGTGTGTCTTCCCCGGCTGCCAGAGAGAACATAGCCATATGGCTCCCCCACCAATGGCTCCCCCACCAATGGCTCCCCTACCAATGGCTCCGTGGGTGTTCCTTTTTGGCCTAGCCATATCCTGCGTTCTTATGTGGGCAGTGGGACCAGAGGCCCCGCAGGCTGCCCCGCACGACACACTACATGGAATTTTATATTTTTTAATAGGAATTATATAGTTCTTTTATATTTAGTAGCCTATAAAATCTTTTTAATAAATGTAAACAAAACTTCCAAAGGCATTATTATATCTTTCACCCTTGATTTAATAATATTCCAATAAGTAGTGCCAAAGAGTGGTTAGTCAGTGTTTATACAGTTGGAGGAAGGTACTTGTCTGATCCTTGCTTTTATATGAACAATGACTGTTGTTTTCTTCATTTGACTCATCATTATAAGAGTAAAGTAGCCTTCTTTGGGTGAAAATTTGTGGAGTAATGGATGGGGAGTGTTTCCTCTGTGAACAATTAGTTCTTTTAGACCAGTTTGTTTCCCACCAAATTGCTTCTGTTGTAACAGATGGTTTCCGTGATATGGCTCCTTTTGCTTCTCTGGGAAGACCAACACATGAATGAAAGTGCCTTGTGTAGTTGGAAGGGCCCACACAGTGGACAAGGGAAGCCCAGCATCCAGCATCCCAGACCCCCTAATTTATGAGCTGCTCAGTCTAGTCAGCCTGGTCATCAGACCTGATGGTTAGATCGTGAACTTGTATCAGGAAGAGCCCAGATGTTCATTTAAAGAGGATTTCATTGGAAAGATGCCAAACAACACTTATTTACTGTCATTTTCTCAAAAGCGAGTTTGGAACTATAGATGTGGGTCATGGTGCCTTGCTCATGGACCCACGAGAATGTGATTCCCAAACCTGGCCTGTGGATTTGGGAGCCACACCTGGAAACTTATAGAAAAGGTAAAATACATGTTTCAGATCCTACTGAAAGCTTACCAAGACAAATTCCCTGAACTTTTTATTGACCGGCATCTTTTGAAAAAGTTCCCGCTAGACAAGAGCCCACGCCCAGTGGTATGGTTGTCTTCAAGTCCCTGTCTGTTCAGTGGACAACCGGGTCTTCCAGGGCGGGAAGGTTGCCCTTGCTCTGCTCTCAAACCACCATGCTCAGCACTTATGGAGCGCTCCAGACATTTAAGGACTGAGTGGATATGTCACGCTTGTGATCAGGTTCGCAGGATAAACCAACAGCATCTTCTGAAATCTCCTAAAACTAACAAACTTAAATTATTCTTATGGCTGTGTTTCAATTTTAAATTAGGACTCAGAGGTGAAAGGTCAGCACATTCCTGGCAGCGCATTTAGCTAGTGCACTCTCAAATTATTGCCCTGAGGAGGCCCATTGCATTAGGGCGAGGAAGTCACGAATAGATACCAATCTATATTGTGGCAGTGACGCTCCTTAGAAGCCACAGCGATTGGTACCAGTACAGTGGGTTAGGTTCACTGAAGTTTCAGGGTTTATGTGAACATTATAAGTGAAATAGTTTATATCTGGCAAACTTTCTAATAGGATTCTCCCTGGAATACACTTTTTTTTTTTTTTAAAGCACATCTTAAAATTTCTTGGCATGTGTCATTATTCGTGGCATTGCGTTCAGATTTGAAAGGAAATTTTTAAATCTGATTCCAGTTTTAAAAACACTTCTGTATTGTTTGGGGAAACTCTAGTGTTTCACATAATTACATTGGCTTCAACTTTATTTAATCAGAACCCTATGACTACCATGTTTCCCAGAGAATAAGAGCAGGTCTTATATTAACTTTTGCTCCAAAAGACACATTAGGGCGTATTTTCAGGGGATGTATTATTTTTTCATGTACAATAATCTACATTTATTCAAATACTGTCATGTCATCTTCTGGGACATCATCATAACATACTAAATGCATCTGTCTGGCTGATTATCTTTTTTTTTTTTTTTGATGATCTTAACTGGTGCTTATTTTCGGGGTAGGTCTTATTTTAGGGGAAACACGGTATTACTAGAGTATAACTATCATTTTAATATTGCTGATTTTTCCATTTGTTACTTTTTCATGCCTATGGATGACTTGGGGACCCTGATTTAAGACTAAGCGTAATTACTAGTGCAAACAAAAGTTAAAGGGCAAAGTTGTCCACAAGTTATATATTAATATAGTTAGCTGTACAGCAAAGCATTTGTCATAGGGTATAAAACAAGCAAAAATAACTAAATATTTGGCAAGAGATCTAATTTTGTCTTAGCCATTTAAATTATATTCCCTTAAAGATAATTGATTATATGAAATTTTGGGAACTTCCAAGATTGCTTAACTATATATGTTGAAATTACCTATGATTACTTTGAATTTAATATCTGAAGGCAGTTGCAGTATAAATTTTTAGATTTCCATGAGCAAGCCTGTAGCTGTACCAACATATCCGTTGTAAATGCAGTTCTGGAGCAGAAAGAAAGTAATTAGCTGTTGGATCTGTTTACTCAAGAAGAAAAAAGCAGCTTTCTGTGATGAGTTGTGAGTTTATAATATAATAGAATTTTTATTTTTTAAATCAGTGTTTAGAATAACTTTTGGCTATTTATTGCCAACTGGCCATGGTCAACGAGGGAAATTGCCGTTCTCCTTTTGTAGTTGTTATGCATATCCGAATTCCTTGAAGTGTGGAAAACCAAAGGAAAAGATGAACAGTCTGTGTGTGTTGTTTTTTTGAGGAACTAGGGATTTTAAGCCTGAACCAATTTTGAAAAGCTAATCTATAAAAAGGAGATTTGCCTTCTTCAGCATAAATCCGAAGGGAAGGAGGCAGGTCAATGGAGAGAAGTTACGCAGGGAGATTATTGAGTAAGTTTCAGATGCAGCTTGTTAATAAACTGTATGCAACCATGACTGAGCTGTCATAGGGTTGTGTAGTGAATGTTCTGTCCTGGACATTTTTAAACAGAGGTTAAAACCCTGTCAGGGATATTTTATAAGGGGAGACAAAAACTTACATGAAATCAACACAAAATGGCTATTCGAAATATGTGCATCGGCAAATCTAATTTCTTCTCCATTCTTGATCTCGTTTATGAGGTGTGATACCTGCTGTGGCAGTAGATTGTGTTAACAATTATATTGATGGTTGAGTGCTGACGTAAAGTTTAACCCACTCCCTCTCTTCTTATTTGCATTGCATTTTTTTCTATTAGTTAACGTGATTATGTTCACCTTCTTAGCAATGTTACTGTGTCATTTTTAATAAAGAAAGGAATGTAAAGGGACCTTTTGGAAAACAGCCGTTCATCCCATCAGTGCCATAGCTTTCCTATCATATGCAGGCACCTGAGGCAAGGGGCAGAGTGTCAGAATTCATCATGCTGCTATGCCCTTGCTTTATTCCTTTTATCCTTTGATCTGTGGTCCTGACAACAGATCATCCTGAAACAGGAAGTGCTGACCAATCACAAATAGATAGCTAAAGATCATCCTAACAAATGACCAAAAAAATATGAATTCTATTATATTATAAATTCAGAACTCATCCTACAAGAAAAGGCATATAAGTCAAATAAATGCTATAATTTATAAATCATTTATGGCAGAATTCAGGCAAATAACAGTTTCTTTTTTGGCTACCACCTGGGCTCAACCATAATTCTTGGCAAAGGTTTTGTCCTACGAATAGGGTCAGCAACATACCCTATGCTTGTAATGCTACTGGTTCAACTTGCCAAATGAAGCTCATAACAAAAAAGAAAGTAATAGCAGAAAAGATAAGTGAAAAAATTAGGGGTAAGCAAGACTACGAAAACATAGTCCATCATTCTGAAGACTACTTAGGTCTCATTTCTTGACTGGAGTATATTAATTTATGTACTTTTTTCAATGTACATGTTATGATTTTACTAGGCCATATGTTCTGGGCATTCCAGTCCATCAGAAAAGATAACTAAGGCAACTTGGTTCCATACCTGACATTTCACAGCCTTCTTATGTGGCCTGGGCATTCCATATTGTAATTCTCTATTCTATCTTGGGTTGGTGAAATGTCATCAAATTTAAATTTTTTCCTAACTACTCTAAACATTTTCAATAATTTCTCCTTGAGAATGACTACCTTGGGCATGTTGGGAACAAAAGAACCGCCATTTCCACCACTGGTCATATGATACTGCTTCTTTTTGTCCATGTGGGTCTTGGCCACAGAAACAGCTGCTGTGAAGACCTGGGACCTTCTGAGCACTCAGCTGGTCCCATTTGAGGCCACATCACTGATTTCAGGTTTCAAAACTCTTTGTGCCTTTAGTCTTTGTTTTTCTAAAAAAATGACACATAAACAAAATTATTAAGGGAGCAACTGAATGAAATGCTTTCCTTGCTCTAGAAATGCCCAATAAAACTGCGCCTGAGGCTAACTGCAGGGGCTCTGCCCCCACCCCACATTCCACATGGAATCGCTATCATGCAAACCAGACTTCATGTAAACAAATTCTACTTTAGACTTCATCCTCTTCCATATATTGGACTTCTAAGTCAGCTGGTATATGCACGGGATATTAGGTATCATTTTAAATGAACAATGGCAGCCTAATAGAAAGTGTAACATGAACTCTCTCTCCACTCAAGGCATTTACAATGTGCCAAGAGCAGGTCTGATAAACATCTCACTGAGATGAATTCTCTTGTGGAGTGTTGTTTTGGGGAGTGACAACAAAGTCTGCTGTTTGTGTAAGGCTGCCCCCGCCATAACATCTGGTAAGGAAATGCTCTGCAAAAGATGTGGGGTTAAGGTCATCCCTCCAGAGGTTTTGTAGCACAAGAACTGGAGCAAAGGGGAGGTGAGGCAATTCGTAACATGTCTCAGCAGTTACAGCAGCTCAATTGGGGTGAAGGGCTCAATGTTTTTCAGCCCTTCTGCCATCTGTTTGGAAAGATAAAAATGTGTTCACTTAAACTTTTTAGTACTGTTTCATTTCCAACACTTGTTTTCTCCTCTTTGGGAGGATTTTTGAGGACTTTCTTAAACTGTTCACTCTGGCATTTCATATAGATACTGGTCTTTTCTAGGTAACTGGGGCATCTGGAATTCAATGACGTTGATCTTCCTTTTAGTGCAGCATTTTCAGACAGTTACACTATCACCACAGTCCATCACCAGAATAAAAAGTCTTGAAGTGTAATTAGCAATGATTTAAGTTCCTGAATGTGCCACACATATCCTGTTTATGGGTGATCTCACTCATAGAAGGGAACAGTTTCATCTCGAAATGAAAAAGTGACTGTGAGGTTGTCCTTTTGTGACACTATTGGTGCAATTAAGCCCATGGCCCATGTGCAGTTGAAGTTGCTGCTCTCAAAAATGAAATATTAAACTAAGGTCTCACTGCACATTCAAAGAAATACACACACACAAAAGGTGGGGGATGGATCTGTGTTTCAAGTATTGTTGGTACTATTGGCTTAGACATGTTCCCTTTATTGGGTCTGTTTTGCAAGCCTAAATTTGAGCCTGAAGAATTTCTCCATATAAATGTCTTAAGTATTGCAGTGGCACATCCATCACATTTTTGCTTTTGAATTACAAAGATAACCTTAAGATATGAGCCTTATACTGGGCAATGCGATACATACACAGAAAGGGTGAGCTGCCTTAGTGATGAAATCAGCCAGTGCCCAAGAGGAAAGTAATAGGCAGAGAGGATAGAGTTGATGAAAAAATTGATTCTTTTCCATTAAACTGTACGTGATGTGTGTTTTATGAAGCAGGCATCAGCTAAAAGAGAAATATTTTTTCAACTAAAAATAGCTTGATGGTGAGCAAGAGGAAAAGTATGGAAGGAATCAGGGAATAAATATATGTCTTACTGCATTATCATCTCGAATCATGAGAAAGTTGAAAACATCCCATTGTAGAGACTTCAGATGTTTACTTGAACTTGGTGCTATTAAAACTTTTAATGTTAATAATGGCTGTTTTTTTCCCAAGTACACTTGGACTTCACCCATCATTGTTTTCTCCATTCTAAAAGTTGTGTTGCTTATTTTCAGGTTTGCCAAAGATGCAGGTCATTAGGAACTACACTGGGCTGCCAGCCCCCGCTCTTCATGAAGGACCCCCATTACACATCCAGGCAGGGGACACAGTTGAACTTCTGAGAGGAGACGCACACAGTCTGTTTTGGCAGGTACGGTCTAAATTACAGTTCTGAAGATTTAATGAATGCTCTATGACGATTTAAAGGATAAAACTCTTGTCTTTAGAAACTGATTGCATGCTTTCAGCTTCAGAAATTTTACATGATGTGGGAAAAAATATTTTTTTATTAATCGTGCTCATATTTACCAATGCCAAAGTGGGAAAGGGCATTAGAACATGAAAGAAAAAAAAATGTCAGTACTGCGAATCATAATTACCATTTTTATTAAAAATTCATATTTTGTGAGGGCATTTTTTCCCAAACCTAAGACCTATAGGTCTGATCTAATTTGCATGACTTTAATATATTAACAGTTCACTTAAAGGGAACTACCTAATTAGCTTTCCAGTGGTCATTTCCGGTCATATTTGATTTGTCCCTACCCACCGTATTACCTGAGATTCTCAGAGGTGCTCTGGGCATTATGCATGAAATATATAAAATGTGCAAAGTAAGTGAGCATGTTGATGCTTGCTGCTCATGCAGTCTCTCTTGTCCAGTAAGCCTATATTTGGTTCAAGGAGTTTGTTAATGGAGGCACATATGACATAGTGTTAAGATTTGATAAAGCTGGATGGTAGAACATTGCTGTTCATTAAGTTAATTCTCTATTTTTATATGTATTGTAGAAATATTTTCCAACAAAATTAAAGAGTTTGTGAAAAATCTATAACACATAAGTGAAATTTGGTTAGACGTAGAGAGATAGTAGAGAAGGACTGTTTGATAATACTCCATCGTGTACATGTGTAATAATAGCTATTTTGTTTGTTTAAAACTTTCATTGTCTTTCGTCTTGTTACAGAAGAATGCCCCTAGATTGCACATTTATTTTCAATTACACTTCCCTTGCTATAACCAAAGACTTTTCCAAAGCTCCACTATTCTTCAGTATCTTATTCCTCTCCTACCTCATCCTTCCCCCCAAAAGAAAAAGGACAGACTTAAATTCTACTGACTCTTCAGTCCACTCTGCATCTCCCCACCCATACCTGCCCTTGTACCCATAAAATTCCTCTTATTCAAGACTTAGTTTTCTTCTTGGATTTTCCATGTCATCTTCCATCAGCTGGCTCTTCATCCTTACGTTTTCTACTTCACTCTCTCCATTGACTCCTTTTCTAGAGCATATAAATGAGCTTGAGCTCCTATCTTAAAACACATAACTCAACCTTTTGTCTGATTATGTCAGTCTTCCACTCCTTCACTCCCTCTCATCCTCTGCCTCTCTCATTCCAAAAGAAAAGCTTCTTGAGAAGTCTACACTCAGTCTCTACTTCCTTCTGTTCTATTCATAATGCAGTCTACTGCAGAAACTATTTCTACTTGGATCACTAATGCCACTTTTTTTAAAAAACAGCTTTGAGATATATAATAAATTGCACATAACACCTATTTAAAGTGTATAATTTGATAAGTTTTGACAAACGTGTATACAAGTAAAACCACTGCTACAATCAAAATTACAAAATCAGCCCCCCTCAAATTTTGTGTGCCCCTTTCTAATTTCTCCATCCTGTCCCTGCCTGTTGCCCCTCCCCAACCCACAGACAACCAGTGTTCTGCTTCCAGACTCTAGATGGGTTTGCGTTTTTTAGAATATTATATAACACATCATACAGTTTATATTCTTTTTTGTATGGCTTGTTTTCCTCAACTTAATCATCTTGATGTTTAACTATGTTGCTGTAGTTTAACATATGTAACAATAGTTCTTTCTTATTTTTTGAGGTACGATTGACATACACAAAGCTGTCCATATTAATATATAATATATGCGACTTGATGAGGTTGGACATAAGTATACATCCTTGAAACCATCAACACAAATTTCTTTTTTTTAAAGATTTTAGTGGGGAAAGGGAACAGGACTTTATCGGGGAATAGTGTGTTTTTTCCCAGGACCCATCAGCTCCAAGTCAAGTTGTTGTCCTTTCAATCTTAGTTGCGGAGGGTACAGCTCAGCTCCAAGTCCAGTTTCCGTTTTCAATCTAGTTAGGGAGTCAAACCAGCAACCTTGTGGTTGAGAGCGCGCGCTCCAACCAACTGAGCCACATGGCGCCTGGGAGCTCAGTGGCAGCTAAGCGACAGGTTGTTGTCTTCACTTTAGCTATGGAGGGCGCAGCTCACTGGCCCATATGGGAATCGAATCAGCAACCCTGTTGCTCAGAGCTCGTGCTCTAACCAACTGAACTATCTGGCCACCCGCGTCACCACAATTCTTGCCATAAACCTATCCATCACCTTCAAACATTTCTGCTCATCTTCTTTATTTATTTTGTGTGTAATAAGAAAGCTTACCATCTTAGCAATTTTTAAAAATATATATTACAGTATTAGTAACTGTGGACTCTATGATGTACAGTAGGCCTCTAGGTCTTATTTATCCTACATAACTGAAACTTGGTACCCTTTGACTAATACCTACTGTTTCCCTCTTCCTCCAGGCCCTGACAACCACCATTCTGTTCTCTATTTCTATGACTTTGACTATTTTAGATTGCTCATATAAGTAGAGCCATGATATGGAGGCAATCTAAATGTCTGTCAATGGACAAATAGATAAAGAAAATATGATACATACATACAATGAAAGAAGGAAACATGGAACAAATTAGAGGACATTATGCTTAGTGAAATAAGTTCTTTCTTTTTATTGCTGATTATTATTCCATGTATGGATATAGCACAATTTATTTATTAGCCTATTGATGGACTTAGAGGTTATTACCACTTTTGGGCTATTAAAATTAAAGCATCTGTGAGCATTCAAGCATTAGTCTTTACATGGACATGTGCTTTCATTTTTCTTAGGTAAATACTGAAAGGGAATGTATGGATCATATATAGATATATGTTTAACTTTTTGAGAGACTACCAAACCATTTTTCTAAATGACTTTACTATGTTACATTTCTCCCAGCTGTATGTGACAGTTCTGGATGCTCCGTGTCCTGGATGACACTGGGTATGGTCAGCCTTTTCAATTTTATCTATTCTAACAGGTAGATAGTGGCATCTTGTTGTAGTTTTCATTTGCATTTCCCTGATAACTAATGATATTGAGCATCTTTCCAGGTGCTTATTTACCATCCATATGCCATTGGTAATGACGTCCTTGTTCAAATATTCTGTTGTTTTTTTTAATGAATTGTGTGTTTCTTTATTGCTGAGTTTTGATAGTTCCTGATATATTTTTGGTACAAGTCCTTAATAAAATATGTTATTTCCGTGTGTTTTATCTTTGCCCGCAGCTTGCCTTTTTATTATCATAATAATATTATACAGAGAACAGAAGTTTTTACTTCTGATGTAGTCCAATTTGTTAATTTATTCTTTTGTAGATCACGCTATAGACATTGTGTCTAAGAAATCTTTTCCTACCCCAAGGTTACAAAGATGTTCTCTTGTATTTTCTTCTAGAAGTTTTATAGTTTTAAGTTCTACAATTAGATTTATGATCTATTTTGAGTTATTTTTGTCTTTGGCACGAGTAGTGATTTGTTTGTTGTTGTTGTTGTTGTTGTTTTGCCTATGGGTATCCATGTGTTCAAGCACTATTTGTCGAAAAGACAATCATCATTTATCCACTAGATGACCTTTGCACTTTGTAGAAAACTATTTGTCCATATACCGGGGGTGCCAAAAAAATGTATACATGACTTGTATTCATCTTTCGTTAATGGTATTTATTGAGTGTTGCAATTTTAATATAGTTTTTTCCATTCTTAAAATGTGTATACATTTTTGTTGGCACCCTCTGTATGTGTAGGTCTGTTTCGGGGCTCTCTATTCTATTCCACTGATCTCTTTCTCCATCTTTATACTAACATAATGCTGTTTTGATTATTGCAGCTGATAATAAGTCTTGAAATCAGACAGTATTTGGCTTCCAATTTTTTTTTCTTTTTCCAAAGATGTTTTGGATATTTAGGTGCTCTGCGTTTCATAAGAATTTTAGAATCATCTTAACAATTTCACCAATCAAAGCTTGCTGGGACTTTGATTGGGATTGTGTTGGATTGTAGATTAATATAGGTGACTTGATATCTTAACTACATTGAGTCTTCTGACCACTGAACATGGTAGATGTCGCCATTTATTTAGGTCTTTAATTTCTCAGCAAGGTTTTATAGTTGTCAGATGGACATGTACACATTTTGTCATATTATCTGTAATTACTTCATATTGCATTTGATACGATTATAAATGGTAGTTTCCAAATTTCAATTTCTCTTGTTCATAGCTAGGTGTATAGAAATACAATTGATTTTGTAAATTGGTTTTTTATCCTGCAACGTTGTTAAACTCACATTTCATTCTACTAGTTTTTAAAAATAGATTCCAGTAGATTTTTAATATAGACAATCATGTTGTGAATGAATAAACAGTTTTACTTCTTCCTTTGCAATTGCGATGACGTCTATGTCTTTTTCTTGCCTTGTGACAGTAGCTAGACCCTCCGGAAAAATGTTGAATAGAAGTGGTAAAAGAGTACATCCTTGTTTTATTCCTGTTCTTAGGGGGAAAGCATTAAGTCCTTTACCGTTAGGTATGATGCTATCTGTAGTTTCTCATAAAAGCTCTTTGTCAAGTTGAGCATGTTTTCTTCTAGTTCTCGTTTGCTGAGAGTTTTTATCAGTAAGCATGTTGGATTTGCCAGAATGCTCCTTCTACATCCATTGAAATGATTTCATCATTTTTCTTTTTGTTCGTTTATTAATACAGTAAATTACATTGATTGGTTTTCAGATGTTAAACCAGTCTTTCCTGAAATAAATCCCAATTGGTAATGATATATTTTCCTTTTTGTATATTGTCATTTTATTTTCTTGTAATGCCCTTGTCTGGGTTTGGTAATAGTTTAATGCTCAACAAATGAATTGGGAACTATTTCCTGCTCTGAAATTTTATGAACAAGTTTTTATAGAATCATCATATTTTTCTTCCGAAAGTATTTTGTAGAATTTACCAGGGAAGCTGTCTGGGCCTGGAGTTTCCTTTGCAGGAAACTTCTTTTAAGTTACAAATTCAACTTCTTTAATAAATATACAACTATCCAGGTTATCTATTTTTTGGGGGGTGAGCTTTGGTACTTTGTGTGTAGAATCTGTAGTGGTGTCATCTCTCTCATTTCTGATGTTGGTAATTTGTGTTCTCTCTCTCTCTCTCTCACTCTCTCTCTCTCTCCCCCCCCCTCCTCTTTCCCTCCCTCCCTCTCTCCCTCCTGGTCAGTTTAACTACATGGTTAAGAATTTTATTGCTCTTCTTGTCGAACCAGCTTTTGGTTTCATTGGTTCTCTCTACTGTTTCCTACTTAATTGATTTCTGCTCTGGTCTGGTTATTACTCCATTTCTTCTCCTTATTTTGGGTTTAATTTGATCTTATTTTTCTAGTTCCTTGAGGTAGAGTATTTGCTCATGATTTGAGAACTTCCTTTCTAATACAGGTATTTAGCGCTGTAAATTTCTAAGTACTACTTTTGCTTCCTCCCAAAATTTTGGTATGTTGTATTTCGTTTTTGACCAATTCAAAATACTTTTTTATTTCCCTTTTACTTTTTTCTTATAGGCTATTTAGAAGTACAGTATGTAGTTTCTAAATATTTAGGGATTTCCCAGATATTCTTCCATTTTTATTTTCTAATTTAATTCCATACCATTAGAGAAAATAATTTGTATGACTTGAATCATTTTAAATTTATTAAGAATTGTGTTATGGACCAGAATATGGTCTATGTTGATAAATGTTCTGTGTGCACTTGAAAAGAATGTGTATTCTGTTTTGGGGTGGGATGCCAAACGCCAATTAACTCAAAGTAGTTGACAGTTTTGTTCAAGTGTTCTGTATCCTTATCGACTGAGGACATAACCATCCAACCCATCCACTGTCCTACACTCAAGTCTGAAATAGTTGTATATTCGCGATTCCTTTTGCTCTCACCCCTCTCCACATCTCTTTAGCCATCATCAAATGTTCTTCATTTTACCTTCTAAATCACTCTTCATGCATTTTTTCTCCATCTCTACTGCCACTGCCTGTTCTACTCTAACCAACTCTTGCATCACCTTCTAACTGATCTCCTTTCCTCCAGAATTTGTCCACCCCCGTTCTCCTCCGCACCACTGCCAAGTTCAGATGCAGTTTCCTAATCCTTGTGAAAGTCTTTCAGGGTCTCCCTTCCGACCAGACAGAATGCATGTTCCGTAGCCTGAGTGGAGGCGTTGTAATCTGAGGATCCATGCTGCAGGCCCTGCCGACTTCTCTGACTTCACCTCTCCCCCTTTTCCCACAGGCTGTGTGTTGTTCTCGCTCGCAGGCACCCCTTGTTCCCTCTGCACCAGTTCACCTGATGCCTCCCCTGAAGCTTTTCCTGTTCCTGTTCTATCTACCTTCTTATACCTAGCTCTATTCCTAGGCAGAATTGAACAGAATTCCTTCTTATTTCTTCCTTTCTTGTGATAATAATGACAACAATGCATCAATGACTAATGCTCATGTGTACACTTCGTATGTACAAGGTAGAGTTCTAAGCATCCTTTACGTACATTAACAAAGATAATACTAATGGCAACTCTATAAATACATACTGGGATTATCCCCATTTTATAGATGAGAGAATTGACACCGAGAGGGCAAGTAACCTTTTGGTCTGCCTTGTAGTTTTTGTCTTGATAGCTGGACATGATATGCTGGGTAAAAGGAACAACTGTACATAGACCTTTAGTAAAGGTGTGGTGGTGAGTGTGTGTGTGGGTGTGTGAAGTGTTTGGTAGTCCTCTGATTCGGTCTCAGTCTTTTAGTGGCCTGTGCCTCTGGACAGTGCACTTCGCAAGTGTTTCTCAGGTCTTTTTCTGCCCCCTAAGGTGGGGCGTGATGGCTAGAGTGGGCTGGAGTTGAGTTCTCTTCCCATGGTCACCGGTAGTTAGGCTCTGGTTAACTAGTTTTCCCTGATGTCAGAGCACATTTCCCCTCCTTCCTCCTGGAACCAGAGGGGATTCTTCTCCCATATTTACTGTGGGTGTCTGGCCAAGCCCCTGAAGGTAAATCTCACAGTTCAGGTTTTCCTGCCCAGCACTGGTATTGGATCTTAGTGTGGTTTCTGCTAATGAGTCCCTGCTCTACTAAGCTCTGACTCCTGCTTTTACCTGTCTGTCTCTCCAGTCTTGGGGGTCGAGGTTTGTCCTGTGCCCTCTCCTCTCTTATGAATCCAAGCAGAGTTGTTGATTTTCAAGCCTGTTCAGCTTTTTACTTGTTAGGACAGAGTGATGAGTTCCAAGCTTCTTACATGTGGAACTGGAAGCCACACTACACTTTTTACTAAATTGTACTGCCTTCTCTTCTTTTTAGACAAAAAGAGACGTTATTACTTGTCAATTTATTTCAGCAGACTTTGAAACAGGAAGCTTTTCTAGTGTGATGGTATAATGGCTTTGGAAACTCTCAGGAGAAATGAGAACGGTTCGATGACAAAATATGTGTATCTGTCTGTTGAGGGGAGGATATATGATAGGAACAAGTGAAGCTAATGTCTAGAACAGACAAAAACAATTAGCACATTTATTTCAGATCAGCAATTATGTATTGAATGTCAACGTTGTACTCACTACTCAGACACTGCTCACACTTCAATCATCAACTCCAGTAGTTGGTTTGACGTTAGGTCTTCTGTCTTTAGAAGAACCATTCATGCTTGCTGGCAGCTAGTGGTGTTTGAATTTTCAAGGATATGTTAAAAGTTCATCTAGTGTTTCCAGCGAAGAGGAAGCATAAGTCAGAATTGTCCTATAGGTACTTCGAAGCCAGTCAAAGGATTTTTTGCTAACAAATACTAGCCTTATTGAAAGGAGCAGTGGCAAGGGAGAAAATCTGGATTCAAGTCATGCATGTGTAGCCAAATAGCTGTATGGCCTGGGTCAACTCAATTTCTACGTAGCTTCATTTCTTCATTTGTTCCATGAGGAGGCCTGGACCAAAGCAGTGCTCACAACTCTGGCAGAATTGTTTGTGGGGCTTTGTAAAAATGGCAACACGTAAGTCCACTTCCAGAGATTAGGGTGCATTGGTTTGGGTTGAGCCCAGGTGTGAGTAGCTTGTATAGAATCACAGATAGTCTTTTTTATTAGGGTGACAATTGTTAGTCAAATTACATAGATTTCAGGTGTACAATTCTGTATTGCATCATCTATAAATCCCATTGTGTGTTCACCACCCAGAGTCAGTTCTTCCATCACCATATATTTGATCCCCCTTACCCTCACCACCCATCCCCCACCCCCTTACCCTCTGGTAACCACTAAACTATTGTCTGTGTCTATGAGTTTTTCTTTCTCATTTGTTTGTCTTGTTCTTTTGTTGTTTTTGGTTTATATACCACATATCAGTGAAATCATAGGGTTCTCTGCTTTTTCTGTCTGACTTATTTCGCTTAGCATTATACTCTCAAGATCCATCCATGTTGTCACAAATGTTCCTATATCATCTTTTCTTACCTCCGAATAGTATTCCATTGTGTATATATGCCACAACTTCTTTATCCATTCATCTATTGAAGGACATTTTGGTTGTTTCCATGTCTTGGCCACCGTAAACAAAGCTGCAATGAACATTGGAGCACACGTGTCTTTATGTATAAATGTTTTCAGATTTTTTGGGTAGATACCCAGGAGAGGGATTGCTGGGTCATATGGTAATTCTATTTGTAATTTCTTGAGGAACCTCCACACTGCCTTCCATAGCGACTGCACCAGTCTGCATTCCCACCAACAGTGTATGAGGGTTCCTTTTTCTCCACAGCCTCTCCAACACTTGTTACTATTTGTCTTGTTGATGATAGCCTTTCTGACTGGGGTGAGGTGATATCTCATTGTGGTTTTTATTTGCATTTCTCTCATGATTAGTGATGTTGAGCATTTTTTCATATGTCTATTTGCCATTTGTATGTCCTCTTTGGAGAAATGTATCTTCAGGTCCTCTGCCCATTTTTCAATTGGGTTGTTTGTTTATTTGTTGTTGAGTTTCATGAGTTCCATGTATATTTTGGATATTAGCCCCTTATTGGAGGCACTGTTTGAAAAAATCTTCTCCCATTCAGTTGGTTGCCTCTTTATTTTGTTGATGGTTTCTTTTTCTGTGCAGAAGCTTTTAAGTTTCATATAGTCCTATTTGTTTATTTTAGCTTTTATTTCCCTTGCCTTTGGAGTCAAATTCATAAAATGCTCTTTGAACCCAAGGTCCATAAGTTTAGTACCTATGTTTTCTTCTATGCAGTTTATTGTTTCAGGTCTTATGGTTAGGTCTTTGATCCATTTTGAATTAATTTTGGTACGTGGTGACAGATAATAGTCCAGTTTCATTTTTTTGCACGTGGCTATCCAATTCTCCCAGCACCATTTATTGAAGAGGCTGTCTTTTCTCCATTATATGTTTTTAGCTTCTTTGTCAAAAATTATCTGTCCATATTTATGTGGTTTCATTTCTGGGTTCTCAATTCTATTCCATTGGTCTATGTGTCTGTTTTTCTGCCAATACCATGCTTTTTTGATTATTGTTGCCCTGTAGTACAAGCTAAAGTCAGGGAGTGTGATACCTCCAACATTGTTCTTTTTTCTTAAGATTGCTTTGGCTATTCGGGGTCTTTTGTGGTTCCAAACAAATCTGATGATTTTTTTGTTCTATTTCTTTAAAAAATGCCATTGGGATTTTGATGGGGATTGCATTAAATCTGTATATTGCTTTGGGTAATATGGCCATTTTAACTATGTTGATTCTTCGAATCCATGAGCACAGAATGTCTTTCCATTTCTTTGTGTATTCTTCAATTTCTTTTAAAAATGTCTTATAGTTTTCAGCATATAGGTCTTCCACATCCTTAAGTAAGTTTATTTCTAGGTATTTTATTCTTTTTCCTGCAATTGCAAAAGGAATTGTTTTTTTGTATTTCTTTTTCTGAGATTTCATTGTTAGTATATAGGAAAGCAATGGACTTTTGTACGTTGATTTTGTAGCGAGCAACTTTACTGTATTCATTGATCCTAACAGCTTTTTGGTGGAGTCTTTAGGGTTTTCTATATATAGCATCATGTCATCTGCAAAGAGTGACAATTTAACTTCTTCATTCCCAATTTGGATGCCTTTTATTTCTTTCTCTTGCCTGATTGCTCTGGCAAGGACTTCCAACACTATGTTGAAAAACAGGAGTGATAGGGGACAGCACTGTCGTGTTCCTGAACGTAGAGCCAAGGGCTTCAGTTTTTCACCATTAATTATGAGATTAGCTGATTGTTTGTCATACATGGCTTTTATTATGTATTTTCCTTCTATACCTATTATATTAAGTGTTTTAATCATAAATGGATATTGTATCTTGTCAGATGCATTTTCTGCATCAGTTGATATAATCATATGATTTTTGTGCTTTATTTTGTTTATGTGATGTATCACATTGATGGATTTGCAGATGTTGAACCATCCTTGTGCCCCAGGGATGAACCCCACTTGGTCGTGATTAATAATTTTTTAATACATTGTTGTATTCAATTTGCTAGAATTTTGTTTAGGATTTTTGAATCTGTATTCATCAGAGAAATTGGTCTGTAGTTTTCTTTTTTTGTTTTGTCTTTACCAGATTTTGGTATCAGGGTAATGTTGGCCTCATAAAATGAGTTAGGGAGTACTGTCTCTTCTTCAATTTTTTGGAAGAGTTTGAGCAGGATTGGTATTAGATCCTCTTTGAAGGTTTGGTAGAATTCACTAGTGAAGCCATCTGGTCCTGGACTTTTGATTTTGGGAAGGTTTTAGATGACTGATTCAATTTTGTTACCGGTGATCGGTCTGTTTAGATTTTTCCAGTTTTTCATGGTTCAGCCTTGGAAGGCTATATGTTTCTAAGAACTTGTCCGTTTCTTCTAGGTTATAGCATTTGGTGGCATATAGTCCTTCATAGTATTCTTGGATGATCCTTTGTATTTCTGTGGTGTCCGTGATAACTTCCCCTTTTTCATTTCTGATTTTGTTAATTAGTGTCTTTCCTCTTTTTATCTTAGTGAGTCTAGCCAAGGGTTTGTCAATTTTGTTAATCTTTTCAAAGAACCAGCTCTTTGTCACATTAATTTTTTCTATTGTTGTTTAGTTCTCTATTTCATTTAGTTCTGCTCTGATTTTTATTATCCTTTCTTCTGCCGACCTTGGGTTTCATTTGTTCTTCTTTTTCTAGTTCTTTAAGGTGTAACATGAAGTTATTTATTGGGGATTTTTCTTGTGTCTTGAGATAGGCCTGTAATGATATAAATTTCCCTCTTAAAACTGCTTTCGCTGAATCCAAAAAATTTTGGTAGGATGTATTTTCATTGTCATTTGTTTCTATGTATCTTTTGATCTCTCCTCTAATTTCTTCTTTGACCCGGTCGTTCTTTAAAAGTATGTTGTTTAATCTCCATGTATTTGTGTTTTTTCCTGCTTTCCTTTTGCAGTTGATATCCAATTTCAAAGCCTTCTAATCAGAGAATATGCTTGGAATGATTTCAATCTTCTTAAATTTGCTGAGGCTGATTTTATGTCCCAATATATGGTCTATCCATTAGAATGTTCCAAGTACACTAGAAAAAAATGTATAGTCTGATATTTTGATGAAGTGCTCTGTATATGTCAATTATGTCCATTTCATCTAATGTGTAATTTAGGTCAGCTATTTCGTTATTTATTTTCTGTTTGGATGATCTATCCATAGCTGTCAATGATGTATTTAAGTCCCCTAGTATAATTGTGTTTTGGTCAATTTCTCCCTTTAGTTCTGTCAGTAGTTGCTTGGTGTATTTCGGTGCTCCCCAATTAGGGGCATAAATATTGATGACTGTTATGTCTTCTTGTTGTATAGTCCCCTTTACCATTATGAAATGTCCATCTTTGTCTCTTGTTACCTTTTTCACCATGAAGTCTGTTTCATCTGATATCAGTATGACTACAGCTGATTTTCTCTGGATACCATTTGCTTGGAGTGTCAATTTCCACCCTTTCACTTTGAGTCTATGCTTGTGCTTGTAGCTGAGATGTGTCTCTTGGAGACAGCATATGGTTGGATTTAGTTTTTTGATCCAATCTGCTACTCTGTGCCTTTTTATTGGTGAGTTCAGTCCATTTACATTTAGGGTGATTATTGATATGTGAGGATTTCCTGTCATTCTATCTTTAGTTTTCTGGTAAGGCTGTGTCTCCATTGTTTCTTTGCCTTTTTGTTGTTGTCTATTATTTCTGTGTGGTGGTATTCTATGATATTTCCCTCTGTTTCTTCTTTTATTACAGTATATATTTCAGTTCTGTTTTTTGTTTTGCTTTGTTTTGAGTGGTTACCGTTAAGTTTATGTAAAAGAAAGTTTGATATTTAGAGTATTCCAGTTTCTTCAGCACGCTTACTTTCTCCATTCCCACATTCCTGTTCAGGCCTTTACTCTCCTCCTTTTTATGTGTTGGTTGCCGCAGATTGTCCCTGTTGATGGTGGTCGAATAGCCTCCTTTAATATTTCTTGTAGTGCAGATCGTGTATTAGAAAATTCCCTCAGCTTCTGTATGTCTGGAAAGGTCTTTATTCCTCCTTCATATCTAAAGGATATCTTTGCTGGATATATTATTCTTGGCTCATAATTTCTCTCTTTCAATAGTTTGAATATTTGGTTCCACTCCCTCCTGGCTTGTAGAGTCTCTGCTGAAAAATCTGATGATAATCTAATGGGCTTTCCTTTGTAGGTTACCGTCTTCTTTTCCCTGGTTGCCTTGAGGATTCTTTCTTTGTCGTTGATTTTGGACAGCTTCAATACAATGTGCCTTGGAGAAGGCCTGTTGGGATTGAGGTAATTAGGTGGTCTATTTGCTTCTTGGATTCGAGGATCCAGTTCTGTCCACAAATTTCGGAAGTTGTCATCAACAATTTGTGTGAATATATTTTCTGTTCCCTTCTGTCTTTCTTCTCCTTCTGATATGCCCATTATTCTTATATTGCTCTTTCTGATGGAGTCAGAAAGTTCTTGTAGAGTTCTTCATTTCTTTTAAGTCTCAAGTGCCTTTATTCTTCCATCCGTGTCATTTCCAGGTTTCTATCTTCGATGTCACTGATTCTTTCCTCCATCTGGTCAACTTTACTACCTAAGCTGGCTATTTCATTCTTAATTTCTTCTATTGAGTTCTTAATCTCCAGAAATTCTATTTGGTTCTTTTTTAAAATTTCAATCTCTTTTGTAAAATGCTCATGTTCTTTGATTGTGTTTCTGAGTTCATTAAACTGCCTTTCTGTGTTTTCTTGCATGTCATTGAGTTTTTTCAGAACTGCAATCTTGAATTCTCTGTCATTTAAGTCACATATTTCCATATCTTTAAGTTCCTTTTCTGGAGACTTCTCACTTTCTTTCTGAGCTGTCTTGTTGCCTTGGTTATTCATGACAATTACTGATTTATTATTTCTCTCCCTACACATCTACAGGAGTGGCTTCTGCAACAGGTTGACAGGAAGAGGTCTTTTTTTTTGTTTTCCAGTACTTGGTAGAATGTTTTATTTTCTCTCTGACTGCAGCCTTTTTTTCTCTCTCATATGGTAGTGCTATGTTTTCTCTGCACCATTACAGCATCTCACACAGTGGGGTGATTCCCTGGGAGATGGGCTTCTCCTCTGTTAATAGTTCACCCGGGTTACAGGGCGCAGTGTCCGTGTGGATATGCGGAGAGCTTTTGAAGTTCCAAAGCTCTTTCTGCACCCGATTCAGAGCCTGTATGTTTCAGCAGTTCTGTTTACTCCTGCAGGTATCTGCCCAGATAGGTGGGGCCAGGGGCGGGGTGAGTTGTGAGAGGTGGCTCAGAGCAATGGCGGCGACCACCACCATAGCTGGTCCTGCTTTCACAGCTCCCTCTCCTTTGCCGGAACTAGTTGGGCTGCGAATCTGTGTCTGCGGTCCACAGTTCTAAGAACAGCAAATAATTGTTCTTTTGATCTGACACTGCAACTGTTCCACTTCTAGCACCGGGCAGGTGGGCGTGGGCGTGGGGCAACCTCTGGGAGGGTAGGGAGGGGCGGCTAGTCTCCGTGCCTAAGGCTTCCGTTCTCTGTAGCAGTGAGGGCTTAAACCACTGTTTTCAGCCTTCTTCCCTCAGTCTTTTCTCCGAGGTCTCTGCCGTGAGTGTTGGGTTCAGCCATGTTATATGCTGTCCCCTCAGCCCTGTGAACCATAAACAGAGCCCTAGCAGTCCAAGTTCTTCCCTCTCCCCAGCTGCGGTAACTCCAAGATGCAGCGGTAGCTCTGGGAGCAGCGAGCTCGGAGCACTGAGCTAGGTCTGCATCCTGCGCCCGCGCGGCTCCGTCTCCGCACTTCTCTCTTCCCTTCTCCCCTCTCGTGCGATTCGCCCACCTTTAGGTGAATTAAGTAGTGGGCCTCTCGTCTTGCCTGTCTGCTGTGCAGGGAGTCCTTTGTAGAGTATAGTTGTTCGATTAGTTGTAAATTCCAGGGAAATTTACAGAGGCTCACCTCACGCCGCCATTTTGATGCTGTCTCTAATCCTAGATAAATTTAATGTGAGCCACCAACTAGATGACCAAATGGATAAGATTCCATGGTAGTTATGGCACTGTCTCCAGCTCACTATTTGGTCATTGATAATAAACCAACTTATTCAGCATTGCTACAAAATTTGGTGTTACAGTACTTTAACTATGATAGTTGCTAAATAAAGGTTACATTTTCAAAGAATTAGTTAGTATACAGTTAAACTACA
The DNA here is from genome assembly GCF_964194185.1 of Rhinolophus hipposideros. NCBI lineage: Eukaryota > Metazoa > Chordata > Mammalia > Chiroptera > Rhinolophidae > Rhinolophus > Rhinolophus hipposideros. The sequence goes on from NC_138065.1 coordinate 15,217,344, forward strand.
CTTGCCACAACCTTCATACTGAACTGGATATAATTGTTTTCTTTGACTCAAAAGGCACTTCAGGTCTTGCAATGCTCTAAGCCTGTCTTGATAAAGTCAGTTTTTGTTTTATGGACTGTACATATGGAAGGAACATATAGGAAACTGGCCTGAATTTGTACTTACTCAATAGCATGATCTAGAACAAAACTCTTTACTCCTTGTGTAAACAATGTAGCTGGTTTGATCCTTTGGAGTCATGTGAGTCTGTGTGTTTAGAATGGATCCATGTACGAGGTGTGATAAAAAAAAACACAGTGAATGTTAAATTAAAAAAAAATTAGAGTAGATGACGCAGTGCAATAAATCCCCCTCAAAATACCTTCCCTCACTTTTAATACCCTTATTCCATCATTGTTGCCACTTTCTGAAGTGGTTTTGTAAGTCCTTTTTTGTGAGTGTCTTTAGTTGTGCTGTGTGGCTGCCTCAATGTCCTGAATCAATTTAAAACATTTACCTTGCATGGTCATTTTGACTTTGGGAAAGAGCCAGAAGTCGTATGATGCCATATCCGGTGAATAAGGTGAATGAGGACACACTGAAATGTTTTTATTTGACAGAAATTGCCATACCCGAAGTGATGTGTGACACGGAGTGTTGTCATGATGGAGGATGAAACCGTTTGACCATTTCATGTTAATATGTTGTTCATGATCCATGATTTATGGCACACTTTAAAACACACCTTCTCTCAACTATAGCTCACACCCGACTGACTGCACTGAACAAGTTGAAACTTGTCACTGTTACTAAGTTTCGCTGCTTCCCTTATTGAAGATCCCTGCCTTTCTGTAACATGGCACTTGGCAGCAGCATTCACCATATTTTTTGATCACACCTCATATATAATTTGTTGATTTTCATGTTCAAAGAAGACAAGTGGTTTATGGTTTGCATCCTAAAGGATGTGACTCCTGCACTGGGGATTTTTTTTTTAATTGCTTTCGAGAAAATAGATTTTAAGCGCCTCTCTTGGTCTCTACCCAATTGGTTCAGTCTCATTTGAGATTGCATATAATTAGCACCAGAGGAGCAAGTTAACTGTTTTTCTTTTCTGTGCTAGAATTTAGTAAATTATAGCTCATTTTGCTGAGTGTTAGTTACTGACTCTACCATGTACTAGCAGCATAACCTTCAGTAGATTACTTACTCTGTGGACCTCAGTTTTATCACCTGTAAAATGCATACAGATTAAAATAAATAATCCATGATCACTACTGCATGCAGAAAAAAAAGAAATACTATATGAAAGAGTTCTAACACAGTGCTCATTAAACAGGGCTCCTATTTATTCAATTATCCATTTTTCCATTCAAATACTAATAAAGTGCCTACTATGTGTCTGACTTTGTTTTTCATACTCAGAGGACCACAAACAAGACAACAGGTTTTTAAAGCCGTTGTCTTAATAATGTAAGGAATGGTCAAAGCTCAGCATACGTGACACAGCTGGTTACCATTTTAAGTTTTTATTAAGGGTTTTTGTAAATCACATTGTCACAAATATATCTAGAGTTAAACCTGTGGATAAAAATCTGGAATAGTTATTGGGATCTGATAGTGCCTTTGCATTTGAATTTCAAAAATGCCTTTTGTACTAGCTAAGTGCTTTGGCTTATTTGGAAATTTTCAAGATATGATGCTTTCTAAACTAAACTGTTTTCTCCTCTGTCTTTTCAAGTGAGTCACTCCACACATTAGAACGTCAGATTTTGTTGTAGACTGTCATGTTTTGTATATACTCTGTCCAGAGAATACAAATTATCCTCCACTATCTATCAGGAACTTTCTTTCTTTGAATAGCTATTATTCTAGTCTGTATTATTATTAAAACAACAGTAATTTCTAATGCTATTGAAGTGAGTGGGCTATCTGCATTTTTATTATAATGTCTTTCAAACAACGAGTTGCCAATTGAGCTATAGAAATGTACTCTGTTCAATCTTTGCATTGAAGAGATTTATTTGGCAGCTTTTCTTTTCTTTGTTCTCTTCTTTCTTTCTCTTTCCTTGAAAGGTCTATAAAATTGTCTTCCAATGAAATGAATATAAAATAGGAAATTGGCCATTTAGGGTAGTTTCCTAGTGCAGGTGTAAGGCATAGTTTTTACTGTGTGTAGCAACATATAGTACAATTCTGATCATGTCATTGAATGATAATAAACCTGTTGCATTTAAGTCACTATAAGTTGATTAAAATGTGTAATCATAAAGGCCTATTAACTAAGGATAACATACTTCATGCTGAAAGAGATTGTTCATATTGGAAACTTCTATTTTCCCAGAAAAGATACAGATTATACTTACCAGAGAGGGAGAGAGGACAAGAGAGACACAGCAAATGTAAAATTATGCCATGCCATCTATGGTTTCTATAACAATAGAATGCTTTATATGTGTTTTGTTCTGAGCATAAAGCTTATGAAACAGTGAGGATTCTGTGTCCTTTATCATGGGGGTTTTATTTGCTCTGTTGTCGTTTATGAATACCCAAATGTTCCACAAGGAGAATTTTGTAAGCTAATTAGAACCAAAAGGCAATTATAAGCAGTAGAGCTGTAATCATTGTGCCAAAAATATATATTTTTTTATCCACAACGAAAGTTAAATAACCTAGAAAATAGTTGTGATACTTCACACTTAAAGATCATGCATCTACACGATCTTTATTCTAGGAAGTGAAAATGTTTTTACACACATTCTGATTAATTTACAGAAATCTCCATAAAGAAGGTAAATTAGAACTGTGGTTTTAAAGGGCCAGATTTATTATCCACCTATAGGATGGCATTTGCAGAATGAAAATCAGGCTTTTTTCCAGATTTCTGGTCTCCTACTTTAATTCTATATGTCAGACTCCTACTTTGTTTTAGGCGAGTCATTTATGATTTTTAATACCTAAGGAAAGGCAGTTTAGTTCTGTTTTGGTAGAGTAATCAGGAAACAAAACATTGCTTTATGTGGAAGTTTTGCTTAAATTTTATTTTTTTAACTCTTTGCCTCAAAGGAAAGAATAAAAAGTCAGCAAATAAGTTGAGTTTAGGGAGATTCTCAGGAAGAGGGAAGCAGGTTGCCAGAAGCCTTGGGGAGGGGTGGCTCTTGACTTACCCATGGGCCACAAGTATTAAATGTCCCGTTACCACCATCTTTGTCCTCAAGACACAGCGATCACGAGTACAGCAAGTTGACACTTGTCTTAGTTTATCTTGTCAAGAATTTTTACTTCCCACATGACTGCTATATTTAGCGTTCAAACAAACAACAATCCAGAGAATTTTTTCCCCCCACAGATGCATTTTCCTCATTTTAACCTGGAAAAGAAATGAGGGGTTCAATTGCCGGGAATCATTTTCATAGGAGACACGTTTTCTCAAACCTTAAGTCATTGGCATATATTTTACTTTCTGCCTGAACTTTCCCTTCTACCCCCATTCTCTTAGCAAAATCCTTCTCTCCAGTCACGGCTCAGTTCTGGGGTCACTTTCTCTGAACCCAGAGGGCTTCAATCATAACACTCATCATACTGCATACTCACTGTCCACTTACCCTTCTTCCTCTTGGTTAGAGCACTTCAGAAAGCTAACAGCCATGGCTTTCATCTCTTTCTCTATAGACTAAAGTAGGCATTCAGACCGTGAGTTTATAATGAAAAACTGTTCAGAGCTGCTTTTTTCATAATATGTTATTTACAAGTTTTCAAATTCATTGTTTATTTACTCAAATTACACTTTATGATGTTATTTGAAAGACCATTAAAACGTTCATTCATCTTGTCAGACTTAAATTGATCTTTGCTCTCTCAGAATAGTCTTAAAGCTATTTAACCTTGTGTCCTCAAATTCCTCATCTATAAAATGAGGGTTTTAACACTTAAATGACTCACAGGAGTGTTATAAAAAAAATCATAAGAAGTAAACTTGAAAGAAAATTGAAAAGGAGAAAAAGCATATGTCTGTGTGATGGTTAATGATTTTGAAAGATATAATTCATTTTCCAGAAGTAGGAAAATGATTACCAGTTTGGTTTTCAAAATTTTTATTTTAAATTTCATCTCCTGATATTTAATATGAAGAGTCCCATTAACATATATGGGCTCCCATTAACATATATAGAAGACCACTCTGCCTTCCCAATACCCAATTCTTAAAATTCTTTAATCAGATATTAAGCATTTTATTTTATAATTAGACATGGAAGCACAAATGATAAATTCTGAGGGGAATAGTTGATGTAAATAAACATGGTGAAATCATGAGCCCCTTCCTCAGAGAGGGTTTGGATAAGAAGGCCTTAGAGTGGGAAGGAAACAAAAAGAGAGACGAGTTTACAGAAAACTAATTTTGCCTTGGGAATGGTTTGCTTACTTATGGAATCAACTGTGGGAACTGTTGACATTCTGTGTGAGAGCCTTAAGCGATTTGTCCTATAACACAGGACCTGATCCAGAATCCGTATGAGGCCTGGGGAAAAGAGGTACAGTGGAGAGGAGTTAGTAGGTCTTTCTTTCCTCCCAACTCCTCTCCCTGCAAGTCTAGTAGTCAAATCACTTCAAAGGATTCTTTTGCTTTGCCCTAGATTTAGAGGATACTTTTCTAGTCCCTTCTAGACCACACAAGAATATTAGCTATAATAGAATTTTCTAAAACTATGTATATTTTTTTCTCCTGATCTAAAATTCACATGTCTGGCCGTACCATAAAGACAAATAAGAACACTAAAGAAATATTATTTTCAAAAAATCAAATCTCTTTTGTGAAGAGAACTGATTCATGACACCAGAAGACTCATTGCTTTGGCTTATAAACCAGAGAATAAACATCTCTTAGAACTATGTTTTTTCCAATTTAGATTCCTACCCCAGGGCATTTCTTTGTGAAATCCCTAACTTGTTTTTTGTCATGACAGTGATACCTTTTGAGGCAGTACTGGAGCATAGTTTCAAGGTGTTCCTCAGTTGACCTTGGCTTTGCTCCTCAGCTGCCTATCATCCCTTGCCCATCCCTTGTGTAAAATCTGGAGGAGCCAAGGCAGAATCGAAATTGTGGATGTGGGGATCAAAAGCTATGTGAAAAGAGTAGAGGCTTATTTGCTATTAGTATACCCTGTAATCATGAGACCTTTATTTTGACAGGTATTTACCTCAAAATATTGAGTGAAATCAGGGTCGGTCCCTAATTACAGGAAAGGAGAAAAAGGCAGAGAGTGACTGTAATAGAACAAGGGAGGCCCAGGAGAAATGGTTACAGAAGATAATAGATGTTAGTAAAAGCCTGGAAGAAACATTTTCCCTGGGTGATTGCCAGCTGGCTTTGATTGAATACATCATAAACTGAGTGTGCAGGAATGTTTCCAAGTGTACAGACTGTATTATGGGAGTTGGCAAGCCTCCTGACAAAGTGGGTGAGATTCTAATTATTAACTCTCAAGATGGACATTTTTGGTTAACAGTTCTTACTGGTTCTTTTCCTATGCTTGGTACAGGGCAAAATGTAGGTTATAATGTACCTTAGATGAGGACACTGCCATCGCCTAAGTCCAAGTTCACACAGTGAAGTATAAGTATTACCTCTTCTTTCCCAACTGACAGTAACATTATTAAGGGGAAAGTTTTGAAGAATTTTGTTGTGGTCCTTTTTCTTCTATCATTTTATCACCACACCAGCTATGTTCTATAATGATTCAAAGTTTTTGTCAATCACAGAATGCCTTCAGTGGGCTAGCAATCGGCAATTGCATCAGACATGACTATCGATTTGATCCCACAAGTGGTTTCAATGGCATATGCACATGCCCTTAAGGCTTTGGGCCAAATAATTGATCAAATTATAACATCTATTGATTTCAATTATTCACAGTAATTTGAATTCCTGAAGAATAAATGAATGAATGAATGAATGAATGAATGCAATTCCTAACAAGTCAATCCTATGTATCCTGGAAAATAGAGGACTTCACACTGAGTTAAAATGAAAGTCATTAAGGACCTGGAATGTCCTTATCTTCTATAAATAATTGCAACCAGATTAAATTACTTACACATAATATCCCTAATTAAGAATTTGTGGATCAAATACTTCTTGGTAACAGTACCTTGACTGGAGAACTGTGGGGACCTGGGTAAAGTGCTCATATAAGTAAAGAGATTTGGTGGTAAAACAAACCTCAGGAATCCTTAGGTTAAACTGTCATTTCACAGATGAGAATATTGAAGCCAAGAAAGGTTACATGACTTACTCAAGATCGAAAGGCCAGGAATAGAATACCAGGCTCCCAACTCTCTATCCATATCAAATTATTACCTCATAGGCTTTTTTTTTTTTGATCCAAAACTTTGTAAAAATCTATGAAAATAAGTAAAGCAAAAGCTAATTAAGGAAATGACATTATCTGAATGAAATCCTTAATGATAGTAGCCATGTTTATTCATTTTTAATCCCCTACTACCTAACATGGTGCTCCATACATATTAGGAAGTCAATATACACTTTTCATTAAAGCACTGGTTCTGTTCTTAGTAGAAAAGTAAATTCTTTTACAATGCCCAGTATTGCCATGAACATTTACTGTGTATGGTGCTATTCCTTAAACTAGTTCCTCTGTGATTACTTATGATTAAAATCACCAAGGATCGGAAAATATTCATTAGTTGTTTGCCAGGATTAGAAAAACAAATTTCTATATTTTGGACCTTCGTTAAGCCTGGTTTGTTTTTTGGGTTATATGGCCTCTCCCCAAATAGGATTTCTTCCAAGATGTAGTAGAACCTGGTTCTTCCTTCCAGATTTTGTGTTGAGTAACCACTTGAGATTTGGATTACCTACATGCAGACGGGTTTTTGCTTGCTGAATTTTCTTTTTTCTTTCATCAACGGTATTCTCTTGTTTACTTCACTAGAAAAACACAGTTATAAGATTGTGGTTTAGGATGGCATCATGTGCAATATCTCACCCAGTGAGACTTTGAGGTTTCCCTTCCAGGCTGAGGAAATCCAGGAACCTAACAGAATAATGTTTTTTTGGATAACAAGATAAAAGTTCTGCAAAGTCTCATGCTGCTATTATATTCATCTCACATCTAGTAAGTGTAGCAATACAGCTTATGGCTTTTTAGTGGGTTTAGTGTATTTTTCACAACTTTTAAATTTTTTAGAGTTTTTGACACTTGAGTCTGCCAAAACTTCAGAGAGATAGTCAACAATTTTGTGTGCATTGGATATATAATTGAGGCCTTTGTCATTTACCGGGTGTGCCAAAAAAGTGTATACAAGTGGACACTTTGGTCAACGTTGCTCAAGCAGTAGTTTGCCGTAATCAGAAGTGTCTGGACACTGATGGTAACCACTATGAGTATCTGTTGTGTTTGCAGAAGTCAAACGTGACTTGTATTCGTCTTTTGTTATCAGTATATATTGAGTATTACAATTTTAGTAGTTGTTTCCTTTCTTAAAATGTGTATGCATTGTTTTGGCACCCTCTGTATTTTGATGTAATTATAAACCCTTAAAACTTGAAGATTAATTTCAAAGGTTCTAGTCCCAGATGCAAGTTTTTTTTAGAGGTATTCAGAATTCTAGGCCTATGGCAGCCACTTAACTACAAATGAACTATATCAGAACTATGAATTTTATACAGCTGTTTGAAAAGCCTTATGAGTGTTTACTGTTCATGCATTGGATAAAAGTTAAAAATCCTATTCTCTTTTGACTAAGGAATGATAAAAGCTCATGCCTTATGGTTTTGTTCTTCTGTGTGTGTGCACTAATATTTTGGCATTCATTGTAATGACCATTCACTATAACCATATGCAACTGTGCTTGGCAAATTGTCAAGGTGTTCACTGGTGGAAAAATGCGTATCTTCCTTATTATATAAGAAGCAATTATGATGAAAGAATGTGCGGATTTGCAAGAAAGCATTAGGACTTTTGAGATAAAGAATTGGACTATCTGGAATGTAGTATTTCCTGTTCAGGTGAAAGTTATATGAGAGTGTACTTGTGGCTTAGCAAATTTGCCTAATATAAGGAGGATGGTGGGATTATAGACAGGACTAATAATTTCTATTTTAATAACATATGAATAGGACGACTTAAAAAATGAAAATTTAGAAGTGAAAAAAGTCAATTGAGAATAATTTAAAAAGCAATATTGAGGGGAAAATAGAAAATAGGTATTTTTAGCATTTACCAAGTGCCTTCACACATGGTAAGTCTTTGATCCTTGCTGCCCTGGTGAGGCATGTGTGACAGATCTTGTCATTGTCCATGTTTTACCACTGAGACTTGCCTAAGGTTGCTCAGTTTTGTGTAAAAAAAAAAAAATGGGTTGGGAATAGAATGAACTCTTCTGATGACACATCCCTACTGTGAGATCCTGCCAGTGTGTGTTTTCTAAGAACTATCACTGATAACTAACTAATGACAATGGTTACAATATGGCTGCAGCTATGATCACAGATTACTCCTTACCAAAGACTAATTGCAGACAGGATCTGTGTCCTGCTCTTCTCTCTTTTTCCAGTCCTTTGGTTCTATTGCATACATTCACAAAATCTGTCAGAATAATTCCAAAAATAGTGCTGCTTGCTACAAGCTGTCTGTCCATCCATCCATCCATCCATCCATCCATCCATCCATCCAGTCAGTAAACTAATCTGTATATTTGCCTCTATTCCCATAATTCATGGTCACCCTGTATGTCTTCTGCCCCCACACGCTCAGGCCGTGTATTTCTGACTATTTGAGAGTGACGGCAAGGTAACAGTTGCTCTGGCCATTACCCGTGTGTGTGATAAATTGCTTAGTAACCTCCATAGCACCATCATGCATACGTTGAAAGAGTTTAGGGCACTGTAACTTGGGAGAATTTCCAGTCTTTCATAAATAACCATTAATCTGTCCCTTTTAGCATTCAGCTTTCCACATCTGTTTCAAATTGTTCAGTGCCATTCCAAGAGTGCATTAAAGCTCCAATCCAGGTGGTATTACGGGGATAAATGAGCCACAGGGAAAAAAGACACTGTATTTTTCTTAAAGCAATTCTGTCTCCTTTTTACAAAGTTAGAAGCCAAGCAATTTGTGATTAAGATTTTGGTAGGATATCCTCTGTCATTTTAAGCCATCCTTGTCTATGGGTTTAAAAACACAATTTTTGTTCCACTGTCCTAGCATACATTAATATATATTTTTTTCTATACAAGTAGATTGTAGATATCATTTTTTACCAGCATACTTAAAATATTTTTAATTCATTATGATTCACCGTGGATTCTTGTGGAAGAAAAATTAAAAATAGTTATAACCTAACATCAGTTAGAAATAAGTGAGTATGCATTTATATTTATAATGTTTGGGAATTTCAGACAAAGTTGTCAATAATTTTATATAGGAAGCAATTTGCTTTTCATGGAAAAATGGCATTATTTTATGAATTATAATTTAATATTATTTTGCTTTGTGCCAGCTCCAATTTATTTAATGACAGTTATGAAGGTGCATCTTTTTTACCACATACAGCCCATAACCTAGTTGCTCACATTCTTTCCAAAGAAAATACTTTCATAAGAATGACCCAAAATGTACGGTTAGATTTACAAAAGTCCCATCACATAATATAGAGAATGCCCTGCAGAATAAATGCATATAAAGATAGCATTGTACATCAGATGACACGTAACTGTGAAAGAGGAATGTTTTCAAGTTGACCTTGAAGTTGCTAAGGGACTTACAAGAACAAATATCAGACAGGAGGAAAACTAAAAGAAGACTCCCTATCTCTGGCATTTGTAATAGGCATAAAAGGAATAACAAGTTGATTATCTGACCCAGAATAAAATGCCCACACAGGAATATAAAGAAGAAGGAAATTCAGCTACATGTCTCTCATCAAGGTTAGTAAAAATTTCATAGATCAAAACATAAAGTGCACAGAATCATTGGCTTTGAAAATGGTTTATTTCATAGCTACAATCTGCATTTCCATCCAGGCATAGGGGATTGACAGCTGCTCCACCCATTAGTATTAATGAATTATCAATGAATTATCCCACACACATCCACTCGGGAACCAAAGACACCCCTCCTACACACTACTTTGTTTTTTAATCTTCCAAATGTTGTAGGATGGCTATTCACTTAATCAGTAGAAAATCATTGAATACAACACACATTATCTCCCATAGCAAAAACTGACATCATACAGGAATTAGTGAGGAAATGTAACTTTATTCACTGTTAAGCTATGTTAAATTATCTCTCACCTCTTTGTTATCTAAGGAATATCTGTGACCATTAAGGAAACATAACCGCAACTGCTAGGGTATTTCATTAAGGAAAAAGCAATTCAGAATGACCTTGGTTGTCTCCTTAGCGGAAATTTCCCCCTCCTGAGAGACCTCTGATAGTGTCTTGAAATGCCTTTAGAAAGCACAAAATGGTTTTCTGTACAGTAACTATGTGTCCTGGCTTACTCAAAACAGTCCCAATTTACACCTTATATCATGGCATAGTTATTAATCCCTACCCCCTTTCTCTCAAAAGATCCTAGTTATAGGACATTCCTTATTACAGCCATGGCCCCCTCCTCTGCTGTCTAGGACGGTTCTAGTTCCCATTCATGTCTTTCAGGTGGAACCCTTGGCTCTACAAAGGAAGAAAGATAAGAAAAGATTGACTAGTCCTTATAGCTTCAGAAATTATAAAATTCATTAAAAGTGTCTCCTGGTCTTCCATTCTTTGTGTGCTCAAACCCCTTTCTCTGTTTTGTGCATTGGATTCTCCAACACACACTCCTTATATAAAATGTCAAGGATATGGCAAGCAGTGTGACTAGAAGAATATTTTCATATAGAAACAGGCAGTTTAATGCTTCTCAGTTCTTGTTTTTAAAAACAACGTGTGATATATTTTATTCTTTTCAATGGAAAGGAAGTTAAAGTCATGCTACTCATTGACGTAGGACTATCAGATTGAAAAATACCTCAAATCACAAGCATTTATTAAGTGCTTACTATTGCATCAGCATTCTGTTATAAAAAAAAAATGACTAAGATGTTGTCCTGGGTTTCAAAGAATTCTTGGAGAAAGACCATAGAAAATAATAATTCCAAGTATGTGAAGGTGCAGGGGGAGAATGTGGTAAGATTAAATCTGGAGCTCAATCTTGAGGAAGGTTTCATAGAAGAGATAACAGAGGAGATAATGTGTGAACTGAGTTTTAGCGAAGGAAGACAGTAAAAGTATCAATCTATATGAGGGTCACTGTGTCAATTTTGTTCAGAGAAAATAGGTGTTATTACATTGGCTAACATGCACTGTCACAATGTTATTACATTGGCTAACATGGCTAACATATCACTGCTTCAAAACTCTGTATTCCATAGATTAAGACCTTTTGTTCTTGTCTGATGAAGAATGGGAATTGACAGTTCACCATTCTTACAACAGCTGTAATTTGTCAATTTGTTGATACATCTTCAAATAGAGTTTTGAAAGGCCATTATAAAGCTCTCTCTTAGGCCTTTCCCCTGCAAAATAGACTTACTTCCTTTAGTAATACCGTTCTCAGAGGTCTTATTTTACTTTTTTAAAACAATACAGCTATATACAATGTCAGAGGGGTAATAGATTGGGGAAGGGGGGTTATCACTTTTTGAGGGGTGTAAAAATGTCTAACTATTACATTATTTTGTTCACGTGAAACTAATAAAAAAATAATAAATAAAAGTAAGCAAGCAGACAAGATTTGTAAAAATCTATTTTACAAAATTATGCATGTTCAAGATAAAAGAACAAAATAATAAATATGCCTACGTTCTGAAAAAAAAAGAAAATTCACCTTTTTCTTTTTTTCAAAAGATTTTTTATTAAACTAGAGCTAACATAATATTATATCAGTTTCACGTGTACACTATAGTTATTCAACATTTATATACCTCAGGAAATCATCACCATGATAAGTCTAGCAACCACCTGACAGTATATACCACACTATCACAATATTATTGACTATCTTCCCTATGCTGTACATACATCCTCATGACTTGTTTTATATCTGGAAATTTGAACCTCTTATTCCCCTACTTTAAAATTTTTTCAATTACAGTTGACATTCAATATTATTGTATATTAATTATTTTGTATTCATTTATATATTATGTAATATATAAATATTCATTTATATATTATGTTAATATAATTATATTTCTATTAAAACACTAGGTGTACAGCCTAGTGGTTAGACATTTATATACTTTAAATGACTAGTCTAGTCTAATACCCACCTGGCACTACACAGTTATTACCATATTACTGACTGTATTTGTTATGCTGTACTTTACATCCCTTTGACTATTTTGTAACTACCAATTTATACTTCTAATCCCTTCGCCTTTTCCACCCTGCCCCCCAACTCCCCTCCCATCTATCTGCTATGCCTTCTGGTCTGGTCTTACTAGAGTGACCTTATGTAGTAGGTGTCCTGTGGGGCTCCGTGGCACAATCTCCCTGATCACCAGAGCCAGGTGCTCCAGGTGTTTCCCTTGTGTGGGTTGTGTGTGTCCTCCTGTTGTAGCTGAGCCTTGGTTGCTGTTTGCACATCAATGGGAAGGATCGACCCTCAGACTGATTGGTTGTGAGGACTACCCATGACTACAATGGAGAAGTTGTTGTGCTGGGGCTGACTTTATGGAGCAGGATTCATTTTAGCATGTCTCTGGTGTGTGCTCAATATGCCCTTTGGTTGTGTTGTTCTTGGAAGCAGCTATATGGTGCCTGATTCAATGTGAAGCGGACACCTGGTGTGCTGATCCCAGGGCCTCCTGGGAGGGAACCCACTGCAGGCCAAGTTCAACTGCAGTCTGTGCCCTGCCTGGGGCCACCTGGCATGAGCCACAATGCAATCCACAAATAGTTACCATCTGTGATGAGCTTGGAGGTGCATCAAGAGACCAAGCTGTGAACCGAGGCTGGCTGCCACTAATGTCGGGCTTGGGGCTGCTCAGCAAGAGGTACCCGGCATGCCAAGTGATGCTTGTTTTGGGTTTGTGAACCCTTGAGAAATTTTAGGAAAGTCCACAGCATGAGCCAAGAAAGGCCAATTGTATGGAAAAGCCACTGGAAGTGGCTTGGGTGTGCCTGAAAGTTGGGTGGGGCTTGGTCTTAGAGAATCACCAGGGTGGGGCTAATGAATGGTGGTATCCAGGTTGATGGAGACTCAGACACCATAGGTGCCCGTGTCTGCATACTAGGAAAGGGGGAGGCTCAACAAAGAAATAGTGGCTTCTGCCAGCTTCTCTTTCTGGAAGGAAGCTGCTCTTACCCCAAAGCCAGACAACTCAGTTCCTCCTTGTATGTCCCCAGGGCACCGCCCCATCCTCAGGCTGCTACCCCAGCACTGTAGCTCAGAGTGATTGATTTTGTCAGTGAGTATGTCCATGGGTAGTCCCTTTAAGAGAAATGCCTGGGATTCCAGCCACCCTCCGTCTCACCCAGCCACAGTCTCCACAGGTTTTAACAGAAAGAGTTATGGGGAATTCTCTCCATTGCACTGGAACCCTGGTCTGGGGATCCAGGTGTGGGACTGAGACTCTTCCCTTCTCTGGAGGGGACCTCTGCAGCTCAGATATCCCTCCTGATTTTTAATACTCACCTGCAGGTGGGGGGACAAGCCCATATTGAGTCTCTGCACCTCCTACCTGTCTCAAGGTGGCTTCTTCTATATGTCCTTAGTTATAGGAGTTTGGTTCAGCTAGAATTCAGGCAATTCTCAATGATGATTGTTCTGTAGTTTAGTTGTAATTTTGATGTGGTCTTAAGAAGAGGTAAGCACTGCGTTTACCTACACCATCATCTTGACTGGAAATCACCCTTTTCTCTTCTGAGCTTCCATCAGTATATGGTTCACACCCTTATTTTTTGTACTTGGGTAACATTGCAGTGCATTTATATATAAGGGTCTGGCTAGTTGTTTAGTCTCCACATATTGCACTTATTTGTATCTTAGTGTCATGCTTAAAATAAAGCACCATGAAGAACTCAGTAAATACATTTGAATGAAAGACACATTTCATTCTAACCTTATGGTTACTGTGCTGTCATCACTCTTTACTCTTCAATTCTTCTCATTCCTACTGGTCTGTCCTACCTTCTACTTACACTAATTTCTGTAAATTCTGTTTTCTATCATTTTCTCTCTATATTGTCTTCTATGACAATCTTGCTCGAATGATTTCGAGTTTCCCATCTCTATGATTGCCATCTAAATCTGTGTTATCTGTTTGGATGGATTAAAGGATCACTTCTATCCTTGACTTTTCCTTCAGTCTTATAGACTTCTCTCCCTATATCTCTTCCACAGGCAAGTCCCAAACACTGTAATTAAGTAATGTCTCTAGCACCTGTTTCCCTTCCTTCAGTCCCTGTTTCCTTACCATCCCAGTTTTCTAATGATAGTCCACCTACAAGGTCATGCCTTTCCATAAGTCAGCTGCACATTGATGTCAGTTTAATTCTTTTAAAATATGTAGCCCCTTTGCTGAAATCACATCACCAGTGATCAGTGCAGATATCATAGTCAAACTGGTTCCTTGCTATCTTTTAGCCTTATTTCCCCGTTTTCCTTTATGAGTGTTGACTGTATGGAGAAGCAGTGCAGCGCTGAAGTAGAATGTCTGAATTTGAACTCTTGTTCTGTCACTTGCTTGTTTTGTGATGGTGGGCAAATCATTTAATTTCTCTGTGTGTTATTTTCCTCACTTATATAATAGTGATAGTAGTTAGACCTACCACAAAGGATCACCGTAAGGACTAAATGAAATGCTCAGAGCAGTGTCCAGCGTACAGTAAGTGTTCAATTAGTGTTAGCCATCATTAGACTCTATTTGAAAGGAATTATTGGCATTTCGTATCCACATCCTGTAATCTCCTACCCCTATGCTTTTCTCATGTCATATTTTGTTTTTAGGATGTTCTCCATTTTTTATCTTTATTTATTTAAACCCTACACATTTTATATTCATGTGTTTCATGTAGCTCTTCATGTAGCTTTCAGTCAACCCCCCAAAAGTTAATCCATCTTTCTAATTTCCATAGCCTCTCTGTCCCTCTCAAATAATAGTTAGCCCTTTCTATCTAGTGTTATAATTATGTCTTTACATATCTTTACTCTGAAAATATAGGGAACAACAGGAATTACTTTTATGAATTTTTACATTTTCTTCAGTGTCTAACCAAGTTAATGTTAAATACTATATTTGTTGAATGAATGAATGAATATTTTACATGGTCACTTACCTTTTTCCTGATGTTCAAGGGCAGTGCAGTTTTAGAACCTTGCCAAAATTAATATCGTCTCTTTGTTTGGTTATTGAGTTGGTCTCTCTCTCTCTGTCCTAACCTCCACCCTCCTATTCTCTTTTCTCTCACTTTGCAGTGCATCTGACCCTTCCCCTTTTCTACTGCACTTCTTCTCCCTTTTTTCCACTTCTCTTTTCCCCTCTTCCCCTTTTTCTTCCCTTTACACTCCTCCTCATTTAAAAAAAAAACCTCTGGATTACCACTTTATATGTTCTCTACACAATTATAGTTAAGCTGTATGAGCACAAAGGGATATTGCTTTAAGAGGGAGATGTTTTCTGATAATTATTTGTTACTTTTCTTCTTAAAAAATAATAGAGCTGTAACATCCAATCATGCTATTACTCATCTGAGGTACTGAGAAGCAATTGTTAAATAGCAAATAAAAATAAGCCCAAGTTCTGGACAAGGAGAAGTAATCTAATAAGAATTTTTAATTACACATTCTGATTATTGTAGTGTATTTTGAGTATAGTTTATGGAAAAAGGAAACAATTTTAGGGTTAGTGCCATGAGACTTTTTCAAAGAGGAATTTGACTAAGGGTATCTAAGAATAAATTCTTAAGGTTTTTTTTGCCCATTTTGTGCTTAGGTTTTCCTTATTCTGTTAATTTCTTCCATATTCTCATTTACAATGCCATTTTGAGCTAAAATATTTTCCTCCAACATCTTAACTTAATGAGTATCTGATTTCTTTCTTCTAAATCTGAAAGTCACCTAAAACATCATACCATGCTGTTTTCCATTTCCACATATCTTGAAATGTTTCTTGATGGAGCAATGTCATGAGTTATGTTAGCAACACCAATAGTAACCATGTAAATCGAATTCATAATTAATTATGAACCTGCACAAGCCAATATATCTACTTGTATTAATGAATGTAAAATGGACAGAATATTGCTATTATCTCTATATAGGATTAAGAGAGTGTAAAATCAGTGAAATTGGTAGCTTGGAAAGTCAAACTTGAATTCTTATTTTATAACCGTGGTCTGAAACCATGCGTAAAGTTTAACAATTTTAAAACCTCTCTGCTTCTGCTTCTGCTGCCTTTCCTGAGCTGTAGTTAATTAGTGCTTAGGGCTGGGTACAAAGTGTAAATAATTCTGAGGATTCCGAGTAACAACACTATGTACACAGTGCTATGGTATTATCATTTGTGGTATGTTTGTTCTCAGCATTGGCATTTTTTTTTTCTAATTTAGGGTAGAAATTTATCATCTGGAGAGGTTGGATTTTTTCCAAGTGATGCTGTCAAGCCCTGCCCATGTGTAAGTATGAGTATTTTATTTCTTATATTTTGTTTTATTTTTGATGTTGTAATTAATTGGCAAGAATGCACAATGGATACTGGGTTGGTTGCTCATTGATTTTATTAATATTTTCTGGGGGGGTCATATTATTTCATGTTTGAGTGTTATAGGCAATGCTATTAAAATTCCCAAATCATTGTGATTTGATTGTCAGAAAGTATTTTTTAAAGTTAAGGGAACATATGTAAAAAGAAAAATTTGCAAAATTAAATTGTCTACAAGGTTTTAGAAGGAATACCCAAAGCTACAGATTAGATAGATGCTTTTTACAAATTTCCCTTTTTCCACCGAGGTGAGAATGGTAGGGACTAGTCACAAATTCTTCAATCAAATCTCTAAATACATTTTACTGTGCTTTAGTTTGTCTTACGTATTTAATGTTATAATGACATTTTCTGAAAACATCAAACACATTAGGTAGATACCTGGAGAATGAGTATTTACTGAAATAATATTATGGATGAATATAACATAAAATGTACTCTCTGATTCATAGGGAGAGGGAGGGAGGGAGGGAGGGAGAAAGAGAGAGAGATTGGCTTAGGAATAAGTATACGTTTAAAGAATACAGAGAAGGAGAACGAAGGAGGAAATATTTTTCCCATCGAATTTCCAAGGCCGTGTATATCTTATCATCAAAAGGGAAACTGTTGAAGATTGATTTCTATCTGTGAAAACAAAATGGTACAAGAAAATATTTGCAGGATTTAAATGGGTGTAGTTTACTTTCAATATTATTTGCCGTGTATCAGGATTTTATAGGTGGTGAAGTTAAAAATATGATCCATTCATTAAAATATTTAAATGTTAATAACTTTAAAGATGTTCTGAACGGAAAGATAATGTTTTGATATATAACTCTTAACCTGGAAGGACAAAATTGTAAGAGCCCATTATGAAAACTGACCTAGCTAGAGACGTACTCATATTGGCCAGGCCCCTGAAATATGATAGTTTTTATTGTTACAAATGGTATTAATAATATTTTTAATTACCCATTGTAAAAAGGCCCGGAATACCATGGTGTGTATATATCAAAGATGCAGATGATTCATGAAAAATTTCTGAACACAAGACACTGCCAGTCTTTTCTTAGGAGTTTATAAACTTTGTCCCCCTCTACATAGGATGTATTTTATTTGTTATTTTATGAATATTAGTATACTTTCTTTGGCTTTGTTCATTTTCTAGTTACCATGAGGAAGTAGAAGTTTTCCCTTTTTTTCTTTCTTTATGTGCATAGAAAATGTAATATTTTTCTCTCTTGTGAAGCTCTAGAGGAGAAAAGGGGGAAAAATAAATATTTTCCATGACTTTTTCATGAATAAATGTTTTCCTGGTAGTAGACTTCAAAATCAAAGTTTAGAGTTTGTTACAAAATAAGAGTCTATATATGGTATATATTGCTTATTTTGCCTGTTTTCTCAATGTCTTGGGAAAACAGATTGCTCTTTGGTTTTCCTAACATTTTCCTTTTAATTTTTTATGATAGGATTAAACTGCCTTGATAATAAATACCAAAAAAGTTTCCAATTCATATTTTTCCTGTTATCTCGCCCCTTGGAAGTACAGTGGCAGTAAAATGAATGAAAGAATGAATTAAAGCAAGATGAATTATTTTCTACTTATCTGACATATACTATGATTCACTCTGTATAAAATTGCCAATGGATAGTTCCAGGACTGTGCTACTTAGGGTTTTATAGAGCTGAGTCAGCTAAGCTGAATTAATGATTGATTTCTAAAAGCTTCCCTTAAGTAAACTTAATCTATTTTTGCCTTTTTATATCCTAGGTGCCCAAACCAGTAGATTATTCTTGCCAACCCTGGTAAGTATTAAAAATGTTTATGTAGCTAAGAAGAAATACCATACCCTTAGCTTGAGGATGCCTTAAATGTGGGGTTAGTAAACCACATTCCATTTCCGTTTGTTCTGGATAGAGGTGTTCTCAGATGTAACAAAACACTATAATGAATTTACATATTGCTGACCTTTCCATATCTTTATCAGAGTGGGGTGTGTGTGTGCGTGTGTGTGTGCACGTGCGCGTGTGCATACATGTGTACTTGACTGTAAACTCAAACTTTGTAACAGCCACAGAAAGGAATAGGACATAAGCAAATACATATCTTGTATTTTAGAAAAGTAGATTTCATGAAGCAGAGAAAAAAACACCATGATTTAATTGTCGGAAACTAAAAATTAGCCCAGGAAGGTTAATAGATCTTAAAAGTACAATTTATAACATGTAATATGGGAGAAGTAAGATGTAGTCACATCTGAAGTTTTGGACCTATATGGAGCTCACTTACCACTTGGAGGCTCGTATCATCATTAATAGAAACAAGGAAGCAAAGTGGATAGTGATTAGTACTTTTTAGACATGATGGATAAGGAGTGATATCTTCAACTGGAAAAAGATCTGTATAGGATCCAGAATATTTAAGATTGTCATATGACAATAACTAATATACAGAGGGTGCCAAAAATATGTATACACATTTTAAGAGGGGAAAAAACTGTATTAAAATTGTAATAATATTTACCGATAACAAGATGACTACAAATCATGTGTATACATTTTTTTTTGACACCCCTGGTATACTCAGTACTTACTATGTGCTTAGCATTTTACACATTTTATTTAATCCTGATTTTCTAACATGTCTGTAAGGAAGGTTGTTCTTATTCTTTTTATAGATGAGGAAACAAAGGTTAAGGCCATGAAACCAGTAAGTTAGAGCAGGATATTCCAAGTTATGTTGTCCGTTGCTATACCACCTGTTAATGTAAAAAAAAAAAAAAAAAAAAGTGGGCATATTCACTTATTTATATCTGTTTCCCTGAATTTTGTGTTTGGCTCCTCTTAAAATGACTGCATCTATTTTCATTTTCTTGATATTGAAGTATATGCATACAAATTTGATATCAGGATATGTGTATAAATGAAATATTCTGCAAGTGTATAGTACTAGTTCAGTTTGCAAATATTGGGAACACCTGAGCTATCTGATTTTTTTTTTTTAATTCTGATTGTTTTCTGATATATAACCATAGCATGGAAAATGCTGAATTATTGCAGGAATGCATTGTGTAAAGGATGGGATTCTTCTCATCTGCCCTCTTGCTCTCCTTCAGCAGTCACACCTGCCTTTTCTAGTCATTATTTGCTTTCTCTGCCATTCCTCCCCAGCTTCAGCACTGAGCTTGCTGAAGAGATTGTAGCAGATTTGTGATAGAAGTGGGAATCTTTGCTACATTTTATCTGGTTTAAGACAAATTTGAGGTCTTAGTTTCCATGGAATTAATAACTATAATTCTGACAAGAATGAAGTAAAATATATTTTCATAGATGTGAGGCCTTCCAAGTATTACATGCCCTGTATCCATTTGCAGGAAGCTGATGTGAGTCCTTCCAAGTATTACATGCCCTGTATCCATTTGCAGGAAGCTGAAGGATGAGCTTGTAAACCAAGAAAGAGGGAGATACAGAATCCAGGAAAGGGGAGCGAAGGGAAGGCCCAGGACTATAGCGATTCAGCAGGCTTAGAGGGCAAGCAGTATTGATTAGACCAAGAGGGTGGAGGACTCAGGAGGAATGAATGTCTCCATAGAAAAGAGTGAACAGATATGTACATGGTGTTGAAAAATGTATTGTTGAGGGGTTTATAATTCTCTTAGAGAATTTGGAAAGAACTTGTGATAGAGACGAAGAAGCTTGAGCAAACAAAACCTTGAGGAATTATTATTTTTGATGTTAGATGTTCTTTGAATGTAACAACGTGACAAAACGAGGCCCGATGGCCTGGCTTTGTAGAAGGAAGAGTGAGAAGCAGCACTATGAAAGAATGCGCATAAGTGGAGAAAAAGTGATTTTCCTTCCTGACATCTGAAGTCGAGACATTATGAAATTGTAGTTTAGTCATGTTATTTAGAAATATGCAAGTGGAAATAAGAAAAAAATAGGTAAAAGTATTGACATGGGACTTGGAGAAGAATGCTGATAACATGGGGTAATGCTGCTTTTACATTAAAATTATTATAGCGTGAGTTATTTTTTTAAAATATGTTCATGTGTCACTTGGATAAAACACGCATATCTGTATACTAATTGTGATGTGCCATGAAGGAAAATAGAGATATTATGATGCGTATCATGGAGCGGAGAGTGAGAGATGTGGAATAACGTTCTTCAGATGGGATGGTCAGAGAAGACCTTTCTCTAAACCTGAATGATGAGATGGAATGTGTGTTGATAGTTTTTTCCAGACATGAATACAGTCTGTGAGAAGACTCAAAGATCAAAAAGAGCGTGGTGAATTCCTAGACCTGAAAGTGAAGAAGGGGGTTGTAAGAGATAAGGTTGAAGAGGAAGGTGTGAGTCAGATCGTACTAGGTACTAATAGTTCATGGGTTGTAATAACTATGCTTTTAACCTGAGGTACTATCTACAGAAAATGCCCTTTACTCTTCTATCTTGGTGGAAACCTCACATGTCCCCCTTCAACAAATTTTTGTAGAATGCTTACCATGTGTACTTTAAATAAATATTTAATGTAGATGAGAAGTGGGTATTTACACTGAGCTACATGTGTCTATATGTAAATCAGAGAATTTTCTGGAATATGAATTCATGAATAGCTTTGAAAGAGCACCAATATAAACATTACATTTTTTTTTTTTAACTTTTACTGGCCAAAATCTCTGGTAAGTTTTTCCAGTAAATGCTAAGCCTATATGTGATGTGAAAGGTCGCTAAAGAATATTTCACATTTAACTTGGGCCTTTGATTATTGTTATTATTGTGGAATTTGAGTATGTTTGAGGCCAACACAGTTTAGGAAGAACTGAATTCTTGTTTTGAAAAATATTTATCTTTTACTCATATATATATGTGTCTTTTACTCATTACTGCTAACTGCTTAAGAAAACTGGTTATCAAATTTGTGGACTATAAGAATTAATCTTATATACAAAAAATAATTTTAAAAAATAATTTGTTACAGTAGCTTCCTTTAAAAGATACTCAAAGGATATTTCATTTCATAGTGTACATAGAAAAGGTGAAGCTTTTTGGGTTGTGTATGTGTGTACGTGTGTGTATGTGTGTGTGTCTTAGGCAGGGGGGTCCTTTTCTACACTCCCGACAGCTCTTGTCCCCAAACGCCCTACAACTCTCTTTCTAACCCAAGACCTACTGGCTCTTGTCTTTGTCCCATTTATTTATTTGATAAGATTTTCTGGGTGCTTACTGTATATTAGGCACTGTTCACTTTACTGTTGTTAGCTTCGTAGAGCATTTGTGTTTGGAAGAATCAAAGGACTTTTCTCTGCATTATCTTTGTGAAGCAATGTCATTAGTTGGTATAGAAGTAAAAACAGCTCATTGTGCCACTCAATTAAAATCCTGACAGACACTTATTTTTAGCCTCTGTGCTCTTCCAGGTACATTACCTATATTTTCTGTGTCGTTACAGGTATGCTGGAGCAATGGAAAGATTGCAGGCAGAGACTGAACTTATCAATAGGGTAAATAGTACTTACCTTGTGAGGCACAGGAGCAAAGAGTCAGGAGAATATGCCATTAGCATTAAGTAAGTAGGACAAGTACTTTTACAGAAATAGATTTCCTGTTCTAATTGCATAGACCATCTGACATGTATAACACTGAAGTTGAAAACCAAGGTTCTAATTACAGTAGAAATAATGCATCTATCCAGACAGTTCATTAATACTTGAAAATATCTTGTTAGAAAAACAGTACTTTGTGTTATAGGCTGCTAATTGGCATATTGCATTTCTTTCATAACATTGTATTTTGGTGACTTGATGTGTGTATGTTTTTAGTAAAATCTAAGAGTATAAATTACTAGATGTTGTTTCATTATGTTTTTCTGTATTCTCCATCGGAAGAATTGGGCATAATCAAACTGGGCATAATGATTGGTCAATCACTTCAAATGTTGGTTATATTTTCAACCAATCTAGTAAATATATTTTGTTAATTAGCTGTCACCGGGGTATTGGCACAGGTATATATTTTCTCTTCAGAATGAATTCCTATAATGTTATTGGGGTATGCCCTCTGGTAATTATTGATTTCCACTGATTAAAAACACATTTATATTCATAAGCTATTCATTGCCCACAGGTACAACAATGAAGCAAAGCACATCAAGATTTTAACAAGAGATGGCTTTTTTCACATTGCAGAAAATAGAAAATTTAAAAGTTTAATGGTAAGCATTGATTAGTTCTTTTCAATCTATGGTCCTTATTTTTCTCTTATTAGATAGGTCAGTTTAATTCTGTAGTTTCTTGGAAATTTTACTCCCTAAAAAGTTGTTTAAAGAGAATCATATTATAATTTTGCAGCAAATCCTGAAAATTCTAATTTTAAGAATTCCAATTGTTTTATGTTGCCCTAGTCATATTTTTCATTATAAACTAAGTTTGCCAGTTTTAGATACTATTTCAGAGTCTACACTATTTATGACTCAGAGTAATAGACCAATTCAAATATAACCAACTTTCAGTTATTAGTGTGAGTTTTGTCTTGTGTTTGATGAAACACAGCAAATGTTTAATACCATCTCTTTCCTCCTCTCCCTTCCTCTGCCTCTATATCTCCTCATTCAGGAAGAGGAAGGTATTTTAAATTATAACATAGAAAGTTGTAATTGGTGAAATACTTCCCACGTTTAGGTTCATTTCATGCAAACTGAAACATAAGTGTCAAATGAAAAAGCTGATATTTCTAGTATTTCATGCTATTTTAAATGATCTCTACTATGGTTTTCCTTCATTACCTTGGACAATTAAACATTAACACGGTAACATTTTTTAACATGCAATAATTGATATTTCACAGGAACTTTGTATTTAAATTGAAATAGCATATTGTGACCAAGTTGTTTTAAATGAACAGTGATTAATAGTATGTACAATTAAAAAATTACAACTTAATTTTATTAGTGTATAAGAATATAATGCATATATAATATAAACAGTGCAGATATGTCATTATATGTGCATTGCTGATAATAAAAAGTTCATATTTCCTTAAAAGTGATCTCAAGTTTGTTTCTCAAGTTTGAGAGAGTTTTTTGAGGTAATGAAGAATTTGGATATAGGACATCGAATGCATTTGTAGCACTCTGCTAAGTACTTTGAGTAACATTGGAGAAGGACCACTCACTGATTGAACTATCAATCAAATGATACATACTGCATCCTTCCGGAAAACATCTCAAAGCACTTTGCAAATGTTAACATGAACGTTATAACTGAGTGTATGAGAGCTTTACAAAGTAGGCCAGCTTGAAAGCCTTATCTAAAAATTTAGAACTGTTGTAAGACAGGAATCCGTGTTTTTTTGTTTCTTTGTTTTTTAAGATTTTATTGGGGAAGGGGAACAGGACTTTATTGGGGAACAATGTGTACTTCTAGGACTTTTCTCCTGTCAAGTTGTTGTCCTTTCAATCTTAGTTGTGGAGTGTACTGTTCAGCTTCAAGTTGTTGTCCTTTCAGTCTTAGTTGCGAAGGGCACAGCTCAGCTCCAGGTCCAGTTACCGTTGCTAGTTGCAGGGGCACAGCCCACCATCCCTTGCGGGAATCGAACCGGCAACCTTGTCGTTGAGAGGATGCGCTCCAACCAACTGAGCCATCAGGGAGCTCAGTGGCAGCTCAGCTCAAGGTGCCGTGTTCAATCTTAGTTGCAGGGGGCGCTGCCCACCATCCCTTGCAGGACTCGAGGAATTGGACTGGCAACCTTGTGGCTGAGAGCCCACTTGCCCATGTGGGAATCAAACCGGCAGCCTTTGGAGCTAGGAGCATGGAGCTCTAACTGTTGGAGCCACTGGGTCAGCCCCAGGAATCTGTGTTTTAAAGAAATGGAAGCATCTTGAGTTGAAAGAAAAGTAAGAAAGCTTCTCTGGACATAACTACTACGTTCCCAATCCAAAAGCTCAGGATGGACAGCAAGATCATGTCCTGGCAAATGTAAACTCTGTCAAATTGGTGACCAAGATCCAGGCATCCTCCCTGCTGGACGTGACTTACGAACAAGCAGGCTGTGCACAGAGAGAACTGGACCTGAGGAGGCTCTTCCTTAAATGCAAACCTAGGAGGGAGGTGGCGAGTGGAAGCACAAATAATGAATGACAGCCCCAGCTGAGACATGATAAAAGCATGCACAGGGGGTCTTCTCTTCACTGCAAGATACACCAGCTTGAGTTTGTACCTGCAAAACTTCCGTGGATGGTAATGAGGCTGCTTCGTGGTATTATCGTAAATACGAGGCTTTAAAAAAAGCTGTAGGGTCAAAGAAGACTGTAGCCTTGCCAACTTTGAAAGTAACAAAAGGAACTCCCATTAGGGGAGACAAAGAGGATGAAAGGAATAGTCACTGGAAAGGGCTGATCAATTCAGCTTTGTGTTACCTGGGTCCAGCTCAGGAACGTTCTTTAGCGCTAAGGTTAGAGGTGAAAAGCCCGTAATACCTCAATGACCTGGATTAGTGGACATAGATCCTGGAGTTGCTATCTGCATAAAAAGCACTAAAGACTCAGAATCCAAATAATTTATACCAGACAGGAGTGAAAGTTTCTGCACTGATGTTCTAGAAGTGGAATTAAAAGTGCTTGTCACAGAGCTAAAATAAGTTACCCTTATATGGTATGTGTAAAATATCAGAAATGCCACTGCTAGAGACATAGGCATATTATGTTTTCCTCCATATCTGGGGATCTTTTGTAAGGAAGTACATAGCACAGTGGATTAAAGGGAGGGGATTATGAATTAATAAGAAAACTACAATGAAATTACAAAATGTTAACCAAAGTATATACAGTCATACTGTGCAACTACGTTTCAGTCAATGACAAACCATGTGTACACGGTGGTCTCATAAAATTAAAATGGAGCAGAAAATTTTCTGTCACCTAGTGACATCATAGCCATCCTAACGTCCCAGGGCAATGCATTCCTCACGTGTCTGTGGTGAGGCGGGTGTAAACACGCCTACTGCAGTGCCAGTCGTGTACGTAGAAGGGTAGCACATACAGTTATGTACCGTACATAACACTTGATAGTGATAATAAATGACTGTGTTGCTGGTGTATGTGTTTACTGTTCTATTTCATTGTTATTTTAGATTGTACTCTTTATAACAAAATGTTTGCTGTAAAACAGTGCTCCGTGTTCTGCTGGCAGCAGCCTCATCCATACTGTGTCTTGATGGCATCATTTTCTCTTGTGCTTGATTTCATCTTGGCCATCTTGCTGATTGTGGGCCCTAACCATTGGCATGACGAAATCGCCCAAGGGCGCATTTCTCAGAACTAATCTGATCATTGAACGACTCATGACTATAACTGTAAAAAGGAAGAAAGACAAGGAACTGAAAAACCTCAGTCTTAGAAAAATACTTTTGTCAGGTTTAGTGAATGACAGTAAAAATCGTTGACGAGATAATCAAACTAGTCTGGAGCTGCCCTTGCTTTGTTTCTGTTCAGTCATTGAACACATTTTTATTGAGTCCTTACTGTGTGAAAAGGACTGTTTTTGCAGAATTCAAGAAAGACTCCACTGTTCTAAAAATACTTTGAAATTGTAAATCCGTCTGTACTAAGAACCTCACAAGGGTGCTGTCCTTTGAACCTAAAGTGGAAAATACTACATGGATACTTGATCAGAAAGGATGGCTCCTATCGGTAACCAGCCCCTTCTGAAGGAGAGTGAATAGGTGCCATAGCCTTCACTCTGGCAGTGCAGGGCTTCTCTAAACCAGGATCACACAAGTTCCAGCAGTTACCTTTTATCATGCTGGTGTCAAATAACACTGTTCTCATTATAAATAAATAGGGTCTGTGGTTTTGTTTCTTTGTAATAATTTGACATCCTCCCATCATTAGTGGTAAAGTTATATTTTTTTTACCTATGAAACTCATGAGGGCCTGGAATTAAATGTTAATTTGAAAAGGATGTAAACACAATCAAATTTCAGAACTTGTTATAAATTAGCCAGTTTCCCAAAGAGAAGATGGGGCCTTAGGTGGTTGTGACCTTAACTCTTTCCCTTGGGTTTCAATAGCTTGGTTAATCAAAATCTTTTTGTTTCTTAGTCATTAAGTTCAAATTCTAAATGAATTTCTGTATCCAGATTACAAGGCATTAATTTTGTTCTAATTTTCATGTATGCCAGACAATCCATATCCAAATGTTGTTTATAAATCATCTCCATTGCCTGTTTCCTTGGTAATTGGAATGACTGGCTCTCACTCATTATTTTTTAGAGAGACTTGAATTGTTGACACTGCTGTGTCAGTGTGAGATAAGGAAAGCTTAGCGATTTCTTTTGTTTAGAGTCTTCTTATTTACTGTAGTTCCTGAAGGTCAATGACTGCTAAAGCACGGGTGGATTGAGACTAAAATACAGAAGGCATAAGAGTATAAGTTGGAAATGATCCACAGTGACACTATTTAATTCTACCCAGTTAGAAACATGTAGGAAGATTTACCTTCATAAAACTGTAAAAATGGAACTAAAATATCTTCCATGCTTAATGAAGCGATAAAAAAGTGTTTTGCAGCTTACTAATTCACATGACTCTACGCCTTGGAAAAGTCATTTTTGTCTTTCATAAAATGGGGTGGTGGGTAGGTATTAAATGGTCCCCAACTCCTTTTCAGTATGATGATTCTAGGGTGTCTAGCCAACTTCACATAAACTTGAATTCATACAAACTCATAATACATAAAATCCATATTACCTATAACAAAATTACATCGAAGTTCAAAGTTATTGGCTTCTAATTCTTTCAAGTTTATTTTTGTATTTTTGATAAAGAAAAAAATACATTTTACTCAGCTTAAATAATATTCCTTACAGGACAATTCTCTGGTATCATTTGCATCAGCCACACAGTATACAGATGTACAGTCCTTTGAGACCTTACAAAATTTTGTTTTTTAAAATAAATTAATAATATTGGTCTCTGGAATTTAATTCCAAACCTTGCCTTTGTAAACTGTGTTCAAAATCACTGTAATACAAATGCCATATTCTGATCATTGAAGTCATTTTGAGGATGTAAACTTTTATCTGGTGTTTTGTCTCTCTCTTTTTTTTCAAGTTGTTCAGATCCCAAATTCCTTTGCTTCATCAAGGATCCCCATAATCTAGGTCCAGGGAAGGAAGAAATACTCTTTTTTTAAGTTATACATATAATGTGTGTAAAAGTCTAGCATCTCAGGTCTAAGCAAACAAAGTTCCTGGTACATTATGGACGCTTAGCAAATGCGCCTTCCCTTTTGCCTCCCTTTCTGTGAACTTACTTTCACCAGGTACTGTTTGCTGGTAGTGTGATATAGTTAAGAGCAAACCTTTGGAGACAGACACAGCCCTTGACTTCCCTGAGCCTGGGTATCAAAGGGACAAGGCCTATCTCTTGTCTCTTGTGTGAAGATTGGGAGAAACTATATAAAAGATCTGGTACATGAGAGCATGGGAGCTGTTTTGATATTCACATGAATCAAGTACTTTATACATCCTTGACTATAGTCAGTGAAATGGTTTGCTATCTCCATTTTACAGATGAAGGAGTTGACAGTGTTCCATTTGCTTTATTCAATGAGTCAGCCCCTCCATGCTCCTTTTTGTTTATGAATGTGGTCTGTGTCAACTTGTGTCTGTTCCCAAACTGACTGCTCTACTTAAAATAATACTTTCCTCTATCCTGGTTTTTGAAATTTCACCTGTTCTTCAGTTTAAGCCAAGCTATCTGCATAATGAAATATCCCCTCATGCTCCCCAATGGACTCCCAAAAGAAGTTCTCTCTCTTGCCTTTGAATTCTCATAACCCCTCACTCTCCTTCAAGGATGAGAACTCCTAGTTATCTTGTGACCCCTGAAACTTCCCACACAATAAATTCCACAACTCATTAAGTTTGGTCATAAATGATTAATAAAGCATTGATGAATCTCTTTTTCTTCTTTTAGGTGATTTTTTGCCCACTTCATTTTTGGGGGGAACTTTTAACATAAGCACTGAATGGAGGTGTTAAGCTGATATCAGTGTGGTTTTTTAAAAGAAATGAGTTGGTTTTACACTGTTTGTAAACAATAGTGCTATAATAGAAGCACAAAATAATTAGGTTAAAAGTGATTTTACTTTCAGGTATTTGTAAGCAGCATTATATCTACAGTGCTCATCTAATAATAATATACATTGTTTTCATTATGAATTAGTTATTACTTAATTTCTATTTAAAGTAGAGGGATTCAGATTTGTGCAAAATCTATGAAACCAACATCTCAAAAGAAATTTCCTGAAATTTTAGTGTGAAAGATGGTGGGAGGTTATTATATTAGGCTTGGATGTATTTAAGGCAAATTAAGTGTTAGAGAAAGTTGGAAAGAACCATGTTATTGACCTCTAAGTACCAGAGGACATGCAGAGCTATGAGATAGTCATTAACACGTCATCGTAAGCCAGAAACTATGTCAACTAGCATTTGTGGTTTATCAACTTTGGATTAGCCTGGTAAAGGACCTTTAGAATCAAGTTTGTTTTTCTGCGATGTTGCAAGAACATGCAGGAAACTAGAAATTGCTATATATTCAGCAAACAGCTGTTCCCTTTATTTTTGTTTAGAAAGGCAAGTATTTCATAAATAAGAACAATAATTACTGTCCTGAATTTGAGGTTTAATATGGTTTCTTTTCATTTACCACATCCGACTAAGGCCTAGCAGGATGTTCTCTATCCATGAATAACAATAAGGGTAACTCACATTACAAACAGCCCGAGTAACAAGGACAGTTACTACATTGTTTCCCCAAAAATAAGACCTAGCCTGACAATCAGCTCTAATACATCTTTTGGAGCAAAAATTAATACAAGACCTAGTTTTATTTTACTATAATCTAAGACCCGGTCTTATATAAGACCAGGTCTTGTATTAATTTTTGCTTCAAAAGACGCATTAGAGCTGATTGTCCAGCTAGGTCTTACTTTTGTGGAAACAGGGTAGGTAGGTGTCATGTACATTCACGCAGCAGGGAGCAATTATTATTTGCTTACTCTTCCATATGCGTATGGAAATTTTAGCATTAAATCAGTCATCCTTATATGTATAGCATTATGTCAAGGAGTTCATATGTTTGAGAGCAGAACTCTCTTTATCAAAAATGATCTTTTATATATTTTTTTATAGGAACTTGTGGAGTATTACAAGCATCATTCTCTTAAAGAAGGGTTCAGAACCTTAGATACAACTCTACAGTTTCCATACAAGGAGCCAGAACATTCAACTGGACAGAGGGGTAATAGAGCAGGCAACAGCTGTGAGTATTGTAATTTAGAATACAATTTGCTGTCACTTAAGGATTGGAGGCACAATAATATTAAACATCTTTATTCCAAAATTTGAAATATAACCAATTAATATGCTAATGAATTTAGCAAGGAATTTTTCTAGCTAAGCAGAATTAGACGGACCAACTGGTTTATGAACGTGTCGAGATATGATTCTTTGGGCCAAATTAAAAATCATCTTTGTGTTCAGAAATTCATCAGAAATGTAAAGGATATATTAACACGTAAGTTTTGAAATTTTCACTGACTTCTGTATTAGCCAAAATCTCTAACTTACACATGTTGGTGGTCATCATGCCATTTGACTTCACAGTATTTAAGCAAGGCTAGTGCACAGCTGGCCATCTAGCTTACTATCCCAAGCCTGCTTATGGTTCTATTTCAATGATTGCTTTTTGAATTTTTAACTGACTAAATCATGTTTCCTCTGACACCAGTATTTCTAAAAGTATACATTAGCCACTTTATTTCAGAATGAGCACTGTGCCACAACTATTCACCAAAGATTTACACACAAACCAAAAGCATGTTATAGTTTGAGTGAGAGTTCAAGTCAAAAACTTTTTTCTCATCACTGTTTAATGTCATATCATCTTCTGGGAAGTAGATATTGCATGTAAAGAGAACATCATGATGAAAAATGTTGTGAATAAAGTGTGATTTCATTCTCTTATTTTGATAACTTTTTTTTTTAATAAAACTGTTTGGAGGAGAAATGACTATGAATTCAACTTTATTACTCTTAGAATCCTTAGCCTAAGCAAAACTAGAATACCTAGAGGTATTTCAAAAAAGAATGTCTATCAGTGTAATGTAACTTGAACTTTTTTCCCCCATAAAAGCAGAAACTGGAAAGGAAACAGGTAATGCTCAGGGCCCAAACAACATCAGTAAAATTTCATACACTTCATATAAGTAAATATACAAGTAATTTGTCACATCAACTGACAGGTTTGTGTTTTTTTTATTTGAATAACTTAATAGCTGTTCTCTTCACAAAAATCGGTGATAAATGACCAAGCTTGTGCAGTGAAAGTAGTCAGAGCACACTTTGTGTTGAAACTTTAAACACCTATTCAAAATTATCTATTTTTTTAGCCCAATGTTACCCAATTTCTTAGATTATCATTTAAGTTGAGGAGTTTTACATTTTTAAATAGGGTGATCAGGGAAGATATTGCTCCTAAAGTGACCGGAAGAAGTAAGGGAGTGAATTAGTATTTCAGTCAGCCATAATTGCATAAGGTTTACACTCCAAGGTTATTCAATCATTACCATGTAACAGGATTATAATCTTAGGTGGAATTTGTGGCACTGTCTCAATGTTTTATTAACTTGATGTTGACTTTGTATAAAATAGGTATTTTCGCCAACACTGGGTATTTTATAAACAGAAAGTACAATGAGTATTGTATATAACACTAAGAATAAATGAGGTGTTATATAGAAACTATTCAGCATGGTACCAGCACACGTAAAACTCAGTGAAGGACAACTGCTACCACCACTTAAATCATTTCAATTTTTACTACTGCCACGACTAGTAACTCCTAACACAGAAAACATGGTCTTGTATTTGTAAGAGCTGACTAAAATATTACTGATTTTAACTCACAGCAATGTATATCTTTGCTTTTATGACTTTTTAAATATGCCTTGCTTATTTTATACCAAGCTCTGATTAAGGATTAACCCTTAATTAAAACATAGCTCCAATTTTTCCGCATGCTGTACTTCTCAGGCAGTGATAAGGCGGAAATGCTCCATCTTCTGCCTGGAAAGAGTGTTCAGGATATCTTTATTGTCCTTACCTCTGGTTCATAGCTCCAGGTATGCTGCTAAATGTCATCTAAAAATAACTTGGCCAAGAAATCTTCCCTGGGGAGACTGGATTGGATGCTGACGCGGGGTACTGGCATCTCCATTACTTCTAAGAGGCTTCGGAGGAAGTAGAACCGGCAGGCTAAAAGCCTAGTACCACCCTGTGTTTTGGGTAGAAATTGAGATTGAAGTTCCAACTCCTGAAATCTGCTTTTATTACTATTTCTTTCTTAAATAATAGTCCCCTTGGGGAAAAAAAAAGTCCCAGGGCTTTGTAGACGAGGCTATTTGCTTCCGTATAGTCCAGGTCAGAATTTTCTTGGGCAGATTACCAACGCTTTTTCAGGTTTGTGATATGTGATATGATTATGACAGAACTCGCTCACAAATGCAAACTGACATATAAAAATATATCAATTAGAATTAAATAGTAGTCCAGAGTATCAAGCAAGGAGCATAGCAGTTCTAGGTTAGGAGCCCATAGGCAGCAAGGCTCTTTCCCCAGCGTTAGGAGAGCTTATTTTTGCCTTTGGGTTGACTTAGGAGTGTTTCCCAGAGACGATAAGGAGAGAAAGAAGGAGGAGAGGCCAAAGAGAAAACTCAGGCATAGCAGTGAGCTGTTGTGCTTCCCTAGAAACGGCAAGGACTCTATCCCTGGAGGACGTTCTGGCCTGTTCTTTGGATCCCTGTAAGAACCCCCTTTACTGATTCAGGTGTACCTGTGGGCTCCTGTATTTGAAGGGCACTGCATTGACCTTTTTGCCTTTCTTGCTCTGCAAGGAGCACTTAATTATTTTCAGATCTGCTGCTGAGTAACTGTCTGACCTCAGGCAAGTCCCTTAACTTGTCTGGACCTCAGTTTTTTCAACTGATGAATAAGGAATGAGATTAGATATGTTATTATATTCTTTTCAAGATAGCATCTTAGATTTCTTTCTTTGTATGCATGAGAGAAAGAAGTAAAGTAGAATGTTAATAGACCAATTACACTAGGAAAAGTTGCACAATTAGCTCTTTCTTTTATTTTTTTGGTCTTAAAAAAACTTTCACCTTTTATTTGTTGTTTTTGAACAGTTTGCTTTTTCAGTAAACGTTATTATCTCTTCACACTCATAGAGCACATTTTCACATTACCGACAAAATGATCTTTTAATAGAAACTTCCCTACATTCTGTATACTTCTATTATGGGATTTATCACACAGCTATGTACAGTAGAGACCCTACTGTTCCACAAAACATTCTTCTTTTCATCATTAACACGCAGAGGGCAGCTCTTAATGCCAAGCACTGAGAAGGTGCTTTACTTACATTTTCTCGTTTAATCTTGACAACAACCCCATGATGAAGGGATGATTTTAATCTCTGTACTACAGATAAGGAAGCTGATATATGGTGAAGCTCTATAATCTGCTTGTGTTGATTCAAGGAAGGAATGTCAGGAATTGGATGTTAACCCAGGCCTAGATCTACTCCCAGACATGGTTTGAGCTTGTTTAGAAAAATATGACATGGTTACATTCCTCTTTCAATTTCTGCTTTGAGGGAACCAACTCTTTATGTAGTGGTGTGTGTGTGTGAGGGGGGGGGGAGAGATTGGGTGTCAGTTTATAAACGAGAGCACACATTTAAACTTCATTGCACAATTAGCTATTGCATGACCCATAAGCAGACCTCAAATATTTTCCCAAGTTCTTATTTATGGAAAATTAGTTGGACCGCAGTGTAGAGACGGCTAATTAAAAAAAATGTTGGTTATCATTATATTTAGATAATCTCAAAGTATCTTCTCACAAGAACAATTAATCACAAAAGGAAAGATAGAAAAAACTGAAGTGATCAGAGTTAATGTCACCAGTAATGGGACAAATAGATATCAAGTACCCCCTAATGTGATTCCCTAAGAAGAACACACCACCACTTTGATGATATTCCTGTTCCACAAATACATATTTGGAGTGTAATCATGAGGAAACATCAGACAAACCAAAATTGAAGGACATTCTACAAAATAATTGGCATATCCTGTTCAAAAGTGTCAGTGTCATGAAAGACAAAGAAAGACTGAGGAACTATTTCAGATTAAATGAGACCTAAGACACATGACAACTACATGCAGCATGTGATCCTGGATTGAATCCTGAACCAGAAGCATGTCCCTTTTTGCTATAAGGGACATGCGTGGGACAATTAAGTTTTGAAGAAGTTTCTAGATTAAGTAATAGTAATTTTTGCTTTTGATAATTGCACTATGATTATAAAAAAGAAAATTTTTAGGAATTTTTCTAAATTTTGCATTTATTTTTAGGAATTATACACGGAACTATTTAGAGATAAAGGGCATTATGCCTGCAACACATTCTAAAACGGTTCAGGAAAGAAAACACAGAAACTGATAATGCAAACATAGTAAAATGTTAATATTTGAGGAGTTTAAGTATATGGGAATTTTTTGTACTATCTTTGCTACTTTTCTGTAAGTCCGAATTATTTCAGGATTAAAAATTTTAAGATTTGGCGATGATCCCATTAATCAAATAGGTCTGACAGAACTGGGAGAAAAGGGCAGCACCCTCCTTTTTCATGTAATCTGGGTGCAGGGGTTGCTGAGTGCACTGATTTGGGGGTATGTAGAGCACTGAGTAGGTCATATTTGAAACCATCTGTTCCTTACCTGTGACCACATTGTATTTGCTTATTTATTCATTCATTCTTTTATTCAACAAATATTTATTCAATGCTTGCCATGTGCCAGGCTCTGTGCTAGATGCTAGAGTTATTATAGTGAATAAGACAACCCAGTGGACAGGAACGAAAGTAAAACAAGTAATTTCATAAAGGATCACAAATTCTAATAAGTCTTGTGAAGGGTGACAGGTGTCATAACAAGAGGGCCTATTTAACCTGTCGGGCCAGGGAAGGACATTTTGTTGAAACATAAAAGATCTAGGTGGGCTGGCAGGGTGTAGGGTAGTGGAGAGTAGGGAAAACTCCACAGTGAAGAAGAAGCTTGTGTGACGGACCTTAAACAGGAAGGAACTTTATATATTTAAGGAATTGGAGTGAGGTAAATGTGTTTGTAGCATAGTGAATGGATCTATTGATATTCTATGCAGTAGAACTATAGTGAAGCTTTATAAGCTGAAAATGACATGAACCGATTTACATCGTTTAAAAGCTCACTGGCTACTGTGGGAGGAGTGGCTTGGAGGGGGGCATGGACAGAAAAGAGAGGAGTTAGGAAGCTATTACAGATGTCCATGGGAGGCATGATGGTGGTTTGGACAAAAGTTGAATAGTGACAGTGGAGTGGGACAGTGGGCAGATTTGAATATATTCTGGAGCCTGAATTGATTGGCTAAAGGAGTTGGGGTAGAAGTAGTACAAGTTTGATACACAAGTATTTGCCTTGGATAACTGGCAAATAGTGAAACCACTGACTGACCAGGAAAGAAAAGAGGTATAACAGGTATAGAGAGAAGGTGATACATTCAATTTTGCACAAAATTTGAGGTACCTGTGCATACTCAATGGTTCAGCGGGCAGTTGCCACCAAGAAGAGAGGTCTGGGTTGAAGAGAGAGTTTTATGAAGCATTAATACTTCATTTCATATGATATATAGAACATAGTATAATTTCTGTATAGGTTTAATTATTTCTTTTGGTGTATTTTTCCTAGAAGCCCTAGGAACCAGCCTCCTTTGTTTCTTGTCCTCAAATTGCACTTTGCACAATGCCTTTCATGAAACAGGGGTGCAGAAAGGTCAAATAAGTGAAGTCAGAACCTAAGGTCCATGGGAGAGACAAAGCAGGTATTGAAGGGCTATGTGGATTTGATATTTGAAAAAGCATGGAAAGATGGGTGAGTTTGCAAGCAAAATATAGATCAGCATGTTCCTTTTGGTGTGGTGACGAATATTATAGTAATTCTTCAAAATCTGACAAAGGCTTGCTGGATCATTGGGACCGTAAAAATGACCTTGAAGGAAAAAGTAAAAGCCCGAGCCAGCATCTGGGCTGCTCTCTCTGGTGGGGTCTCTTTTCCTTCTGCACCAGTATCCACGTTATTCTGTTGGCCATCTCACAAGGTGCTTAGCTTCATTTTAGCCAGTGTTTTAGAAACTTAGACTTGGAGGATTTGTATCATTTATGTTTATTTATTTCAATGTAACATAATATAGCTTTTTTATTTCTGACAATTCCTGAAAAATCCTGATATGCTTTACCACTATTTATTAGTTTTATTACAGCATAAAAATGGATAATATTTATTACCTCCTTTATACAAACTCCTCAAACATCTGCTTAATTTAGTTTTTACCTTCTCACCCTTGTAATTCAACATACCTATGTTCATCTACCCTTATTTTCTGACCTCCCTATCTTATCCTCAGCGTTTTGTCATCTTTTTCCTTAGTCATTTGGCATTTGGGTTTGAGTTGGTCTAATTTTATTGTGATAATTTAATATTTGTTTTAATCTCATTGTATTAGTTTCCCAGGGCTACCATAAAAATTACCACACACTGGGTGGCTTAAAACAACAGAAATTTACTCTCTCAAGTTCTGGAGGCCAGAAGTCTGAAATCAAGGTGTTGGCAGGGCTGGTTGCTTCTGGAGGCGCTGAGAGGGAATCCATTCCATGCCTCTCTCCCAGCTTCTGGATGGCTGCTAGCTATCCCCTGCAGTCCTTGGCTTGTAGATGTATCACTCCAATCTCTGGTCTTCGTATTACCTTCTCCTTTGTGTATCATCTCGCTTTCTCTTCTCTTATAAAGAAACTTGTCATTACATTTAGAGCCCACCCTAATATTGGATGATCTCTCATCTTGGGATCCTTAACTTACATCTGCTAAGAAATTTTTTCCAAATAAGGTCATGTTCACAGGATTTGCGTGGACATATCTTGGGGGGGGGGTACCATTCAACTCACTACAATCTTAGTATTAATTCTAAATATTTCCATACTTATCCTAATTTATTTCACTCTTTATAACTTAGAGTTATAAGAGGACATCGTTCTTCCAGAAAACGATAGACTTCTGTAGATTACTGCTGGGCAGTGAATGTACAAGGATCCCTGTATTGATGGTGGTACCATCGGTCCAATTGCCAGATACAGAGGGTGCCAAAAAAAAGTACACACATTTTTAGAAAGGAAAAAAAACTATTAAAATTGTAATACTCAATATATACCAATAGCAAAAGGTGCTCAAAGTGGTTACCATCAGTGTCCAGACACTTCTGATTATGCTTGAGCAACGTTGACCAAAGTGTCCACTTGTATACCAGGGGTGTCCACTTGGCACCCCTGGTATTTTTACTAACAGCTTTTTATTACGTAAATGAGTGTGAACACATGTAGTTGTTACAACTTAAAGCTGAGCGTTAGGTAATGTCTATCCCAAACAATAATTAGCAAATGCATGTAATGGAAAATCAAGTGGTAGTTCAAAAGTACTGTGTGATTTGATAACCAGTACCTCAGGAAGAGGGCTGATTGGGCTTGGTCTTTGCTGTGTACAAATTTCAAACATTACTGAAAATTGAATAGATGTTCATTTGCTCATGAACAGAAAGAAGTAATCTGATCAAGGCAGAGCTTATCAGTTTAAGGAAGTGCTTAATTAGCCTTGACAACAAAAGTATAGGCATCAGATATCAATTCATTCATACTTTTCTATTCTACTGTAAACACTGTGTTCTTTTTTTAAGTTGACATACTTCTGTGTTCTGTGGCTCTCTCTTCTTGTTTAAGTCTCA
Organism: Rhinolophus hipposideros; assembly: GCF_964194185.1. NCBI lineage: Eukaryota > Metazoa > Chordata > Mammalia > Chiroptera > Rhinolophidae > Rhinolophus > Rhinolophus hipposideros. The sequence continues at coordinate 15,255,013 of NC_138065.1, forward strand.
GAACTGAATAATATTCACTAATGATTTGCCAATCAGTTGATTATGACTATGCTGATAGCTTCTATTTCCAATTTATTTATTTAACAGATAATTTCTGTTTCGATTAGAGAATGTTGGTACTTCGGGTTTTGTTTAACGTGAAAATAGTTCACTATATTCTTAATAGTCCCTAATAAGAAACATGAAGTCATTAAACTATGGGCCACTTACTTGCTTACGTTCCATGACTATTAGCCTGATTGCATGCCAGGTACCATACATGTAAGAAATGACCAGCGAGCCCTGCCTGCATATGGTGGCCTCTACGAGCAAGGTTCTCCTTTGTCTGTGCTAATAGGAGTTAAAAGTGTCTGAGGAAGGAAGTTAGGCCCTTAACTTAAAGCATGCAGTTTGCAACTGATTATTTCAATGAAAAAGATCTCAACATTAATTTAATATTGTCTCAGTGAGTACAAACATGAATAAAAGAGTTCTTTCTCTCAAGAAGCTTCCCCAAAATACCAGGCCGACTGTCTGATATTAGGTGGTGAAGGGAATATTAGGCTAGGAAGAGACAGGGCCAAGAGATAATTTCTCAACATTCGCATTTGAATGTCACTGTTACTTGGCTGTTTTAATTCCATTCCAGGATATGCTACTGTAATCTTATATTATGATGTCTTGATATAGTAGGAATTTGGTGAAGAAAACATGCATCTGTATACATGCGTAAAAATAGGTGGATGTATTCTCAGTATGGATATAAAGATGTTTTGCAGGTTAAACCATTCTGCAAAGTATTTTTATCAAATACCTTGTTCTGACATTGCTTACATCTAGATTTAAATCCATACTTTCCTAAGGACACACGTTATCTGATACTCTTATCTCCATAGGTGCCAGGCCATTTAAATGCTATGCTGCCAGCCAGTGAGAATTAAGGACCCGAAGGCAGTGAAAATTGATGTGCAGAGAGAGTGGCAACAATAAGTCAAGTTACAATGTGTAGAAAAGTAGAAAGCATCCCTAACAATCCTTAAAATGTTTGGCTGAGAGCTATCCACTGGGTGGCAGGAGAAACTGATTAACCTTCTACCTCTAAGATTTCTCAGGCATACAGTATGGTTAATGCCAGGAGACCTACAGTATTTAATAGCTGTTCAACATCTCAGAAAAAATTACAGTTATTGTAAGAATATCATTGATAGATTATGGCTCTCAGGGATCCTGGGGAATAAAACCTGAGCATATCTCACATCCTTTCCTGTGTGTTGTGCCGACTTGTGTTGGAAGTCTTATTGAGCAGTTAAGTGAGCAAAAGATGAGCTAAGCAAATAGGAGGAGGAGACCTAAAGAGCTGGCAGAATTAAATATCCTACTGAGATACATGTCCATTCAGCAGCTTCAGTTGCTTAGCACTGGGCCTGATATTTCAGGGGGTGGGGGTGCAGGCACAATAGAAGAGCTGGCCCCTACTCTCCAGAATCAATGACTGACTGGAGATATAACACAAGAACACGTGCAGTAATTAAACAGCAGAGTCAGGGAGTGTCATGATGTAAGTGCAAAATCAGTGGCTAGAAAGAACAGAGAAAGGGGCATGTGTCTGGATTGGTCATGGAAGGTTCATGGAAGGGGCCTAGGCTGAACTTTGGAGACAAGGATGTTAAGGTTATCAGGAGAGGTGAAGGAACAGCATTCCAGAATGAGCAGAAGTTTTGAGTTGAAAATGAAACTGATAGCTTGGGTGCACGAGGGGGTTGGTATTAGGAAATTGGTCTGGGTGAAAAGAATTTGTACAGGAAAATGATGGCAGATATGGTTAGAAAGGCAGGTTGTGGCCAGAGTATGAATTGTCATGGAATTCAGGTCAGGAGATTGGACTTCTTAATTTAGGGAAAAGAATAATGAATCTATATTTACAGTGAATAGCTGAGAGGAGTATTTAGAATAGAATGGAAAGAAAGCTGAAAGCACAGAAAGCCAATTGGGAAACACAATACCCTGAATTTGCAAGGATGGTTTGCAAGAGAACACGGAAGTCATTAAAAAAAAAACCCAGAAATGTTAGAGGTTGAGCTAGATCACAGGGAGGAAGTTTTGCTTCAGAATGAGTTTGGTTTCAGATAAGTTAAATCAGAGATAATAGTTGCACCTCCCGGCAGGGTCCTGAAGTCACAGACTGGAATGCAGGTGAGGGGGCCAAGGCATATCCAAGAATCTGTTCCATTCTTTGCGGGAAATGTTCAGTAGAGGGAAGCCAGCAGAGGAAGCAAGGGCCAATCAGAGGGAAATGACTTCCATTTAGTTAACATTATAATATTTTAGATAAGATTAAAGAAGATTTGAAATGTAGCTTCTTGACATGAATACAAATGCTTGTAAGGCTTTTAGGGTTAAAGAAGGCTTTTAGGGTGGCTCACAGATACTATGTATTTGAAACAGATTTAAGTCCTTTGGTGAGGCAGTACCCATATTACCTCAGGAATGTTAGGTATTTTAAGATTACAGAGAGATTATCTGATCTAATATATCTACCTATTGTTGAGATTGTTTAAATTGCATTTAATTGTGCTTCCATTGATTTTTTTTATTTCTTCCTTCTAGAGCTAACTTATCTCTTGTTATACTCCAGACTCTTAGTTTACAATACCTTCATTAGAAATTATAAAAGAAGAAATGGTCTTCTCTTAATACTTTATGGATAAAATAGTCCCAGAGAGAGAATCAAGGATGGACACATAGAAAACAGTTCAAGGAGAAAATTCTAATACCTGCTAGAAGTAATGTATAGAATGAGAGTTTCTAATTTAATTTCTCACAGATATAGGATAGGAATCTCTCACCAGCTTTTCTGCCACTAATAGGTGTGTGCCATTTTTCTTATTAAATTAGAGATGGCATCCTGTCCTCTCTCTAGTAGTGGGTATATCATGAACTCAAGGAAATGAAAAGATACCAGTTATATTGTATGGCAATAAAGGAATTGGACAGATTGTAAAATTAGTTGTAATACCGTGTTTCCCCGAAAATAAAACCAAGGCAGGCAATCAGCTCTAATGCGTCTTTTGGAGCAAAAATTAATATGACTTGGTATATTATATTATATTATATTATATTATATTATATTATATTATACTATACCCAGTCTTATACTGTAGTAAAATAAGACCAGGTCTTATATTAATTTTTGCTCCAAAAGACACTTTAGAGCTGATTGTTAGGCTAGGTCTTATTTTTGGGGAAATACGGTACATGTACCACTGCATTTAAAAAAAAAACGTAATGTGGAATGTGCAATAGATTGGGAAAGAACCCTGATTATCAACAAAGATATTCTTCAGAGTAGGTTAAAAATATGTGAGGCTTTGTGAGAAAAGTATTGTGAGTGTGCCCGTGCATATTTAAGGGCTCCAAAGTCTGTGGTTCCAGAAACAACTGAACCCCCTCCAGTTCCCTTGGCCAGTCTACTTGGTTGGTGTCTGGAAATCCCCTATTCTTAGGATCTCTAGAACCCCTTCCTGACAAGAGTGTTAACTTTGAAAGAATCTGTGGCTCTCAAATCAATCAGAGACCTGAAAAGAAGCAGCAGCTGTTGGAAGATTGTACGGACTCACTCCCAGTTTACTTAGCCCACTTTCACTTCATCCTTGGTTATAGAAAGCTTTTTGGTACAGTTTAGATTAGGCCCACGTACAAGTAACAGAAACCGCAAAACCATTGGCTTAAAGAGGATAGACATTTGTTTCTCTTTCCCATGAAATCCTGAGAGTAGTCAGTACAGAGCTGTGGAGAAGAGCAGGTCATCTCTGTTCCACAAAAGCTTCGATAACCCAGATTCCTTCAAGCCCATGCGCATCCTTAAGATGATGCCTGCCTTCTCATGGACCAAGATGGTAGCTCTTATATGCCAGACAACAGGATAGATTAAAGAACTAAAAAGGGGTGGGGTCGGGGGGGTTGGCAAAGGCATGTGGCAGCTGCCTTGCCAGAAAAGGTACCAGAAGCTTCCTTATGATACTTTTGCTTCTATCCCAGTGGCGAGAACTTGGTCATATAGCTGCACCACCTCTAAGAAGGCTGGGAAATGTAGTCTTGCTTCCAGGCAAACACAGTCCAACCAAACAATCAATTACATGGGCAAATGGGATAATAAATATTGGGAGAACGTTTATAACCACACCTTCCTCTTCCATTGTATCAGCAGGCAGAGCGCTGTGACCAACGGCCTGACACAGAGAAGTTGTGGCAAAACGGTTAGCGGTGGAGGGCCTAGACCCTGGTGTCACACAGCCTGGGATTCAATCTAGGATCCTCTCAAATACAAAGGGGGAATTGTATCAGTACCTTCCTCTTTAAGCTGTTGTGATTAATGAAATACTGAATATAGAACACTGAGCATGGCATCTAACACCTCAGAACCATTTGACAAACGTTAGCTCTTATTATTAAAAGTAAAATGAAAAGCTTTTGGACGTCCAAGTGCACATAACTTCTCTCTACATTCCTACAATTTGGAGGCTATATTTACTTTCTTACTTGCTTTTCCAGATATGATAAGCTGCAGAGTGGTTTATGTTTTATTTCTGGAAATAAGCATGTGCATGTTTGGTTGGGGAGTAGCGTGATTCTTAACAAATCATTTGAGTGATTTTCTTGAATTTTCGATGAGCTCCACATGTTTCATTGGTACCACCCTGCAGACGCTTATCTTCCTTTTTTATATCAGTTTGATTTAAGCATGTTTTACATTAGTGGGAATTGTGCATCACATTAAGAGGAGAAGCCCATCCTTGGACGGGAGGGGTTCAAAGGTTGCCACAAGGAGTGGGTATGCTGTGTTCACCTGCAAAGCGACAGGCAACTCTGGAATGCAGAACTAATGTGAATCAAAACGTAAAAGTTTGGCTTGCTCTTCGTTGAGAAATGGTGGTAGGAGAGAAGTGGGTGACAGCGAAGCTTGATATTGCAACTTTAATGTGACAATTTTCTTAATGATTATAGACAACAAAATAGCTGTGTTGAGATGTTTTTTTTTGCCGATACCTAAATGTTCTTTTGCTTCTCTCTTTTTCTTTCTCTCTCTAAGCCCCTTCTTTGTTCTGTGGGTTTTCTTTTGTAACTCCTCCAGACTACAGCTTTGTTCCCCCTTCTACTCCTTTCTGGTCAGGTACTGCTTTACTGCTTTTATATGTCTTTTCAACTTGCTGCTGTTTGCAAATGAAATATTTTGACTTCTGTGTATGGCTTCTCATGTAGAAACATCTCCTCACGAATAGTCCCTTGAGTCACATTCCCACCATGCACTTTCCTCTCCTATGTCATAAAGTCACTGTTTGTCATGACATTTCACTCCTCTGTTTATGTGTATGCTCATGCTATATATTCCAGTGAGACGTTTTCTATTTTATCTGTTGGGGAGAGGTAGGAAAAGGATGGGGCCTGAAAGTATAAAGGGGGACGTGAAGCACCCTGTGAAATCACTAGTTTTCTTGAGGGTCAGACATTTTAGTTGAGAAAAGTCAGTGTTTCTGTATTTCCATTAAGAAAATAAATAGAACCAAAATCCCAACTTTGTCTTCAAATACAAGAGTAAAATTCAGTACATATTGCTTGAAAGGAAGAGTGTGCCCATAAGTTTGTGCATGGGCATTTTGGTCTTGATTTTTGTCATTGACTAGAGAATTTAATGGTTGTTTATGTGACATGTAGGGGAGTACATTATGGCTAGATAAATTTTGTTTCCTTACAGATTTTAAAAATTAACTTGTAAGTTCCAATGGAATCTTAGCACTCAAGAAAAATATAAGTTCCCAATTGGAACAATTTAGAACTTGAAGGACCTTAGAAATCATCTCGTCTGGACCTTTCATTTTATAGATGAGAAAAACGTGGCCTAGAGGAGTTAAGAGACCTGTGCAGGGCCTCACAGTTAAGCTGGTGGCTGGGTTTTTCCATCACAGTTATATTTTTATGTGCAACCACTCTAAAAGTAGTGCCCTGGTAAGGGGATGGCATTCAGTAAGAAAACTATTAAAGTGGGTTTTGTCTGAACAGTAAAATAAAATGGCCTATTTTTACTCCCTTTACAGTTCTGAAATGTACAGCATTGCGATTTGTTTATCTTATGATCGACACCTGGAGACTAAAAAAATTTCTGTCACTGCAAAGCCACAAATAATAGGCCAGAGATCTCTGTCTCCAAGTGGGCAGGCTCTGCCAGGGTAACAGAGGTTGTAATTGCAGCTGCTTGGGCACTGGGAACTGTTAAAAGTACAGATGGATGGTGTTTCCCATTTGTTTCTTTTTCTTATACTTAAGTTCCTCCACCATTTAAGGTTTATAAAGTCCCACCAATCCCATGTGAGTGATTCTCAGAATCACTGAACATATCATTGAAAATACTTTATAACCCTAAAGAGCAACAGGTAGAGAAGTTAATATAAAATGTGGTCTAAAACACTAGAGACAAACAAACATACAGCCTGAATGGAGTTTTGCTTTTAAGACGGGGCAGGTGAGGGCAGGGAGTAAGTCAAGTACTCTCCTTCCATTAAACATATATATATATATATATCTGAATATTGAAGATGACTACCCTGACATCTTATTTTTGATTACATACTTCAGTAAAGATTTTTTATAAGGCAGTATTTGTTTGAAAGAAAAAAATAAATGGTGTTTGTGTGTTCTTTATGTGAAACCTAATTTCAGCACTTTCACATAAGTAAAATTATACATAAAACAACAACTGAGTTCATCCCCGAATAGTTTTAACAAAGAAAGGCTGGCTGGATGAGGAAGTACCGTTTAACTAGAAATGATGACATAGTGCCAACGGGAGACTTTCTGAGCAAAAGTATGGTTATTTTGAGTCTTAGTCAAAAAGGTTACAACATAAAAACACAAAGCTTTTTACCTTTAGAGATTCTACAGTGTTTCCCTGAAAATAAGACCTACCCAGACCATCAGCTCTAATGTATCTTTTGGAGCAAAAATTAATATAAGACCCGGTCTTATAATAAAATATAAGACCGGGTCTTATATAATATAATATAAAATTATAATATAATATAATTAATTAATATAATATAATATAATATAATATAATATAATATAATATAATATAATATAATATAATACTGGGCCTTATATTAATTTTTGCCCCAAAAGACGCATTAGAGCTGATGGTCCGGCTAGGTCTTATTTTCGGGGAAACACGGTAGTAAGAAGTAGATGACTGTGATTATTAGGAAATTTATGCTAGTTATTTTACATTCCGTCTCCTTAGATAGTAACTTAGATATTAACCATTTTTTTCCTACAAAAACTAGTCCTTGTTTTGAAGTTATAAAGAATATGAAAACAGAACAGTGGTCTTTAAACTTTATGAAACGAACTCAACTCCCCCTGATTGAATTGACACAGAAGTTCTGCCACTGGCTTTCCAGCTCCCCTGCCATTATCACTAGTCTGTAATGAAATCATGGCTGTGCATTTCGGTAGCACCGGTAGCATTTATCTGATTAAGCTCTTATGGTTGTTCACCTGCAAATCAATGGACTCCCTCTCATTTCTCCACAGTGTTAAGTCCGAAAGTGCTGGGCATTGCCATTGCACGTTATGACTTCTGTGCAAGAGACATGCGAGAACTGTCCTTGCTGAAAGGAGACGTGGTGAAGATTTACACGAAGATGGGTGCAAATGGCTGGTGGAGAGGAGAAGTGAACGGCAAGGTGAGTGGCCCCTCTTGACGTGCTTATGCACGTGAACGAAGGGAACTGGGCCGTCACTGACACCAATCGTGGTGCTGGGGAGAAGCCCCTCCACTGTGCTGCAGCCCTGGCGCCAGAGGCTGATGCTGGTTCTTAGTGATAATAGGCACTCAAGAAAAATGTGTTGAACGAATATGATGAGCGTGGCATCAGTGAGGTTTCCCTTGGAAAAGAGTGATGGCTTCCTGTTTGGACAAGGGTTAAATTCTTTTTAGTTCCTAAGCCTCAAACATAAATTTTATGTGTAGTACAAAATATCTATAAGAGCTGCCAATCTAAATGGGAAGGAATGAGACATAGTACCTCTATCTTTATATCCTATTCTATTTTATAGCAGAAATAGGGATCATCGAGGAGTAGAGCCCTGCATTACACTTAATTTACATGTTTATTTGTGTGCTAGCTGATTAAAACATTATTTAAGCTTATTTTATTCTCCTGTTTCTATCATTCACTCCATCAGGCTCTAGGAGCAGTTAAACCAATCTTTTTCCCCTGCAGTGGGTATAAAACTCCAGCTTAATCCGGGTGTTATGAAAATGATATGCTCTGTCTGTAGAATCCTTTAAAGTGCCAGTTGCAAAGTCATGTTGTGATGTTGGTTGCTTTTCTTTTTCAGGTGGGCTGGTTTCCATCTACGTATGTGGAAATGGATGAATAAGTGCCAATCCAGCGTGGCACACTGTACTAGAAATTTCAGAAAAGGGATAAACAGAAGCCTGCACAGCCTTGTGAATTAACTGAAGTGTTTAAAACGCTGCATTTCTGGCTGTTCAACATTCTCCTTCCTAAGTCTTAATACTGAGGTCTAAAGATGCTGGTACTGACAGTTTAATGGCTTGCCTGGGGCTGTGCAAGAAGCAGCCTGCCTGTCTGTCATTGTCAGGGGCCAGGGCAAAGCCAAAAGCTCTTCTTCGCAAAAGAGCCCTGCAAACACATTGATTCGTGTTTCTTTTTACTTCATTCCTTCAGACACCATGAATGCCTGCCATTAGTAAATGTTTAATGCAGATTTACTTTCCTCTCACATGCCATTCACCAGAATTTTTGATCGTACAAAGAAGCAGAAGTTTAATTTTGCTTTTCCCAGCATGAAGAAAAATTAGAGCTCTGCCATTTGGGCAGCCTACTGGAAACGTCCAGCGTTACTTGTTTTAAATTGCCTCACAAGGTGACTCATTACCTGGCAAACCCAGATGTAACGATAAGATAAGAGGCAAACGCTGAGGTTTGCTTCATAAGTGATGTATCCCAGAGGGGTTGTAATTATTCATTTGATGTTCTGATTATATTTGCAAATCTCTTTATAAAAAGAAGAAAGTACATAAAAGAGAGTGTCTTCATATTAAATCTTCAAAACCTTCGTGATTTCACAGGGTTATTTTGGAAAAGTAGTACTTCATTTTATGAAATAATCTTGGCTGTGTATATTACAGGTAGTTGCAATTAACCTGAGTAAGGTGGCATTGTTTACAGAAACAGATCAAGGGCTGTAATTTATATTGTCATTTTATAGAAGCAACATCTATTAACACATGTCTTTTCCTCCCTGCTAAAAAACCTGGGACATATTTGCTGATTCTCATATTTCCCTAGAGTATTTACAGCAGCACAAACAACTTAGTTGAAGGTTTTGTTAGGAAAGCACAGCTGGGTCCTTTATGCATTTCCAGGAGAGTAGGGTCACAGGCTTTTCTGGTCTCATTCAGTGTGGGCTCTCAGCTTCTCACTGGTGAGGGTCTCTGCATCAGCCGGCCCTTTCTGGGTGTGTATTCACTGGTGGAAAGATCGGTTTTGCAGTGCGTTTGTTTGACCAAGACTTCATTTTTTATGTGAGGAGTCTAAATATGTTCTTCCTGTGGTATACAGAGTGCTCTGTCAAGACAGTCAAGTTAAGACACTAACTTGGCCCTTTCCTGAGGAAATATTTTTTTTCCATAGCAGAAGTCATGTTCTGACAAGATTCAGAGTGTTTCATGTTTGAAGAAAACAAAACAAAACAAAACATTAGAAGCATTAATTTAATAGAGCCAAACTAGGAATGTTCAGTTCTGAAATTTTGGATCTTCTCTGAAATGAGGTAGGTGTGGCCTTCCCTCTCCCCAAACCACTTGAATGCCAAAACTTGATGTTCAGTGGACACCTATCCTCCTTTAGAGACCCTCATGGGCTAGGATTTCTCAAATAGGATAGATTCATGACCTTTACCTCAGAATTATGTAAACTGTGATTGTGTTTTAGAAAAATGATTATTTGCTAAAACCAGTTAAGTTTTTTTGTATATGTGTAAATGATCACAAAAATGAATTTTATAAAGTGTTCTGTACAGTAAAGTTATATCTGCAAGGTGTACTCCTGGAGTGGATTCTTCCTATAAAGTCTTATCTATGACTGTGTCTAAGGAATGTTTTGTCTGTTACTGTCAGCCAGATGTTGTTATGGAGAGTGTAGCTTCACACATTGAAACATATGTGTGCAGAGTACTGTAGCTTGTGTTGTTTCTTTTATTGTCATTTTAGCCAATAGATTCCCACCCTTAGAAATGGTGTTTGGTCTTCCTGATGCATTTCATCGACCTGAGGGTTTCATAGCAGAGGATATTAGAGACCCTTTTCATGACGCTACTGATTACACCTTTGTCTATGTTTAGTACTTTGTATTGGAAACTTAAAATGCTGCAGATTTGTGTAGATTTCTAATACCAAAGACAGAAGCCAATGTTTCTCCATATACTTTGTCTTGCCTGTATGAAGCACTTATGTAATATGGTGAATTAAGGTGGTATTTCACTTTGCAATATTTTGTAAATATGTCAATACAATAAATAGTTATTACCTGCATTAACTTGATTTCTCAAAAGCTGAAGAGTTTTTCCATTGAATGAGTTCATAATTTGAAATACAGTAGTCCCCCCTTATCCATTGGAAATACATTCCAAGACCCTCAGTGGATGCCTGAAACCTCAGATAGTCCTGAACCCCATACATATTAAGTTTTTTCCAATACACACATACCTATGATAAAGTTCAACTTATAAAGTAGGCAGTAAGAGATTGACAACAATATATACGTAAAGTAAGAGATTAACAACAATAATAAAATAGAACAATTAAAATGATGTACTATAATAAAAGTTATGTGAATGCAGCATTATTATGTAAAATGGGGGTTACGTGAACACAAGCACTGTGATACCGGACATTTAGTCTGATAACTTTGATGGCTACTGAGTGGCTAATGGGTGGATGGCATCTACAGTGTGGATACACTGGACAAAGGAAAGATTCATGTCCCAGGCAAGACAGAGCAGGACAGTGCGAGTTTTTATCATGCTACTCAGAATGGCCTGCAATTTAATACTTATGAATTGTTTATTTCTGCAATTTTCCATTTCATATTTTTAGACCATGGGTGACCGGGAGTAACTGAAACCATGGAAAGTAAAACTGTGGGTAAGGGGGGGACTACCAAATACCAACCTCATAAAAACATGGAAATAGAAGCCCTAATTTTGATCAGGTTAGGTCAGGATTGCTGCCTAAGTCATGAACAGTGGTCTATAAGGAACACTCAATAGTTGCAAATAATACCTACTGACATACTGTTTAGTGCCACACACTGTTCTAAATGCTTTATTTGCTCTAACTTACAACAAGCCCAGAGGGTACTTACATTCTCTCTACTTTTCAGACGAAGAAACTGAGGCATTTTGAGAGACTTCAACTTGACCCAGCTCACATAGCTGGTAAACATCAGAGCTGGGGTTCTGACTTGAGCAGTCCAGCTTCAGAGACTGTAAAACCACCACCTTGTACTGCCACACTTCATGGAGCAAGAATGAGATTTCTAAGATTACATAGCCAAGAAGAAGCTACTTAGTGCAAAATAGTGGTATGAACAAATATTAACACAGATTTCAGAAACATTCTCTTATTTCTGCCACCTAAAAGAAAACTTCAAACAGATGTTGCCTAGAGAGATTGGTGTCAGAGATTGAACTTTATTTTATTTTATTTTTTTATTTTGAATTAAATTTTGCATAGAAAATAATGAACTGCTAAACCAGAGAGACTCAGAGGCCAGTTTCCTTGACAGAACAGGCCTTCAGGTTTTCAGCAGTAGTGGAGGCAGGCTTGTCAGGAAAGTGTGGAAGGCCATTCTTTCTGAGGACCAGGACGAGTTCCACACGAGGAGCTCTTTGGATGACATCACCAGCACAACTGTGCTCAGTAATATATTCATTACAGTAGTGGGTTATCCACTCCTTACTCGCTTTACTTGAAGAGCTAGTTTCTTCAGTGTCTTTCTTTTATTCCTTCTCTTCAACATATTAACACATATTATGTGACTTTTAAACCTTCTCTTAGCTCACGACCATCCTCTGTAATAAGAAGCCAGTTGTAATAAGAACCCCTCCTTTATTTCTCAGTTAACATGGGGTTATGTCCTTTATAACATTCAAGTATTTTTCTCTCTTCAAACAATTGAAGTAAAATATGTTGACAATTAGTCTTTCGGTGCCCTACTTTGTTCCATTTAATTTGAGAGCTGTATAGAAGAGTGATAAAAGCATGGCCTCTGATGTCAGGCTACTTCAATGGGTTCATATTCCATCCCTGCCACACAGGGACTCAGCCAACCAGTATCATAATGGCACCTACTTCCTAGGATGGTTGTGAGACTCAACTGAAATCATACATATAAAGTGGAATTGTGCCTGACCTATGCTGAACCGTTTTTGTCATCATTATCGTTGCTGTCGTTGTCAGATGGATTTGCTGGCAAATTTGGGTAGTTGTCATATTAATCTTTGAATTTCTTTAGCATAATTCAGGCTCATGTATTGGATTAAGGAGCAAAACTGCAGATTCTAAATGAGACAGTCTCTCTAGGAAGGAAATTAAACCATATGATGTCACAGAAACAGTGGGAGTTTTAGCATCAGTCACATCTGGGTTCAAACCAAAGCTCTGTCATTGATTTTCCTGAGCTTCAATGTCCTCTTCTGTAATAAAGGGATAATTGCAAGGGTCTGAGAGGGTCTGCTATGAAGAATAAACCATAACATTGAAAAAGATGTCCAGCAAAGGTCCTGGCACGTTGTGGCTACATAGGAAATGTTGATCTGCTTCCCTTTATGACTCAGGAACTGAATAAAATACTCAGGAACTAAACCACATCCTTGCAGTTTTTATTTTGAATGCTAGAGCTAATGCTGTGTTTCTTACACAGGGTTTAATTTTGAGCATTCAAATTACAGATGGAATAAAAGGTGTGTGTTCAGGAAGATTAATATGCAAACCCACAAACAATCTCAGGAGTTGAATTTAACAGCTCCACATTATTTTGACTAGGAAGATGGAATTTTCACTCAGTTCATAATCATTTAGAGGTAGTCCATTAGTCACTTCATTTTTCACCAAAACTAGGTTTCTGGGATTGGTCAGACTCTGATTAGAAATGTTAGGCGCTCACATCTGGCAGACTGGAAGGAACCTTATTGGAGTAATGAACAAGTCCCCAAAAGAAGGTAAAAAAGAAACCTGTCTCCAGTTAGGTGCTATCGATTAGACAGGATTGGAGGAAATGGTGACAGCAAGCAAAATCCTCTTGAAGCACTCTAGACTCTGGCTCTGTTAGAAAGTTCTAGAATTTCTAGGCACAGTGCAACTATAGTGACCTAGATGTCGGGAGGCCTGAGTGCAGAAATAGAACATACACAAAAGTCACATCTCACCCTGTCCTGTAATAGACATTCGGGTCCATATTGAGCACTGAGTAGGGAAAAGTGAACTCCAGAATGATGTATCCAACCCATTGTCTTCTGGCAGAGCTGTGGGCCTCTCAACAGCCCAGTGACCCTGGGCAAAGCACACAGGGCCTTCCTCTCTGAAAATAAAGAGGTTAACAGGTTGAACTCTGTTGCTTCCATCCTAACTCCATAGTTACATGAAATTCTATTTTTCCTCATGGTTCAGAACAAAGAAATTCGAAGACTTCATCAACCTGTAGAGGTTTTAAAATATGCTAGCACTAACTGTGAAAGTCAATTATCCAGTTGGTTTCACAATTAATTATTTACATGATCCTTTCATGGATGCTAATGGCATGAGGGCGGTTCCAGGCAGGGTCTGCTTTATTCGCCCTGGTATACTTAACACCTACCTGCTACCACATGCCAGAGGTCAGAGAAAATTTGCAGAGTGAATTCCTGTGTGGGCACCAGCTCTAGACTTTATGGCTGAACAGCTACATATGCTTTGACCTTTGACTCCAACCATTGAGTTCTGTGTGGATGGTTGCAACGGAACCTCAGAAACGACAGCGAATGAAGGCAGCACTGGAGATTGGCCCCTTTTTGGCTGGTGCCCTTCCACAGCCACTCTCTCTGAATTAATTGTTTTGGTGCGTGTGCTTCTGGACCTCACCCAGCACCTCTGCCACAGCAGCAATGCATTTCAGTTGTTATTGCTCCACGCCCACAGGCAGCAGAAATACAAATTATCTGCATTTAATATACATTTCCCTTCTGCCATTGATAAGAAAAAATAAATATCCCTTCGTTTGCAATCTACAGTTCACGAAGTCTTGACTCACCTCATCTTGTCAAATTTGGAGCACAACCCTGAAAGGCCGGTGGGGCAACATTATCCTCTTTCCATTTTAAGGATGAGGAAACAGCCTAGCTTGGTAAGATAAACCAAGTTGCCCAGGGTCATGCAGATTGGAACTACTGGCAACGAAAAGACTCAAACCCAGGTGTCCTGGTTCAAAGTCAAGTAAATGCTCTTTACAATCATCTATGACACAACCGTAAACGAGAGCTTCTGATTTTTCAGAATTATTTCTACAATTCCTAAGGCCTTTCTGCTGAGAATAGTTCTGGGGAGCTGCTGAAATCCCGGGTCAGGTGGGAATGTGCTGGGTCACAGTGCTTGCACCTCTCGCTGTCAGCATGCACCCACGAGTGTGGAATGTGTCAGTAAATCTAATAATGACTCAAGAGTCTCATTAGGGAATGCTTTCTGGATTTTTCACTATTCCATTAGTGATTGGAATAACACCTCCTCAGAAAGGGAAAGGTTTCCTTTCTTTGTTTTCAATGATAATGTAGGCTCTGTCTCCTCAGTTGGATATTCTCATACTCATGTACAGGCAGTAGTCTAGGCATTTGGTATATGTTATCTCATGTAATCCTCATGAGAATTCATCAGATTGATATTATCCCATGTTAATCATGAAAAGTCTAGTCCTGGTTGAGTAACTCTTCCACACCAGGTCTGGTTTTTAATTTGACCTGTTTTAATATTGTATTTGATCTTTTTGTCTAGGAAGCAGCATAGATTAATGGTTAAGTCCTCAGTCTTAGAACCAAACCCTCGGACTGTACCACTTACTAGCTGCATGACCTTGGGTGAGTTGCTGACGTTGCTTGTTCCTCACTTTCTCCACAGTTAAAATGGGTGTGATGACAGCACCTTATTTCAAAGGGTTTTGTGAGGATTAAATGAGATAGCATGAATGAACAGCAGAGATTTTTAATTTGCATTTTGGTCACCATTTTAAATTAAACTTTAATACATACAAAAATGTTACAAATTTTAAAAATTGACTCAGATAGGAAAACAGTCTCTTTTTTTTTTTGGCATAGTAGTCTTTGGAAGAAACATCTTTTTTTTTTATGCATTGATCTAAGATTTTTTTATATACGAGACTTGAGCATCGGTGCATTTTGTTATGGGGGTGGGGATTTCCTGGAACCAATTCCCTGTGGATACTGAGGGACAACTGGTGTAGTTAAGTTTTAGGGCGTTGAAAGTTACTGGAGGATTTTTGACTGGGGTGGGGAGGTGGAGGAGAAGTCAGTGCCCCTATCCTGTGTTGTTCTGTGTTCAGCTATATATTTTTTTGACATTCAATATTGTTTTATATTAATTTGAGTGTAGAGCACAGTGGTTAGATAGTTACATAATTTACAAAGTGATCCCCCTGACTAGTACACATCTGGTACTATACATAGTTATTACCATATTATTGATTATATTCCCTGCACTTTACACCCCCATGACTACTTTATTAACTACCAATTTGTACTTCTTAATACCGTCACCTTTCCCAACCTGCCCCCAACCGCCTCCCATCTATTGCTCGATATCTCTAGTACCCATCTGATACCATACATATTTATTATAATATAATTTACTCTATTCCTTATGCTATACCCTATATCCCAGTGACCACTGTATAACAACAAATTTGTATTTCTTAATCCCTTCCCCTTTTTCACCCACTCTCAAACCACCTTCCATCTGACAGCCATCAAAATGTTCTCTGTAACTGAGTTTGCTTCTGTTTTGTTTGTTTATTTTGTTCTTTAGATTCCACTTATAAGTGAAATCATATGACATTTGTCTTTCACGGACTGACTTACTACTCTCAGCACAGTATCCTTTAGGCCCATCCATGTTGTCACAGGTGGCAAGATTTCATTCTTTTTTATGGCTGAGTAATATTCCATTGTATATATATACCATCTTTTCTTTATCCATTCATCCATCCAGGGACACATAGGTTGCCTTCATATCTTGGCTTATGTAAATAATGCTGCAATGAACATATGGATGAGCACATTTTCTCAAAGTAGCATTTTGGATTTCTTTGGATAAATACCCAGAAGTATGATTACTAGGTCCTTCTTTGTCTCTTGTTATGGTCTTTGTTTTGAAGTCAATTTTGTATGGTATAAGTATCACGACCCCAGCTTTTTGTTTGTTTTCATTTTCAGTAAATATCTTTTTCCATCCCTTTACTTTCAGTCTGTGTGTGTCTTTTGATCTGAAGTGAGTCTCTTGTAGGCAGCCTATGTAAGACTCTGTTTTCTTACCCACTCAGTCCTCCACTTTTGATTGGAGCATTTTAATCCACTTACATTGATAGTAATTGTTGATAGGTATGTAGCTATTGCCATTTTATTCATATTTTTTAAAAAGATTTTATTGGGGGAAGGGGAACAGGACTTTATTGGGGAACAGTGTGTACTTCCAGAATTTTTTTTCCAAGTCAAATTGTTGTCCTTTCAATCTTAGTTGTGGAGGGTGCAGCTCAGCTCCAGGTCCAGTTGCTATTGCTAGTTGCAGGGGGCGCAGCCCACCATCCCTTGCGGGAGTCAAACCAGCAACTTTGCGGTTGAGAGCCCACTGGCCCATGTGGGAATCGAACCGGCAGCCTTCGGAGTTAGAAGCACAGAGCTCTAACCACCTGAGCCACCAGGCTGGCCTTATTCATATTTTTGATTTTTTTTTTATGTTAAAGAAGTCCCTCTAAGATTCCTTGTATCACTGGGTTAGCTTTTTCTTGCCTGGGAAGCTCTTTATCTGTCCTTCGATTCTAAATGATAGCTTTGCTGTGTAGAGTAATCTTGGTTGTAGGTCCTTGCTTTTCATCACTTTGAATATTTCCTGCCAATCCCTTCTGGCCTGCAAACTTGTAGGTAACTAACTGCTTTTCTCTTGATGCTTTTAGGATTCTCTCTTTGTCTTTAACCTTTGGAATTTTAATTGTGATGTGTCTTGGTGTTGGCCTGTTTGGATTCACCTTGTTTGGAACTGTCTGTGTTTCCTGGGCTTGTATATCTATTTCCTTTGTTAGGAAAGTTTTCTGTCATTATTTCTTCAGATAATTTTTCAATTTCTTGTTCTCTCTCTTCTCCTTCTGGCACCTCTATAATGCGAATGTTGATACGCTTGATGTAGTCCCAGAGGCCTCTTAAACTATCCTCATTTTTTTTTTTTTTGGATTCTGTTTTCTTTTTGATCCTCTGCTTCATCTAATCTACTGTTGATTCCTTTTTTTTTTTCTGTTATTGTATTCTTTATTTCTGACTGGCTCTTTTTTATGTTTTCTATCTCCATTTTTAGGTTTCTTATCTTTGTTGAAGTTCTCCCTGAGATCATTGAGCATCCTTACAACCAGTGTTTTGAATTCTGTGTCTGGCAGATTGCTTGTCTCCATTTTGTTTAGTTCTTTTTCTGCAGCTTTTATTTGGAGTTTTTTTTATTTGGGACATGTTTCTTTGTCTCCCCATTTTGGATGCCTTCCTGTGTTTGTTTCTATGTACTAGGTAGGGCTGCTATGTCTCCCAGGCTTCATAGAGTGGCCTTATGTAGTAGGTGTGCTGTGGGGCTCAGTGGTGCAGTCTTCCTGATCACCTGAGCCACACACTCCAGGTGTGTCCCTTGTGTGTGTTGTGTGTGCCCTCCTCTTGTAGATTAGCCTTGGTTGCTATTTGCATGTCAATTAGAGGGATTGACCCTCAGGCTCAGTGGCTGTAAGGACTGTCCATGACTGGTGGAAGAGCTGTGATGCAGAGGCTGACCCTACAGAGCAGGATCTGCCTCAGCAGGGCTCTGGTGCCTGCCCAATCAGCCCCTTGGGTGTGTCATCCTTGGCTAGCTGATGCTCCAGCTTGTTTTGAAGCTGGCCACTGGGTGCACCAGCACCAGGGCCACCTGGGAGGGAACCCACTGCAGGTCAAGTGCAGCTGCCACCTGTTCCCCACCCGGGCTACCTGGCAGGAGACACAAAGCAATCTGTAGATGGCCACTGCTTATGCCATGCTTGGAAGTGCCTCGAGAGGCCAAGCCATGACCCAAGGCTGGCAGCTGCTAGTGTTGGGCTTAGGACTGCTCAGCCAGAGGTACAGGACATGCTCAAGCCAGATGCTGCTTGTCAGGGTTCAGAGAACCTTTGAGAGACCCTAGGAAAGTCTGCAGCATTCTGCAAGGCAGGCAATTTGCATGAAAAAGCCACTGGAAATGGCTTAGATATGCATGAAAGGTGGGTGGGGTATGGCCTCAGAATTATCAGGGTGTGGCCAAGGAATGACGTTAGCCAGCTTGATCCACTCAGATTTGTCAGCAGCCTGTGTCTACACACCAGGAAGGAGGAGGGCTCAACAAAGCAACAATGGCTTCTACCAGCTTCTCCATCTGGAGAAGGCTGCCTCTCCATTCCTCATCCTGAGCTAGATAACTCAGTTTCCCCCCATATATCCCTGTCTCCTCTTCAGCTGCTGCTCCAGTGCTGGAGCTCAGAGCCTGTGAATCCGTCAGAGAGTAAGTCCATATGCGGGCCCTTTAAAAAGAATGCCTGGGGCTCCAGCTGCCCTCAGTCTCACTCAACTACAGTCTCCACTGGTTTTCACAGCCAGCCCCAGCACTGGAACCCTGGGATGGGAGGGGCTGGGATCTCTCACTCCTCCAGGGAGGGACCTCTGCAGCTGAGATATGCCTCCTGATTTTTAATGGTCATATGCAGATGTGAGACCAGCTCATTCCGTGTCTCTGGCCCTCTTACCAGTCTCGAGGTGGCTTCTTCTGTATGTTAATTGTAGGGCTTCAGTTCAGATGGATATTAGATGAATCTGAGTAGTGCTTGTTCTGTATTTTAGTTGTAGTTGTGGTGTGGTTGTGAGAGAAGGTAAACAGAGTGTTTACCTGCTCTGCCATCTTGACTGCTGGAAGAAACATCTTGAGATAATTTTTCCTGATAGCAATGCTTTAAAAAGGATGTGCTAGGAGAGCAAATCAAACATGGTGCATGGTGCATTAGTTATCTACTGCTACAGAACACATTACTCCACCTAGCAGCCAAGGACAGCAAACATTTATTATTCCTCAGTTTCTGTGGGTCAGGAATCGGGGAGTAGATTCCTGGGTATTTCTGGCTCAGGGTCTCCCAGGAGGCTTCAAGCAAGGTGTCAGTCAGGGCTGCAGTCATCTCACAGTTCAACCAGAGGAGAATCTGCTTCCAAGCTTGCTTATGTGGGCCTCTACACATGGCTACCTTACAACACGGCAGCTGGCGTCTCCATAAATGATCCAGCCAGAAGTGAGAGAGCACGCAAGATGAAGGCTAGGAACCTCATAACTTGAAGTGACAGCCATCACTTCTGCTCTGTTCTATTCCTTAGAAGTGAGTTACTAAATACAGCTCATGCTTAACGGGTGGGGGTTACACAAGGCATGAACATCAGCATGATAGGTTCTTTGAGGGCCACCTTAGCTGCTGCTTACCACAGATGGGTACATTGAAAGGTCATTTAAGACAAGTATGAGGTTTATCTGAGAGGCGTGGTCACTTTGGAGGAATTTAGTTCACTAAAATTTAGTTCTTTGTAAAAAAAAAAAAAAAGTCATGTTGATTCCTTAAATCAATATTTACTCTGCAGAGGATACAGCAATGGATAAGAAAGGGATATCTCCTCAGGCGAGCTCATTGTTTTGTCTTTTCTCATTTAAGGAATGCCTTTCCTGAGGCTCAAAGTGTTGGGTGAGGGAGGGAAAGAGGGAGAAGGAGTGTTTTCAGACATGTAGAAAGTAGGCTCAATCTCACAGTAACAGAGGAAAGTGGAAGCAGCAACCAGGCATGCTTTGGAAGTAGCTTGAAAATTAAAAATTATAGAACCCCCAAGAAGCTGTCCAACTCATTTATTCATCCATTCATTCATCCATTCAACAAAAATGTATTAAGCTCCTTTGATGTACTCCACCGCTCTAGGCTTTAAGGATATACAACAATGAATGTGACATAAGTTTTACATGTGAGGAACTGACATGCTTGCAGATGGTACAAAGCAACAAACTGATACATAAATTAGGTGCTGATAAGTGTTATGGAGGGAAAATAAGTAGAGACTGCCATTCTATGGAGGGTGGTCAAGGAAATGTTATTCGAGCAAAAACCAAATTTAAGTGAGAGAGAAAAAAATATGTGAATATCTGAGTGCTTAGTTCCTGGAGAACAGCAAGGGGCAAGAGCAGATGGCGAGGGTGAGAAGAAAGGGAGTAAGAGGAGCTTATGGCAGAGAGCTTCCTGCAGATCGGACAGGGCTTGCATGCTAGCTAAGGAGCGAGATGAGAGCCACTGAAGGGTTTTAAGCTGGGGAGTGACACGTTCCACTTACATCTGGGAAGTTTCACACTGTCTGCTGTGGACCTACCGTGTTTCCCTGAAAATAAAACAGGGTTTTATATTGATTTTTGCTCCCTTAGGGCTTATTTTCAAGGAATGTCTTATTTTTTTCATGTACAACAATCTACGTTTATTCAAATGCAGTCATGTCATCTTCTTCTGGAACATCGTCATAAAGACCTAAATGCGTCCGTCTGGCTGAGATCTTAACTGGGACTTATTTTAGGGGTCGGTCTTATTCTGAGGGAAACACTAGACCTGTGAAATCAACACCCTGCCATTCTTCCTTAGTAGCTCCTGTATTAGTTTTTTAGGACTACTAGAACAAATCACCACAAACCAAGTGGCTTAAACAAAAGAAATGTATTGTCTTACCATCCCAGAGGCCAGAAGTCCAAGATCATGGTGTTGACAAAGCCATGTTCCCCTGGAAGGCACTAGGGAAGGGTCTATTCCAGGGCTTTCTCCGAGCTTCTGGTAGTTCTTTGGCTTGTGGCAGCATAACTCTGATCTTCACAAGAGTGCTCTCTGTGCCTGTCCAAATTTGTCCTTTTTATGAAGATACATATTGGATTAGGGTCCCGTCCTTCTGCAGTATGACTTCATCTTAATTAGTTATATTTGCCATGAACCTATTACCAAATAAAGTTTTTCAAGGTACACTTTGAGGTACTGGGTACTAGGACTTCATGTATGAATTTGGGGGGTACACAATTCAACTGATAACAGTCCGCTTCTTTATATTTTCAGATTATTAGAGTGCTTCTTTAAAAAATACAAATGTTTCAGCAAAGATTATCAGGGAATGGGTGCAGAATGGAAAGAGGAACATGTGCTAAAGAGAGGCTGAAGCCACACCAGCCACACCTCTCCATAGACCATGTCCAGAGTCTGTCCTGCTCAGCTCCGAGAGGTATAAATGAAGGACAAATTTTGGTAGAAATTAATGTAGTTGCCAACAGAAACAATATCACCTCTACCTGTGTATTTTTCAGCTTCTCCGGCCGTCAGTCCCAAGTGAATTACCCCCTTTTTTTTTCACCTTATGTGTCATGATCACACATCTTCTCACAAGGAAAGCACAGCTCTGAAGTACTTTTGTGTGATGAGCTCATTAGGAACAAGCATCCTATTTAAATGAATTAATGACACGCTCCTGAATTCTGTGCAAATTATATCTGCATAATATGAAGAAGGGAGGAAAGGTGTGCTGTGCTTTGGTAGGGAGGTGGGAAATGCTCTTAGCATTTATTACACTTAATGATGAGATATTGTTGCCTGGGTATTTGAAGGAGGAAATTTACATTAATGATGTGTGATGAAATGAATCTACATTAGTGTGAAAGGAAATTGTTTTATTTGTCTTGATTCAGTCTGTTCTGGTCTACTCGTATTAATCAATTTACTTTACATTTTCCTTAAAATATTGGACATAATCCCATTTTCAAGTCCTGCCTCAAAGATGACATTGAGTAGATATCCAGAAGGCATATAAAGGAAAGTGGTAGGGGTGGGGAGACTCTAAATTAACAAACCTAGAATGATACCTTGGTGGCTGTGCCCTCAGTTCAAAGCCATTGTACAGAAAATCCCAAGCAAAAATCTCATGTACTCGCTTGGGACTTCTCAGCACAGCCCAAAACACAATTAAAATTGTGAAAAAGCCAAAGTTCAACTTGTAATCACATAGTAAGTTATTTTTAAAACAATTAGCAGTTTCAAAATTCTTAAGATGTTAAAAGTACATATATTCTTTTTGCAAGGTAATTCTGTAATACAACTAATGGGGAGGTGGAGAGAGCACAGGAACAGGACTAAGCTAAAGCAGGTTCTAGTCTGGGCTCCTTCCACTAACAAGCCAGGAGACTCTGACTGGACCCTCTCATCTCCTTGAGGCTCAGTTTCCTCATCTGTAGGATGAGACATCAATTTAGATGATTTCTGTGCCTACTTTCAGTTGTGGCATTCTATTATTCTGCATTAAGACACTTGATAAGTATTGTGGAGACAGAACCCCAAAAAGCAGTTTCCAGGTTCTCGGCCTCACATAGAAAGGTGCTGGCTCAGGTGGTAAATGGCCATCAACTGTGATTGGATGGCCAGCAGCTGTGGCTAGTTGGCCGTCAGCTGTAACCCGTAAGTCATTGGCCACTAATATAACTGCTGTGGCTACGCTAGCAGAGAAGAATGGGGGCTAGCAAGAGCAGATTGCAGAGAGGCGGATGCCGCCGGTGAGAATATAGTGATATGACTCCCCTACTTATGGCTCCGTGGGTGTTCCTTTTTGGCCTCACCATGTCGTGCGTTCTTATGTGGAGAGCGGGAGCTGAGACCCCGCTGGACGTCCCATATGACAAATGGCGCAGCGAGCAGGGTCCCCGGCACGGCAAGTATTTAACCAGAGAATCAAATTTGTGAATGGGACAGAGAACTGAGGCTCAAACAAAATTGGGGTGAATAATTCTGAAGGTCAGAAGACTTGAATCAGTATCTTCTTAACATCTCCACTCCCCGCACCTTTCTGCCATCAACCTCGTCTCACCTGGACAGTTGCAAGATCCCCCACGTGGCATCCCTGTTCCCATTCTTGTCCTCTGGCCAATTTTCTGGTTATGTTTCATTTCCTTTTTTTTCAAAAGTCTTCAACAGTTACCATTTATTCAATGAATATATTGAGTACTGACCTGTGCATGGGTGCTGGGGATAAGTGGTGGACAAAACAGACAATCCTCCCCTCTGATAAAGCCTACTGGATATTGGCGAGAACAAGGAGACAGACAATAAATGCACACGATGTAATGCCAGGCAGTGATAATACAATGAAGCAAATCAAAGTGGAGGAATGAGATAGTAAGAGAACAGCGCTACTATAGACATGGTAGCCAGGGAAGGGGTCTCTGGAGAATTTTTGAATGGAGACCTGAAGAAACGAGGGAAGGAGTCATGTGACTATCAGGGTAATGCAGTTCAGGCAGAGGGAAGAGCCAGTGCAGAATCCTGGGTATTTCCAAGTATAGCATGTGGATCGCTGTTTCTAGAACAGTGTGAACAAGGGAAAGGTTGGCAAATGATGAGTGAGAGAGCTAATTTGGGACCAGATCATCTCGGGCCTTGCAGGTAATGGCAAGGACTTTAGATTTTATTTTTGGAAAAACTATTGGAGGGTTTTGAACAGGGAAGTGACATAACCAGAGTTGTTTTTGCAAAGAATATTTTTGGCTTATTGGTGGAAGTTTTACTAAAGGAAGTCAAGGCTGGAAGCCGACAAACCATGAAAGCACTATTGTGTAACCAGAAGAGAAATAAATGAAGGTGGCTCATACTGGAATGATATCACAGGATATATGGAGAAGTAAGTATTGGAATGCCAGATATGTTTTGAAGCCACTGCTGACCTTGTTTATGGCTTGAATGTGCAATGATGAGAAAAAGAAAACCATTAAGATTGAGGTCAACATTTTTGTCTTAAATGGTGTTTAAGCATGTACATGGTGTTTTACATGTATGGCGTAGGGTGAGCAGCTGACTTGGGAAGGGAGATGAGAAATCAACTGCTCAGTTCTTGATCCATTAAACTTAAGAAGCCTGTTGGCCAACTAAGCACAGATATCAGGTAGGCAGTTGGGTATAAGTCTATAGTTTGAGGTTGGAGCAGGATAAAAACATTTGGAAATGAGCAGCATATTTGAAGCCATGGGATGAAATGAGATCATTTTAGCAGTTGAGTGGAGGAGGAGAAGCAAGCAGTGAGCTCTGGGTAGAGAGGAAGCCTCCAGCAATGGGGATAAATCCCAAAGGCCATCCACATCTTTCTTCAAAACACCTGCTACTCTACTAGCGTCGCCACCAACAGCCTCCCCTCTTGTTTTTACAGGAACTGTACACACTCCTGTCCAAAGCCGCCAATTCACTTACACATGGAACCGATTTCCTCTCCTACCCTCAAGGACATCACTCTAGTGATTCTCACTTCTCCATTCTGAAAATTCAAACTTCATTTCTTTACCAGACCCTTCCCATCAGGACATAAATGTCCTTCTTACAAAAATAAACAAAAAAGAATAGCTCCATTCCCCCCACATCTCTCTCCAGCTACTGTCCATTTCATGTTTTCCTCTAAAGCAACATGTCTCAAAACAACTGACTAAAGTTGCTACCATTTAATTCTTCTTCTTTCTTGAACCTACTCCAACCTGACCTTTGACCTCAAGACTCCACTAAAACCTCCTCCAAAACATTGCCAAGTCCAAAAATCATCTCTCAGCAGCATTTAATCACTGATCACACCTTTTTTTCTTGAAATAATTGTTTCACTTAGCTTCTAGAACAGCATGCTTTCTTGTTCCTTTTCCTATCACACTAGCTGTTTCTCCAGGACGTCTTTAATTCATTCCACCAATATTTGGTACCTACCATGTGCTTACACTGCTCCACCACCAGGAATACAGCAATGAACAAGCCAAAGCCCTTGCTGTCAAGGAGCATAGCACGTTCTAGTAGGTAGAGACAGACAGTGATGTTCTGGAAGCCAGAAGAAGACAACGTTTCAAGACAGAGGGGATGAACAGCTGCACAGGTGATGTGGAGAGGTCAAGTGAGATGAGGACTGAATTGGCGGCTGGGTTTGGCAATGAGGGGTGTGGTAGTAGCCCTGACACCATGAGTTTTAGTGGAGCAAAATAATGCTATTTGAAGTGGATTCCAGTTAAAATAGCAGGTGATAAGCAGGTAGTAGCAGTGTACTCACCTTCTTTCAATACGTTTTGAGATGTGTTTCTCTTCCTTTTATCGGACACACTTCCTTGCACTCTTCATTTTTCAGGTCTCAGCTTAGATGCCATTCATTAGCAAAATGTCTTCTGACCACACAATCTAAGTTCCTGCTCTGTCATTTTTTCTCGTAGGATCATCTTACTTTTTGTCACCGAACTATCATGTTTATAATTATGGACTGAAGTGTTTGAAATTTGTTCACTATTCTTTACGTTTCATTAAGGATGCTTTACACTCTGCAAAATGAGTGCCTAGAGTGTTACTGTCACAACATGCTTGTTGCTTGAATGAATAAATCAATGAATAAGTGAATGGCTAACCAGCCTTCCTTTCATGGGGCTATCAACGTGGTTAGGATGGAACTACATTTCCTAGAATCCCATTTTCTTTATGTTTCCAAAGAAGAGTTGGCAAAACAAGAATGTGTGCAAGATTTGGAAAGTAGAAGCCAAGCAATAGTCATTACTCTCAGAAGGTCTTGCAGTCAAATATGTAGAGAATAAATTCAGAAGTACCCAGGGGATTCCATTTGTGATTTCTCTTCTCCACTCTTTATCTAGCTTTTCTTTCTGACTACTAGACATGACTCCAAGGTTCAAAACCAGGAGCTTGACTGTGGATCCACAGAGGTAGAACTATATAGAGGCCACAGCTTCCCATAGACCTATCAAAAACTTCTGCTCTGTAGCCCCAGTAGGGTCTCTTAGATTTGCCTGCAAACCTGGACTTGTCTACTCTGTGCTTCAGGAGGACTGGTTGGTGACTCTGTCTTGATTCCTCCAACTTTCCTTTCTGGATGTAACTTCCCTAACATTTGCCATGATTGTATAGGTCTCACTCTGTAATCACTCTTTCATCCAATGACCGTTACAGTGGCTCTAGTTTTCTGGATAAACCTTGGTTATTAGTGTGTTATCCATGGGCCCAGCCACATGGAATGCCACTTTTCGGGGCTGATCTGACCATAGCCTGGGCAGAAGTCGCAACCTTCCAACAGCAGGGACCAGTCCTCAGTGCTGAATATGGCACTGTTCCACAGGGGAACCCGCCAGCCATCTGATGACTTTGGACCACATCCATCACGGAAGGGCAGTGCTTTGTTCTCCCTGGAATAAGTGCTTACTCTGGATATGGATTTGCCTTTTTTTACCCAGAGTGCTTCTGCCAAAATTACTAACATCTATAGATTTACAGAATGTCTTTCATTGTTCTACAGACCATTGCTTCTGACCAAGGAATTCATTTGCAAATTAAATGCAACAATGGTCTTGTAGTCACAGAATTTACTAGTATCACAATATTTCCCATCATGCTGAAACAGCTGACCTGATAGAACTAAAGATTCAGTTATGGTTCCAGCTGGCTGGCAACACTTGGGTAGTATCCTCCAGCATGTAGTATATACCCCAAACCAGGGCCAATATATATTGTTGTTTCTTCCATAGGCAAGATTTTCAGCTCTGAGATCAAGGGATAGATATGGGAAGCGATCTTTCAGAGTTACTCGAAGTGTCCCGTAATGAAATTTTGCTTCCCATCACGTTAGTTTTGGCATCTACTGGTTTAGAGTCTTTAGTTCCCGAGGCAGTAATGCTATGTTGTTTTATGTTATGTTATGTTATGTTATGTTATATTATGTTATTATGTTATGCTATGCTATGTTAATATGAACATATGAAAGCATTTTGCTTTCTTCTTGAAATTGGTTATAAGGAAAAGGGCAAAGAATGCATGTGTTCTCTGTTATAAAAATTCATTTTATTTTGGATTTTTCATGTTAAGTTGTTATGCATTGGGAGGACAGATAAGACATCTAATGTTTTACTGGACACCAGAGTTTGGACTGCCAAAAAGCTCCCTTAATCCACCTAACATGGTTATTATGAAAGACCAAAAATAACTCTCCTTGCTAGTGACACTAACTATTCTTTATGGAATATGTATTGTTAGAGTAACTTATTTGTTCTGAAATGTCAGATTATTTTTCCTGAATATTAGGTACCCCCTCCACATAATACCAAGACCCTTGGCCTCAGAAGAGAGTAAACTTGTGTGTTAAGTGCTAATTATCAATCCCCGGGGTTGGGGTGGGAGGGTAGAACTAGAAAGGACACCAAACCATGAACAGATTGACTTATTGTATAAGACAGAGTTATCTCTGAAAGACAGTAAAAGCATTTTCAAAAGCCCAAATAAATTCTTGGTTGGTCAAGTGCTCCTGTCTATTTGGAGTACGGGTTATAGGGAATTGAGTACTTTTCCTGTGTATTTTATGGAATGACATCTCATGCTGTTTGATAGAATCTACAAGAGCTGCATTTGTCATGATCCCAGCATGAAACA
This sequence comes from Rhinolophus hipposideros, assembly GCF_964194185.1. NCBI lineage: Eukaryota > Metazoa > Chordata > Mammalia > Chiroptera > Rhinolophidae > Rhinolophus > Rhinolophus hipposideros. Next base: position 15,282,855 of record NC_138065.1, read on the forward strand.
CATGGCACATGAGTAATAGAGAGTTTAATGGACAGATTGTTACAGAGCTCAGGGCAGGGTTTAAGGAAACCTGTGAGGCTTGGTGAGGCATCCCTAGGCCAGCAACAGTGGAGAACAAAGACCTAGGCCCCAGGGAGCTAGTAGAGTGAGTGGTTTCAGGAACCTGGAGAACTGGAGAAAGCTGGAGGAGAGAATCTGAGGTGAGTCACGGCCAATGCGTAATCCACAATCAGGAGCCTGGCCTCGGACCTGAGAAAGTGGATCTTAGCATTCAGATCAGAGCAGATTTGCTCAGACCTGTGTTATCCACACCGAAAATGTGGTCTTTTTATGAACACAATCTGCACCCACCTGACAAATGTCCAGACAACAGAGATTTGATTTTCCCACAAGAGAAACTGAACAGGGACTCAGGGACCTGACAGCTGTTTTTGGCTCTGATAGTTCCTAACTGTACCTTGACCGAATACATTTACCCCTCAGGACCTCAGTTTTTTCATTAGAAGAGAGGTTTAGAAAAGGTATTCTTTAAAGGTTGCTCCACTTTTACAAGCTCCATGTATTAGTGAGGCAAAATGATTGGAAGTTTTTATGCAAACTCAATCTTTCTGCAATGAAAGGTCAGGCCCAAAACGTTTTTATTTCACATACATCTTTTTAAACACGCCCTTTAATAAATATTCCCTAGGGTAGAAAGCATAAAAAATAACAAAGCAGGTTGCTCAGAATAGCAATGTCCAGGGCATATTATAAATTGACCCCTATGATAATTGCTGATACGTTATCTTATTTGACCCACAAATCAGCAATTTCATATGATCTGATCTACTAGCATCATTAAAATGCAAAATTCTTAAATGTGTTGTGTTTGTCTTCATCAGCAGCAGATTAGGAAGAAGCTGAGAATTTTTTTTTTCTAACTTCACACACTGATGCCACAAATCTTCAGTTATTTTCTTGTTTTGGTGGGAGACGGTGGAAGAGAATATGCCCCTCTATTTCAATTTCTGTAAGAGACAAAAAGGTGTGTGAACTCCCTGTTTATCCTCTTGCCAGAAAGCTCTCCCAGTGCATTCTCCCCACACAACAGAGTCAAAAAGGAGCCCGACCTGAGATCTGTGACACCCTGTCCTGCCCTGGTTTCCTGGGCATCCTCAGGGCAGCAGTCACATAGGTTACTGGACACTATGGGACACTTGATGGCTTTCATCCTTTTCATCCAATTCTTTGGCAGAGTAGGCACAGGATCTGCATCTATGTCAACAATGCTGGTAATATTAAAATAACAAACACAATGGAGTATTTATAATGTCCTAGACACTGGTTGAAACGTTTTGCACATATTAAATCACTTCATCTTTACTGTCCTATGAGAGTTATACTGTTACTACCCACTTTACAGGTGAAGAGGCTGAGGCCCATCAAGTTTCCTTGACTTACTCAAGATCACACAGCTAGCAAGTGGCCCAGCCAGGGCCCCAGCCTCTCTGTAACCTCATGCTCTGTTGTCTCTCTGGTTAGGCTTCCAAACACATGATTACAATGTCAGTGTTGCAGGCACAATTCTAAAGTCATTCTCAGGACAGGGTCACAGCCACCTACAATCACAGACAAGTTTACAAGTGTACCTTACAATGATTAAACATCTATTCATTCACAGCGTTTATCTACCTTAATGCAGATAGGGAAACCCCACACTCCCCTGCGTCTCTATGCAGGGGTGGAGGTATGGCCTGAACCTGTAGCAGGTGACAATTTCCAGACTGGAGGAGGCAAATGTATTTTCTACAAGTAACTTCTCTTCCTGAGATTCTCCTAGATGGCTCCCTCTAGGGGTATCTTCCTTTATACCCCTACCCTAGATATTGATCAGAATCTACCTGAACTATTATATTTTAATTGTTTTTCAAGGTTTCGATGGTAAGAGAGGATCATGTTATTTAATGAGCATCTCAGTAAAATTACTCCATCTGTTCTTATTTACCTAGTGCATTACTTGTCTATCTACTCTAGATAAAAGAATCTTTTAAACAGTAAACCTATAGCAATTCTACATTTAAATGCATGTTATTGTCTTCAAAGCACCCCCCTTTGAAGAACTCTATCCCAATTTCACTGCTGCTGCCTTTTTCCCTGAAGAGTTGGAAATATTGTTGGTGACGGGTCTTGTGAGGTGATTTACAGAGAAACCAGGCTGCTTATTTGATGGGCACTCCTGTCCCAAGCTCAGGAAAATGTCATTCCTCCATTCCATATGACAGCAGTAAGTGAAACACTGCCCAGGACTGTCCCAAAAATTCACCTGGAGTCCTTGCTCCATGAGTCCTTCAAGAGGAGACCACTCCTTCCAAATGGAGATGCTAAAATTTTAATTGTCCCAAGGTCTGTCACAAGAACCTGGAAGTGGATGATGGAACGTTATAGAACTTGGCGATTTTCCTTGGATGCACTTTTGAGTCTGAGAAATTTGCACATCTTTGTCTTTAGCAAGCAAGCTATTTTTAAAAAAGAAAATGCACTCACCCATTTAGCATTGTAGCTTTGAGGTAAAACCTTTTGTGTTTAAGGTTGGGGTTTGTTTTTTTTTTTCATGGTATTCGTGGGGCAACATCTGCCCCCCATTTACCCACAGAGGTTCTCATAGGGACTTGCTAGGCATGAGTGTCCCATCCTTAGGTCAGCAAGCATTTTACTGCTCCAAGAAAGCCCAAAAGGACATGATCCAATGATGTCCTTGGTGGCCCGGACACCGTGACGTGAAAACGTGCCCACAGTTATGGCTTTACCTTCTTTATCCAGACTGGAGCCCTTTCACAGCGCCATCTGGAGCACTTGGCTCAGTGTTACAGAAGGACAGATTCTTAGCAGATGGTTTATCAGAGGATCTGGCACATGGTTTGGCCAAGAAAACCTCATCTAATACCTCTGAATTTGGGAAGCTTTAGAGGGAAGAAGGGCTCCCAGACTTGCGCGCAACCAGGAATGTTTTGCTTATTAGATTTTTAAAATGATGCTCAGAGTAAATATCTAGACAGCAGCAGTTCTGGAGATTGGGCACCACAGATGGAACCAAACTAATGCAGCGCCTTCGACCAGTTTTACAACATCTATAAAGTTTAGGATAGTGCCAGAACCTTTGAGTCTGAAAGGAATGAGGCTAATCCTAAAAGATAACAGACATTTTGACAAGTCATATTTTAATGTAAAAAATCTAACTCTGATCATCATGAAATGTCTTGAATGTCTAAATGGCTGCTTAGAAGTAATATGTTCAAACCAACTCCTTCCAGTCTTCCTTGTCTTAGTTAATGACAGCTCCATGTTTCTATTTGTTTAGGCCAAAACCATTAGAATCATTATTGATTCCTCTTTCTCTCATAGGCACCATTCAGTTCATCAGTAAATCTTGTCAACTCTATCTTCAAAATTTGCATTGTATTCAACCTTTCTGCTGCCACCCTGGTTGTCGCTGCCATTATCTATAGACCAGATGATTGCAGGAGCCTCCTACCTGGCACTTTTGCTCCCATTTTTACTCCTGTTCACTGTGTTCCCAACATAGCATTCTGAGTGACTCTGCTGAAATTCATGTCCCACCATGTCATTTTTCTACTGCAAACAATCCAGTGACATACCATTGCACACATTGTAAAAACTTTTACATGCCTGCATTACAGAGAAGGTCATGAGCTAGAGCCAGTTTGCATAGGATTTGGGTGGTTAGGAAGTAAGAGGGGAGTCAAAGGTGAACCCCAGGTTCTTCCTTGAACAGTAGGTATATGACATTTCCTGAGGGGCATACTGAAGTAAATGGGGTTTGGGATGCAGAATGGTAGAGTGAAAATGGGGAGAAGGTATGAGTTAGCTTCTGACACATTGAATGTGACATATACATATGCAGTATTGCTATGATGACGTTCCCTCATAGGAACAAGTCTGAGCAGGAGCCACAGATTCAGAGTCATTAGTTTGCAGATAGATGGTGACCCAAGTCATGGGATCATGAGGAATTAGTATGGGATTACAAGGAAAGAGTTAGAATGAATAAGAAAGGTCTGAGACAGAATATTTCTTAACTGGCTACAATGTCAAGGCTTGGCCATGTAGGCAAAAAAGCCTACTGTGGAGTTAGGAGAAAACCATGTATCAAGGAAGTCAAAAGAAAGGAGGATTCTACAGAAGCTGTGCCAAATATTATTAAGAGATCAAGCAGACAGGAACTAAAAGCGAACATTGGAATTAAACAACATGGAGGCCATTGGTGAGAGTATTTTCAGGGGAGCATGGAGGCATAAGACAGATGGAACCACGATGAGAGATGAAGGTGAGGAAATGGAAGCAGACACTCTTCCAGAAGTTGAGCTGTGAAAGGGAGAGGTGGCCATGATCAGAGAGAAATCTGCGGAGAAAAAAGAGTGAGCTGACTACAGAACAGAGTAATGTTAACAGGAAGTGCCGAGGACAAGGCTGAGTCAGGGGCCATGAGTTTACAGTGGTGTTCCTGTGCTTGATTGCAAAATGTCCCCCATCAGCCATTGGTGGGCCATGTGCAGGCATGGAGAAGACAGGAAGTTGGAATTTTCTAGGTGTTGTGATGGCTGGAGAAGTGAGTTGCAACTATTGGGAAGTGAGTAGTTGAAAAGGTAGCCCATTAAATCTGAGGTGAATCTGTAGGAGGCAGATGGATTGGGGGCTGGTAGAGCACTCCAGACTGAAACCAAGGCTGCCCACCTGTGAGGGCAGTTTTGTCGGAGGTTAGAAGAGTCTGTTCTTCATTTCATTCCTCACATCCCTCAAGGTGGAGAGGCGGAGCTCCTTTTCCCAATCTTGATGCAACTGTTTTCTGTGTTCCTTCCATCCTTTCTTTACAGCAGGCACAAATTAGAAGTAGGAATTGAGGGAAATAGAGAAGTCTAGGATAACTACTGTGTTTGAATGCTATGGTGAGGAGAAATAGGTATCAGAAAGATAGGGAACACAGGAACACAATTGGGTTGAGAGAGTAGATATCAAATTGCATTTTTTAACATGTTCAATCAAGACGCTTCTGAGACACTCAGATTAAGACAATCAGTTATATCTATGGCTCTGGAGCACAACCTATCAGCATGGGAGAGAGCTGTGAATTGAAGGTGGATATTTATAAATTATCCATATATAGGTGGTGATTGTAACCAGTAGAAAGAATATGTAGAGTGAGTAGAGAGACGGGACCAGGACATGTTGTAGGAAATACGTGCATTCCTGGGGCAGGTAGAAGAATGTCCAGCCACGAAGATTGAAATGAAGGTGAAAGAAACCAGTATTGGTGTTGCAAAGACCAAGGGGGGAGAATTTTGAGAAGGGATGAGCAACAAGGACCAGGGCTACAGTGGATCAGATAACATGGGACTCAGAAGAGAGGCCACAAGTCACCTTCATGAGGGATTCAGAGACAGCGACTGCCCAGAGCTATGGAGGAATCAGCCTCAGAGGGAGCACTGGATAAAAACAGTGGAGGACATTCACTGAATTCTATCCCAAGGCTCCCTTCAGTTTCCACAAGTCAAATGAGGCTGTTGAACTAGATGACTTGTTTGTTCCAGTTCTAAAATCATGATTCCCAGAACTTTCACAGGTATAAGAGCCAAGAACAACCAAAAATTGCCCTCCAATGGGGAATGTCTTAAGGCTGGTTCACTAAAGCAGCCACGTAAACAGCTTAAAGAAGACTTGATCTCACCAAGTCTGCTGTAAATCAAGGGCGTATGAACACACCTCTCTCATGGAAGAATATGCTAGATCCAGGCCCCAGGATACTGCCCTACAAGCTTGTCCCTGGAAGCACTGGGCCCCAAGGGGTTGTGCAAGCCTTGTCCATCCTCTGAAGGGGCTGCCACATGGAACACTGAGCTGTTGTATGAGTTTGGGTGACTGCTTGTCCAAAAATGTGTTGGAAAACTTCAGGAAATTGGTGGCAGCTGGACTGGATGACCTTGTGTTTTTTTCAACCCAGTGATTTTTGTATCCTCTGAGGGAGGCCTCATTCCTGTTACTAATTTTGTCATGTTTCCCATGGGGATTGTGTTGCAAAAGACTTCTACCCTGTTTCCACTCAGGGGTCTCTCAGCTAGCTTCCTTTTCCTGCTTATAGATCCTCCTCTTTAATTCTAGTAGAGGTGAGACCCCTGACCTTGATGTGTCAATTGAGTTGAGTTTCTCTCTCCTCCCACTGCTCCTTGGACCCTTTCCCTCTCCAGGGAGCTTCATTTATCTTTTGACCATGTGGGGCTTGACATCAGAGACTGTATGTCTGAGAGTGGGGAGGCAGAGGCTGAGCCCAAGTTCTAGTTTGAGAGGAGGCCAAGAGGAGGGGTATGCCCCCCCCCCACGCTCCTTCTTCATACTTCCAGCACCCACAGAGGGGACGTGGTAAGAACTGAGGTCGTGGGGACTGTGGGGCAGAGCGAGAGATGCAGCACACTCCATCGTCAGGGCTCTACCCCGTCCACCCAGTCTACTTCCTCGGGCTTGGGGTCTCACTCTTGGTTTCTGCCATGATGACACAGCAGGTTCTATGAACATAGGTGAAATAGAAGATGAGCTTCCCCTTGGGGACCCAAAAGCCCTGGATAGTCACTGAATTTGTGGTAGGATCAAAGTGTAAGAGAGGACTAGAGGTCCACATGGCAGGGAGCAGTGATGGGGTAGGTGGGGGTAGAAGAGCTACAGGAGGGCTTGAGCCCTAGCAGAAATGGGACTTTCAAACATTGCCCTCTCTGGATTTTCACTGAGAGCCCCGAGGACGAGCCCTTTCCCCTATTCCAGTGCAGAGAGTCTCCTAGCATGGTGTATGCGGTGTATCTGCTCCTCTCTAGCCTTGCCTCCATCTCAGCTGCCCCCACCCCCTCATCCCGATGCTGCTGCTGTGGGAACTTCTCACCTTTCAGTCCAGAGGCCAAGTTTAGGCTGAAGGGCCCATCCCCCAGAAGGGATCACTGTGGCCCTTCCCCAGCATCTTAGCTTCAAAGTACAGAGCCTCAAATCCATGTCCCTATATGAAGTGTCTCACTCCATTGGTGCTTCTGATTAGGAGGGGGGTGGCAGCCAGAGGACAGTTGATGCAAATCACTTGGGATCCTTATGATTCCCAAACAACTAGAAAACTCAGGACTCCTTACAGACTAGGGATGGGCACTGAAGACAGCCAAATCTGTGGTTTATTGAGTATCTGTCACAGCACACAGTCACTTGCAGACCTTTGGCCTGGCCTCTGGAATTGATTACTGATCATTTGAAGAGTGGGCAGCAGCAGAGCAGAGTCGGATGGAAGTGGAGCCAAAGCAGAAGCAGCTCCAGACTTTGGGGCCTGCGGCCACCTGTAATGTGACCATTTGGAGTGCGGCCGCCTCAACCAACTGTGATGGAATGGGCTCTCCTTGTTTTCCAGATGGCATGTGTGTGTACTCGCATGTGCACATGTGCATTTCTTGTTATGTGCATGCTGTATTTATTTATATGAGGGGTTTATAAAATGCCTTTATACTGCGTGCCTCTCACACATTGTGCCGGTTCTCATGGTCCCACCATTACCTGAGAGATGCCTGTTTCTCCAAAAGAAAATCCAGTGGACAGGGAAAGTCCTAAGTGTGCACAAGATTGAGATAGCACAGAGATATCTGGGACCTGCTCTCTGGGGTGCGGACGCAGTGGCAGTAGGGAAGCTGAATCAAAGCAGCAACGTGTTCCATCCGGCTGGTGGGTAGTTATGGTACAAACAGCCTGGCTAGCGCAGGAGGCCGCTAGCCAAAAGCCAAATCATTGCCACCTGGGCACAGTGTCTAGCCAGTGCTGCTGTTCGCCAGTGGCGTCTTCCTTTCTGGATGTGGGAGCAGGAAGGGGAGGGCAACTACAGGCTCTGTCCTTTCAATCTTGTATTTTCCTCAGGATCCTAGGAAAAAGGTGTCCCCTCCATTGTTCCTGAGCCAGAGGATATCCAGATCTCACCGCCATGTGAAGTCTCCCTATAACCCTCTAGACCGAGGCACCTTGGAGACATGGTATTACCCAGGAGGAAGAGCTGAGAGGGAGACAGGAGCATAAACTGACCTTTTTCCTTGGGGAGGATAGGGATTCAATGTCCTGATGGTTGTTGTGACAGAAATGCAGGACAAGCTCCTAATTTACACTACTTCTCCTGCCTCAACCTGCCTGAGTTGTCAGCGTCAGTGTCTGTTCTCCTGTGGAGCTCGGGACCATGGAACTGGGGACCAGCGCGAGCTATGACACCGCCTTCTTCACTGTGCGCTCCATCTGCTTCCTCATGGCATTCGGCATTATACCAGCTTTGCAAATAACTCGTCGTAGGGGTTAACTGGGGGAAAGGGTGCAGGGGCACGATGGCCAAGGGCAGTCATGCCATTCGACCTCACTCACAACCACTCACCTGCCTCCTTGAGTGGGGGACCATGGCTCACAGAACCTGTCAAGGCAGGAAATGCTAGGTCAGTGGTGACGGTGACAAAGTGCCGTCAGAGAGTGGGCTAGAAGGTGCAAAGTTTCCTTGACAAGGCTCCCCTAACTCTGTCCCTGCCCTCGCCTGCAAATCAGTTATCCCACAAATATTTTTTGAGCATCTTAGTAAAAAACCCTTGGAATTTCTTTCATGACAGAGATGCTAGGAGCATGTTTTGTTCTTCATAACAACCCCCTTTCAACCTTCCCTGAATTTATGTTGATAACTGGTGGCTGGAGGCCCCTAGATAGCTTCAGGATGGGGGCTGGTCTCCAGAGGAACCAACCACATGATTAGAGCGTTGGACTTTCAGCCTCACTGCTGACCTCCAGAGAGGGGAGAGGGGCTGGGGACTGAGTTCATCACCAAAGGTCAATGATGCCTATGTCGTGGAACCTCCATAAAATACCCTAAGTGAAGGGGTTTGGAGATCTTTTGTGTTGGTGAACGTATTCTTGTGTTGGTAGGGTGACAGACCTCAAACTCACGGGGACAGAAGCTGCTGCACTAGAGATCCTTCCAGACCTTGCCTATATACCCCTTCATCTGGCTGTTCATGTGTATCCTTTACGATATGCTTTATAATACACAGGTGGCAATAGGCAAAGTGTTTCCCTGGGGTCTGTGCACTGTCCTATCAAATTATCCAGGGCATCGTGTGAACCCTGATTAGTGGTTAAGCCTGACAAAAGTTGTGGGTTACCTGGCAACCCACTTCTTGTGATTGGCATCTGAAGTGGCAGTGGGGAGCTGAGAGTCTTGTGGGACTGAGTCCTTAACCTGGGGGTCAACGCTAACTCCAGGTAGTTAGTGTCAGAATTGAATTCACTTATAGGACATGCAGTCAGGGCCTGCAGAGAACTGGAGAAATGCTTGCTGTGGAAAACCCGTATATTTGGTGTTGGACGTGTCAGTAGCAGAAATAGTCCTTTAAACGGTGAACAAGGCAGGCATTGGCTCTGTCATCGTAGGTCTTTCGATTGAGCTGTGGAGATAGACAAGCAAAGAGCAACGCTCTCATACCCCGTCTCTTCACTTTTCCCCCTGTTTACCCCATGCTGATCATTCTATGCTCTCTCTCGTTTATCTTTTGCACTTGCTGAGATCTCTGCCTGGAATATTCTCCCTGCAGAGTTCCTCATGCCTCCTCCTTCCTCTCATTCAGGTCTCTGCTCCAAGACGCATTCTCATAGAAGTCTTCCTCGACTGCCTCTCTAAAATAAAATCTCTGTACTCTCCATGCCCTGACATTGCTTTATTCCTTCCTACTGAGCTCTTATGGCTCCCTATGATTTTGTTATTTTATATGATTACTCCTTTACTTGTTTATGGTCTGGCTCTGCTCCCTGGAATGCAAGCTCCCAAGAGCAGGGTTTGCCTGCTTTGTTCACTCATGTATCCCCAGAGCCCAAAACGGGGCCTGGGCCAGGCAGCGGACATGCTCAAGAAATATGGGGTTATTAAACAAAACAAGACAAAAAAAGTGAATGAACTGTTCAAATGATTTCAAATTACAGCGTGAAAAGTGCCTTAAAGGAGAAACTAGAGTGATGGGCAAATGCATCACCGAGGGTGTGTGCAGGTCCCATGATATAAACAGGGGGCCCTGAAGGGTCTCTTTGGTTGGGTTTGACAGCTTGACAAGCAGGTTGGTGGGTGTGGACTTCACCTCTGTTGCAGATGCTGGACCTGGCTTCCCGGGGGGTCGCTGCCACACGTAGCCTCTTGAGCACCACTGTCCAGTATGCTAGCCACCAGCCTTTTTAACTTTACATTAATTAAAATTAAATAAAACTACAAATTCACTTTCTTAGTCACACATTTCAAGTGCGATTTAGCCACATTTCCAGTAGCCGCATGTGCCTCGTGGCTACCACATTGGGCAGCACTATTAGATAGATACAGGCTACTTCCATCATCGCAGAGCCTTCCAGGGACTGCAATGGTCTAGAGCGTTTTGAGGGAGCAGGCCGGTAGGTATGGGGTGAGGTAACTGCTGTATTTGGCATCTGTGTCCATTCCTATTGGCAGAACGAGAGAGAGAGAGAGAGAGAGAGAGAGAGAGAGAGAGAGAGAGAGAGAGAGAAAGAGAGGAGAGAGAGAGAGAGAGAGGAAGAAGAAGAAGAAGAAGAAGAAGAAGAAGGAGGAGGAGGAGGAGGAGGAGGAGGAGGAGGAGGAGGAAGAAGAGGAAGAGGAGGAGGAGGAAGGGAGGGGAGAGGCGGGGGAGAGAAGGGCGGGGAGGGGAGGGTAGGGGAGGAGCGAAGAGGAGAGGAGAGGAGAGGAGAGGAGAGGGGAGGGGAGGGGAGGGGAGGGAGGGAAAGTGAGGGGAGGGGAGGGGAGGGGAGGGGAGGGGGAGGGGAGGGGAGGGGAGGGGAGGGGAGGGGAGGGGAGGGGAGGGGAGGGGAGGGAAGACAAGAGAAGAGAAGAGAAGAGAAGAGAAGAGAAGAGAAGAGAAGAGAAGAGAAGAGAAGAGAAGAGAAGAGAAGAGAAGAGAAGAGAAGAGAAGAGAAAGAAATAAGCGTCCTGGTTACCAGTGACCCCCATGGGATGCTATATTTTTTATGAACTTACTCTCCCCGTCCCCCAGATCTACTTTTGGCCCTGCCCCTTACCCTGAGAAACTTCTCTTATCACAACGCTGGGCCCAGAAACAGAATCCAACAAACGATTGCTCTCATTCATGTACACACTCTTCCTGCTGGAAGGGGAAGGATGAGATGCTTTGATATTCTTTGCATGGGAGGAGCAGAGGGGGGAATTTGCTTAGACTTTGGATGGAGGCTCCTCTGTAATTCATGACATCATTGCTGAGAGGCCAGGAAGTCAGGCGCAATGCCCCCTTTTCAGGTGAAAGTAGAACATTCACAGGAGACAACTGTAGAAAGAGAAGGGCCATTGAGCTTCTAGAGCAAGGTGGTCAGGGCTGGCTCAGCAATCTGCACTTCGTACGTGGGCTGGTTTACGATTCTTGCTCTCCTTTGGTTTCCTTTTGTACTTTAGTTTTTGTGACAAGCCCAGCCGGGCTTAGCTGTGCCAAGCATAGCAGAGACAGAAGATTTCGTCTCCTCTATGCCAGAACATACAAGGGGGTGCAGCCATTTCTGGGGGCAGGCTGGTGGTAGAGGAATTTTCTGTGAGCAAGTCCCAGGGGGAAAATAAAACCCTGGCGGACAATATTGGATCCACTTGGCAAATTATTTCTCCCTGCCTGGAGCTTCATCTTTGAGGGTGAAAAGCTTGGATATTTTAATAAAGAGAAGTGATAGCAGCAAAAGGATCAAAGCCCAAGGTCTGGTTGGACACATCACCTGTGCCACCTAGACCACCGCAGTGCGTGGAATTCACATATTTACATTTCTTCCAGGACCTGGTTGTGTGACCAGCAATGAAGGAGACTCAAAGGTGGAATTGTTAATACACATGTGAAGCATTTGTCACCTCCCATTTGTAATAAAAGTTAGAGAAATACAATTACAAATATTCTTCCTGACATTAGATGTTAATGTTAATTGCTTATATCCCTTGAATAAGTGCAGGTTAGATTTTCCCCAGGCAGTGCAGCCTGCAAGTTTATCGGTAACTAGGTATAAATATGCTCATTTCCAGGGATCAGTTACAAGCGATGGTTTCTGCGTCTGTGATAGCCTCTGGCATCGCTATTGTTTCACACACCTCTAACTTGATAGCTCTCCCGGTGTCACTCCAATGACCAAGGAGCAAATAGGAAAAATGAACCATCAATCAATTTAATGCTCTCCTTTCCTTTCACACAAAACCTCCACTTAGCTGATGATGACTGACATAAAAACGAAATCCATCTGCTTTATCACTCCTCTCCAAAAGGACAAGTCTGAGAGCGGGGAAGAGGAGAAAATATGTAGGATTTGTCTTTCCCTTAGTCATGGGTCTGCTGTTTTACTAATAATCTATCTGCTTGGGGGAAGCAAATCAACTGTGAAACTATCGCTCTTGCAATTTAGTGCATGTTCAGTATAAAATGTGGAGATGTGAATTGTAAGAAAGATCTTTGGGAGAAGGAATCTTGGAATATCCTGTTTAATATTATAAAAACATTTAAAAATGGGGTCTGAGGATATGGTTAGCCCTTTTCTGTATTCATTCATTGAACACATATATATTGAGTATCTATTTTGTGTCAAATGCATCCTGGACACGGAGGACAATAAGTGGTGAATGAGACTAAAACCAATTCTTGCCTTCATGGAGCTTACAATCTCATGGTGAACATACATGTTTAATAAGTAAACAAGTGAGATAAACATTACCAGAGCGGAAGCCTAGAGACCATATCACTCCGCTAACGTGACAATCCATGGTGGTGGCAGTGAGTGACATGAGGGCACTTTCTGAGGAAGAGACATTAGAGATATACAAATTGTGGCTATGGTTTAGATAGATGGAGGGGGGGCTCTTGGGTAAAAGAGAGAAAGATGGATATGTAAGCCCCAATGCAAAAGGGAGCAGGGGACATTTCAGTAACTGAAATAAGCATGGCTGGAATATTACGTAGCCATAAAAAAAATAATTAAATCTTGCCATTGTTGACAACATGTTGGACCTAGGGGGTATTATGCTAAGGGAAATAAGTCAGATAGACAAAGACAAATACTGTATGATTTCACTTGTATAGGGAATCTAAAAAAACAAAACAAATGAATAAATAAAACAGAAACAGACCCACAGATACAGAGAACAAGCAGATAGTTGCCGAAGGGAGGGGGTGAGAGATGGGTGAAATAAAAATAAATAAATATATTTATTTTTTTTAAAAGAAGCCCTTGCAAATTTACCCATAGAGAGAAGGGTTACCACTCTATCCTCTGTCCACCCTTCCTTGGGGTCCCCCCAAATGTTTGAAGACTCATATATGTTAGCAAGAACCACAACAATGTGAGAACAGTACTTCAGTAGTAATACTTCACAGCAATAAAATAACTTTTTGTAGGCTGCCCCCAAGAAAAAGAATGGCTGGTGTAGAGAAAACAAAGGGAGAGTGGCATATAATGAAACTAGAGAGACTGGAAATGGTCAGATCCCAGATAGCCCTGTAAATCATAATGAGAAATTTAAGATTATGCAAAGGGAAAACAAAGAATTCTAAGTACAGGAATAGAATGCTTTACAAAGATCTCTCTGTGAGCAGCCAGATGATTGGAAAGGTATTAGACCAGAGGCTTGGGGTCCAGTTAAGTGGCTAGTGTGTGGTCCAGGTGAGAGGCAACAGGGGTTTGGACTAGTCTAGGAGCTGTGGGTATTTAGAGAAATGTTCAAGTTCAACAAATACCAAGGAGATAGAACCCACAGCACTTAATGATTAATTAGATGAAGGGAGAGGCGAGGACCGAGAAGGAATCAAGGTTGACTTCCAGGCTCTGGCCTAAGCAATGGGGAGGATGGTAATGCTGTCATTTGAACCAGGGTGCACTGGGGGAGGAGCAAGTTTGGGGAGTCGAGAAGAATATAACAACTAGTTGTGGAAATGTTGAATTTCAAATACTTACAGAACAGCCAAACACAGATGTCTGGTAGACACTTTGATATATGGGTCTGGTGCCCAAAAGAAACAAGGCTGCGTATCTATTCCATTTTCATCTCCAGTCTTCTAGTCATTGAACAAAGAAACATATTATAGATAATGTCTCTGGAAAGTTACTTATGAGTTGTAAACGAGGGGTTTAAAATGTATCTTTTAACCTCCAAATTCGACCTCTGGGAAATTATCCCAAATAAATTATCCAGGAAAAGAAAAAAGTCACATGCAATCAATTCTAGTTTATGATAGAAAAAAAAAAAAAAAGGAAAATATCCATACCCAACAAAAAGGGCTAGTTAAATAAATTATAGTATACCAATAAAATGGAATATTGTACAGTTACTAAAAATAGTGATTATGGCTGCCTTCTAGCGGCTTAGAAAATGCTTTGCCATTTAAAATTAAACAGCAAAATTCAAAAATCTACTTGTGCTATGATTATAATTTTGTAAGAATAATTATACAAGGACAACTCCTACAAAGGCACTTGAATAAATAAAGAGTAGACTTGCCCAGTGATGGAATTACTGTGATTTTTAAAATCTGTTAAAATGTATGTAAAGTCAACATGCTAAGCAAGTAAGATAAATAAGGTTTTGTTCTTGTATTTTTTTTAATTTTTATTTTTTGCTGTTGCTAGTTAGTTTTTTTGAAGCAAATGAATTTCCATCTTAGATCATTGTAGGCAACATCTTGCTAATTGGAGACATGGAGTTCTATAGTTGTCACGGCTCCTGGACTTTGCCAGCAAGGATCTTGTCTCCCAGGTCAGCTCACAATTCCTCCTTTCTGAGCATGTCCTAGTTTTGCCACCAAAAAAGGAAGTCAGAGCTCCTTGGAGCACATATGAGCCTCCACTGGGTTCCTGTGGATTAAATACTTTAGACTCAGATCTTCTTTCTTCTCATTTGCTTTCCAGTCTCTGGAGACTGGGAAACTTGACACATGCTTGATCTCTTCTCCTTCTTTTCCTCTGTTCCTGACTTGTCTCAGAAACCTAGTAAGCATTAATGTCAAATTAATGTTCGAATTAATGTTCGAGACAGGTTGTCCTCTGCCTTGTTTAATGTTTTCATCATCTCCCTCACCAATGCCGCTCAGTGAATATTTGCAAATGATCATAAAGATGAGGAGCCAAAGGTTTCCAAAGGAAGACCCTGGATGCCCATTGTCACTGTTGTCATCTATTCAATTATGCCCTTTGCAATCCACAGGGGATATGAGGGTCTGCTCACAGGGGAAACTTGTGAGCCAGAATGCAAACCTCCTGGGTCAGATGTCATCCTGAAATAGGTTGTGAGAAAGACCACTATACTGGCGGGATCCTTTGTTTCTCAAAAAAAGAGAAGCTATGCCTGGAAACTCGTAGAGAAAATGAACTCCAGTGGCAATGTATAGTGAGGACATATTTTGTGCTTTTGAAAGAAGCTGGGCTATGTGGCAAAGAAATCAATGCCAATGAAATAATGAAACATAAACCCTCAGAGGTAAAAAAGCTCTTCTCATTCTGGGAGGAAAAAAACAAAACCAAGCACAAATGAATTTAAAATGTCCTTGTCATGTGTTTATGACAAATGGAGAATTAAGCAGATTGGCTGGGTGGGTTCCTTGGGAAGAGAAAAAATGGCGAATATTCAGATATTCCTTTTTTTTTTCTCCAGGGCAGGCAACAAGAAAGGTGCCATGAATGCCACAGTGGGGTAGTCAGGTGAGAGAGGAGCTCAATAAAAAAGCAAGGCAGGGTATTGCTGCAAGCAGAATTCCTGTTCCAACTGCTCCTTTTCCACTCAGGGGGCGAATTCACTTGTCTTCCCAGGATGTGATGCTCCTGGGGGAAGTTCTGAGAGCTCTGGGTCTGTTGGGATTGACTGAAACATCCGTATCTAATAGCTGTCCAGGTATGTGATTTACAGCTGGCAAAGGGATGGATTAGTGTTTTTATAAATGCCTTATTCTATTTTTAACTTTTTGTTTTTAAATCGTTTCAGGGTTAGAGAAGAGTTGCAAATATAGTACAGATAATTCTCATATACCATTTCCCTAGTGTTAACATCATATATAGCCACGGTACATTTTTCAAAACACAGAAATTCACATGAGTACAGGTTTTATTCCCATCTCACCACTGGTTCCACTAATGTCCTTTTTCTATTCCAGGATCCAGTTCAGGAAGCCACATTGTATTCAGTTGTAGGGCCTCCTTAGTCTTATCCAATCTGGACAGTTTCTCAGTCTCTCCTTGTGTTTCGTGACCTTGATACTTTTGAAAAGTACTGGTCAGGTATTTTGTGGAAGGTCCCTCAATTAGTGTTTGATGCTTTCTTGTGATTAACCTAGGGTTATAGGTCAGGGGAAGAGTGGCCCTGAGGTGAAAGCACTCTTCTTGTCACATAATGTCAACGTGGTACCACTGGGGCTTACTGCTGGTGACATTAACCTCCAGGCGGTGAAGGTGGCACCTTCTGGGTCTCTCCACTGGGAAGGTACTGTCCTTCTCCTTCCATACTCTTCCTTTGAAGACAGACACTAAGTCCAGCGTACACTGAGGGCAGGAGGAGGGAGGACTATGAAAGAATTGTAAACATATGCTATAACCACCACAGTAATTAATCAATACTTGGGAGAGTTAATTTGAAGTCAAATAGTTTTATTATTTTAAAATTAACTTTTTTTCCTTTTTCTAATCACGAAAGTATAAAGCAGACAGCTAAATCTCACCTATTTCATAAACAAAAACCCGAATCTCACCAATCACTGCAGTGTGTGTGTGTGTGTGTGTGTGTGTGTGTAGTGTGTGTTTACTATTTGGTAACTGATTTCTTAAATTTAGCATGTTGGGAACATACTTTAATGCAAAATTATATTTGGGAAAACCATAGAGGATGACATGACTCATTCATTATCCACTCGCTACTAAGAATGGGTGTTTAAGATCAATACCATCGCCCGAGGTTTTAAATATATAGGCTTCTAATTTAAAACCATGTAACAGGGCAGAAATAATCTAGCTCGAGGTTGTATGTGCTGAGATGGGGTCCAAGTCAGGGACAACAAGCAATTCTCTAGCTCCCAAGCTTGACAACCTCACTCTCACTTCTTGACCTCTGAGGTAAGGACCAAAGCCACAAGTCTTTCACTGTGAAAACTGAGACATTTAGACATTCTAGAATGCCAGCTTAAATCTCATTCAAATGTGTTTGATTTTCACTGACTGAAGGAAAATTCTAATGCTTTCCTCATCATTTTAGGAGCCCTCACCTGGGGTGGAGAGAGGCAGCCCAGCTGGTAACAACTAGGACTCATTTCACAAATGAGTCTTTGAAAGAATCACAATTTGAGCTTTTTTCCCCCTAATATGAAGAATGTCCCAGAAATATTATAGTGAAAGATGTAGGAAAAAATGGATGGTGTCAAAGTTATAGGCATTTTACAAATTTACATGGACTGTCAGTCAGTCCTAAGAGAAACTTCAGAGTTCTGCTGCCATCACAGGGTTGTGTATCAATAATTAGCCTTAAAACCTTGTGAGTGGCACAGGCGTCCCACCATTGTCTCCCTTTGGCTTTTCTTAAGTGAACCAACTAGTACCATCAGTTGTATTGTGGGTCCAGGAAGATCTGTAAAGGTGGTATTACAACACCTACCAGATCCACTTTCTTTTACTGTTACTCCATATTGACTTACGGGAATGTGAATATCTATATCTCTTTCCCCCCTATGGGTATCCTTCTTCAGGACTCCAGACTAGAGAAAGGAGTAAGAAAACAATGCTTTTGTTATTGCAAATGTTTGTGGGTAACTAAATAACTCTCTGGGTCCAGGACTAACACCATGTTGACTTTGATGTTCATGTTAAGCAAGGTCAATGACCAAATTAGACTCCTGACACATTTTAAAAAATGCAATGATGAAAGTGGCTATTTCTCCTGTCAAAAAGCTTTAGAGTGGATGAGCTTCAGGGAAATCACCAAGAGCCGTGTGGGTGACATCTGCGTTGTTGCTATAGCCACGTCAGCTGCAGGCTTGTTAATCCGGAGGTTGCCAGGCCATTCCCAGACTCTCTGATTCAGTTGGCCTGGGTGGGAGTCAGCAAGTTACATTTCCTTTCCTTTTCTTTTCTTCTTCTTTTTCTTTTGTTTGTTTTTTAGTAGGTACAGGAATGCAAAGCACAGGAAAAGGCACTGATTGACAAGCTACAAATTGTAAACTAAATACATAGTCATTTCAATGGTAAGATTAGCCTGACTAGGAACTAAAAAAAAAAAAAACATGTATTTGACCATTTACATAATCTAAGTAATATTGGCCAAGTTACTAACCAACCTGTGCCTCATTTTCCTCATCTGTAAAATGGGTTAATATTAGTGTCTACCTCACAGGCTTGTTGTGAGAATTAAATGAGACAACTCAAGAAAAGTACTTGCAGCTTTGTCTGCTATGTAGTGCTACTGCATTTTAAGCCAAAATATAATGTCTGGATTAGACATATTAATAAAAAAGAAATACAGTGTAAATAACTTGGTTTGACAGAATTTGTATTCTGACATCTTCCTTTATTATTTTCTCTTTTTTTCTGATATAATTTAGGGGCATGAATACATCTTTCTTTTCTGTTTATGTGTTGGCCCAGTTTTTTGTTTTTGTTTTGTTTTGGGGTACAGAATAAAAATCAATTCCATGACACCTAATATATTTTTTCACCCACCCCCTAGCCCCTTCCCCTTTGGCAACCATCAGCTTATTCTCTGTGAGTCTGTTTTTCTTTTGTTTTGTTTGTTCATGTGTTTGTCTTGTGTTTTTAGATTCCACATATAAGTGAAATCATACAGTGTTTTTCTTTCTCTGTGTGACTTATTTCACTTAGCATGATACCCTCTAGGTCCATCAGGAAGTCACATGTCTAGCCAGTTCCTAGGTTATGCTGAGGCTTTGGGTTCAGGACTACACTTTGAGCATAGTTTCTATAGACCAAGCTATTTGCATAGATTATTTTCTGCCCAGATTGCAATGCTGACTAAGTGGATGTGATGAACTAATAATGCAACACCAGGACAAAACAAAATACAGTCTGCCTTGCTACGATTTCATTCTAATTAACATCTGCTCTCTCTTGGGCTCTCTGAAGAAATCTTATGATGTTTGTATTTGTAACCACCACCGAAATGAGGTTGATGCAAAAGTTTGTTCAATTGCCAAACATTTCATTTGTGATGACGAAGGATTTTCCTTCTTTCTTTAATTTGAGAGATGTTTTGTTTTGTCTTCGATGGTGGCTCGAGCAGGTGTTTCTTTCTCTCTGACATCTGGCAGACTGCACTGGCTCAGATTTTTCTGGTCTTTTCTTTACCCTTCAGAATAGGGAGGTTATAGGGCCTAGGCTTGCTTTGTGTTTTAGGGATCTCTGACAGGAAGTCGGAAAGTCAAATGAAATCATTTTGGATATACTTCAAGATCTTGGCATCCATCCCCCAAAGGGATGTGATCCAAGACTTTTATCAATTCCCCAACTTGAGAATTCTGAATACAGTCTGCCCTCATCATTCTGACCTCAGTGAGGCACTCTGGAATGTAGCTTCAGGGAAACAAGCCAAAACAATAACAAAAAAAACCATAAGAGAACACGACAAACTGTTCAACAGAGACAGAAAGTGACGGCCACAGCGGTTTTCTGGAATACATCACTGAAGCCTAGAAATGAGGGGGGAAATGAAATAATGCAAGACATTGAAGGTTTTCTTGCTTGTGGGATGATCACTCTTTTAGAAGGAGATGCAGATAGAGGCTAAGCTGTTATCCTTATGATGTAGTGCATAAGCAACATCGGTGCCCATTTTGGTTTCAGAAACACCTGGTACAGAGCCAAGGGCCTGGTTTGTTATGGGTTTGGGCTGGGCTGGGCTAATGCCCAGCATAAATGATCAGGCACAGCTGAGGCTGGAAGTTGGTCAGACAAATAAGAACAGGACTATGGGTAGAGACTCCGGACTGAGGCAGACAGGGGAGGGTGGGGAGAAGATTAACTTTAGAGAACACTGACCATGGGCCTGCTTAGGTGGGGAGTGTGTGTGTGTGTTGGGGTGGTGGGGGTGTGTGTGATTAGGGAGCTGCTTCAGAGAATAAAACAAGCAATGACATGTTTCCAGATAAAATACAATATACTCAGTTGAATTTAAATTTTAGGTAAACAATGAATATTTAGAAGAGACTTACACTAAACAAGCATTTGTTGTTTATCTGAAATTTAAATGGGTGTCCCGTATTTTTAGTTGCTAAATGCGGCCACCCTAAATTCAGGAGGCCTAGGTCAAAGCAGGTGGGCAGCAGCCTTGCTGAGGTGGGCTGCACAGCCCCATGGGTTCTGCTCAGGAGGTAGGCTTGCTGTGGACAGCTATGGAGTCCCCTTGGTCAGCGGGTGAATCAGGAGATCTGCTTCCAACAGGTCCGGGGAGAAAGCTGTAGGCAGCACTTCCGTATCCTGCCAGACTTCAGACTGAGTAAGAACTGAACAGTCATTTAAAAACCCTTCACATTTTTCCAGGGCCTTTTTTTTTCTCCCCAAAAGCAAGAGAAAGTTTGGTTGTCCTAGGGGCCAAGAGTGTGACCTTAAGCAGAGACTCTAAGTGTAAATTCTCTGTCACTAGCTGGTAAGTGTGACTCAATAGAGGCAGAGGCTAAGAGGAAACTAATAAACATTTACTCTGGGCCAGGCATTTTGTATTTGCTCCTGAATTCATTTTCATAACAACCACTGTGACATGGGGGAGTTGCAGTGCCTATTAACTCCCCGGCACCCCAGTCCTTATTTACTGGGGTCTGTCTCACTTCTTTCTCCTCCCTTTGTCCCCCTCTTCCGTCCTCCCCTTTCCCTTCACACACATAGCCAGAGTTTGGACTCGGCAGCTCTAGTTTCCATGTAAATATCATTATCTAAATTGAGCCAACAGGAAACTCTCCTGAAGCTTCAGAATGGGACACAGAGACTGAAACTCTTAATTGTGGGAAGAAAAGTTCGAACAGCATATGGACTCAGAAGATTAGTCTGCCATTTTAGGTGACCAGAATAACCCGTGTATGCCATTTATAGTGCAGACAAAGCCAGTGCATAGAGAGAGCAGAGAAAAATAGAGACCAGAGAGACAGACAGACAGACAGACAGAGACAAACTATTGGCAACTTTCCAGTTCAGTTGTCCTTACAACTGGCCTGGCAGAAACACTCCTTTCTAATTCATTCCAGTTTTGTTTTTGTTTGTTATCTGAGTGTCTTATTCCTCACAACTAGTGTACTGTAAGCTAGTTGTTATTATTAACTCTCCTTTACGACACATTAAATGGTTAATAAATGAGAGAACCTGAAATTGACCCTAATGAGGCCAATGGCAACAGTACCTGCTCTGCCTGGTCCTCATGCGCCTCCTCTTTCTGAGGCATCCGACCGAGTCCCCTCTTTTGTCATGATGGATGATGGGTGTCAGATGTC
This sequence comes from Rhinolophus hipposideros, assembly GCF_964194185.1. Taxonomy (NCBI): domain Eukaryota; kingdom Metazoa; phylum Chordata; class Mammalia; order Chiroptera; family Rhinolophidae; genus Rhinolophus; species Rhinolophus hipposideros. The sequence continues at coordinate 15,304,382 of NC_138065.1, forward strand.
TCATCTTCCTTTCTTGGATAGATCACAGAGTGGCAACGATTTACCCAGAGACAGAGACCTGAGAGGTGCAGGAAATAATTGCTGAGGTCAATGGAAAGCAGAAGCCTTGGCTGGGCTCGTCCACTAGGTATGACGAGGCTCTCCCAGTCACAGGGCCATCAGAAAACCAGAGCTGCTAGAAAAGGCGTGGATGACTGGAGCCTAGTCCTCGGGCTGCCAGAGACTCAGAAGGTTTAAGTGAGGCAACAGCAGGGTCAGCTCAGGACGCTGGAGATAGGATGTTTCCCAAAGGGTGCCACTGTCTGGCCACACACCCAGGACACAATGATGACAGCAGGCTGAAATAGTTCCTCCCCTCAAGAACTTACAGTTTAGTGAGGAAGGACGTAGTAAATAATAACTGTAATTAAAGATTAGTTGATGCAGGTGATTGATGTGCTGTGAAAGAGAAGTTCCAGTTGTGACGGAAGAGGTGATGTGACCACTTGGAGCTTGGAGCCCAAGAGGAAGACATGGCCTTCCCACAGCAATAGTACCAACCCTTCAGGCCAGGGGCTCTGAATTTGTCTTGGGGGGTGGGGAGATCCACTAGTAGGGTCCGTGGGCTAGTCTACTGAATGGGAAGGGAGAGGGTAGGTAAAAGCTCAAGTTTGCAATTTCCTCTTGTATTTCATTTTTCCAATCCAGCTTGGTGGTGAGATATTTGACTGGGCTCTTGGTCAAGTTATTGAAAGTAAATTATTCATAATTCATGTGAAGACTAACTTGCTAAATGATCAAATCACTAAAATTGGTCCGATACACTCTTTAACTGGCTCTAGAACAGCTTGTCACAGCCTTTGTGAGGGCACAGGCCATGATGGAGCACAAGGCAGGAGCCATAGAAGATGAAAATAAATAGGCAGAAGCAGGGGTAAAAGGTCTCAAATTAGAAGGTGACAAGCTGTATTCAAGGGAAATTCATTCCACTTCTGTGTAAAAATTCTACCCTTCAAAACGTCCTGGGCATTTAAGATGTGAAATCCATAAGAAATTGACATTCAACTTAGACGAGTGTGACTGACATCATAGCTAAAGAAACAGCCTGAGAGAAGCCATGGCTAAGCCAATGCATGGGGAAATCCTGTTTTGTGACTAGGTCTCTCTGTAAATAGATTAGTTGAGGAATTGATTTTGGGCGAAGTGGTTCATCTGAGAGGTGGCTTTCAAAAACATGGTGATTCAGGGTCCTGTCCTGTTTCCATTTGATTTGATTCATTTATTTGTCAGGATTCTTTTAGATTCAAGGACAGAAACTCAAAATGGTTTTGGCAAAAAGAGTAATTTACTAGAAGGATATGGGAGAAGCCTATGTAATTGAAGGGAGGGCCAGCCAGCTATAGGGGAGAGGCAGAGCTGCAGTGGGTCCTCAGGGGCAGCTGGCCCAGGGACAGGCTGCCCCAGGGCTGGTGTCTGCCAAGACTCGCGTGTGCCATGCTGGCTTCTGCCACGAAGCCACTGACAGGTCCTGAGTCTCTCATCCCACGGCTCCCATCCCTGGAGCAGACTGACTCTGCCTAGTTTTGCTTTGAAAACTGCAGAGAAATTCTCTCATTGGCCAGCATGAGAAAGACACCCCAAAGCAGGGGCTGGCAGTGTTTTTAAAAGAAGGGGATGATGTGGGCAGAGAAAAGAGATGTCCTCACAGACCTCTTGAGAAGCTGGAAAAGGTGTCCTTGCTTTTTATACCACAGCGTAGTTCTTATGGATACAAAAAGACAAAACCAACCAGGTCCTCAAACGAACAAGGTCTCAAGTCTCTGGTCTCCACTTGCCAGCTTAAGATGGTGATCCCCTCCACCCTTCACTCAGAGCAGAGCAGAGCCCCCCAACCCTCAGCTCAGTAGACAGCAAATAGATACTGCTAGAGGGAACAGAAAAGCTGCTCCAGGTTGGGGCCCACATTGAACATGGCAATGGCTGTTGACTAAATTCCATGGCTGTTTACTAAATTTGCTCAGTAGCTTCTTGCTAAGGGTGTGAAAAGAGGGAGAGGGACGGGACACAGCTGAGGAACTGTGGAGTCCACCAGAGCTCAGTGGGAATCAAGGCTGCCCAGCCGCCCTGAGTCTGGCCCCAGGAGCCGGCAGGTGTGCTGTCTGTATAACGCCCTTGATCTCTAAGAGAACAGTGAGGAACCAATCGGACGGTGACCTCCTGCCAGGGACTCCATTAGCCCGCTCTGGTGGCTGCTTCTGAAGTGGCGGCTGCTGGCTCCCCTGGCTTTCTTGTTCACGGAGGACATATGGGCCAGGCAGGGATCAACCCGGGAACATCTGGCACAGGAACAAATCAAACAGCCCCGATGACTAATTTAGGAGTGTTGCCTCTCCATTGTTCTTTCTATGGCTCCATGCAAAGGTCACCCAGTATGGCAGGCTCAGAGAAGCCGCCGCTCCACCTTCAGCAGTCCCCAGGATCCCACTTGTTTTCCTTAAAAGTGAATCAATAGCTCCTTCTTTGAGGGTAGAAACAGCAGCTACCTCTCACTGAATCCTGAATTCTCCCCTGCCTGGTAAGCCCCTCCTTGCCAGCCCCCTGGCACCCCTGTTTCTCATTAGCCATTTATCATCTTGCTTCGGAAGGCACTCTCTTTTTTTAAAAACCTCTGCTGAATTCAAGTGATGTTCTATTTCTGCGACTGAGCTTTTTCTCCCTTTGGTTCAAATAAAGGAAAGAGAAAATATTAAAGAGCATGAGAGGAGAGGCATAAATGCCTGGACCATTAATAGACAAGATTGCCTGCAGTTCTGATTTTGGTGGTTTATATAATAGCTTCAAATGCTGGTGAAGATAGGGCTCAGGCTTGCCAGAGACGATCTTTAAATTTAAATTAAATATCAATTTTCTTTTAAATTATCTCTAATGGTACAATACAACCATATAATTTTCAGCCCAAAAAGAGGGTTTGGATATCTGATCCTACATATAGCCTCTTTCTTGGGTCAGGATCACACATCAGACAGCTTATTTGTAAAGTTCTCCACTGGAAATAATAACGCTTTCCCTTGAGAATTTATTCTGATGTGTTAAATGTGTGCTGTGGGATAAGCCAGGTCTTCTGCATTTGACTGTCAGCATCATAGCTCACTGATAACACCCAGCTGGGTGTCATGGTAGCAACACCTCCAGCTTTACCTCCTCACCTAGTATCGCATGCTCGTGGGGTTGTGTGTGCCCAGGGTCATGGGCTCCAAGGGGTGACAGCCTACTGCTGGTCAGTCAAGGTTAGTCCTCCCTTGGAAACACCTAGAAATATCTCCTGATTTTCTTTCCAGCAGAGAGAAGATATTCCATGCTCCCACTCGTTACATTCCCAAGGGAAGCAAATGCTAGGCTCCTATGATGTTTCATTCTGCTCTCTGTCCCCAGGCAGCTCCCACTTCCTACAGGTGATTCTGGAGTTGTGTTTCTGGCCATCTCCATTGGATTTCTTCAGTGTAGCACCAGTTCTCGCCCTTCCTAGACGGGTGTTGTTTGTAAGACAGGGTGTCCTGAGCAGGTAGATGATCACTGGAGTGATGAGAGAAGGGGAGGCTCAATCATGAACTTGCTGTGTGTTAACAGACACATTTTAGCGTCTCTGTGTCTCTGTATCTGTACCTTTTTTTAAGACATACTAATTCATTCTCCTGATTTGTTATCACGTAAGGTAGAAGAGGGTAACAGACCCTATCCTGCATGGACAGCTATCCTTCATGGTGGACCAACAGGTGTTTTGGACGCCCTGTATTTAGTGTTCAGAGCATTCCACTGTGTCTTAGCTATGCTAAGCTGAGAAAAGAAACATATTCATTAATCAAGACTTCCGGTGGATTCCTCCACATTTCTTTGGAACTTGGCAAAAAGGCAATGCAGGGCACTGTCTGGAGCGTGTTCGTCTTGGTTGCGTGACTACCCATTATGTCTGTCTAATGATGACAACATGATCATTTGTCTAGTAATTACAAAGCACTTTCATTTTACTGCCTCTTTTAATGTTCCCAATAACCCTGTGGAATAAATATTATTTCCCCTGTTTTATAGATGGAGAACCTGAGGTTTACAAAGGTTAATGACTCCTCAGCTACTAATGGTTAGAGTTGGGATGCTGAGCAGCTCTGATTTCAAATCTAATGCTATTTCCATCTTTCCAATGGTTTTCCAGCTGCTCTCTCAAAGATCTGGGTTTTAGGAGGTATCTCAGGGGCAAAAGAAGCTAAGCCAAAGCTGCTCCGACCTCCCGATTCAATCAAAGCTCCTCCCCCCACCCTTTTTTCTGTTTTATATTTATAAGATTCCACACTAAACCTGGTTTTGAACAAAACTTTTCCAGTGCTAAAAAACAAAGGTCACGAGCCACAACACTACACCAGATGTGTTGCAAACGAAACCTTTCATCAGTTTGCTGTAGTACTCACAGGATTCTTTGTTCTTTGTTCCAACAGTCCCAGCTTGAAATCGTCTTTCCCAGAGGAGCTGTCTGCAGAGTCTCTTTTTCTTCGCAGTCCAGTGAGCCACATTCTGAGTGGATTTTTCATAGGAGAAGTGTCCTGTGGCCAAGGTAGTGGACACCAAGCCAGATGTTGTTCAGCTCAGAAAGAGGCCCCAGCCATTCATTTCCAGAGAAAAATCGAACCACATGTTCCAACTTGCCTCATAAATATAAAAAGAAAAGGCTATTTTCCATTTTAATTAGATGAAATAATTACATGTCACACATCTTCTAAGCCATTTTGTATTTGCTCCAACTGTAATGCTGACATTAGCATTCAAAGATGCTGCTGGTACTGTGTACAGATGTTGGGCTTACAGACTGTCATGTTCCTCGTGGCCACAAGATGTCAGGCAAATATGGTCATGGGATGTAGGTGCTGGAAGGTGGGTTGACTCCTGAAAATGCCATTGATGAGTTCATTAGCTGATTAAAATCCTTCCAATGAGCTTGTTAGAAGGGTGTAGGGAAGGTCTATGAAATGTGCCATATTGTTATCCTCTTGATGGGGGTACTGAACACTGCGAGCTGGTAATCAGGTTAAAATGAATGAATATTGATTGTACATGCTTGCACGATTAAATCTTGAATAATTAAAGGCCACTGAGTTTCCCAGTTCTTTCCCCAGCGTGTGTTACCATAAGCAACATGTGCTGTAATTAGAGAGTACCACAAGTGGACATGACTATAAGAAAGAAATAGGATCAGTTAGAGAAGCAATCACCTCTGAAAGTTTTTGTTTGAAAATCTGATGAAATAAAGAAATGGGTTTTAACAACAATCATATAATCATGGGACATTTTATAAATTGAACGATATTAAATGAAAGCCCTATGTCTAAACATGTGCACATATCTCATGTAGATTTGTTAACTCAGTGATTTGAATGACAGGTGTTCATTAACAGTCAATGCTATACCCCTCCCTCACTATTCTTTTAGTCTCCTGAGTGACTTCAGCACTTGCCTTGGGATCGGACAGAAAAGAAGCAATAGAGTCACGAGCCACTTAACAACAGAGAAACAATCTAAGAAATGTGTTATTAGGGGATTTTCTTCTACACACCTAGGCTGAATGGTAGAGCCTATTGCTCCTAGGCTACAAGCCTTTACAGCATGTTACTGTACAAAACAACATGAGATTAAATCAAGCACAAGAGAGAATGATGCAATGAAGAGATGCCGTGAACAGATGTATGCGGCTGTGGCTTGTGTAACATGGCATACTGTTTTACAGGGAACATTTTGTAAATAGAAAGAGTATACTCTAAAATAATGATAAAAAGTGTAGTGTAGTATAGTATAGTATAGTATATACATAAACCAGTAACATAGTCATTTATTATCAAGGATTATGTACGGTACATAACTGTATGTGCTACACTTCTACGTATACGACTGGTGCTGCAGTAGGCGTGTTTACACCAGCCTCACCAGACACATGAGGAATGCATTGCGTTACAAAGTTAGGATGGCTACGATGTCTGTAGGAGGTGGTGTTCAGCTCCACTATAGTCTCATAGGACCACCTATTGTATATGCACAAATGGAACCACAAACCCATTTTACAGGTAAACAATCCGGGTTAAGTGATGCTAGTAAATGAAAGGGAAGAGATTAGAGGCCAAATCATCCAACTCTGGGTCCAGCATCCTTTCCACTCAGTCACATTTTCCTTGGTTTATTCTAACTTTGTAAGTATAGAATGTACACATGAAAGTAAATCAGTTTAGCTTAGTGTAATGACAACAGTGAAATATGGTAATATGGGTATAGCAGAAAATTATTAGGATTTGGGGACTATACAAACAAAACAAAACTGAAATGTAAACCTAAGTTCACTGCCCAACACCCTCTTTGCACCTACAGCAAATATGACCTTTTTGGAACAAAGAAAAGAGGTGATTTAGTCATTGCCTGAGTTATCATTATATGGTGGATACTGTAATGATAAGCAGAAGTTGGGTCTAACCCTTAAGCGGTTACTGAGCTCCTACAGAGGGTCAGGTGCTGGTGAGGATGCAGCAGACCTTGAAGGCATGGGCTAAGCCCCACCCTTCTTTCCTCCCTTCTTATTTATCCCCTTTCTCTAATTTTTTGTCTTCTGCTTCTCAACCCTTCAAATGCTCCTTACTCTTAAGCTAGAAGATAAGGAGAGGAGCTATTTATTCATTTACCTTTCAAAACATATTGACCTCTTACTACATACTAACCTTTGGTCTGAAGATTCAAAGATAAATTAAAAAAAAACAAACGGTTTTCACCTTTCTGATGGGAGAGTATGGTCATGCAGAAGACAAGTCAAAAGTCAAATTACAGGAGTCTGGTGATGGTGATGTAATCAAGTAAACATACTGTGGAGTGCAGAGGCAAGGAAGGATTAATTTTGCTTGGTCCTGAGGACATCGTGGTACTTCACGAAAGTGGTGAACTGGAGCTTACCAAGTGAACAGAGATGGGGCAGCCTGAAGAATTAGGACATGTGAAGGCAAGTGTGTTCAGGTAAAGGCTAAGTGCTGTAACAAAGACATCTAACATAGTGACTTGAAAGAAGTCCATCTGTCTCTCACATAACAGTCTGAAGCTGGAAAGTCAGTTGGGTGGAGCAGCTTTGCTCCACTAGGCCATTCAGGGACCAAGATGTTTCCAACGTGTAGCTCCACAGTCCTCTAGGATCGGTGGGCTATCAGCAGGCTTGCTGCTAAGTCAGTGCCAGTTGTAGGAAGGAGAAAGAGAAGAGGTCCAGGGCAAGCTAGCTGATTTTCATCAAGTGAGGCAGAAGGTGTGCGCTTCTCTTTCCCCTTCATTTCATTGGCTTCGAGCATAGAAACATGGCCACATCTAGCTGCATAGGGGGCATAGGGGTCAGGGAAATATATTTTTAATATAGTGGAAAAGGGGAGAAAAAGCTGTGGGGAACAAGTAGCAGCCAGCCATAGCAAAGGGATATAAAGGGAATGCTGTGTTGCCGGATTTGTATGTGGTGGAGGCCAGGACATGGATAGTGGCTGGTGGGGTCATACATGGACAAGTTTGAATGCTACATTACTGAAATAATTTTAACGGGGCCAGCATGCTGAGTTTTGAGTTTGGGGTACATCACTGTATTACCTGGTGTTTGAGAGATGTTTGGTATGAGTAGATTGGAAGCAGGCAGTTGCTGTAGGCTAAGGTCAGAGATGATGAGAGTTTTACTTGGGTGATCGCAGGCTGAGAGTGAGGGTAAAGGAGATTTAAGAGACATTTAAGAATTTGAACTGAAACTGGCTGTTAGGGTTCTACTAGCAGCGTCAATGAAAAAGTGTTACCAAACCATACTGACAGTATTTCCACTGTTAGCAAAGCCTCTTCCACAGAGGAGAAGGCCCCGCACTCCCTAGTTTTTATTAACTATGCCCACTTTGGAAATCAAAGCAGCATAGTGAGTTTTTATGGTTTACCAAGTTGGTCCATACATGATTACTCATGTAATTCTCAGGAAAAACTTGTGGGTTCTGATCACTGAATGAGTTGGTCCATTGAGAGTGCATCCAGCACTCAGGGACTGAGGAACATAAAGTAACTTCACACAGACTGACACAGACAAGCCAGAACACCAATTTAGGCATCTGTAAGGAACAACGCCACTGGAAGGCAGACACGTCAACTTGACTCATTCTCTCGGGGGCTCTCTACACGGGAAATCAATTATTAGAAGATTGCTTTAGGATTGTACAACAGAACAGGGGAATTGTATATTTGAATATGAAATGGTGTTAAACTCTCATAGCCTGATATGTTCATCTCCAAGGTGGGAATGTGGCTATCGGGGGCACCAACTTCCTGTGTTGGACTAATCAGGCACCTCGTCCTAGATATTCCCAAATTTGGAAACTCTGGAGTTTCCGTCACTATATGCACACTAGGGGACACTTATAATTACACCCCACAAAATGGAGATTCTGATAAGGACCAGGGCCTCCCAACTCCAATTTGGGAACTAATGGGAGTATTTTATTCTGGACACGTGCCAGAAGAGACACTCTCCAGATGGAGAGATTAAAACTGATTTTCTACATTAGAGATGAGCAAGGTTTTTCTGTAAAGGGCCGGTTATTAAACCTTTTAGATATTGTGTGCCATAAGATTTCTGTCATAACTACTCAACTCTAATTATAGCACAAAAACAGCCTTTGACAATATGTAAACAAATGTTCCAATTAAGCTTTATTTACAAATATAGGCAACAAGTTGGATTTGGTTCATGGGCCGTAGTTGGCTGATACCCCCACCTGTCTGAGATTATCTCTTAGATTATCTCTGTTCACAAAATCTTCCTCCAAGGAGGATTCATTACTATTGATTTTTTTCTACTAACTAAATCTTAATTATGTTCTCAAGTTTACCATTCCTGAATTTGCACCCAGACCAACCTGATTGGAATTTGGGATATTTCTAAAGCTACACATCACAGAAAATCTCTTGGTTTATTACCATTGATGTTTGTCACATTCCTTGTGTAGAATTCCACTAGTTGCATTCTTAGAAGCCAATTTTATTTCTCCTCATGTTTCAGAGCCTCAACTTTGTCTATTATCAAACCTGCTTTACTGATGAACAATCTGGGTTAAGTAATGCTAGTAAATGGAAGGGAAGAGATCAGAGGCCAAATCCTCCAACTCTGGGTCCAGCATACTTTCCACTCAGTCACATTTTCCTGGGTTTATTCTAATTTTGTAAGTATAAAATGTACACACGAAAGTAAATCAGTTTAGCTTAGTGTAATGACAACAGTGAAATATGGTAATATGGGTATGGCAGAAAATTATTAGGATTTGGGGACTATACAAACAAAACAAAACTGAAATGTAAACCTAAGTTCACTGCCCAACACCCTCTTTGTACCTACAGCAAATGTGACCTTTTTGGAACAAAGGAGAGAGGTGATTTAGTCATCGGAACTGAACCAGGTTCTGACTGTGTGTTTGGATTTAATCTCGCCACTTCATTAAGCATACAGTAGTGAACAATATCTGCTCCCCACTGTACTGATGAAGGGGGATGTGACAAGAAATAGCCTTCAGACATCTGTGAGTGGCATCTGGGTGCTGCCAGGCTTGGCAGATGAAATTCAGGAAAAGGTTGACTCTAAAGCCCCTCACTGTTATAGCAGTTGTCTTACAAATTGGAGGTCCTCATTCCGGCCAATGAAATCTTGATGAATTTAATATGAATCTATGAAATCTTTCCTGACCTTGAACCCTACTCCTATAGGAATCAACCATTTCACCTTCTCTATAAATCTTGCTCTAATAAGATCTACAACATGTTATGGGCTTATCCACTTATGTCTCTTCCTCTCTCTCTTTTGAGACAACAATTAGGTTGAATCTTTCTATGGAGTACAGGACCTGCTCTTTAGTAGTCAGTCTATAAATATTTGATAAGGGAAAGAAAGCTTCTTAAGGCAATCCCCCTCCCTTTGTTCTTTATATACACTCTCCGAACAATGAGTGTGTGGCACACACTTTCCCTTCACCCATTTGATTTCATTCCATGTTCATCCCTGGTGGGAAGCACACCTGTGCGGCGAGTGTGCCATGTGCCAGGCAATATTCTGAGTGCGCTGCATGTCTCAGCTCCTTTATCTTCTCAACACTGCTCTAGACCCTACTGCATGCCAGCTCTAGAATTAGACAACATGGGTTTGGTTCTGCTTTCCTTATGACTTATCTGTATAACTCTCCATGTCTCAACTCCCCAGCCCATAAAATCATCAGAAAAATGATAGTATTCAACTCATAGGTTTCATAAACTTTAAATGAGATGACACATGTAAAGTGCATAGCACAGTGTCCGGATCACAGGCAGAGTGCCACAGATTTTTAACTCTTCATCTCATGCTTGAGAAATGACAGATATTAGCAAATGAGAGCCTGTGGGTCTTTCAGATCTTTTATACTGAAGAAAGTGATTGTCTCCCTAGCATCCACTTCTGTACATGGGGCCAGGAATGCACCCCACAGACTTGTTGCATGGGAGCCACAGCTAGATAGAGGCAGGACCTTGGGGTGGGGGTGGGGTCAGAGAAAGGAGAAAGGAGGGAGGAAGAATGGCAGGCCTTCCTCTGAACCCAAGGAGAGCTATAAAGTACTGCTTGCACCATTCTCTGCCCCCCACTCCACCCCAAGCATGTTTGTAATTGGCTAAGAGTAAGATTGGATTGTCTCTGGTAATGGATCATGTGGCCTTCCAGATGTTGTACTACATAATGGCAAGATTACAAATGTCTTACTTAGGTGGCTAAGCAGTTGATCAATAGTTATTTATCGCGTGCTTAGCAAAGCACTGTCCTGAAAGCAGATGTCCCCTCCCTTGAAAGGGTCACACTTGAGTTTTGCTAGATGCTAACAAAGATGGCCTAGGAAGTGATCTCCATGCAGGTCAAGAAGGAATAGGTTCCTGCCAGAAGTGACTCCAAGGTATAGTTCATGGGCATGAGGCAGACTGTGGAGAGGAAATGATGACAAGGGTAAGACATTTCAGCACACAGAGGTCTTCTGACATACACCATTCAAATGGAAATGAAAACCATGACAAATTGAAGAAAATTAAAGGCTTTTCTCCCTCCTTCCCCTTGCAAGATATGTTCTGTGGTGTATGGCCCAGTCAAACAGATCAGAGAGGTCAGTGTTTCCACTTCCAAATATACATACATTAGAGTCACATTAGGAAGAAGCACATTGCGTGCTTTCAGAGGCTGAATCACGCTGAGCAGGCTCCAGAAGAGATGGTTTAGCAAAACCACCCTGATAGCGGGGGCTTCCCAAGATCTCCGTCTTACTCCTTTCCGCTCCGGTTCCTGTCAAACCTACACTGCTTTCCCAGCTTGTATCTGCAAGTGGAAAAATCACCTGTAATATCTCACGCGGGTATTATCAGGAAGAAGTACGCTTCCCTCTTGGCTGTACAGTTGTTTGTTACAATACATTATCAATAAATGATGTTTCTATAAGAGAAAAGAGAACAGAAGCAGGAAGGGGGAGGATGAGGCTTTTCAGACAGAATCTGTGCCAGTGAGGAGAACCTGCACGGGGATGTTAAGATGGATCAAACAGGAAAACATGCTGCTGGCAGGGAAAGCTCAGGGGGAACCAGCTCTGACTGGGCGCTACAGTGGCGTCTGCCACGTAGACTGCCTTTAGTTTGCAGGTAGAGTCAGGGCAGGGACCGGCTCCAATCAATGCACAGCCCATGCTGTCTTGACAATACAGGCAGGCAGCCCTGGGGGAAATGGCTCCTGCAGGCAGGCAATGCAGAATTAAGGGCACCTGGGATCTCTTTGGGAATTATTTCCTGAGAGAAAAATAACAAAGCGAAAAATAATTAAGCAACTCTAATAATTATAACAGGTGACAATTTGAAAGACTTAAGTCCTCCCTTGAATTTCAGTATAGGAACAATGTCTACTATGCATTCATCTTAACTCCTGAATTTTGCCTAAGGATATGGTCCTTCTTTCTTTCCTTCCTTCCTTCCTTCCTTCCTTCCTTCCTTCCTTCCTTCCTTCCTTCCTTCCTTCCTTCCTTCCTTCCTTCTTTCCGTCCTTCCTTCGGCACAAATTTATTGAATATTTCCTAAGTGCCACTTGATATTATCTTTGAATAAGATAGGCAAGGGAGGTGGGGACAAGATGATAAGTAATAAACATTAAATTAGTAAAGTATATACTTCAGAAGATGATAAGTACTATGGAAATAAACACAACAACCCACAAACCCTGAAAAAATTGAGTAGAGTAAGGGGAATAACAGGGGCAGGGAGTAGTTGACATTTAAAGTATAGTGTGCAGGGTGAACCTTCTGGAGAAGGTGACATTTAAGCAATAACTTAAAGGCGCTGTGGAAGTAGCTATCGAGGGTAACTGGGAAAAGAGTGTTCCTTGCAGGTAGAGGAAACAGTAGAGCAAAGGCCTTCAGGTAGGAGCAGGCCTAGTTTGTTCTCAGGAATGACAGGCGTCTGTGTGGCTGGAGCAGAGAGTAAGGGTGTGGCTGTGGCAGAGCCTGAGGGCTCGATGGCATCTTGCCTTAAGCGCATTATGAGAACTTTGGCTTTGACGCAGAGGCATAAGGAGGCTATAGCAGTGGCTGTCACTGAGAAACTGCTCTTTCTATCTGACAGGGTTTCTGAGAGGCCAGAGAACCAAAAAGTTCTTGCTGCTATTGCAGTAGAAGACTTAGTATGCTGTAGAGATCAAGGTAAGTGTGAGCTGAGAGCCGTCAGCTATCTTTAAGCATATTCAGAAAAATCACGATGATACAACAGCTTCTAACTGTTCGATTTCAAGTGGAATTTCTTTTGCATTTCAATTCCCCCCCCCCTATTATTTGTCTTAGTAATAGGTGGTAACATGTTGGGAGTAAAGAATACTGGACTAGGGGTCAGACAGAGGTCATGGATCTGCCAACTCTGTCACCTCATTACTCTTAGACTTTTCTTTTCCTCATATGCTAATGAGAGTGCTCAAACCCTGCTCAGTTTACCTCACTGGGTGGGTGTGTGTGAATGTCACCTTAGATAAGCTCGGAAAGGTGGAAGAGAAAGGGAAATAACATGTCAGCTGCTTATTGTGTGCCTGGCAGCAGGCTGAGAGCTTGGCATGGTTTATTTCTTCTGGTAAAAAATAACCTATGGAATCCTGAAAGAAATAATCCAAATACAAGTTTTTTTCCCTTAAGGTGATAAAAATAATTAGGCTATCACTGAAGAGGTGAGAGAAAGAGAGAGACTTGGAGACTGGGACCCATACCTAGGAAAAAGAAACCCAGGATTAAGGAACTTCATGTTTGTTTTCATCAGAATGGAAACGAGGATTATATCCTAGAGTTTAAACTCCTTAAAGATAAGCTCTTGATTTCACTGATCTATTCATACCTAATAACAACGGCTTTGTGGAATAAAAAATAAATAAATAAGAGTTGATTAAAAAAATAATGAAAGACAAATAGATGAAATGGTTGGCTAGATGGATGGATGAATTGATAATGCTCAGAGTTCTCCATTGGTCATACTTTTGTTTAGTTGTTTGTTTTACATAACTTGCCACTTAAAGAGGCCTCTCTGGGTACTTCCTTGATAATCATTTTAATCTATTTAAATCTTTGGGAGCTTGGAAGCTGGAAGTGAACCAAAAATAAATAAATTTGTCTCCAGACCAACTTATTCTCAACCAAATTCACATCTCACTCTTTTGTCATTTTCCTTCACTGTGTGGCTTTGCTTTCTCATTAAACTATCATTTCCAAAGTCAGAAGTGAAAATCAAGTCAAGAGAGGTAGAGTTGCATGGCCTCTGTGCATACTCCTTGCAGGTACCAGGTGAGGGTAGAGCAGCTAAAACAAGAGGATAAAATAGGATAAAATGGGACCAGACTCGTTCAAAGCTGCAGCAAAGCCAGAAGCGATGGAGACTATCCAATACAATAATTCTTATCCTTTGCATTTCTTGCTCCCACTAGCCGCATCAAAAAAAAAGAATGCATAATGACCAACAGATGAGTGTGACAATAAAGCACACAAGACATTTTGACCAGGAATGAGAAAGAAAAACAACATACATACATACAAATAAAAGCCTAAGAGATGGAATAAAAAATATATATATTGACTGTGGTTGTTTTTGAGTAGGGGCATCTTGGAAGACTTTAACTTTTTATCTTTTAGTTCATCAGTATTTTCTCTTTTTTTCTCCAGTGTTTTTTTTTTAACCTATGTAACTGTGTAATTAAAAATAATAACCTTTTTTTTCAAAAAAGAATACAGTGAAAACTGAAAGTATCACTTACTTCTTATTAATGTACACATGACCCCAACAATCTTAATTGTTAGGAACAAAACCTTTCAAGACATAGGTGAGATTGAAGACTGCACTTGTGTGTTCTGATGCTAAGTGTATTGGCTTTAGGGTAATCTGTGCAATTCTAAGGCACGTTGATTTATGAACTAATTAATGGAACACAACAAAAATACTTATAGAAACTCACTCTACCCCCTGCCTGAAAAATCTCCAAACAACAGGAAAATGGGCTTTGCATGTTAGAAAATTAAATTCAATATATATTTATGAGGCCGTTCAAAATGTGGAGTCCTTTTCTAGTAAGTCCCGAGTAAGCAGAAAAGTCCATGTATCAAAACCTAATTGTGCCAGAGTTTAAGGCTTGGGGAATAAATTAAGTCTTAAGCTGCAAAAGACATTAGATATTCATTTTAAGGCTTATTATAACTGTGATGATATGGGCATTAATAAACCCAACAAGAAGAAAGAATAAGGCAAAACAACAAATAAGACACACCTATTGGTTTTCCTTGGCAAAATGTTGATTGTTGATGATTCATTTAAAGTTACACAGATATTTCTGTCCACTTGGGTCATTGTTCCAGCAACTTGTTAATAAGGACTAATAGAGTGTTGAATATTTCATAGATTTTTAGGTGCCCACTTCTTGTTTCTGAGGTGGGGAGGGAATGGGAAGGATTTTATATGATGTATTAAAACATTCAACATTCATCCCACAAAACTTTATTGAGCACTTTGTATGATAAAGTGGTGTTATAGGCTACGGGTAATATTTGATGGGCATTCATTCAGAGGAGGGAGACATTATAAAGGCTGGGAAGAGACTTGTCTTTAGAGCTGACTTTTGAAATATCTGTAGGATTTAAAAATATACAAATGTGGTTAGACAAGCTTCCAGTATAAGGAAGCAGTGGGAACAAAGACACAAGGGTGGGGAAATGGGAAGCGTGTAGTGGAAAGGGTAAACAACTTAATTGTGTGGTAAAATAAGGTTCATAAAGATACCTAATAGAGATAACACTGAAAGGATCATAGTGGCCAGATTATGGTAACCAAAAAACTTTGCCTTTATGTGGTAGACAACACCATTATTGAACCCATTTTTGTTGAGCACCTACTAGACTAGTGGTCCTATGAATAAGATATGCTGCTTATTCTCAAGGTTTTAGTTTTCTGGGGGTAATAACACAATGCAAAAAGCAATTTTAGTATAAAATGAAAAATGTATGGTAATAGAGTAAATTCAGGGTCTATGCAGATGCATTACCAAGGCATTTAATAGCTCAGAAAAGGTCAGAAAGGTTTTATTGGGCAGATGACCTTAACTCTGAGTCCTAAGATTTTCAACAAGAAAATATTGAAGAAAGTCATCTTGTGTTTGGAAAAACTGGAATTGTCTCAGAAAGGCTGATATTTAGATTGTGAAAGGGAGATGAGAGTAGCCAAAAATGAACTTAGCTACATAAGCAGGAAACAGTACACGCACACGTTTGCAAACTGTGGAGAAGCTAACTACTGTTCACCAAAGTCTTGTTGCCCTTTTTTTCCTGGGAACCTGGGGGGTCTGTACACTCCTTAAAATTAGCCATGACTATGTGATTTCCTTTAGCTAATAGAATGTGTGTTGAAAGAAACATTTAATTACTGGTGCTCAACTCTATATCTGGTTCTGTCATGAGACTATAAAACATGTGTTGACATGGAAATGCAAACATAGAGTCTTATGTGGTGGATGGCTTTCTTGGAGAGTCATTTGAACCCATATCAGATTTGTGTGAATGAAAAATGAATGCATTGTTTTAAGGCACTGAGACACTGGGGACTGTTTGTTACTTCAGCAAATCCTAGCCTGTCCTGATTGTAACTCAAGCCATGGTTAAGAGTCTGGATTTTTTAATGAGGGCAATGAGGACTAATTGGAGTGCTTTCTTTTTGTTTTGTTTTGTTTTTTGTTTTTTTAATACTAGGGCAGTGGCATATATGTTCAAAGCTTACATTTTTGAAACAGTACTCTCATGTCAATTTATAGAAAAACCGACAATATATTCAATAATCTAGACAAGAGAAGATGAGAGTAAGAATTAGGATAGTGGCAGTGGAATAGAAGAGAGATGATACATAGGAGAAATATCATTATGACTGAATTTATAGGATTTCTTTGAGTGATTAGCAGTGAGAGATGAGGGGAGAATCTAGGATGACTAGATTTTCCAGCTTGAGGTACTAGAAGAATTATGTGGCCTTTAGTGGAAATAGGAATTGTAATAGGAGAAATGAGTTTGGAAGGAAAAAAAATTTTGCACCATGAACCAATTACAATTGAAGAATTCAAAACAAAGTTCAGGGCTCAGGAATCACCTGCTTCTAGGTGGTGGTTGAAGTGAAGAAAATGACTGCCTTAAGAACAGAAGCTGAAGAACATAATTAGGGGGCAGGAAAGGAGCATAGAAAATTGTATTGCTGTATCACAGAAGCTAAAGGAAAAGAGACTTTCCGAAAAGAGGTATCAAATACTGTAGAGACATTGAGAAGAATGAGGATTAAAAAAAAATCCTGTTAGAGTTTTAGTTTAGTGACCGTACTGGCACACGGAGTTTCACGAAAGACTATTGAGAGCAGGGAACAGATTTTAAGAGAGAGAGTGAGCGCGTGGTGAGAATCAGGAGGAAATGGGTATGAATGGATATTTTAAGAAATTTGTCAATGAAGGGATGTAAAGAAATAGAAATTATACTTGAAAAAAAGAATAAAATATAAATACAATATTGAAAAATGTAGAAAGTTGTTGTATAATGGTAAGAACTGCAATTAAGGATTCATCGTGATTGGTAAGAGTTTGGGCTGTGGGATCAGACTGGCTTTGTCAATAACACAGCTGTGATCTAGTGCAAGAGGACCTCACAGGAGCCCCAAATCCTTACAAACAAGTTTCTTGTTGATGTGGCCCCTGTCTAGCTGTTGAACGTCATCTGATACCTCTCTGCCCTTTGATTGCTATTCTCTAACCACACTGAAACATATTAAACAAAGGGCTCAGTAAATACAGGCTAGTTATAGCCCTTTGGATGCCAAGATCCTTTGACCAGGATTTGGAGCGGGTTTACAGAGTTCTGGCCTTGGGCTTTAAAGAACTTGCTGAATATTCCATTCCGGTTGATGTCTAGGTTTTGATGTGATGGTGGCCAAGGCACAGCTGAGAATATAGGTGATTTAGGTTCAGGGCCTGGCTTGGCTGAGGAGAAGGTGGGTCCTCAGAGGGGACGTGGCCCAGTCATGAGAACAGGGTGAGCACAGGCAAGTCACCACGTGCTGTTTCAATCATTATGACCAGACGTAGGGCTGCCCAGTGAGCACAGAGGCCAATTTCCCTTATCTCCTCATCCTGACGTGTGAGCACTCACAGGCAGTGTCCCACCACTGCGGGGCAGGTAGGGGTTCCTATACTGCTGTGGGATGATGGAAACACTTCCCTCAAATTAAACCTGTAAATCAAGATCGATGCCTTTGGAATGTGAATGCATTTTCCAATGGAGCTGTAGTGATGCTTTATACACACTGGACTCTCTGAACCCACTCTGTTCTTAGGCAATTTGGGGAAATGGGAGCAACTTCCTAGTTGCTGAGGCTGAAGCCCATCCTGGGACTTTCTAGGTCATTACTCCTCTGATAAATTGTTGCATTTAAAAGTTTCATTGGAATGCATCCTCTTCATTAAAAAAGATATTACTAGGAGGGTGTCATTACAGGGCCTAAGGAACAATAGTTTCAGAGTCAGCTTTTTAGCCAAGTAAATCCTCGCTCCCCTTTCTGCTACGCATATGTGACTCACCAGGCATTTATACATATAGTGTGTGTCTGTATCACTTTATAGCAAGGGTAGATAAAGTTGTGCCCTAAATATCACAAACAGCTTCCCAGAGAAATGCAGTAAGTATATCTTAAGAGTCAGACTTGCTGACAAGGAAAGATACACATGACTCACGGTAAAGAATGAAAAGTCCATGTGAGGACTGAACGTGTCGCTCAGAATCCCAATTCTGGCCTGAAACCTGACCCTCTCATAGGGAGAGAGTTTACCTGACCAAAAAAAAGGAGTGTTTTCTGGTAGAAGCCAGAGGGAACCGGAACAATTCAGATTATAGATCCAGACCTTCTGTGGAAAAACAGGTGTATAGGGATTTATATTTTTCTTTTGCTTTTGCTTTAGAGGGACAGCCTCATTGACAATTCATGACATCAGGCCACACAGGAGGCATATCCGTTTACCCACAAATATTTACTGGTCACCTACAATGCACTGGACGCTATTCTGAGCACTGAAGATAGAAGAGACAATGAAACAAAGGCCCTGGTCTCATGAAATTTAAATTCTAATGGGGAAGGCTGTGTAGATAAAGAGTATATGTACGTAAACATTCATGCATACAGGTAGTGCTGAGTGGTATGAAGAAAAATCAACCAAGGGGGAATACAGCGAAAGGGTTTGGTTTGGTCCAAATTCTGTTTAAGGAGATGCTGTCTGAGCAGAGACCTCAGAAAGGTGTGGGATAAACTAGGTGGAAATCTATGAGGAAAGTGTTCTGAGGCAAAGAAAACACCAAACACAAAAGCCCTGAACTGTGGATATTTGTGTACGTAAGGAACAAATCCAAAGTCTGGAATGATAGAGCAGAACGAGCGAGTGCAGGACCAGTAGCTGGGGATGCAGAGGGTTTCTCACAGCACTTATCACCCATGAGATATGACAGGCCTGGGGTTTGTTGTTGTTCCTTGTCAAGTCTTTCCTCTCTAGCAACAAGAACTGTGTTATCTTCACCTCTGTGTCTACTGTGTTGGTACCATGTCTGACACAAAGTGGGTCCAAAACAGGCTCTGGAGTCAGAGACTCTTAATTGCAAATCCCTCTCCACTACTTAATATCTGTATATCCCGAGCAAAGCATTTAAACTCCTTAACACCAGTTTCTATATTTGGGTAGACACTAAGAATCCCAAACACAAAGGTTGTCAAATGGCTGAAATGCGAGACACCATGTAAAACCCTTTGCCCAGAGTCTGTTGATGGTAAGTGACAAAAAATGTGGTTATAGATGGGGTACAGAGAGGTGACAGTGTTCCAGTAGCTACATAAGTTGTCTTAGGAACAAGATGCTAATCTTTAACTTGTAATACTTGGAAAATTTGCATGGCAGGTGATAAGTAATTTTAGGGCTGTTCTTTCTAGTTTACCACTTCTGAAAAAGTGGGCAAGACTCCTTTACCAATTAGTTTCACTGTCTCCTTTGTTTGTAGCCATCATGTGGATCATAAACTAAAATGCTGCTCAGAATAACCTTCAGCCTTTGGAAAAGATTTTTATCTGGTCCTAGATTGTTGGATAGAGTGACTGGGTTTTACTTTCAATTATAAACCATCATCCCTTGCTCCCTGAGAGGAACAGGGGAGAGGTATGTCTTCTAAGAGTTTTCACAAGTAGTCCATACGCTATTCTCCAAGTGGACAAATAACTCCTAACACATTGTGTAGTAATAGCTGTTTACTGGTTTAGACTGAAAGCCATTGGATGGTTTTCGAATGGCTACTTGTTCATTATTGAATTCCTAGCACCCGACGTGCATTTGCCATAAAGTTTGGACTTCAGGCTCCTAACTTGCATTTTCCCTTTACTGGGGTGGTCGATGGGGAGTGTCTTCAACAAAAGTTCACATGATTATTACTGGTAAACTTTGCATGAGTAAGAAATCTTAACAATCGGTTAAACTTACAGGTCTTTCCCCTCTGTCACGTCCCCTTTGTCACCCTGTCTTTCATGTTGAGTAGTGTCCACGTGGCCAGGGGTGATTTTTGGAGTCAGCTAAGAGAGAGTTAAGGTGCATAAATATTTAACTTTAGTTTAATGAGGTATATTTCTGAGGTTCACATACACTTTTTTGTATAACTTATAGTTATTGCTCACTGATCCAGGCCAAGAACAGCTTCCAGATGTGATCTTACTGCCTCCTGTGCCAGCTCATCCTCAACGATGAAAGACCAGAGTTTGTGCTTTGAAATGTGTGTGTTCCTATGGCTCCAAGCAGGGGAGGTAGAGGAAACAGAAGAGAAACAAGGTTAGAACTATATGGTGCCAGAAGTGAATCTATGAAAAATCTCCCGATCATCACCTGTATAAAATCCTAGAGGGTTTTGTACTCATTGCTGGAACCAAATCAAAAGAGAAGTTTTCTCCTTGATAAATGGTTTCCCAGATTTGATGGCAATACTGATATTTTATATTACATTACCAATGAGGAGTTGTGAAGCTGAAAAAAAAAAAACACTTCAAATTGCCAATTGTATAAAACAAATTTTGACCAATGATGCTGAAGGAAAGACTGAAATACCTTTCCTTTCTATTTATGGAAGATTATTTTATAAAATGATTTGTCATCAAAAAGGTGACCAAGGAATACGCAGCCAAAATTGTCAGGGAAAAGTATTATAGAAGTGTAATGGGCAGCTAATTAATAAAAATATCACTATTTTTCTGGATTTTGTGATACTTGTAATGATCATTGGCTTTCATGGTTTTGTTTATTTGTGTTTTTACATTATTCTACATAAGTATTCACTTTTAGACCAAATTTTCCACTCTTTTCTTAAAATTATATATAACACAGATAACACAGGATCCACAAAACTGGCTCTACTTCTGCCTACTATGTAGCATGGCAGCTGGACCATCGTAGGTGTTCATTAAATTGAATGCATGAAGGAATAAAAAGTACGTTCAGACGAATCATTTCTCTTTGGACCTTGTCTCTTTATCTGTAATATAATGGAGGAAGGGTGAGAAGGTTGGTGTTGGTATCTAACCAATGTTCTTTTAGTTGCTCAAGTTCTACTTCAGGGTGTTGACATTTTCTTTGGCAAGTAGGAGTCACATTCCATGTGCTGAGTTTGCTTATGTAATCTTTGGCCCTTGATTGATCACCTGAGCTCTGGTCTCTAGTTTAGTGTCCTAACCTGCTGCTCAAATCAAACAACTTCTGTGCTGTGTGACTGTACATGTATTATTCAGTATCTCTATTACTGCCACACACTCAAACTAGCATGCTCTCACGTAATTACAGGATCAGGTTCTGATCTCTCTCATTCTCAAGCACCTCTGTCAAATCTATATCTGTAGCCCACTACCTCATTTCCCCAAAGGGAGTATCTAAAAAGCCTTCCTCTCCTACATGATTCTCTTAAAAATTGAATACAAGTCTCATTCAGCCCACAAAGATTGAATAGCTGAATGAGCACTGACATTTATATCTTGTCTCCTGTTAGCAAATTCAAAACAAAGAATCATACCACACAAAAACCTGGCTACCGTTTTTCTTTGTTGTTGTTCTTTTTTTAAGAACATGATTTAACTCATTAAACAGTCTCTTCATGTTGAATCTTCCATCAGCTGAATAGTTTTGCAGAGAACATCTGTGACAATCTGGAAGGTGTTTTTACCCAGTGTTTGACTTGATGTCTACTCTGAGTATCAGACACTTTCTCAGATCTGTGATACATCTTAGTACAGTATTACTGAAGAGATGTCAGATATGCCCATGTCTTAAACAGTGTCAATCTGAATCGAAAACATGCCAGTTTTCTTACCAGTTCACTGGCAGCTGGTGTCGATAACGCCATCCATTGACGGCTCAAGATCTATAGCTGCATGTGTCCTCTTTCACTATGTAAGTATATAGCTTCTTTAGGACTAAACAATTGTTCTTCAAAGTAATGAGAAATTCAGAAATAGCATGAAAGTGTTTAAGTTTGCCCCTCAATGTATAACTATCTGCCACCGATTGACTCTAGTTACATTCATTCTTTATACTAAAATTCTAGTGTTTTTCATGATCTGTGTTCATGTCCTACTCATCCTAAGAATCCGTTTTAGCAGAATGTCTTGGGGTTGAACAAAACGAGGATTGTACATTTTCAAATTTAATTTTATTAAATATATTTCCATGTAAACAATTTAACATTTCTATTAGTCTGGCTCACTTATTGTTATGTATTGCCCACACATAGGCTGACATACAAGAACTTGACCCCCCAAAATAACATGAATCATTGTGCTTTCAGGCCAACACTCAGTGCGAAGCAGTAAGGATTTCTTTCCTTTTTCTGGTCTTTTTTCAGGAACTTGTTGACCTCTAGTTGGTACTCTGAGTAATAGCCATGTGCCACAGGTGGAAAGGGCAGAGAGCAAGACCTGGGAAGAGATGGGTCTCAGCAGGAAAAGGCAAGAGGAGAAGAAGTCGTTTTATAATTTATCAAGATACGAATGCTCAGACCACAGATTTTATGAAGAACTCAATATTGCCTTTTTAAAAAAGAAAAAGATAAAATTTACATTTTATTTAGATTGAAATAAATGAAACACATTTTTTTGTTGTTTTCACCAAAAAAATAAGAATAATATTTTATCAATTTCCTGTCAATAAACCACAAAACTTTTTTTGTGTGTGTTCTTTGGCCAACTATGCTAAGGTGAGGCATTGCAAACCATGGCACAAACGCAGACAGAAGAGTGTCAGTGGCAGAGAATTTGTTTCGGATTCTGTGATGACTATAAAGCAAGTATCAAATATATACTTTCTAAAATGCTTGTAGAACAGTTTGTGCATAGGCTGGATGAAGCAGCAGCATCCAGATTTGAATTCATCTTGCTGGATATTTGGTGAATGCTCAATAAATATTTATTGAATGAACTCAGTGACCTAGAAATAGAGGTCATATGTTTTTCTTGATGCTTGAGCATAGATATTTCCAGCCACTCATGCTGAAACTCATTTACTAGAGTCTTTGTGCCCCATAAACGCCACCACCCCCAAAATTTTGTTCCTGCTGTGGGAAAGCTAAGAACTCCCTTATTTCAATGTTTTATGGTCAAATGGTTCAAATGACTGTTTACTTAAGGAAAAAGAGGCTCTGTTCCAGTCCTTTGCTGGCTGTATTCTGTCCATCATAAAGAATTTGATTCAGACTATGAGGAAGGCAGAGCGGTCTTTTCCTCTTGCTATCTCTTTTTACTTGGAAAGGGGGGGTCCAATCTTATACTACATAAACTGTTTTGTATTCTCTTCTCCAGCTCTCTCTGCCTCGCTGCAAATGGGTGTATATAGTCCTGGGAGTCTTTGGATCTGCATTAGTGGTTGGGGTGCTAAGACTAGTGTCTCATAGGCAGTTCCAAAGTTATCATTTATGAGAATGCTGATGATAGCAGGTGTGCCACAAATACTCTGGGGGTGGGAGGGAAGGATGATAGAAAGGGAAAGAACTTATTCAAGATCATAAACACAGAGTTGCAAGGATTTTTTTCTGGAGTTTTTGAAGGCCATGTATGATCAACAGAGCACTGAACACCCAACCCCCAAAGTTGAGCGTATGTTCGGAATAAACACCTAAGTCACGTGTTATGGTTAAATACCCATCCAGGGAGTCTCATTAGCAAACACATTAATTAGGATCTTGTTTACTTTTCTACTGTCAATGTTTGTTTGTTTGAGCTAACCTATTCTACCTTCATGAAAGTAAAGCAGCACCAGTCGGCACAGGAAAATGTGTTTCAATTTTATAAGTAATTTCGGACCCCTCTGGAATGTCTATTTCTCTACACATTTTCTGATCATTCAATATTTTAAATATATGAACAAGGCATGGAGTTCCGATTAACAAAAATAGCAGATAGAACTGGAAATCATAGTATCCCTTCTGTGGATAATCATTAATTAATTCATGTAATTCTTAGTATTAAGATGCCCAGAACAATAAGACATGGCTCCTGTTCTCATGTGGCTCACAGTCTTATTGAAATCAGGAATGTCAACACATAAAACAGATGTCACCCCAGCCTCCCCATCTTGGGGGTACAAAGGAGGGAAGAGTTATATGAACATCCCGAATCTCAAATTCTAAGTCATTAGTCAGCACCTACTACTCGAAGGTCAGATCCAGCCTGCCACCTGTTTTTTTAAGTTTTATTGGAACATGGCCACATCTATGTGTTTCCTTGTCTGTGGCTGTTTTGAGGCTGCAAGGACAGAATCGAGTGGTTGCAACAGAGAACATACAGCTCACACAGCCTAAAGTATTGACTACTGGCTCTTTACAGAAAAAGTTTGTTGACCCCTCTTTCCATGCCTCCAAAATGTTTGAGGTCCGCCAGGATGCTCACGTACCAGTCCTGAGGATGTCCTCTTTGGGGAACTGGGAGTTTGCGTGTGCCCTTTGAGGCCGAGCTCCCAGACTGCTAGCCTCAAACATCCCACAGAGGGGCCACTGCAATGGGGTCAGCTTCTCCTGCTGGCCTTGATGGTCTCAATGCCATAGCTTTTACCGCCCCCTCTGCACTGTCTACCATGTTGCAAAATATCCTAGTAGCTATTGGTAGAACCAGGAACTTGTTAACCTTATTGGAGGGCTGCCAACCAAGACAGAAGGGTCCCTGATTGCCTCTTGGGGATATGCCTAATCTGGTCACTCAGGTTGGCCTCTGTGAAGATTCTCTGATTGCCCCAGATGGCCAGGATGTCGGGGACTGAGAAGGATGATACTGACGTTCTCCATTTGCCCCTGAAGACCCACCTTCCACTCTTTTCCACCTGCTCCATGTCTCGGGTAATCCTTCCTGGCTCCTTCATGGGTCACATAAATAGGCTCCTTTGCTCTTTTGATTCCTGTTGGGTTCAGCCAATGGGAGGCACTAGCAAGAGACTCAAGGGCAGAGGAGAATTGGAGATTTTTTCCCCAGGATCTCCTCCTATAGATGAATGTTGGCAGAGGTGGTTCCTCTGCCGAAGCCCACACCTCTCCCAAAGCTGCCAGTCTCTCCAGGTTCTGGTGATGGCTCACTCCCTTCACCCTTCAGGCCTAGGGCAGATAGCAGCTTCCCAAACCCAGATACTTCATCATGGCTTTTCCCTTATATCTTCTTACAGCTTTGAACATAGCTGTTTCATTACATTCTCCTCAGTTGCCCCCTTTGAGTGTACCATCCATTTCCTGCTGGAAACTTGACTACATCGGAGTCATTTCTCCAAGGCATGCCCCCTCTCCCTCCATGGCAAGAGGATGACTGGGTCAAAATCCAAATCTCTTCTCTGTGTTTTAGGCTGTGGCACTTACTCCAAAGTCATTTTCTTCTTCAGAAACCTATGTCCTTTCTTGAAATTTGCTCCTGGGTATGATCCATCCCAAGCTAGCATTCTACTAAATTAGAGACTCAAATAGGTACATGGCTGTGGGAAGGGACAAGAATGGAGGCCACTGCCTTACTCTACTCCTTGGTAGCATCTGATCCCTAAACTCTCATGACTGAGTTGGGGAAGGTGTCTCTTCATACCATGTGTGAACTGTATCCAAGTTCCAGCTCAGCCAGATGCAAATATGGCCAGACGGGGCCACCTGCTTTCCTCACAGGTCCATCTGAGGCTCAGATATGCCCTGTTTCAAGGGAAGTGCATTTGAGTATCATGAGGCTACGACCCCGTTTTGTCTTTAGTCCTAACGTATGTGCATATTGGGAAGTTACCTTCTGGGTGTTGGTTCAGAGAACAGAAACATGCCATAATTACATTACAGTACTTGCAAGGCCATGATACAGAAGCAGAGACGTAAAATAGAAGTGGAATACTCAATTGAGAAGCCACAGTCTGTCAGCCAGAGACAACTTGGCAAAACTTATAAACACCTACCCATTCCACTCTTAACTGCTCTCTCCGGGGGCCTTCAGTTCTGCTTGATTTCTCAGCCTGGCCCTCTGACCTGCTGCCAGAGGTCTCAGTCAGGAAGCACCTCTCAGGTTCACCATTCTGGCTGATTTAATTTAGGGAATTTCTTGCTCTTCACATGGCAGCAAAGGTCACGTGGCTTAGCTATTATGTTGTTCAGAAAACAACTTCTTTAGTGCTGTGGTTCCATAATATTGTTTGAAATTTCTCTTTTTGTTTCTCTTGGTCCTGAGATTATAAGATGCTACCAAATAGTTTTATGGCCCCATCTTAAAAAACATTGTTGTTTTCCTTAAGGCTTTATTGCCCAAAGGGAGGAAAATGTGTATATGCACTTACATAAGCACATTTCTATCTTCAGAGAACAATTTCCCATCTCATTGAGACAGGAGTGGGTCAGGGATGGAATCATCTAGAGACTGTGAGTTGTTATCTGTAGGCAGCTATATCAAGGAGAAACAGGTCTTGATAAAAAAAGGGGAAAGTTGGAAAGCAAAGGAACCCAGGCACCATTGCTTTTGACTTCATTTTATTTAGAATGTTGAACTCTGCCTATAATTGGGTAATTAAGGTAGGAAACGCTTTCATGGTCATTTCTTTGGGTTTGTTTTCTTGATATAATGGCAATCCCATAATGGAAAATGAGCTCTATTTTGTAAATCCCATGGTACTCTATGGGGTAGGAATTCTTTTTTTTAATTTTTTAAAAATTTATTTAAGTGTGTTTTTCCGGGAACCATCAGCTCCAAGTCAATCAGTTGTTTCAATCTAGTTGTGGAGGGCGCAGCTCACAGTGGCCCATGTGGGAATCGAACTGGCAACCTTGTTAAGAGCACCACGCTCTAATCAACTGAGTTAACTGGCCACCCCACTGGGATAGAAATTTTTATCTCAGTTTTCAAAGTAGATAACTGAGGCTCAGAGAATTTGTGTCACTTGCTCAAAGATACACAGCTCCTTAGAGGTGGTGGAACGCCATCCTGGATGTGAGGGTTCCAGATCTTGGCTGTTCTCTCTCCAGGGGGGCAGCTTGTAAAGGATGTTTAGTGGGCTGATCATGCTCTGCTTAGATATTTGGTTTGTCATGGAATTTAGAAAGAAAAATGAGAAAGAACACGTTTAGGCACGACATACAGTCTCCAACATTCCTTCCTGACTACTGAAGGTATTTCAGTCGTGGCCCTTGCATACCACCGTTCTCTTTATCGTCCTATTCCTGATCCTGGTGTTCTCCATTCTCTTTCAGATTTTTTTTCATTAAATCAAGGTCACTCAACAATTAATGAAATAACTCAATGCTGATAGTATTTTAAAAAAGAAGCCTCTGCCAAGTGAGTGCTGCCAATCATATGTGTCGCATCCTGTCCACCCATTCCTGACATGTTTTTACATTACTCCCTGCCGATTTCCCTGCTAGATTGTGACCTGGTGTTCACGGACCAACTACTCATCTTTGTGCCCTTAGGTCCTGCAATAATACTGAAACAGTGATGGTGCTCACTAAATATTTGTTTAATGAAAATGTAGGATATACATGTTCTGGGGACAGCAACCAGCCAGCTTTGTCAGTGGACAGTAAAAAAAGGAAAGGCATATGGATTTTATTAAATAATAGAATGAACATCTGTAAGGATTTTGTTTTAAAGGTAGAACTGGAATTCTCAGAGTATATTTTATAAAGACCATCTCAGCGGCAGGCAGCGGGATGAACTGAAGGTGGGCTATGGTAATGGTGTGGGTGACAGGAAGAGAAGGTCTGACGTGAAGTGTGGGGGTGATGAGAATGAGAGAGAGAAGACTGATACAAAAACATCTGATGGCTATAGAATAAATGGGACATGCTGACTGAATTGAAAGGGAAATTGAGGGAGGTGGCAAATATGACCGCAAGTTTTAGAGCCTGGGTGACTGTGAGAACAGGTAATTGTCTTCTTATCACTGCCCCCCACACCGTCCCCTTTCCCCACATCTCTTGCCATTTCACTCTTTACTGAATCGCTTGCTTTTTCACTAGTACTGGCTTTCCCCACCCATTTAAACTTGAAAAGGAAAACTTTCAGTTCAAGCTTGATCCTTGAGAACCTCACATGGTGAATATTTTTGCCCATTTGTGCTCAAGATCATTCAGGATCACCCTGCCTGACCCAATTTTTACAGGACCCAGTCAGCCACCCTGGGCTGCAGACCCCAATTTCGATCAGACCTGTCCTGGCAACTCCAAGGAGGGAATTAAATAGAGGGAGATAGTGAGGAGTGCCATATCCCAGTGGAGGTTAAAATAATGGGAGCAGATGACACCACTAAAGAACTTGAATAATAATTGTCTTAGTCACCTTGTGCTGCTATAACAAAATAGCACAGATAGTGTGGCTTAAACAACAGAAAGTTATTTCTCACAGTTCTAGAGGCTACAAGTCCAAAATCGCGGTGTTGGCTGATTTGGTTTCTGGTGAGGACTCTCTTCCGGGTTTGTAGATGGCCACTTTCTTGCCATGTCCTCACATGGTGGAGACAGAGATCATCTCTCTCATGTCTCTTCTGATGAGGGAACTAATCCCATTCATGAGAGCCCCACCCTCATGATCTAATTATCTCTCAAAGGCCCCACCTCCTGATATCATCATATTGGGATGAGGGCTTCAACATATGAATTTTGGGAGGACACAGACACTTAGCGGTAAAAAAGCACTAATAAAAATAATAATGATAACACTCAATATTTATTAAGTGCTTGTCATGCGGGGTGTCATGCCGGGCCTCTGGTCCCGCTCCCCACATAAGGATATGGTGAGGCCAAAAAGGAACACCCACGGAGCCATAAGTAGTGGAGTCATATCACTATATTCTCGCTGGCAGCATCCACCTCTGCAATCCGTGCTTGCCAGCTCAGCCACCATCTTCTTGCTAGCCCCCATTTTCTGCTAGCGTAACCACGGCAGTTATATTAGTGGCCAATGGCTCACTGGTTACAGCTGACGGCCAACTGGCCACAGCTGATGGCCATCCAATCACAGTTGATGGCCATTTACTACCTGAGCCAGCGCCTGTCCATGTGAGGCTGAGAGCCTGGAAACTGCATTCCTGGCTCTGTCCCCACAGTGCTTATTAGGTTCTGAGCTTGAAATATGTAGCGATACATTCAATTCCTCTAACACCAATGTGAGGTAGATATTATTATTAAACTCATTTAACAGTGAAGAAACTGAGGCACACTAAGGTTAAGTCAGTGCCAAAAATGGCATCAGTGAAGAAACTGTGCCTCAAACCCAGGCAATGGGACCTCATTCCCAACTACTGTAGTAGACAAGGAAAGAGTCAGGGAAGCCGGATGGGTACTGAAGACCCTATGGCCCTCAGTGAGGGGGCTCCTATCATGTCTTACTCCCAGCATTCTCCTTCTACCTACTTCACACTCTCATGACTCAGACATGCCCCCCCCCCAGCTCTGGAGAGCTGGCTCTCTGCCCACTGGGGATGCTGGAGAAGTGAGGAATTGGAGGTGCTGGGAGAGGGCAGTGAGTCCTGCCCTGACCTGGGTATTGCAGCTGTGGGTAATGGAAAGTACACCAACCCTGGAGTCCAAGACCAAGCTCCCACTGCCTCTTTAAGCCACAATTCCCTCACCTGTAAAATGAATGTGATGAGGATTAAAGGAAATTGGGTCTGTGAATGTACCTATCACATTGCCAGGTGCATAGCTGGTGCTTGGTAAAACTTTATTTGTTCATTATTTCACTCAGAGAATGAATGCCTGAGGGGCAAAGGGCAGCCTTCTTCTTACGCCCAGGGGAACTTCTTATCTCATGTGTGTGTAAATGATAATGTTAGAACATTCCACCACAGCCCAAAAAGACAAGTCAGATGTCCTCCAAATGGCAGTGCTGTGTTTTACCACATGATAGTGGGCGTCAGGATCTAGAGGAACCTCCTCTTGTACTTGATGCGTTCTATGAAGTATTGCTTTCCGTTATTTGTCTCCTGTAATGTGCTGATAATTTTATTGCACAAGTTGGCATTTCCAACCAATGTAATTACATTTGCAAACCATTATAAGAGGCTATTACTAAAGAAATCAAATGTTTCTCCTTTTTATGTAAAGTGGGAATCATAATTTCTCTTAATGTTTCTACCATGCTTAAAGAGCCTTGCCGGAAGAACTTCTGCAAACACAAAGCCGCATTCCCTGTGTCTCTTTGTCCTTATTTAGCACCTATCGCAAGGGTGCCATTCTGGCAGAAATGCTGAAAGCACAGTCTCTTGGGTCCTATGAAGCGATGTCAAATGTAAATTAAGGGCTTGTGTCACAAATTGAAGCAATACTTTCCGTAAAAGTTATATGTAAGCACAGGATAAACACAGCACTGTTTCTTATCTCCCTGTAATCCAAGGAGAGATGCCAGCTCAGAGTGACCAGCCACGTCACTCTAGTATGTGCCAAGAGAGGAGGCTGTGCTGATGAACGATACAGAGGTGCTTTTCTCAGGAGACAGCTGGTTAGTGAGGAGCCACTTCTCCTGCCTTCCAAACCCTCAGATGAGCCACGGAGATGCAGGAGGAGCATGGTGCATGGGGTACAGTGCTTTACACATATTGGGTGTCAATGAACTACGTGCAGAATTAAATCGGGGTGATCAGATCACAGGTTAGTTTTTACATATAGTGAATCACAAAGACATCTTGTGTACTTCCACTTGTCTACTGAGCATGAGTTCAGCAAACACATAGCAAGTGCCTATTCGTCCAAGATGCTGTTAGGTCCTGGGAATAAAGAGACAAATAGAACAGTCCTTGTTGCAAAAAGAAAACAAAAACAAAAGCATCCCACGGTTTAGCACAGGGATGGAATATCGTTTTAGCTTCTTGAACCAAAATACTTTTAGACCATTAGTGGCCACCTAGATCACTGATCAGAAGGAAGTCCTAAGGCTTCCTTGGCTCTGCAGGGGACAGCACTGAGATCAATGTCTTCCAGGAGTATTCATTCATTTGTTCATTCATTCCACAAACATTTATTGAGAGCCATTTATACTGCCAGACGCTGTTTTGATGCTTGGAATGCAGTAGTAACCATAGCAGACATTCTACTGAAGGAAACAGACACAAACAAACAAATAGTATAAATGTCGGTTGGTGGTAAGTGGTGGGAAGAAAAATAAAGCAGGTAAAAGGAATAGGAAGTGGCTGGTGAGAAAAAGGGGATCCTCTGGTGAGGCGATAGGTGAGCAGAATCCTGATTGACTTCTGAAGAATATCTAGGGAAGAAGATTCGGGCAGAGGAAACAGCCAGGAGAGAGGCTTGAGGTAGAGTGTGCTAGAGGGAAAGGCAGAGAGTGTCTGACGTGGGGTTGGTGAGGGGTAGTGTGGGAGGAAATTAGGGTGGAGATGGAGCTGAGGGCTATTTATTATACTTGGGGCCTTGTGAGCCTTGGAATCCTTTTGGACTTTACATGTGAGTTGAAGCCATTGGTGGGTTTGAACCCTGGAGGGACTTGACTGTACTTCTTATTTAAAGAGTCTCTCTGCCTGCCCAGGGGACAAGCAAAGAGGGGTGAGGCTGGATGAAAGGAAACCAGTAAGGACACTGCTGCCATTGACCAGGTGGGAGAAGAGCTACGTTTGGGATGTGACTGAAGGTGGAGCTGGAAGGGCTTGCTGACTGGATCTACGAGGGAAAGAGAAGATTCCAAGCTTCAGAGTCTGAGAAACTGGACGAAAGGTGGTGCCATGACCTGAGATGGGAAAGCGGAGGTACGGGTGGGGGTTGGAGGAGGGGGGCACATGAGAGTTTGGTGTTTTAGACATACTGGTTGAGCACTCTGATGAGACACCCAGGTAGATGTCCCATAGGCCACCAGACACAGAGCTGGGTTCCAGGGAAGGGCTGAGATGGCAATGGCTGAGGAGAGTGACAGCAAGATTGGATGTGCCGTTGACAACCCTTGTGGGTGCGTGTAGTTCTAGTTCATAAACATTAGTTATTTCCTGGGACAAAATTTTCAGTATTGGCAAAATTTCTCCTTTGATTGTGGAGGAATACAGACTACTCTATAAAATTTATCGATATTTTCTGATTAAATCTTGGCACAGATGGCCGGATAAATATTAATATTTCAAAACTGAGACTGTTCAAAAAGTCTGGATGCATTATTACTGAATCAGTTAATTCAAGTGGTCATGAATTCACTCATGCCACAAGCATTTATTGAACACCTCTTATGTGATTTGCTCACTTTTTGTATAACTTGCAACACAGAAATGAGACTAATTAAGGCAGAACCCTATAAGGGAGCTGCTTTCTTCACTTTATTTCCTCTGAGCACCAGAAATCCTCACCTAGCTATTTGTATTAAGTTTACCAATTTGTATCAGTTGAAGATGAGATGCGCCCTGACTCTCTCACCTCATCTTCCCCTCTCTCCTTTCTCAGTCTGCTCAGCCATTCTTCCTTTTTGTGGCTCCTCAAACATTATCTTGCCTCCTGTTATTTGTCTTTGCTGTACTCTCTCTCTGCAATGTTCCTCCCCTTCACTTAATTTGGGTTCCTGCTTAAAGGCCATTGTGTCACGGCATCTTCACTCTGCCTCAGATGGCATTGACCTCCCAGGGCTCTGTCTTTGTGTTATGAATCACCATCTGACATGTCCTCTCTGTCCGTCACCCGCCACTCGAGTGTGGGCACCACCACCACAGGGTCATCTGTTCTTCACTGGATCCTGGCACTTGAACAGAATCATTCCTTGTGCATGATAAGTCCTTCTTACAAATGTGGAGAATGAGGGAATGCATTTAACAATGGCTTTTCTTTTCTTTTTTAAAGGCAGGTTTGTAGATGGTGTATTGGTTTTCTGGGGCTTCTGTAACAAAATACCACGGACTGGGTGGCTTAAACAACTGACATTTATTTTCTCACAGTTCTGGAGGCTGGAAGTCCAAGATCAAGGTGCTGGCAGGGTTGGTTTCTCCTGAGGACTCTCTCCTTAACCTGCAGACGGCCATCTTTTCGCTATGTCCTCACAGGCCTGTTCCCTGTGCGCATGCATTCCAGGTGTCTCTTCCTTTCTTATAAGGACACCACGCCTATTGGATTCGGACCCCACCCTTATGACCTATTTAACTTTAAAGACCCCCATCTCCAAATATAGTCCCGCTGGGGGTTTGGGCTTTCACATAAGAATTTTGGGAGAACACAATTCAGTCCGTCACAGATAGAAAACTGTTGCTGCTTAGAAGGGCAGACTCTTTACCCTGACCTCTGTGATGTGTTTAGTTCTCTAGAGCAGCGATTTTCCTGTCAGGATCCTGTTCATCCATGCTGCAGCCGGGCATATCTGTAGCTGATGCAATGTTTCTGAGTGCCCGCCTACATGATTCCCTGGGCCCTGTGCCCTCTGCTATTCCTGTCCCCTGCCACCTCTGCACTGGGAGTGTTCCTCCTTGCCTGGAGCCCTTGGCATGATCATTGCTGGCATTTGTCTAATCACTTGCCTCTGGAAAGGCTGTGGGCTGCGGCCACTGATGGGGTCTCTCACTGAAGGTCTGAGTCCGCGTTCTCTCAGCCACTACACCCCCTGCTCACAGACAGCTTTTCTGCAGGGCACAGTGGGGCTGCGCTTGGGGTGAGGGTTACATAGCCTTTGGTGGTGGAGTTTCTGCCTGGAATCCAAACTTGAACCAGACACTCCATTTGACCATGTTCAGAGTGGTCTCATTAAGCACTTTTTATTTAATATCTTATGTGAGCATGGCCAGGCCCTGAAGATACAATGCCTCTAGAAGTCTAGTGTCTGGGGCAGATGCCAGTGTGCTAAATAGCCACACAGCACAGCCACAAGGGTGTGATGACAGAGATCCCAAGGTACAGGGGCAGGTGAAGGAGAAAGTGGAAGCCACATGCCTTTTATGACCACCCTATCTGAGAGGCATCAGAGAAGGAATGAGGTGCCCAATTCTTTGACACTTCTCCCAATGAGAGGAAGAGCCTATGTCTCCTCCACATGAATCTGAGCTAGCTTGTGACTGTTCCCGTGATATAATGTAACAAAAGGAGCACCATATGCTTTCTGATCTGGGTCATAAAAGGCATGTGGCTTCCATCTGGTTCAATGGAATACTGAGCCTCTGTATAAGCTGTCTGACTACCCTATGGCTGTTACGCCAGAGAGGCCATGTGTAGGTCTCTGGTTGACAGTCCCAGGTGAGCTCAGCCTTCAGCCATCCTCAAGAACATGCCAGATATTGAGTGAAGAAGCCATTTGGGGAGTAGACTTTACAGTTCCAGCTGTCAGTCTTCTGTCCTTTGAGTCCCCTCTGACAGAGGTGCCAGATATTGTGGAGGAGAGACAAGCCATCCTTGCTTATCTTGTTTAAGCTCACCAGATGGACACAGTGGGGAAGGGCACGTCAGGCAGAAGGGACAACACGTGCAAAGGCACAGAGAGCATCTGAGTCTGGTGTCTTCAGGGAATTGCCATCACTGGTACAGTTGGGGCACAGGATGGCAAGAAGCTGAGGCAGATGCAATACAGAGACCCGATAACAGGGAGCCTTACATGCCTTGCAAATACCGTGTCATGCTTGATTCCATTCAGGCTAATCTAAAATTGCCAGTGTGCCGCCCTCCCAATGATTCATCCATGAGGTGATGGCTTGCTTATTAGTGGCATTAATTGTTGTGTAATACTGAGATGTTATCAATAATATAGAAACTGAAGAAGCTCTGTATTTCCTGTCATATCCTCAGGCTTTGAATTTTGCTGTATAACATTTCAATCATGAGTGTAATTGCCTTGTCCTTGAATGTCCACTTTCTTGTCCTGTCTTCCCCCCCCAAAAGGGTACAGGGGTCTGACTTCTGGAATGCTATCACTTCCAGGACACAGAGTGGACTGGGGCTTGGAGGGTCTCCGAAGGAGAGACCTAACTTCTCCGTGCTCTCAGAATACCTTTATCACATTTTTTTCCCCTGAATTTACCATCTCCTTTTACTTTTCTGGGAACAAAAGCCCTTCCCTCCTTGCAAAGGAGACTCCCATTCTATATTCTTGTGGAGGCAGTTTTAGAAGTACCTGCTCTGTGCTGCAGGATATTGTACTGCATTTCCATAACACATTTAAAGGATCACTCCTTAAAATTGTCACGTCTGGAGAGCCCTAGATAAGTCAGGAAGGACACAGACGTGATCACTTTCTCTTGGCCCTAGTATTACAGGCAGCTATCAATTCCAGCTCATTTAGGCTGATCCAATCCCGGCACCAAAAGCCATTTCCATATTATTACACCAAACTGGAAATTACAGAGGCTGTGTATTCCTCTGCAAAGTCTCCAATTCAGGCTTATAACTTAGCACTAGGTTATTAGTGACATGCATCATTATTCTCAAGATATATTCTATCTGCAAAATTTTGTTCTCAAATCCTTTGGAAGATCTCAGCTGTGCTGCTCAGACTGGAGATCTCAGCTGTGCTGCTCAGACTCTCTGCACTGTTCATGGTAATGCTTTCTTACCACGGGCTTTACAATTAATTTTTGGTCACTGATTCCTTGCATTAACATTCCCCCGAGCCCTTCTGGTGGGTAGAGAAACACCACAGAGCGAGGCCACAGAGCAAGTTAGTGGGTAAGCTGGAGTTAGAAGGAAGTGGTCTTTAATTAAGTGGGATCTTGCAGGCCCTTAGAGCTTCCGTGTGGAAGCTAAACCATGAGCTGACAAGAAAAACAAGAATCTCATTTCTATTTTCCTTTTAGTCCAGATGTAGCTTGTTTTGTTCAAATAACTCATTTTAGGAAAAGCCAGATTTTCAAGTTGAGGAATGATACATGCAATTAGTTCAATGGTTTTGATTGCTTTATTGAATCAAGAAAGTAAACAAAAAAAGGTAGGACAATTTACGGGTCCAAAACAATTAACTGCTCGCTCCAGAAAACCTCTAAGGTCTTTGTCAACTGTAGGATCCTATTGTTTTGTCATTTTGTCAGTGAAATCAATTGAATTTAGAGGCCAGAATTTCTAATAGATAGCTAGAATTGCTTGAGTGGGAGAATCTAATGAAATAAGTGTCTTACCCTTATTTTATGGCTAAATTGAAAAGGTGTGGTTTCCACTCCCATTTCCTGAATGTGAACCTCCGAATCATGGACATTACATCATTGAATTCTCACCACAACCCCATTGGGTAAGGATCATAATCCCCATCTTAATGTTAGGTAACTGAGCCTCAAGGAAGGGAAGTTAGGTGAAGCCCAGTGAGGTTCTCAGTAAGCTGCAGTGAGGTTTTTCATTAGCTTAAACCAATGGTTCTCAAAGGGTGACAACTCAACCAGCAGCATCAATCTCACCTGGGAACTTGGTACAACTTGGTACAAACCCTCGGGCTCTACCCCAGACCTATTGAAGCAGAAACTCTGAGGGTTGGCTCTAGTAATCTGTTTTACTAAAGCCCTCCAGGTGGTTTTGATGCACGTTCAGGTCTGAGAATGATTCGCTCAAGGGCACAGTATAACAAAGACTGAAGAATACAGATGGTTCTATTTTAAGAAAAGCCGACATATATCAAAATTAGAGATTAGAAAAAGTAAACTGGGATACATTGGTAGTCTTAGGAAGGACTGTTTTCTTTCTAAGAAGCGTACACCACACGTTTTAGTGAGGAATATTCCCCCAATGTATTTAATGAGATTTCAATCTGCAAGTCTTTAATATATACATGTGGGGACAAAACCCCCCAAAAAAACAGTTTCCAGGCTCTCGGCCTCACATAGAAAGGTGCTGGCTCGGGTAGTAAATGGCCATCAACTGTGATCAGATGCCAGCAGCTGTGGCTAGTTGGCCGTCAGCTGTAACCCGTAGGCCATTGGCCACTAATATAACGGCTGTGGCTACGCTAGCAGAGAAGGAATGGGGGCTAGCAAGAAGATGGTGGCTGGCAAGCGCGGACTGCTATTAGGCAGATTATGTAGATCTTGCTCCCTGTGTCTCCAGCCCAGACGCCAGCGAGAATATATTGGTTTGACTCCCCTACTTATGGCTCCATGGGTGTTCCTTTTTGGCCTTACCGTGTCCTGCGTTCTTATGTGGGGAGTGGGAGCAGAGACCCCACCGGCCATCCCGCACGACAAATGGCGCAGCGAGCAGGGTCCCCTGCACGACACATGGCGTAGTCGGCAGGATACGGTGCTGGCCAAAGCTTTCCGAAGGGCAGTGGAGCAGTTTGTGCGTATGAAAGCTCAGTCTGAGGAGGACCAGGAGGAGCAGCTGCCGGAGAGCTCGATTCCCGTGGAGGGGTGGAAAGACGTGGATGGTTCCCCAACCAGCAGAGGCCGGAGAAAGCGGAGAAAACGAAGGTTGTTGCCGCCCTGTGGGCTGGGAACTGCTTGCTGAGGCAGCCCGGATGCAGGACTTTTAGTCCCAGGAGGAAACGCTTGCTGAGTCCTCCGTGGGAGATGAGGGTGAGGTCAAGGTCATCCCTCACCCCCAGGACAGCCCTGGCGAATGACTATGGACTATGGGGAATTGCCTTCCATCCCTAATTTATTGGACGCTTGACTGTTTGGGAACATACTATGTAGTGGGACTGGTTTGATGTTTGCTTTTGTGTCTTGACTGGCCGCCATTGATAATATGTAAGCACCTTGATGTGAGCCGCTGTTGTTCCAGCACAGTACCCCGAGAGGCCCAGAGAGAGTGGCAGTGCCCTGAGGCCCTGGCTGTGTCCAGGAAGTCTGGCTGTGTCCAGAGAGTGGCAGTGCCCTGTGAGCCCTGGCTGTGTCCAGGAAGTCTGGCTGTGTCCAGAGAGAGTGGCAGTGCCCTGAGAGGCCCTGGCTGTGTCCAGGAAGTCTGGCTGTGTCCAGAGAGAGTGGCAGTGCCCTGAGAAACTCTGGCTGTGCCCGGGGAGACAGTGCCCTGAGAAAACCTGGCTGTGCCCGGGGAGACAGGTGGTACCCTAAGAAGCCCAGGATGTCTGGCTGTGCCCAGAAGTACTGGTGGTGCCCTGAGAAACCCTGCCTGTGCCCAGAGAGCCTGGCTGTGTTCAGGATAGTGCATTCACCTCCAGGCTCCTTGCACAGGGCCCCTCGCAGAAGACGCTTGTCGCGTAGATTGTGAGGCGAGACCCTGTAGGGGTGGAGTGTGGGGACAAAACCCCAAAAAAAAACAGTTTCCAGGCTCTCGGCCTCACATAGAAAGGTGCTGGCTCGGGTAGTAAATGGCCATCAACTGTGATCAGATGCCAGCAGCTGTGGCTAGTTGGCCGTCAGCTGTAACCCGTAGGCCATTGGCCACTAATATAACGGCTGTGGCTACGCTAGCAGAGAAGGAATGGGGGCTAGCAAGAAGATGGTGGCTGGCAAGCGCGGACTGCTATTAGGCAGATTATGTAGATCTTGCTCCCTGTGTCTCCAGCCCAGACGCCAGTGAGAATATATTGGTTTGACTCCCCTACTTATGGCTCCATGGGTGTTCCTTTTTGGCCTTACCGTGTCCTGCGTTCTTATGTGGGGAGTGGGAGCAGAGACCCCACCGGCCATCCCGCACGACAAATGGCGCAGCGAGCAGGGTCCCCTGCACGACAATACACATTTTCTCTTCAGGAATTAAGCTTGTTTTAGTTCTTATTTATCTTATTTTATACAGTAACTTACTTACATTGCATGATTTAACTATAATAAGAGGAACACACTCAACTTTGTATTACCGTATTTCCCCCAAAATAAGACCTAGCTGGACCATCAGTTCTCATGCATCTTTTGGAGCAAAACTTAATGTAAGACACGGTCTTATATTGTATTGTATAAGACCTGGTCTCATAGTAAAATAAGACCGGGTCTTGCATTAATTTTTGCTCCAAAAGATGCATGAGAGCTGATGGTCTGGCTAGGTCTTATTTTCAGGGAAACAGGGTAGACTCTGTTGTTTCAATCATTTAGAGTCTGGCACATAATAGGTGCTCAATAAATATTTGGGAATGAATGTGTAGAGCCCTATGATATGCAAGATCCTGTGTGTGTGTGTGTGTGTGTGTGTGTGTCTGTGTGTAATGTTAGTATTAACAATGATAGGAGAGATAACAAGTAAATCACAATATAAATCACATTTAGCAAGAACTAAGTGTTAAGTCAAACCACTAAGTGCGAGTAGAAGTAGTGAGGATGATTTAGCAAGGCTTCTTGGGAAGGTGGAACTTGGGGTAGAATTTTTACGGGTGAAGAATGTTGAAAGGTACTCCAGGTTTTTCAAAAGACCAAACTAAAGTCAAGAAGATGCATATACTCAGGGCATTTTCAGGCTTCATGGGTTGGGGAGGCATCTTGGGAACAACATGAAGATGGGTTTTGAGTCCAGGGCTGTGGAGTGAGCAGTTTATCTTGAAAGATTGTTGAATGGAGTGGAGAGATAACAGAAGTATTATTTCATGAAATTCATCCTGTCATGCAGGGTCTCTGGTCCCGCTCCCCGCACAAAACGCAGGATATGGTGCGGCCAAAAAGTAACACCAATGGAGCCATCGATAGGGGGTTCATACCACTATATTCTCCCTGGCGGCTGGGTTGGAGATACAAGAAGCAGGCTCAACTCGCCATGGCAGTTATATTAGTGGCTAATGGCTAACCCGTAACAGCTGATGGCCATCTACTACCTGAGCCAGCACCTTTCCATGTGAGGTTGAGAGCCTGGAAACTGTTCTCCTGGCTCTGTCTCCACACATCCTTTAAGCAGGTACAATTTAAATTAAGGAGAGGGTGAACACTTGAATCCAACTACAGGCATCCTAACACGTTTCGCATTTTAACACTGCATCTCTATTATGCAACCCCCCTCACCCACACGTTGTTGACTCACATCTTGCTTTTGTCTGCTGAATTGCTGCTAAGTCACATTTTGCATTTTGCTAAACTCCATTCTTTGAATGCACTCATAACTTATCAGAAGCAATTAAGTCTCCAGCAAGAATACTATGAGTCAACAATGTGCTCCCAAGTTGCATTAACAGAAGTGCAGTCTATTATTTAGATAAAAGATGGTAAAAGCACTTTTTTTTTTAACCTGGCTTAAGGCTTTTAGTAAAGATTAGCTGAGGTGCTGTTATTACTATTATTTGTTTATGAGCATTAATGTTCTCTATGTTGATATTGTTGGTAAGGTAAGCTCTACGCTCCTGTCCTGTGTCATATTCAAAACTTTAAATGTTTTGCATTCATTGCCGCATAGCACTTTTAGAGGAAGTTATGGCAAGAACTCTGGCTGAATTTTTCTAGAAAAATCTGGAAATGTGGAACTGGAGCTTGAAAATATCATCATGATTAGCACCTTTACGGCCATCAGCACTTTAGACTCTTTCTACACTTTATAATTTAGCAAGTAATTTCATGTTCATTAGCTCAATTTGATTTCCATGTTAACTCTGGAGAATGAATATTATTAACCCCATTGCATAGATGGGAAAATTAGGTGTCTAGAGCAGTGTTGTTCAATAGAAATATAATGTGAACCACAAAGGTAATTTAAAAAATCTCTGGTAGCATTATTAGAAAAGCAAAAAGAAACAGTTACAATCAACTCTAATAATGTATTTTATTTAAGACTGTATAATCAAAATATTATCATTCCAACATATAATCAATATGAAAATTATTAAAGCGATAATTTATATTCTTTTCTTGTTTGTTTTGTACTGAGATTTTGAAATCTTTTTATCTTACATTCCCAGGGCATGTCAATTTGGACTAATAACATTTAAATGTTCAATAGCCATAGGTGGCTGGTGGCTACTGATTTGGATAGCACAGGTCTAGAAGGCAGAGTGGGAATGTAGAAAAGTCCCCTGAATGAATAGTCAGAATAGTGCCCACAACTCAGGGAACCATAAAGACAATTAGAAAGATCTTTGCTCCTGATCTAACGCTTGTAACCTAGAATAGCCATAAAAATGAAACAAACCAGCCAAAAAGAAAATGACTTAGTGTCATTCAATCCAAATGTGTTCCAGTGTTACACATTTCATTTTTTAAAATTTTATGACAACTGTGGGAAAGAAACAGTTTGAGCTCTTTCTAGCAAAATGTCTGCAATAGAGAAATCAGAGTGGGTTGTGCTTCTCACAACCTTGGAAACAGATTCAGAACCCACCTTATTTCAGACATTTTCAGTGTGATCACATTTCAGGTGACAGAATCTGACTAATGGGGAGGGATTGAAATCTATGTGGTGCCAAGTGCTGTCTTCCTTTAATTAGAGGTAGCCCTCACTCACTACCAATAGTACAGTCAAGTGATTGTGCGTGAAAAAATGCTGTGTGCATTAAGGTAAGAATGTACATGGAAATATGTACATATTCACATTGAATGGAAAATGATGTACACCTAAATGCCAAAATTTAGTTATTGTTTAATTGGAACTGATTATGAGGTATGAGGCTTTTATTATCAAAATATTAATGCAAATATTTAAATTATGTGAGAACAGAAATTCTCCCAAGAGCTGTATTTGGGACTCTTTACTGGAGCCAATATCCTTCAAACTCTAAAGGAGGATGAAGCCAGAGACCCAAAGGATGTGAGTCTCCTTTGGTCTACTTGCTGCCATGAGAAATACACCAAAGTTGCCAAGACATTTTGATCAGTTGGCACTCACACTACACTCCTGATCTGGGCCATTTTTACTTTTATTTCATGCCTGGTTTCCAGAACAACCATGACCATATTAAAATATGTATCTACGAAAGGAAATATAGATGCCCTTAGCAGCTTAGGAGAGATAAGGTCAGTATGAAATGAATGATCAGCGGATTGCTGGAAAACATGTGCTTTCAAATACCTATACGCTCTTTTCACACATCTCCTGTCAACAGTGTATTATTTAAAGAGACCTTCTACAGTTTGGGTAAATCTTACTCTTAGGTTTTAAAGCAGTCATCCTTACATTTTTAGGCCTTTTATCAATTAAAAAAAAAAGAGAGAGAGAGAGAGAAAGTATAATAGATCCTCTGCCCAGAAAAAAGAAGCATATATATATATATATATATATATATATATATATATATATATATACAAAATCTTACACATAGTTTAAAGCAGTTCACTGTTAGAATCCCTCATTGCCCTCCCCAAATCTTGTGTGAACTCTAGATGCAGAAGTCCCATTTTTCAGAGTCACTTACTGTAACAAGTTGTGCTGGGTCTACTTGACAGAATGAGAACCATTGATCAGAATGCATTAGATTTGACTGCTTTCCCAATTATGAATTGTAATTACACAAGATGTAAACACTAGTTTAAGTGGTTGTAAAACTGCTCCGATATTTGTCACACTATTCATTTAATAAACTAAATATTTAGCTGGGGTCTTCATAATTAGGCATCAGTTGACTGAACGATTCTTGTACACGTCGTCATTCTATATTTGGACACATTTTTTTTTTTTCTCCAAAGGGAGAGAAAAAGAGATGGAGAGTGATGACACTAATCTCTTTGCCTTTAGGTGTTTATCACACCACGAAAACCAAAACAATTACTCAGGGCTTCATGGGGTAGGCATGACTGGTAAATAGCAAAATGCTATTTCCTTGGAGAACATTTTCTTGCTGTGTTTCACACTGGCAGAAAGCGAACCATTCCCCCACAGGATTGGCCCTCCTTCAGAGTGCAAATACAAATGAACAAAAATGACATTATGTTCTTGCCTGCCTGGGGCAAAAAGAATCACCTATTCTTAACAGGACTTCAGGTGTGTGATTTTCTGCCATTTTCCTTCTTTTATTAGATTAGAATGACTGCTCTTGTAAGAGCAAAGCTATAATGTCGTACTATCAGGGCAGGGCTGCTGGAGGATACACACTATGGCTCTTTATGTCGTCAGTGTAACTTGACACATTCTTGCCACACAGGAATTTGAGTCTATTCAGACAGACGTAGGAGGGGTAGTAATTATTTTTTCTTTCTTCCAGTCAGTTTTTCCCCCCATACAATTCATAGTTCACTAATTAAATAATAGTTATAAGTGACACGTCTGAAAAAATGGGACTAAGTTAAGAAAATGGGTATTATTTTTACTTCCAATTCGCTGTAGCTTGCTTCAGTCAGCCTAGCTACATTTTCACTTTAACATAATTAGGTCTCACAGAATAATGGCCCATTTTACCAGCTATTATTTCAGGTTAATAAAAACATCACAATTTTAAATGTTACTGCTACATTTTAATTCATCTGTCAGTTAAAAAGAATTCTTGGATGATGGGAGAAAGCAGAGGGGGGATTCCAGCATTTGTTAAATGCTCAATATACAAATCTAAACAACAGCTCCTAAAATCATTTGAATCTTTTTGGTAGACTTGTTTCAAAACCTACTCTAAAAATGCATTAGGGGCAGAATTTTTCTGCCATAATAGATCTCAAATAACTTCATTTTTTTCAATGTTAATATAAGTTTTTCACAGATCTTATTTTCTCATTTCTAGTTAAATGCAAAATAATTTATACAAGATGTATGTTTGTTTCTTAGTTATTTGATTCTTCAGATGCAAAATGAAGATGGTAATATGTGAGTCACAATTTACAAGGTGTTGCGAAGAGTAAAAGTTCTTTATGTTCTCAAGATTGTGGGTGAAAATTCAAAATGTGATAGTTGGCATTCTTAATTCTTTCCAATATCATATATTTATGTGCAGTTTTTGCTGGGCATTTCTTGGCATCTGTTTTAGTTAACTTAAAGGAAAAACTACGTTTAGGGTAAAAATGTTAAAATATAGTTAAAAGTAAAAAATTCCTCTCTATGGAAATGGTCAGAACTGTCACAAAATTTGTGCCCGATGAACATTTGATATTTCTTAGAAAGAGAATTGATTAGAATCTAGTCCTGAGGCAAAGAAAGACTTGTTCACAGCCAAAC
Organism: Rhinolophus hipposideros; assembly: GCF_964194185.1. Lineage (NCBI taxonomy): Eukaryota > Metazoa > Chordata > Mammalia > Chiroptera > Rhinolophidae > Rhinolophus > Rhinolophus hipposideros. The sequence goes on from NC_138065.1 coordinate 15,348,361, forward strand.
ATTTGGATCAAAACTCTGGGGGTGTTCCTTATCTATATTTTTTATTCTTATATATTATTATGGCTGTCCTTTTGGATTTTCTAAAAAAAAAAAAATCTTAGAATTTTACCTGGTTTATTCACTTTGTTCTCAGACGCAGCGTATCACCGGTACCATCGCCATCCCTGTTGATAAGACTGGAAATAAAAACGGTAAGGAATTCTAGTTCAGATTTCTGAAGCTGAAGGTTTAAGTTGCACCAGATCATAAATATATAGAGTCCCATATGTAAATACATAAAACATGGAGTTCAAAGTTCTGGCACATTCTGTGCAATTCTGTGAGCAGAGAAACCATTAAACAGGTATTTTATTTAGTATTTAACAGCAGGTAAAGTACAACAACCCATTTCCCGGATAGCACAGAGCATCCCATTTCAGAATATGGAACCTTTACATCTCAGTAATACTGGATTATTGATGGTGGAGAATAAAGGTGATAGGACAGGGTTTCCTCACAGCTATGCCCAGTACATTCAGAAGTTCTTACGTTCCAGTAAAGCCACGGGTCCAAGAAGAGGTGAGGCAGAACATTAACTATAGGAACCCTCGAGCTGTGGCCCATATGCCTTTTCCCAACCTATACCTTTCTTTATGTCACCTGGGTGAGTGATTAGTGCCAACTTAGTGATTTGACTCAAGGGCACCTCAAGGGCATGTCCAGGGAGATCCACCAGCCAGGGGCCAGAACCAAAATATGTACCAAGGAAAGCCCATATGCCATATGTCTAGATATTTAAAAGTTATACATCAAGCTAACATAGTGTGAAATAAAACATGTTTTAACCTGCTACTTTGACACAAATGCTTTGATGACAATTAGAAACCCAGGTAGAGATTTAGAATCCTTAGACTGCTCAGGGTTCTGTACTGGACCTTGGTCCTGAGAAAGGCTAGTTTACCTCTTTCCCACCTTTAGCCCCTTCTTTTCCTTCTCTGAACTCTGGTTTTCACTGCAAGGGGCCTCTTCTCACTTATGTATGAATTCCCCAGTGCATACTCCCAGGTCAAGGCACTAATCTACACATACACGTTCAGCCTTTGCCACCCCTTGTGCCCAGGGATATGCACTCATGATGCTGCCTACCTTCAGGTGTTTGGACCCCCCAGAAGAGGTGCATAAACACCCTGAAAATGGGTGGAGAACATCCAGTTAGGGAATTGTAGGTTGCCGGCTACTGAGACAAAGTGGAAGTGTGATCAGAATGGACCCCTCTAAGAAAGGGCTTCCGTTCGCTGGGGCTGAGTTTACTCTTCTAAACTGTGCATGGGGTGGGAAACAAATCACTCCCACATCATGGCAGAGTAGTCTAATCGCTTTCCTATAAATATGCCAACACTTTCAATAGAGCTGAACCATTGGACAAAGATCTCTTTGAAGTCTTATGCTCATGAATGGCGTTGATAGGAGGAATCACGGTTTTACTTTGTGGTGAATTCGATAGATTAGCTCATATACAAGACTCTACTAATCCACCTTAAAGGTTGATCGAAGTAGAGATGGAGCAAGAATTAAAAACTTAAGTGTGTGAATAACTTAGTACCCACATTTTACCCCAACACTTTTTAAAGACATAATATTATAGATGAAATCAGCTTTGTAAGAATGCTGAAAAGCAGCAGACAGCTAAGATCCATGGAGTTGGGGTTTCTTCAAAGGAACACACCTTTTAGAGGAATCTGAGAATCCAGATGAAAAAGAACATTTCATTTCCACTGATTATATACCTAAAAGTGAGTTTTTATTAAAAGCAGATCACATCACCTCAGGAAATTCAGAAAACTATATCTAAATACACTGAATGCAAGATATTCCTCAACAATTTAGATTCTTATAGCTTCATAAAGATAAAATGCAGATGAACTGATTTAGATCAGGCCTTCATTAAATTTTAGAATTAGCTTTTGGAATCCCACGTGTTGGAATGTGCAGTCTGATTCCTGAGCATTGTGACAAAGCCATGAGTGGACGATGATAAAGTGCCTCGTGGCTAGAAATAACACGAGTCTGCCTTTGGTTAATGCTAATAAACTCTAAGGCAACTTAAATTCCAATTTTAATATTAGAAATCCACCTCATTATAAGTAATCTCAAACTCTGTATGTTATTGGCATTTTCATGCGTATTCTTTGGTGAGCCTGAACTACAATTTGCTGTTTATACTTCTAATGTAAATGTCCGATTTCTGGTTGGCCACTCTGGCAGTGAGCCAGGGCTCTAATTTCTTCCCATCTCTTCTTATTTCTTACATCAAAAGAGACTGCTGGTTTGAATAACAAACATTCAATTGACTTAGACATGGGGTGGCAGGCAGTGCAGGCATTACTACCTGTTTACCTTTTATTGCCTGCTTTGAATTGGCTTTTCTGGGAACAAAACCAATAAGACAAGCTGTTCCTTCATTACGTTTTTAGCCAGGTTATTTATCGGAAGACATTTTCCGATGCCCCGTTTCAGCAGGGAGTGGCAACAGGGTGAAGAATTCAGCCTGGCAGTAGGCTTCTGACCTAACACCATCATAAGTTAGTGCTCTACCAAGTCATGTAGGACTTCATTGTCCTTAAGACTCTGGCTTGGGCTGATAATTGGTTTTGATTCCAGGAGATGCTGCTGCTGACACATTTGTAACCTGTAGGACAGCAGTGTGTTGGGAATGGAATACACACTGTTTCAGCCGCCTGGAAACTTTGCCGTGGTTCTCCCCCACCCTCCTCCCCTTGCTGCCTTGCACAGTAATTGGCCTAATAAAAGGCAGAAACAAGAATTTATTACACCTTGGGCGGTACTTAAAACAAACTTTATTCTCAGGAACAGCAGTTATGTCTGCTTGCTGCTGTATATTTGATATTTCCTCTAAGTACTCAGTCTGAGGGATAGTGGATGGGGGGAGGGGGGTTCACAGTATGAGGGATATAAATGATGAACGTCTAAGTATTACCTTGTTTTGTACACCTGAAACTAATAAATAAATAAATTAAAAAAAAAAAAAAAAAAAAAAAACTCTTTTTAAAAAAAAAAAAAAAAAAATCAAATTGCTAATCACTCATTGTCCCTGCGACTTCCCTGGTTCCCCATTGTATGCTGCCTCTTATTATACCCCATGTAAACACTGTATTTGGAAAGATACATTGATCAGCATCCCTAGAGTCACATGACCATATCAATCTGTGAAAATAGCATGACTTAAAAATAAAAGTCTCTTAATACTCTGCCAACAGGCTTTGGCATAATCTTGGCAATCACTTAGATTTTTTTTTTCTGTTATAATTTTCCCAAGTGGAAATAGTCTCATATTTTGCAGAAGTTGTCCAAGCTAGTGAACATCATTCCGTCTTCCTGGGTACTAAATTCATCGGCTGAATGTATTCAGTCCACATAGAAATCAGTAAAGTGAGTGTGCAACTGCTTGGTGGCTGCTCCTTTCATCTTAAGAAATTGCAATACAAATTCCTGAAATCATTTATGCAGGAATTTTTATTCTTTAAATCTTCCAGTGTTAAAGCAACAAGAAAATACTTAGAATGTCCTTTGGTGGAATCTTATTACACTTGTTATATATGTAAACTGATATTCTTTGATGCCAGCACGTTCGTTGCCCTTACAGAGAAATCTCTGCGCAATGAAACAAAACAGAACGAAAGAGGACAAAGTAAATTGTCAGTCTTTGCTGATTCGAATTAGATACATGAACAGATTGTCTGGTAACACAAATTGGCAAGAATACAAAAAATCTACATATTACAGTATTTCAAGAAAAATAACTTCATTTGAATACAAAAGGATAGATACACTTTCTTTTTTTCCTAGCGCCACTCTTGGACAGTGGATGTGTGCTCGCACTGGGATGACTCAGTGCTGCAAAGATATACAGGGGATGACTGGCTTGAGCTTCTGGAGGGGGCTGTTACACATGTGCATTACTAACATCAGACAAAGAAACCTTTCAACCAACAAGGGTTACAGAGCAACGTTCACTAAAGCACAGGTTGGAAGGGATTCAGGGACCGAAGCAGGCCAATATGGCAGCTTATAACTGGTGTCTTTATACCCACAGTGCACTGCCAGCAAAGAACACTCCTATTTGGTTGGTCCACGGCACAGGGCCAAATGGTACTGGGCGCACCACGTGAGAGTAGCTAAATATTTTTAGGTTGCTTGATGTGTTATTTTTTGTTTGTTTGGTTTGTCTTTCCTGTTTGGGGGGCTGTCCCAGCCTTTCCAATCGGCAATGAGTTCTGCAGCTGGCAATGTGATCTGCAGTGATAATGTCAACAGCTGCCAACTCCTCTGGAGCCAGAAATTAACAGTCTTGACTCGGATGTGCTGTCCACGGCTGATAGATATGGCTTAGTTCAGTCAGGCCTTCTTAGATTGTACACTGTGTTTGAGTGGGGGTGTCTGAGTGTGTTTCCTACGTTAGTAGCAAATACTTGGGTTGGGTTTGCTTCCCCACTGCACAGGCCAGGCTGGTGGCTGGACGCCCCTCCTAGAACACCAGGGGGTTGGCTGTCACCAGCAGAGCGGTCAGCAGCAGCCGCATCGGGTGGCCCCGCGGGGACGACCCCTGGCCGGAGTCGGAGCTGCAGCTGCCGGCCTCCTCGCACCGCAGCTTCTCGCACAGGATGCCCGTGTAGGCGGCCGGGCACAAGCAGCGCACGTTGTTGTGACACGTCCCTCCGTTCTGGCAGTGCAGGAGCTCGTTGTCGCAGACATTCGCTGCAGAATGAGGGGGAGGGGAGCGGGGCGCGGGGAGGAGAAGCGGAATCAATTTAAGTTCATCTGGTACATCATATTTCAGCTTTAAAAAAATCTCTATCGATCCTGCGCTCCCCCTCCCCGCCACAAACTAAGCATGTGACTCCAATTTCCAAACAAATGTAGTTTGCTGCCTTTGTTTTCATCACATTAGTTCTTTTCATATAGATTTTTGCTGCAATCTGGGATGTTATCATTGTCCATTTCAGGCTATGGAATACAAAGTAACGTGATACTCCTGGTTTGGGAGTAGCTTCTCTTCATGGAAGTGGGACCTGTGGTGACCTTGGGGGTTTTAAAGGACAAGTGCCTGATACAAGAATGCAGAGCTTTGAAGCCAGAAGATGGTAATTAAAATGCAAAGCAGTATTGCTAAAATGACCAAGAACCTCTAAGGGGTGTGACATTCTCCCTGCAGGTGATGCTAGGTGCTGCATGCATGAAGTCAGGAATGAACAGCAAAGCACTGGGGGGATAGGACAGGGGCAGGCGGCATGCTCCAGGCAGGCGGCAGCCAGATGGGAAGAGAGAAAACTGTTTCACGGAAGGGGTGTGAGGAAGAAGACAGTCACTTTGCCTCTGACAGCCTCTAAGGAGTTTTATTGTCTTGTAAATTTGGGAAGTAGAGTCCAAGGTTACCTTGGTTTCTGGGGATAATAATAAATGCAATGGTGAAACCCTGATTACCAAAATCTCACTCTTTCCATCAATTAACAGCATCAGTTTGCATAAATTAAGACCAGCAATTCCAGAGACTAAAATTCGTTCGCTGTCCCTGTCATGTAACTTTCATCTCCAATAATTTCTTATTTCTTCAAAGTCCTGGTTATCCTCATTAATTCCATGTTTCCTATTCTTTTCGATAATCAAGGTTTCACTGATTTAGCAGAATGTTAAATAGAACCCAGGGAAATTAAAACAACAACAAAGAGTAAAGGAGCCAAGAACACTTCCCAGCAACATATGCTGCTTAAGCACTTAATATGTAGACCTATTCTGGAATGGGCGGTGGGGGCAGAGCAGAAAAAGGAGCTTTCTATAAAGTATAATATTTTTCATTTTTTAAAAATGTGATGGTCAAATTTCTCCAGGGGTACCACATGAACTCAACACACACACACAGAAACACACACACATGCTTAATATTATCATCAAATGCAAAGTATTTAAAAAAAAAAAATAACCACCCTCTCCCAAGTAATAATACAATAGAGAATGTTGCCTTGTCCATTTTCGTGTTCAATAGTTACGTCACTTTCAAAAGGAGCTTCGTATACATAACATGCTAATGCTTTATGTGCAAATGAGCTGAGAAGGAAATGGTGGTGGATACTCCCAGAATTAGTAACAAAGTGGCCTGACAGGGCCCTGTTTTACCACCTTCCAGAACAATTTGTTGGAGGCTTCTAACACAAGTGCATAATGTATTGGTGTAATTTTCACACGTACCCACACTTGCTATTTGTAAGTGTCAGAAGGGACGATTAGGCCTACTAAATCCTTCAGGCTCAAAATCTTGATATACCAGGTGGTGTTCCAGCTATAAATGATATAGTTAATGATTATGGAAGCTATCCCTCACTGGGTGGTTTAGAAATCATGAGTATTAGACACAAATTATTGTATTTTATGAGTCATGGTTAAGAATGTCAGGATGCCAAGTCTACAGGTGTTTAGATCATGGTCAAACTGACAAAAACTCTCTCTGTCTATCTCTCTCTCGTTCTTTCTTTTCTTCTTCTTCTTCTTCTTCCTCTTCCTCTTCCTCTTCCTCTTCCTCTTCCTCTTCCTCTTCTTCTTCTTCTTCTTCTTCTTCTTCTTTTTTGTTGTTGTTAATTTGGAAAGCATACATAGGTTGTCAGGGTTTTGTTTTGCTTACAATTCAGGAAATATCTGTTTAATTGGGGCAACACGGAATAAACAGATCCAAATAACTGTTTTCATTTAAAGTTAAAGATTCTTGGCATTTCTTGTTACAGGCAGCAGATTGCTGAATGGGATATTTCCTTTCATTTGGGCACTGGAGGTAGGGAAATATCTGTTCCATCAATATCGATAATTGCTTGCCTTGAATAATTGAGAATAAATCAATAGTTAATTAAATATCACTCCCTTAAAAAAAAAAAAAAAAAAGCTATTTGCTTCTTCTTGGACCTGAATATAAATCAGTTGTTGAACAGAGGTTTTGTTTTTTCAAGAAATTAGTGGTTAAGTTAAAATGCAATGCTTTTCCTACATTTAAATAATCTACTGGTTGATGATGATTGTGAGAAATTTAATAAATACACAAGGAACAGATGTAACCTCATGAACTGGGGGAATATATTTGCTGTAAGAGATAAACGGGAAAAAGAAACCTAGAATATCTACATCATCACTGTAGAATTCCTATAATACATGCTACCCTGTTTCCCCGAAAATAAGCCCTAGCTGGACCATCAGCTCTAATGCGTCTTTTGGAGCAAAAATTAATATAAGACCCGGTATTATATTATATTATATTATATTATATTATATTATATTATATTAAGACCTGGCCTTATAGTATAGCAAAATAAGACTGGGTCTTATTCTAATTTTTGCTCCAAAAGACGCATTAGAGCTGATGGTCTGGCTAGGTCTTATTTTCGGGGAAACATGGTACATGCAGTCTCTTGATTGTGCTATTCTTTCAACAGATAAAAGAACATGACTATATGCACAGAACACTCTGTTGGAATTATATGCTAGAAACTCACGTAAACCTAATTAGAGAGAGACCTTACCTGCTATTCATAAACTTATGCTCCATCTTCATGTCATTTTGAACCAAAATTGTGCTTAATGAATAAACTAGGTGGTTAACAAATATCATTGAGCTCTTTTTCAGCATATGAAACCTTGTACTAAGTACTATAAAGAAATAAAAGAAATATAAAGCATACTCTCTACTCTTACGGAGTTCCAGCCTGGTTAGGAAGAAGAAATATGTACAAGAAATGCAATATTTATTTCACTAAAATGCCCTTATCAATTCCATTCGTCCAGCTCAACCAGCATATCTGTTGTGTGCCAGGTACTCTGCTAGATTTTATGGTTGTAACTCTACCTGCCCAAAAGGAGGTCACATTTGGCAGAAAACAAACAAACCATTGAACATATAAAGAAATAATTATGATACAATATGAAAAAATACTATAAAGGAAATATTTGCAAACTGCCAGGGGAACTCAGATGCTGGTGTAAATAATTACTTGGGGGAAGATTAGAGAAGATTTAAGGAAGGAAAGTGTGTTTGAACAGAAGCATGTATCAAGCAGATGTTGGTAGAAAGAGCATTATGGATGGGGAAATGGTATGAGTAAGGCAAGGAGACGTGAAAGAGGATTGCCTTGGTTATTAAGCGATTTTCTCTCAATTCTAAATCCGTCGTTCCTTCTGATGTTGAGGCTGGAACCCTGCAGGTTGTCTCCTGGCTTCCTCCAACCACAGGGAACACTAGAGGGAGCAGACAAGGTAGGAGGAAGGAAGAAGAAATTTCCTTTTTTCCTGTTTCATGGCTCTTCCTAACAGTACTGCCCCAGTAAAGGTCCTTCATCCCAACAGCAGTATTTGGTTTCGGAACTCAGCTTTTCAGAATTAGTTTCATCTCGCCCTTGGAGGTTCCTGCATTCCTTATTTAGAGGTTTAAGCTCCAGCTCTAAGGGGCCCCTGCTCAACATTTCAGAGGTACTAGAAGTAGCCAGGCATTACCCCTTCTCAGAGGTGCAGGTCCCGGATCTGTGGGGTCTGTCTTCCAAACTTTTGTTTCTAGTAACCCCATTCTCTTCTCTGAAATCCCTCACCCTAAGAGTGATAGCTGCTTCCTGCTTACACAGTTACTATTTCTGAATGACATCAGTGTCCTCTTCTCATTTTTAAATTCTAAAACACCTGTTTTAACCATTCCCTTTAATGCATTCTCTGTTAAAATACCTAGTGTGGTTTCAGTTTTCTACCTGAAGCCTGAGTGAGAGACATGGAACAGGTTAGTGAGTGATGAATGGACTGGTCTGGCTAGAATGATGGGTGTGCAAAGGGAAAATAGAGACCAGAAAAGTAGGCTGTGGCCTCGTTGTGAAGGTTCTACCTACCACACTACAGAGTGTAGATAATAGGCAATGGGAGGCTATCAAAAACATGTGGACAGGATGCTGTTTTAAAGGAAAATACGAGATGTGGCTAGACCAGACAAAAAACTGACTGGAGACAAGGAAACAAGATGCTTCCAAAGCATGGGCTTCGGCTGAGTTAGAGCAACGGGAAGAAAGTAGAAGGGACAGATCTGGAGACAGATGTTTTGGAAATGGGTAAGAGAGATTCGGTTTGCCATTTTCGGTATTTGCATGCATCATAATGTGATTTATTAAGAAAAGAAGGTTGGAGGAAGAGTTTGCTGAAGGACGAAAAGGAACATTGTTTTGGACCTATTGATCTTGAAGGGTCTTGTAGGCTTTTCTGCAGGAGTCTTGTTATTAGCAGCAAAAACTAGTTCAAGGTTCAGGAGATTGGTCACCCAGGAGATACAGACATGGAGCTGGGATGATGGTGGTTATTGTTACAATAAGTGTAGTGAAAGGAACAGAAGGCCGTATCCTGGTAGAAGAGAGGTTAAGTAGAAATGAAAACTGGAGACAGAACACCGAGAGTATCAGCGCTTACGCCATAGGAAGAGAAACAAAGACCATGATGGATGCTGAGAAGAGAAGATGTCAACAAAATGCAGTGATCATATGAGAGTATAAATTAATCATAAAGGTCTTCCTGTTGCAGTTGACTGTGTTTAGGAATAAAGAGACAGACTGGAAGAGTATGAGGGGAAGGGCACTTTGAGTCGGGCGAAGGAATAATGCAAAGGAAGCATTGCTTGTTGTTGACTGAATCTGACAGCATGGATTTTGAAATAATCAGTAAAAGGACTGGAGAAATTTGAGGACTTAACATTTAACAGAGGTCACTGGCTGCCAGTCTAAAGTATGGTTTTTCAACAGGGGGTAATTTTTGCCTCCTAGGGAACATTTGCCAATATCTGGAAATGTTTTTGGCTGTCACAATTCGAGAAACAGCATGCTACTGGCCTTTAGTGGGTAGAAGGCAGAGATGTTATTAAATACCCCACAATGCACAGGACAGTCCCCCACAACAAAGAATTACTCCTCAATTAATATTAGGGTAAAATGATGAAGGTCTAGCTCAGGGTGTCAGCTGTAGCAATGAAGATAAGCATATTGGGGAAAGGAGAATGCAGACACTTTGGAGATTCTAAATCAGAGACAGTGACTTTCCAGGTGCAGAACCATGGGAATTACCGTATTTCCCCCAAAATAAGACCTAACCAGACCATCAGCTCTAATGCGTCTTTTGGAGCAAAAATTAATATAAGATCTGGTAATATTATGTTATGTTATGTTATGTTATGTTATGTTATGTTATGTTATGTTATATTATATTATATTATATTATATTATATTATATTATATTATATTATAAGACCGGTCTTATATTAAAATAAGATGGGTCTTATATTAATTTTTGCTCCAAAAGACGTATTAGAGCTGATGGTCCGGCTAGGTCTTATTTTCGGGGAAACATGGTAGAGGCAATGGTAAGTACTGGAAGTTGAAATGTAGGAATGTATTGTCTTCCTGAGGGTATAAATACAAAAGGTCGGGATCTAAGGCAGACCCTTTAGTATTGCCCACAATTTATTAAAGGATAAGAGGTACCAAAGTCACCCTCACGTAATTTGCTCTACTTTGCTCTGATATGAAGAGCAAAATCAGAGCTTGAGGAAAATTCAGAAAGTCTAGATGAGGAAATCGAAAGCAATTTAAGGTAGAACTATAATTAGAACCCAGGTCTCTCCATTAGGAGAAACGCAGTAAATGGTGTTGCACAGTGCTGTATTCTGTGCTCCTCAAGACAGTAGAAATAAATCTTCTGTAGATCCTCAGTCAGTTTTCAGTTGTATTGACCAGCTGCTCTGCTTTCATACCACACTGTGACCAGGTGAGGTCTTTGTGAGCAGCATTAAGCATCACCTCTTCTAGCGTTCTACCACATTCTGCAGCGCTCCAAATACAAATCAGTTCAGATGTAAACTATAACCCCAAATAGCGAAGGTCTAGTTTGGGAATGGCAAATGATGTTGTACCTGTCCTTCTTCCTTCTTTCCTGGTATATAGAAGACACAAGTACTTAGGCATGACACCCTCTTGCACTGGACTGCAGAATTCCTGTCAACACAAGGTTTGGGGCATCCACCAATAGTTGGCAAGAGGATAAATACTCTCTTACAATCCTGGCATTTCCTCCATTTCATCTGGCATGTAGCTACAGATTAAAAATCCAAGTAGGGCTGAATTTGTAGCCAACATGCACCTCGCAGTTAGCACTCTCTTTGCGTGGTACCCATCTGTGTGAATCTGCCTTAAATTGAAAACTCTGAACTTATTTTATAAAGTATTTACATTAAGCATGTCCTGACTCTCTTCATTGTCATTGACAATCTAAGAGGATACAATCTCACTAAACACAGAAGGTTCATTTTTAAATTCCATGTACAACACTTAATCCAGTATTGGAGGCAAATTGTTATTTGCTAGACACAATTCTTTTTATTATGATAAAATATGATTGCTATGTGTAGGGAAAGCTAATACTACTTTGATAATAGCTTGACTATATTCTAAAGGGCCATTTTACCGTTGATGAAAATAATGCATTTATGGTGTGTCTAATATCACAACATAGAACCTGTAACCCCTTCATGTTTCAAATTAGGAATGCTTTCCAGTGGAGTAACCAAGATAACCTGTGGTGCCTGATAGATATGGTTATCATATTAAATGTTAGACTGAAACAGAGTTATGTGGCTAAAAGATGAAGTGTGGGATCCTGGTGAGAAGGCTGAAGTCAGCAAGGTGTTATAATAACTTTGATCACAGCTTCAGTAAACAAGCCACAACAGCAGATAAATAAGCTCCCGCAATTGCTGTGAGTTTACAAAAATGTTCAGAATTTTCACAGTGAAAGGAGAAGAATGAGCAGAATTTCTTCCTCCCCTTTTCACTTCTTTTTACTTTTCCTGTAGCTTGGAAAATGAGAGTCCAAGGATGTAGCTAAACTATTCAATTCTTTACCTTGATTTTTGTAGGTTTCTTGATTGTTATACCCATTTGCTCTCCCCAAACTGCAATATATTGTCAAAATGTGGATTATGAGACTTTGATTCCTTTTCTCTCTATTAGTCCTTTCTGGAAGGTATGGAAGAGCAGACCTAGAGAGGGACTGCATATGCTCAAAGAGGGCACCAGCCAGGACTCAGTGTTGCTACTTGTTCTTTTCTTCTTTTTCTTTGTGACCTGCAGGGTCACTTATGCCCATTATGGTCCTGATGACCCATTACATTACCCAAAGAAAGTTTTCTTTTCTCTGTTTGGGTCTTGTTCAAAGCTATACATTTAGGTTCCCCCTGTCAGTGAGCTGCTATGCTTGAGCAATGCTTCGGCTGTATTTATAGACTTGAAAGTTTCTCTTTTTGGCTTTGTCTCCTGCACTTCAAGGAATTGATGCAACATATTACTATGACAGCCTTCCTTGATGGTTGCATTAATAAAGTGACCTCTACCTTCATCACCTGAAACATGCCCAGGATTGCTAAGGGAACAATGTTCCAAATTGTTCCTGTCCTTTTCAAAGAAACGTCAAAGAATGAATAACCTCCACCAAACAGGCTAATAACAAAGGCATGTGTGCAGCATTCAGTTCTGATTTAGGCATTTGAGAGGCTGTGGCAGGGAGATGAAGAGCTGGGATTATGACCCATTTATTCAGCCTTGGCGGCTGTTTTACTAAGTTGGGAGATAGAAGATATAAAATGGAACCAACAGGTTAGCTCCTGGGGTAGTGAAGAAACTTTATAGACTGTTGTGCAATGGCCTCTTTGGGGAATTCTAGGTATATTGATTGAATTTTTTCCCATCTTTTCTCATATTTCTGGCTATGATTTGGTGGTGTGGTACAGTGGAAAAAACATTGATTAGGAGCTATGTAACCTGAGTTCTAGTTCTGACTAGCCATCACTTTGCTGTAAGGCCTTGGACCTATCATGAAACCACTTAGTGACATTGATCCATTTATCCATCCATTCTCCAGCAGGCCCTATTCTTGACAATGGGCATGTAGAGTGGGCCAGACTGACCACACAGCTGCTTCTGTGGAGCCTACGTTCTAGTGACAACCCTAACGTTAGGGGAAGACTTTGAAGCAGGTATATGTAAAGATCTCTTGAGCTTGATGATTTGCATGAATATCTTTCATGGAAAGCCTATCATTTTAAAAGGCAAAGAGTGAGGAGTTTCTCCCTGTTTTGATCAAACACGTGACGACTGGGCTTCTTGTCCAATATTATGAGTCCTGGTGATGACTCAGGTGGCTGTTTTCACTTGACTGGTTTCACCTGTCAGTCTACTGTGGAATGGGGATAGTTTTTCTCCTCACTTGTACTAACAGCATAAGGGGGTTGAAGAGGGTTATGTGAAGAATTTGTGATTCAAGCCTGTTCTCTGTGGTTAATGGGCTGGGTGAACTTGGGGAAATCATTTAACCTCTTTGTGCCTCTCTTTCCTCACTTCTAAAGCAAGGATAATAACACTTGTCCTATCCACCCACATCACAGTTGTTGGAAGCCTCAAGGTGAATTATGTGGAGGTGCTTTAAAAAATATAAAATACAAGCTGTGTATAATTTGTTAATGTTCAGTGTCTTCCTCAATGCCCCCTAGTGCTGGAAGCCCAGATGGCAGAGTGAGGTATTTATTCCTATCTCTGTCAGAATAATGAATTCATCAGTACCTATTCCATTCAAGGTACTCAAAGTGAAAGAGGAAGCAAATACCCTCCCTCAAAGACAGCATCTGTATGTGTCCTCTGTGGGCCTGAATCTTGAGAGAGTGTGGGGTCAAGTACGCAACTCCTGAATATTTGTCTTCAACTGCTGTGTACGCCACAAAACCGTGCAAGGTCAGCGTGGCACAGTGTTGGGCAGGAAACCCTGCTCACTGCACCATTTGTTGTGCAAGGCAGCCTGTGGGGGGCCTCTAGTCCTGCTCCCCACATAAGAATGCAGGATATGGCTAGGCCAAAAAGGAACACCCACGGAGCCATAGACAGGGGACACATACCACTATAGTCTCACTGGAGGCTAAATCCACATGACCTGCAACCTGCCATCCGCTTCTCTGCCTGCCAACCGACCGACTGACCAACCAACGCAGCAGCAGCAGTTATATCAGTGGCTAATTGGTTAACTGGTCACAGCTGATGGCCAACTAGCCACAGCTGATGGCCATCTACTACCTGAGCCAGCACCTTTCCACGTGAGGCCGAGAGTCTGGAAACTGCTCTCTGGGACTCTGTCCCCACACGCAGCAGTGCCCGTTTTCTCAAAGGTGACCTGTACACTCTCGTTCAATGTGCATTCTCCTGCACCAATCAGAGTACATAGGTGTGTTTTCAGACCAGCAAGAGGCCATCAACCTGCTTCCATGGCCCCATAGTCCACCTGGGCTTCTGCAATGGTGAGGCTGGGGATGGTTAGATGCAAACGGTGTCTAAACTGAAAAGTGGGAGCCATCAGGTGGAAACATCCTTGCTTCCCTGCTCTCAGTCTCCACTCCTGTCTCCGTCTATATCCATCTGGGGACAGTGGTGCTGGTGGCACAATGCCTGTGTGACATGATCCAGGCTACTTGGTTCCAGTGCAGTGAGGCCAAGAAGCAGAGCTGAAGGGCTGCACAGAACCACGGGGAAGCTGTCAGCTGGGTGGTCAGACATGGCTGGGTAATCAGGTATAACAGGTTCTGACTTTAGAGAACGGTCAGTCTCTTCTTATTCCTCTAATGTCAAAGTACCAATCATGGGAGGGAGTGACACTGGCTCTTGTCTAATCAAAGGAAATATTGCTCAAAACATCATTTAAAAGCCACATTCATTTTGAAGCAGCCTACGCTTGCAGTATTCGGTCACCCAGCTGGCGTGAAAAGTAACAGGTGACACCAATGCAGGAGTGAGAGGCACTACCCAAACACCTCCAAAGTTTACAGCTTTTGCAACCTGAAATAAGGCTCTGCCGGTGTTGAGAGAGAATTAATTCACTGAGGATCCCACAAGCCAAAGGCTGGGCACCTTTCCCCAAGCGATCATTAATGATGTATTGAAATCATAGATAGGTCAGCACCTTCAGACATAGACACAGGCAAGATGCTCATACAAATGCCGCTGAGAAATCACAGAATTTCTCCTCTAGGACCAGAACACACACTTGTCTGGTTTAATAAGAAGATGCAACCTCTACTCTTTGGGCCGAGGTGAAGATGGTGTTCTTTGGGAGCTATAATCACACAATGGTGACACACAGCAGGGTGCAAACCATCGTTTCAAAGTACATGACATTATGTCAGGAGGCAAAGCAGTAAAATGTTTATCCCATATGCTCCCCGTGAGTACATATACCTCTGCATATACCTTACATAATACTTACTTCAGAAAAGGTACTGCACAATTGTACCAAAATGTGACCAGTATTTATCTCTGGCTGGTAGGAGGGCAGGTGATTGCAGTAATTTTAATTTTCATCTTTATACTTTTCACTCTTTCCAAATTACCTAGAATAAATATATAGTCCTTTGATGATATCAAAAATGTTCATAACAGGAATCGTTACTCGAGAATAGAGAAGTATCTTTTCCTGAGATAATAAAGGCAATTTGTTTAATAAATGAATCATGCGACCACGTTTGCCTGATATCAGTATTTGTGTTATTAATACATATAGTCAAATTACCGATGATCTTAACTGTCTACAAAAATTATCTCAGAAGAGGCAAGAGAGTTCCTACACGATCCCATAAGTGTAAGAGGGCGGTGGACACTGGGACAAGGATGGCACGACCCCAGGTGGATGGAACCAGCAGAGCCTTCTGAGCCAAAGGGACCTGCAGCCCCAGCTCCACGTCATCGTCGGTAACTAGTGCCAACTGATGCAAAACGAGGGGGCGTTTTTACATTTGAACATCAAGCCACAGTGGTGACTGGGATTGAATCTCACACCACCCCTCCAGCAGAGGGACACACAGTCAGATTTAACTCAAAAAAACATATTTCAAGCAACTTGAGTTTGAGGGCGACTCATTCCTGCTCCAATTGTTCATGTCTGCACCATATCTGTGATCTGTTCCTTGTGGTTACAGCGTGAGTATTTAGCATTGTCCCTGGCACTGAATAGATGTCCAACAAATACGAGACAATAAAAATTGTCTCTTGTTCTCTGCCTCTTTCTAAATGGTGGCTATATATCTCTTATTAGTAAGACAGGTAGATAGATAAATAGATAGACGGATAGATAGATATTGATACAGATGGATATAAAGCTAATAGGTTGGAGAGTGGGAAGTGGAAAGAACTTTTTCCTGATGGCCCCATTTCAGTTTCTGGGAAGTAGGAGGTAAGGCTGAGCATGGTGAGGCCGAGGCAAGGTGGGCTCTTGGAGGAGTAAAATATTTGGCAAGGAATGGGAAAGGAAATGAACTAGGGGCACACCGTGACTCGTCAGGGCTTCCCATACATGATTTCATAATGGAGAACATTAACAGGAAAAGAATGGTGACTTGTTTTGGGTTTCTTCCTTCAATGATGCAATATACACTGGGGAAGAAATCGAGGGAGGGAACGGAGTAAGGGTGGCTGGGTGAGCTAAGAGATCAGAAGCATTTCTTTCATTTTTCATTAGGCAAAAATGTAACAGCTTTTATCATAATCTTAGCATTGTTGGTAATATGGTGGTGAAAAATACATGGCCCTGAAAAACCTGTGTGACTTTTTTTTTCTTTGAATTGGAAGTGACTAGTTAAATAGTTACAGAGATGGAGGTGAGAGACTATCAACGGCACAAAGAAGAATGCAAGTAAAAGAATTTCAAAAGTTCTTTGAAATGACATGAGAATTGTGAAGGGCAATCCACATAACCCCATTCAGAGCTGGAGACAAATCTGTAAAACAGTCCACATTCTGAATAGGAGGCAGAGCAATACTACAGGCCTTTGATATTCGACATTAAGAAATCCAGGTATCCAGGGATGAAAGGAGATAATTGTGTCATTAATACACATGCGTAGTTTTTTTTTTCTTGAGGCAGAATTTGAATGTTTTGAGCACTTTGTAAAATATAATTTAAAGTTCCTGTTTGTCGAGCTATAGCCAAATGTCTCCTTAGAGACTTAATTTTTCCTATATGTACTTGGCAGGAGTGTTCTAAATATGGTCCAAGACCTCTTAGGATTTTTAAACAGCAGGGATATTTAAGTATGAAAAATAGCTACTGAAATCGCACAGCAGTAACTTTTCTTAACGATTTTTTTTTTCCCTGGGAATTTCTGTAATTCACTCTTGTCTGCTGTGGCCTTGCTGTCACCATAACCACCTCCTGACAATGTCAAACCAAGTCTTGGGAAGTGATTTTATAATGTCAGGATGAAACAAAGCCATTTCCTTGTTAATGCCAATGTCAAGGCAAAATGAATTGGTGTCAATAAATTCAAGGTGAGGAAAACAACATTAAGGAATCCAGAGAATGTGCAAAATGATGACACGAGTCATTTAGGGAGGCCGAGCTGCACGTGAAAAGGACTGCTAATTTTCAAAAATGTATTTGCTACCGGGGACCAAACGCTTAAGTGACCTAGACTATAGTAGTGAGTTCTGGGTAGGACAGAGGGGTTACAATACAATTACAGACAAGTCAGAAGCATACCTTTTCAATAAAGTTGATGATGACCATTGCAAGTCACAGCGTCCTTTCCCACTGATAAATACTGAAAAATGTTTAGTATTGAATTGTTTTTAACTGTGGTCGTGTCCAAATCTGGGTTCGAATACTGACGTCACCACTCATGGCTCTCTAATCTAAACTTCTGAGCCCCTATTTCTTCATCTGCAACAGAGGCCATTTCACAGGGTTATTGTGGATCTGAGAGATTACTATGTAAATCAATGGTGATTATTAAGTGCTTTGTAAGTGCCAGGCACTCCTCAAAGTCCTACAATAAAAAGACACACTGGAAGAGCCATAGAAATAGCACTTACTTTTATAGGTTCATGTATGTATGTCTCAGCAGATGAGATAACTTCACATGGTGTGTGCTTTTGTGTCTTCTAGTTCACTTTCATCATTAATAATTTCTAGCCTCTTTGGTGCCTAATAAATACTTGTCAATTTGGGGGGAAAAATCATCTTTCACTCCTACAGTTCCTTACATGCAAAAACAACTGCTTACCTATTAAAGAAGATCAATTTGTCCATTTTTCCTTAATGAAGAGAAAAACAGACACAAGCCCTTATTGAAGAAAACATTTAGGTAAAGACAGAGATGTAAGACCAACTCATGAGCAAAGTTAAGTAATTCTGTGCAACATAACTTTTACTAAAACTAAACTTCATACGTGAGGCAGAAGGAAGAGGTACTCAGAATCCTTTCTTAACATCCAATGGAACACTTTCCTAAATGGTTAAGAAAAAGGTGTAGGAAAGAGAACAAGTCCACATAGTAGGTGACCTCAAAAAGGAACAATGAAGTTACTGCTGGAATAGACAAGGGCATTTTAAGGCTTCTCCTGGGAGGAGCCAGGAGAGAGGTGAGCTAATGAGATCAAAATGAGAGGCTGGCAAGGCAAGCTGTGTGTGGAGGCTGTGCATTCCAGGGCTTTCAGATCCAGCAACAGAAAGGAAAAAAAAAAAAAAAAAGAATTGATTTGGATACAACTGGGAGCCTGGGAACATTATTTAAAATAGAGTGAAGAGATGTTCATGCTTCTCTTTGAAACAGATGAAGGCATACCAAGGTTAGATTTGTCAGGCATGAATAAGATTTGGGTGGGGTGGCTGAAGAGAAATCATATAACATGCTTTGAAAACATCTCCTTCTAACACATTTCACTTTCTTTGACATCTCTTTTTCTTATTATGAATACATAATAATTTCATAATACATATATACATAATAATATTCATAATAATTTCTTATTATGAATACACCTTTATATTAATAAGGAATTATTCTAGAATATAAGCTCTGTGAAGGTAAGGATTTTAACTGTTTTGTTCCCTGCTGTATGTGCAATGTTTAGAGCATTGTTAGAGCAATGTTTAGAGCAGCGCTTGGTACCACATTATATTCAATGAATATCAGTATTTTTGAGTGAATTAATAAATGGATTTTATAGAAAAAAATCACACATTCCATATCCACTGCTTCTTTTCTACTTCTAAAATACCCTCCCACTGTGCTTATTCTCTCTCCCTTAAATCATATTGTACAGAGGTGCCATAGCCAGATTGAGTTGACTCACAGAGTTTTCACAATACCGCTCACTCATTCTTTCACTTACGACCTTCAATGGCTTCCCACTGGTAATTTGATAATTCTGTAGTCAGAATCTCCCATAATGTGATCAGAATCTCCCCATCATCTCCTTTTACTCCCCAACATAAGCTTCTTACTCCTGACTAATCTGTTCACTGTCTTAGACACAGACACACACACACACACACACACACACACACACACACACACACACAATTGATTAAATTATAACTAAGAGGCCAGACCCTTTTACTTATGCCATTTTGCCAAACATTTCCACTAACCTGACAAAATGGGTATCATTATTATAATTATTATTTCCAGTTTATGGGAAACCCATATTTTATCTGGACCTTACCCAAGGCCTGCCATCAACTGAGTAGCAGAGGCAGGACTAGAACTTAGGCATCTCTGACCCCAAAGGACCATGTCCTTGTAGCCCGCCTGTCCCTTGATGGCCGCATGCTGGCCCCTGAGTTGATGTCTCTGCTCTTGGAGTGTCCTTTCTTAATCCCCCCACCCATCCTTGAAGGCCCTGTTCTTGGACAACCCCCACCATGAAGATTTCTCAGGTTGTTCCAGCCCTCAGACACTTTGAAGCCTTACGGCAGGTGGTCTAGATGTTGACATAGATATAAATGTAGATTTGGACAGCCTGGAATTAAATCTTGATCGCACCAAATACTAGCTGGGTGATCTCCTGCAAATCACTCAACCTATCTTTGTTTCATTTATAAAATGCAGGTAATTTCATACCTAATAGGATTGTTATGTAGAGCGAATGAATTAATACATATAAAGTAATAATAACAATGCCTGACATAAAGTCCTTCGGTGAAATTAAGTTTTATTTGGCTCTTTGAAACCTGCAACAAGCTCTCGTTTTCCATGTGAATGTCTATCTCCGCAACTCAAACATAAACAGTCTGAGGACAGGGTGCTGTCTTCTTTGTATTTTAAGCACTTAATCTATTTTCTGGCACATAATAGGAGATTCTCCAGGATGGTTTTTGAAGTAATTGCTCCATTCTTAAAGTCATCGAAGAGTTAAATCATTCTTGAGAATATAACTCAAACTAATTGGAGTTTCATTTCTAACTCAAAGTCTTCAGAAATTCCCTTAACTTACTAGTTTTTAGTACTTTTTGTTTCTTTTGTTGTGGTGTAAAGGAGAGCAGCAGGAAGAGAGGGGCATGGAGAGCCAGGAAGGAGGGGAAATGTGGGGTTGCATTGATTGAGAGAGTAATACCCACCTCAGCCTCCCCAGAGGTGTGTTCCTTCTGGGGGGGTGTCTCCAGCTCTGTTTGCTTGGGGATATGGATGACATTTAAAGTTTAAAAACTTCAAGTCTTAAACTAAAACTGTACCTTGGATTTAGTTTCTATCTGGGCTAGTTCACTCTAATGGTCAGAAGGATGAATGAATTTCATGTGCTCCCCATAAAAACATGCAGAAGAGTGAACAGGCTTCTGTACTTCCAAATTCCCATTCAGACTTGTCCTGAGGCCAAACAAAGCTAAGACTCCGCCTCAAACAAACACGTTTCTTGTCACTGGGTGTGCTGCTTGATATGCTGTGTGATCGCACACCGGTCTGTTTTTATCTGGTTTTATCTTCCAGGGTTCTAATTGCTTTGTACCCCGTAGTACCACGTAGGCCTCATAGTTAATATGAAGTTCTTTGCTCCCATTCACCCCTGTTTCCCTGGGTTCCTGCTATCTGTCACAGCTGCATTCAAACTTTCATCTGTGTCCAAATCACTCATTTCCATGCAGTGCTTATTTTTTTTACACTAGGTGCCCCTAACTTGTCAAATCTTTGGAATATTACTCCAGCCGATTAGGGTCTGTTGCAGGCAGGCCTCTGACCTGTTCAGTCAGGCAACTCCTCTGTGCTAATGAGGTTGCTGGTTATAAATCTTTCTACCTACAGTGTTTAAATGCATTAGTCTAAAGGCTCGTTTATGGCTGGCCTGGCGTTTACAAGACAAAGCAGGGCAGTTTATTTACAGATTGCAAATAAAGAAAAGATGCACTGAATGTGTATAAATGATGCCTCTGCTTATGTCAAATAGAGGGGGAGAAACACATAATTCAAAGGATGTGGAGTTGAAGGTAAGGCTGTTATTTCAAACTTGAATATAGAAGCCTTCACCTTGCTGCAATTAATTACTCTCATAGTTCCAAAATAATGATTAGAAGCCTTTTTTAAAGTCTAGGAAGAAAGTATATAACTTCAAAATAACCCCAAATCTCACACATCCATCAAAATGAAAATGTATCTAAAACTGAATACATTGCATGTTTACTGTATTGCGGGCATTTGGCAATTGTTAGGGTTACTAATGAATAAAAAATGAATAAGGACTATAATTTAATAAACACATGGAAGTGACCCTTAAGGACATAATCATAGCCCTTGCATACATTAGGTAGCAAACTGAAAAAAAGTTGCAAAACACAAGTACATTTTACTGTGTTTCTCCGAAAATAAGACCTAGCCGGACAATCAGCTCTAATGCATCTTTTGGAGGAAAAATTAATACAAGACCCAGTCTTATTTTATTATAAGATATATAATATAATAATATAATTAATATAATATAATATAATATAATATAATATAATATAATATACCAGATCTTATATTAATTTTTGCTCCAAAAGACGCATTAGAGCTGATTGTCCGGCTAGGTCTTATTTTTGGGGAAACAAGGTAGTTCTTGACAATTTTCTGATGAGAAGTCTTAGACTTTCTTTTGATTGAATGCTTAAGTACACAAAAATGTTTCAATTCATATTATCGAATATTTATTTGTTACTTTAAATTCACCAATCTTATTTTCTGGAAACACGTAAAAAACAAAACAAAGAAACAAACAAAAAAACCCAAAGGTACCACAAACTTAAATTGTGTATTATTTTTTCTAGTATTACGTAATATGATGAAAGTTTATGGCAAAAATTCAGTCAGTAACGAACAATCAGGCCAAAATTTCAAGATAAATGAATCTGTCTGACCAAGTTATAAACTACATAATATAGATTTATTTTACAATTCTTACATCAATAGACTCTTAACTATATTGCCAAGAGCAATAATGTGAGCATAATGGGAAAAGATTGAATGACCACATGAAAAAGTAAAGGATTTTCAATGATTTCCAACCTTCATCAGTTTATTTCCTAAGAAGCACATAATGAATTCCTGTTGATGATGGGTACTGCCTTATGTCATCAAAATGCATGATCAATACACATCAACTGGCTAGGAATATAGTGCAGAACATTCTTGACTGGAAACCAGTCAAGGGACAAATGAAGACCTGAGCTGTCATGGGGAAAAGGGAGGGGAGAAACCTAATTTCCTGGTTTGTTTGATGATGGATCTAAGAGTCATCTGTAAGCAGCAAGTTACAGTTTGTCTCTTACTCACTTTTTAGGAGAAATAGCAAAGTCTGTGAAATCATACAGAGCTGGGTGGGTCAAATCATGGCTCCTCAACTCACTAGTTGTAGGACCTTGGGAGGGTAAGTAACCTCCCTGAACCTCAGCTTCCACATCTGTGAAACAGGCATATTTTTTCCTAGTAGGATACTTTTGAAGATGAAAATAGACACTGCATATAAAAAGCTTACCAATAAATGGTAACTATTTTGATTACAGAGAGGTCTCAACGAGATGTGATTGTCTAGGAAACATCTGGCAAGTAACGTTCTTGAATGTTAATTCCTCTTCTCCTTATAATAGATTTAAAAAAATAATAATTCTCCCCATAGTCTCTCTCCCTGTTTGGTAACTAAAAGGAAATTTGCATGCTGATATGTCATTATATGTATCACATTTTTGGGGGAGAGTATTCAGCCAAACCAGAATAATAATAACAAAAGCTAACATTTATTTATTGATCACTCAGTCTGTGCTACACATTTTTCTAAGTGCTTTTCATGCATTGATTTATTTAATCCTTTTAACAACCTTATAAGAAAGTACTTTCATCCCAACAGTTTTACCAATAAAGAAACCAGAGCTCAAGGAAGGTAAATAACCTGTCTATGGTCACACAGGGGGTGGGTGGCTGAGCCTGGGATCCCACCCAGTCTCGTAGGCTCAATCACCTTGGTATACAGTGCGATCACTATGCTCTACGTCCTTATGCTGGAATGCTGTACCTGCTACTACTTTTGTCCCTCTGTTTCCTTCTCTGTCAAACAGAATCTGGTACTAATCAATTACAAGGCTTCCATGTGGTGAAGGCAAGAGAAAACAGAAAGAGGCACATCTCTGTTGCAGACCACCTCAAAATTTAGATTTAATAGTGAGTTTTTCCACAAAGGCAGACACAGACTGCAACAGATCCTGCTTTGCACCCAACCTACTCCAAGACCCTAACACCTCTTATCTGGACTACTGCAGTTTTGTTAGTTCAATCTTGCCCTCCCTCCTCTCCCTGCTCTAGAATCCATTGTTCACACAGTAGCCAGAATTATTATTTTTAAATGTAAACCTCTATATCATGCCACTTTTGTGGTTAACGTCCACTGCACTTAGAATAAAGTCCACACCTCTTGTCCTGGCCTTTTGCGACTGGTGATCTGGTGGCAATCTATCACCCTTTCCTACCTCATCTCAGACCATCTCCCACTTGCTCACTATGCTCCAGTGACACTTGCTTCTTTGCATTTTCTGAATTGGCTGAGCTCCTTCCCAACTTCTGGCTTTTGCTGGAGGTGTTTCCTCTCCCTGGAATACTGTTCCTCAGAACTTTCCATGGTGGGTTCTTTCTTGACACTCAGGTCTCAGCCAAAGTGTTACCTTCTCAGAAAGACCTACGAGTCTAACGTGGTGTTCATCCACTGTTTATCCCTTTACTTGTTTCCCATCGGCCTCCCACCAGCGTATAGCTCCTGAGAGCACCGTCTACTGTGTCTTCTTACTTAGCACCATATCCTCAGTGCCCAGGACAGCACCTGGCACAGAATTCATGCTCAATACATGTTTCTTGAATAAATGGAAGGCTTCTAAGGCTTCTTTCACCCAGCGCCCTTCCTTTATGGGCAGAGATAAAGGATTTTATGGAAGCTGTCCTGGCTGGGATAGATTTTAATTGCCGTTCTATCCCAGGATTAGATAAACTCTTCTGACCTTCCGCGCTTTAACATGTGATGATAACTATAGAACATAATTAACACCCCAGTGCATGGGGCTGGCAGACCTGCCAGAGCTTAATACCCCTGGGATGTATTATAGCAGTGTTGTTTAATGCAGACTTGCTCCAGGGGAATATTATGCACTTGGCAATCCAGCAGAAAATCTCCCTCAGAGAAAAGATCATTCTTCATGATGGATGGGCAATTTCCGACATCGGTTTCCACAACTTGGCTACCTCCTAATTTCTAGTTCGGTGTAAAAGTGAAAGCTGAAGGATGTACTGTGGTCTAAAAAAAAAAAAAAAAAAAAGGAACCTATCAAACAATTACAGCTGTTTTTTTCAACAAAACTGTCTTTTTCCCCAGCAGTATAGCTAAAATGCTAGGAACATAAATATTCATAAGTAGTCAATATTAAACCATGGGCCATAGAGGAAATAATTTCACATCCCACACAGGAACTATTGGATTTCTTTCTGAGATTTAATTGCAAAAGTTATTCCAAATTGTAAAATCTGTCCTGCCTGATGCGATATTGTCAGCTCACCTCTTCCTGAGTGGGAGAGCAGAGGAGCTATGTCATGCTAAAAGGGACTTCTAATGACCCAAGGGTGCACTCATGGTGAACTGTCAGGATGTCACCAAGCAGGGGTCCGGCTTCACGGCGTGGCACTAGGGCATTAGATGTGTCATGATGAGATCCGGGACTAATCATCTGTGACTCTGAGATGGGTCTCAGTCTGCATGCTCATTGTGCTGAGAACTGTTTTTGAGGTTTTTCTCTCCTGGCAAAGCAAATTGTTTTCTACTCTCAATGTTTTAAAGAAATGGAAAAGAACAACGGATGAAATCAGAAAAGACGAGCCACGCACACACAAGTGTACATTCACTTGTCAATCCATTTGCACTTCCTTCCTGTACATCTGACTAGTTGGGGAAGGGAGATAATGATTTCTGGCTTAATAGCTGGGAGTACCAGGCTAGCTACCCCTTTTCTTCAACATCCCAAGCCATGGATTGGAGCAGCTCCTTTGTGCCAGGTTCTAGGTTAAACAGAGCTCCATTCTGAAGGTGTTTTAACAAACTCTCCCCTGCTGGCTTCCTGTTAGCATAATGGGTTTTGTCAGAAGAACTGTGGGAGCTAAGGCCTACCCCCACCTGTAAGGAATCATAACTCTTTACTGTGAATAATTTTGAAAGACTTGACTGAATAGAAATAACCTCAAATTGAAAATAGTTTTGTTTTCTCCTCTTGGTGACTTATTTTTTACTCCTGCCTTGCTCCTGCCCCCACCTTTTTTCTCCTTTTTGTAGGCAGGCATCTATGTATACTGGCAAGGGTGCTTTCAAAGCCTCTCTAAGAGCAGTGAATACAGAGAACGGAACCTTCAGAAAGTATGTATTCTATTTTGAGGCTGAATGAATAGCATAACCTGAAGCTAGTGGCTTGTGTTAGAAAAACAAAACACAATACCACAGAATCTAGGTTTTACAAAGAATATAAGAATCAAGTTAGCCGAGGTTTAAGACTCAAATCAAGTTAATGCAATTTTTATCTCTCTCTTCTTGAACAGTATGTTTATAAGTCTTTGCAAAGTTGTCAAAGAAAAAAAACAATGAGCTGCTCTAATTTTTTTTCCTCCATGACACAATTCAAGTCATAATAGATTGTGTGAACCAATGCTATATAAAAATCCAATAATGACATTTTTCAGAGGTAAAAGAGATTAATAAAAGTAAATAAAATAAACCATATGCACTGAAAGTGAATTTAAAACAGCAATCCGTCCAACTTCCTAAATTGCTTTGATGACTTCGAGATTGTAGGAAGTAGAACAAAATTGGGTAAAAACTAAATTATATTTCTTACGCGGCAGTAACGCTTCCAGCCTAAAAATGAAGTTTATGTCCAACAAACTGGATTCCATATGTAGGAAAGCTATAGAAATTGGAATGATAAATTAGGCCACCAGTTTTTTTGGCATGCAAAAATGTTTTGCAAAGACCCATCATGTGGAAACTAGTAAATATAGTAATGGTAATGGCAAGACTTTACATGGTTTTTTTTTGTTTTTTTTTTTTTTTTTTTTTACACCCCTGAGTTACTCAGCTTCAAAAAGGCTGTCAGGCTATATTTTTAGTAACAGTTTCATGAAGACTGTTAATATGTGAATTAACTGAATTTACAGGTCTTTAAAAAGGAACCTGTGGCTACATCGCTCATTTCTGTCCATGATGCCAATGCTACCTATTTTTTAGTTTAAAGCCAGATGGTCAGTGACCTCAGTAATAGCCAATGTAATTGCCTACTTTATTTTCACTGAAATTGAAGGTTCATTGAAAATAATTTTGTCCCTCAGTTTATTTATGGTAAAAAGTGCTTTTTACCTTTTGAACTTAAAGACTACTGGGCTGAATATAATCATTTCTAATGGCTTCAGAGTAGGCTGAAGTTAAATTTAAAATGATAGATTTCTTTTGTTTCCCCTGGATTGGCACTTCCTAATTTTAGAAAATTGCCAGTGGAGTGGTATAACAGTGGCACTAATGTGTCATCTTCATTAATCTAATAAATTGAAAGTAAGGGGATTTTGAACTAGCTTTTTATTGCTTTGTGTTTTTTAATACTTGACATCAGACATATGGTGAAGAAAACTCCCAAACTTTCAGATCAGAACATGTAAGAATTGAAATATATCTACACTTGGGCTGTTAGAGCAAATGAGATCAACTTTTAATAGGAAGCTGAGCCTTTCCCTTGAATATTGTGGATAAAAAAAGACTGAAGTTTGCTTCACTTTCTAACATCTCTAACTAAGGAGTCTGGGATATATAAGTGAAAAAAAAAAAAGTCTTCAAAAAAATTTCCTTACACCACTCATAATACAAAAAACCAAGAAATTAATTTTCTGCTTCTTAGATATAACAAAGTTTAGAATCATAATTTCCTAAACTTTAGGAGAACACATCCTCATACTACGAACTCATAAGTCTATTGATACACATCATTTATGCTGGTAGCTTATGTACTGGTATGATTCAAACTGTAATATTTATAAAAGAATGTTGCAATTTTCCTGTTACCAAAAAACATACAAAATATTGTTTGATAAGCCCCCAAATATCTATTTGCTTCTTAGAACATTAATGAATATCTGATAGACACATGTATATCATTATTAAGCAAGACATTAAACATTCCTAAATTCTCTGTGAATTGAGCAAAACACACCCAGTGTAACCATCTTGGGTGATGTTCATCCATAGACTGAACATAGTGCCAGGCACAGGGGTAAATGTGAAAGGTGCGAATGGAATTCAAATGCACTGCTTCCAGATTTTTCCAAATGTGTGCTGCTTTTTGTCATTAAAGTATTGGATTGGGAGTTTGGTACCGAAGGAACCAGAAATGCATAATGGAAAATAGCTGAGTGATAGGTGTACGATGTTTCCTGCCAATTTGGATGATGCCTGCTGGACTTTATTTCTTTCCAAAAATGCTTTTCTAATGAAGGAGAACAGACTGGAACAATTCTATGTGTACACATCTAAAGTAACACAAAATAAATTGAGAGTGATAGCTCCTTCAACTATGATGTGCCGGTAATTAGATTCACGATGGAATAAAAAGAATGCCATTTCTCAAATGTGTGGATCATGTTGTATGCAGAATTTCTGCAGAACAACTATTAATTCATCTGCACGTTGAGTTATATTCATATGACACACAATACTCCACATGTGTAATTCCACGGATCTAAGGCCTAGTATTCCCGTATGGTCTTGTGGAGAAGGGTTTTATAGTGGAGTCTCTGAGAACTAATAGTACATCAAAGCACAAATGTCACCCAACTGGGGGAACAAAAGTCTTGCACCGTAGTACATAAGCAACAGTATTGTGATGTATAGCCAGACAAAGGTATTTGCAGACCATTATGAAACTACATGAAACCTCTATCCCTGAGCTATTGGTTTGCCTGGTTGGTACCACATACCTCAATCTACTTTGAGAGTGAAGGTTAGGTGAAGTGCAGCGTGGTACCTGCAGCCACATTAAAGGCTGTTTATTATTCTAAAATCCACTAAGAGCCCCATAAGCAAGCAGGCTGGGCTCCTTGGTGGGTCCCCCTGCTTCTGGTTGGAGCACTCAGAGAGACTTGGCTGATTCACTTGACCATGAGAGGTCCTCTAATAAATACCAGGGTACCAAGAGTTAGGTTACAACAGACTCCAAAATTCTGGGTGAAAGAGAACTTGCCTGCACCCATTGTGTCCAAATCCTGCTTTCTCTCCCAAAGTTTGAAAGCAGGCATAGGGACATCTGCTTGGTGTCCAAGGGGTTTTCATTTTGTTAAACCCAAGTAGCTTACAGCCAAGTGAGCCTATGACTTATGAGACTAGTTCATGGAGGGTATCCCAGCTTCCTGTGGGTCACTCTATTGTCTTACTACTTACTATAAGCAGATCCATTCACTCTACTTAAAGCCTCATGTGATTCCAGAGTGCCATCCACTGCCCTATTTCCTTTGTTCTTTATTGCTCATCCTTCTTTTCACAAGATGATTTTCAGTTTTTAATATGAAATGCATTGCCTCCCATCATGAGGGGTCACTGTGTTACAGCCTGGGGAATAGTCTTACCCTTTCTGGAAATAGGTGCATCTTTCCAAACTCATCAGACACTACTCCGTGACACCTGCCCAAGTTTTTAAAGAGCCCGTTTATAGCATTTGCAGCCACAATATCGAGCCATCTCCATTTCTCCTCCTACACCTTTCCAAAGGAATGCCAGGCACAGGGCAGGATGCCAGAACTGAGACAGTGTGTCTGCCACCAGGGGCTAATGACTTGGCATCGAAGAGAATTCTTGCCATTCCTTGTCTCGAGGGCAACAGAGGGAACCTTACTGCATAGTACTGACATGCCATCATGGAAGCTGCTACCACAACAGAGGCTTGTCCACGTATTGCTCTTGCCATGTTATCCAGTGCTGTCTCCTCATTTCACAGGAATGGCTGCAGTGCAACAGCAGCTACTTTCCATTTCACCACAGAGCCGCTCAGTAGAGCCTTTGGAGTTGCTCTCCCATCTGAGAATATTGAGCCTTCAGCGTCAATAAGCATTTATTGCTTTTCACAAAAACTAAGACAGGTAGTGAAGAATAGCCTGCTGTTTTAGAGAATCTGGAACCTTCATTTTCCAGGATCCAACGCTGTTTCCTTCCATCCTGCGGAGCGCCACACGAGGCTAATGGACGGAATTGTGAAAAATGACTTGTTATTGCTTCTGAAAATCGTCATGCAAGTGTCTGATGTTCAGTAGTCTTCCTCAGTGTGCCTTACTTCTCTCCTCACTTTCCCTAGAAGGCTCACCCCCGAATTGCTGAAGCTCAGTGTTCTGCATCCAGCACCTGAACAGGAGTATGTGTTGGTGTGGGCTGGAGAGGAAGGAGAGAGCTGAGTTTGAGCCTCATTCTTTTCTCTTCTAACATCGTGATGTTAGACAATTATTTCACCTCTCAAGTCTTAGTTTCCTCATCTGTAAAACGCAGAAAGTGATATCTTGTTTTAGAGGGATGTTGTGAAGATTCCATAAAATGATGCAAAGAGTTTCCCAACATCCAAGTGATGATGATGTTGGAATAAGATGATCTCTTTTGTCACATCTGATCCAGTGGCTAGATATCTGACAGCTGTCTATGGGTGCTGTTTCCTTCTTCAGGGTATTAACTTGTGAAGTGACATGGGGGTCTGTCTGCTACAGTTGAATGTCTATTTATTTGCATTTTTGACTAGCTGGAAGAGTTGGTCAGAAAATATTTTCACAACCAGTTTGGGTCATATTTTTGGCTGAGAAGACACAGGCTTTGGGGCTTGAATTGCATGATTTGCATTTTTAGGACTGTCCATTCTTTCTTTTCACATCGTTGGCCTGTATGAGACGCTACATGTCTGTATGTTAAGCAGGGCTTGTCCTCTGCACACATCTGCAAGCATTGACCTTGGAAGCTGGGTATCAGGGGGTATAACTTGCTTTTTCCAAGTGAACACGGGTGAACTAATGGTTGATTTTGAAAAATAAATTCACTGCACACGGAGGGCAGTGAAGAAACATTTGCTTCTGTTGTCAGATGATAAAGTGATAGTGAGAGAGAGTTGGTAACCTTTGTCAGCCGATGCTTGATTGTATCCAGAAGGCTCTTCTCCTGTGGGTGGTGTTTGTGTTCCTGAATGCTCCCATGAATGGGTACTGAGGCTTGCTTCCATCTCCCTGACAGCAAACTGATCCTGCAGCTGGGCTATGGTCCAAAACTACGCACTGCAAGCTCCTATTACCCTCCTAGCTCTAAAGGAGAATTGAGCTTAAGGTGGGTCTATTTTAGACCCCATCACAATGAGTTTGTGTGTCATATGGGACAAAGAGTCCTAACTCTATCTTGAATTTATAGCATTTATTACCCACTACGTAGTTGTTTGCTTTAAAAACAGTAACTGTCTGAGCCTCAGGTTCCTTATCTATAAAACAGGTATAGAAGCACTTCCTTGTAGGATTATTGGGAAGAATCAATGAAATAATATGTGTGAAATGTCCAAGCATACTTATGGCATGTTTATTATTAAAATGTTTTGAGTGCAACTTAATTTATGAAGTGTTTACAATATGGTTGTGTTTATTTGTAAGACTCCAGCATGTTTTTCCCTATAGGGTATTCATCTTTCTTGTTTATTAAAGTCATAGTAGTTTGAAAAGAAAGACACAGTCAGCAGGAAAAGCTTGAAGTACAGCAGAGGAAAAGAACTGGATTGAAGACACCCCCTGGGGGGTTTTATTCATGATCTCTAGCTGTGTTTTTAAACACCTCTTTCAGTGAGTAATGTATACTCTTGTAGCTGCAAACTAGATACCTGCTGAGGGAAAGAAAAGATCCCCAGTAAATTCCTGTCTTTTCTTGACAAGAAATGTTTGCAGCCTCCTTTTTGACTGTCAGTTTAATGGATGAAGTTCTAGTTAGAAATCCATGCTCTAAAGAAACATTATTTTCTGTATTAATGTTAAATTTGGAACTAGGAACAGGAACGCTTTGCTTTCTTGATTAAAGAGAAATAAAGGACTACCTTTACCTTCAGAGGTATTGACAAACTTAAAGGTGACTGTGCTGTACCACGAAACAATAAGGTTCTAATTTGAAATTGGACACAAAAGAACTCTTTCTTCTACTATACAAATGGCCAACGTTGGCCATTGTCTTGTGACACTAAACTAGTGGCCGAGAAATGCGCCACAGTGAATGGAGTCGCAGCTTCATTCTCTCACTCAGAGAACCAGAGGGAAGTATTTAAGAATGCTGAGAAAGACTGCGGGGACTCCGGCTCTCTCTAGGTCTCAGTCACCTCCCTAGGACCAAGGGAACAGACCTGCGATTCAGGTGCCTTCTGAGTATAGGAAGGACTTTCAGTTCCTTACCTTTCCTAAGCTTCCATCCCCCACTGAATTTCAGAACATCAAGAAATCCGTATTACGGTCTTTATCTACCACCAGAGACTTTCCACTTTCCTGATGGCTTTTGGACACATATAGTTAACTGTCTTGTCAAATATTGTTTAAAAACCAACATTTATGATTGTGATTTCCATTTGCAGGTTCAGTGACTCATTGACAGCTGCAAATCTTTCCAAGCTCTTCATCAAGGTTCTCTGTTACCTTCTGGAGTTTGCTTATTGTAGAGCAATACTAATTACAGTGATTATTCAGAGAGCTTACTGTGTCCCAGGACCTATGCTCAGTACTTTACAAGCCTTTCATATAATTCCCCGACAACTCTGTGAGATGGAATTATCTCTGTTTTCAAGAAGTAAAATCTTAGGATGGAGAAGTTACATAATTTGCTCAACAGGATTCAAAGTGAGAGGCAATGCCAGGGTTACAACCATTATACAAGAGAGAGTTACTCAGCTAGAGTAGACCTCCAATAGTTTCCAGTTTCCTTTACAATGAGAGCCATTAGGAGAGCTATAAGTACTCTGGACAGGAAATCTTCATTTCAGTTGTGTGCTACTGTACACATTTTACGGATGGGGCACCTAGAGCTCAGAGAGTTTAATTTTTTTTCCAAAGCAAACAACTAATAAGATGGAGCTGTTATAAAACCAACATATAGATCTGGCTCTTTGTCCCTTGGGTCACACAAACTCATTTGTGATGGGTCCAAAACAGACCCACTTTAAGCTCGATCTTCTTTTAGAGCTAGGAGGAGCTACAGTGTTCTAGCCTTGGACTACATAAAATGATATGCCAGTAAGTGTGTAGAGAGATAGCACATTTCAAATAGACTAAATCAAGATTGGCTGACCCTGGCAACGAGCCCTGTGCAAGCCTGCTGCTAGTGACACTTCACTCACACTCTCCTTACTTTTTAAAGGTTATGATTCCTTCTCATTTTCACATGTTGTAGTGACATTGTGTGCAGAAGTATTAACTTATTCTCTGTTCCTCAATGCCTTTTGGTTCATATAAGATTCAGCCTTATTTCTTCAAGGGCAGTATGGCATGTGGTTAAATTGTTACTCATTACTATTTTTTTAATCTTCTGTAGGAATAAACAACCTTATTTCCCTTCAAAGTAAGAGTCTCGATTTGAGTATCTTTTTGGTACGAGAAGAGAAATCTTAACTTTGCTGAAAGATAGCACATAACATGAACTTGCTAAGAACAGCCAAATAACCCAGTGGAAAGTCTCTTGAGGAGCTCTAAAAAAAAAAAGTAAAAATGAGGGAGATGAGTGTATTTCTGATATACAAATCCCTAGGGTATCAACAGTCACCAAGCTAAAAATAGTCAAGTGTCCAGTAGGTCTGATGAGGACTCAATGGATTCTAACTGTCCAACCTTCACTCTTGAGAAATTAGTTTATGTCCAAGTGCAGATCCTAGTCTAGCTTTTGATCTGTTAATGGGTCACCATAATTCAGGATCCAGCTAGCAGGCAGGCGTTTTAGCAGTATAGAGTAATTTGCAAGATTTAAGATGATCCTAAAATCGATGAGGAATTGCTGCTAAGGTTAGGGTTAATTTAACGGATAACAGTTAATCATAAGGGCTTTATTTTCCTATTTGGAAGCTGCAAAACTAAAAGGCACTGATTTTAGTGACAAAATCTTAACTAAAACTTTGCATTTACAGATCACCATTACAACTTGA
The DNA here is from genome assembly GCF_964194185.1 of Rhinolophus hipposideros. NCBI lineage: Eukaryota > Metazoa > Chordata > Mammalia > Chiroptera > Rhinolophidae > Rhinolophus > Rhinolophus hipposideros. Next base: position 15,381,937 of record NC_138065.1, read on the forward strand.
AATAACCACAAAAAGTATCAAATCACATTCATTTCTTAACTTCCTTTTTTTTCAGGATGGCAGCCATGACACCCATAGCTTTCATTTTATCACGTCATGTGTTTGTAACGTGATTGCTTTCTTAAATTCGTTGATACAATCTCTACTATTTTCAATGAAACTTGGAGGGCAGGAATCGTCAGTTATAATTTCACTATCTCACTGTGTGCCCTTACTGTGTGACAGAAACTGAGTTCAATAACATTATTTAATTCTCACAGATTAAATGAGGTGGGTCCAATTCTTGTTTTCATTTTCCATGAGCAAATTAAGGCTAAATAAGGGTAAATGACAGTGCAGGACGGCAATTGTTGCACGCTAAATATTTGGTTGAGTCTGAGGATTGAGGTACATTAGTCTAGGTTGCAAATATTACATTTTGTTTCATTATTTTAAAATTTCCGTCATTGCCTATAATGTTTTTACTTCTTTATCCCAAGATTTAAAAAATTAACAGGTGTTCACTGTGCTGTACACCTTAAGCTGAACAATACTGGATGTCAACTATAATTATATATAATATATATACATATATATTATATATTATTCATGGGATGTGGAGTATAGCATAGAGAATAGAGTCAGTGGAATTGTAACAGCTATATATGATGTCAGAGGGGTAATAGATTGGTGGAGGGGGTTATCATTTTGTGAGGAGTGTAAATGTCTAACGATTACATTGTTTTGTACACCTGAAACTAATTTAAGAAGTGCAAAAAAGGAAAATGTGGTGTGTATACACACACACACACACTCACACAATGGAATATTATTCAGCTATAAAAAAAGAATGAAATCTTGCCATTTGCATCAACATAGATGGAAAACATGGAGGTCATTATGCTAAGTGAAATAAATCTGATAGAAAAAGAAAAAATAAATAAAAATAAAAATTAACAGGTATTAATGTATTTTAATAATCCCATTTATTTTAAAAAATATCACTAAATATAAACATAATATTTTTGAAGAGGATAAAGCTATCAAGAGGAATAAAGCAGCCACAGTTTTATCTTTATATACTTGCCTTCTCTCTCTTTGAGAAATATTTTATCAAGGCAAGTATGGAATGAGGAAGTGGGTTTTAAAAAAATGGTAATTGGGAACCTGGTAAAATATATTTCAGAGTAATGCTAATCATGTGTGTCGAGATAAAAGAAATTAACGTGGCTTAAGTTTTCAGCTCTTTTCAGAAAAATCAATTATAAAGCAGTTACTATGCTGACACTAAACAATAAATCCCTGGATTTAGTTAATAAAAAAAGCTCCTGCTTTTTGAAGGTTTGTTTTTTTCATCCAACAGAAGAAACTCATAACATTGATTTTTGAGAAAGAAGGGACTCTTTACATCTGGTATCTTTAAATCCAGACGTATTCTTGATCTTATCTTGTTTGGATCAGCAATCCCTTGCCATCTAGGGAATATGTCTTTATAAAGCTGCCCACAGTCTAAATTGTTCCTGGCATTCGTTGGGTGCCCTCTTACCTCAAACTCTAACAAGGGGTGGCAAACAGGAGCCCGGCTTGCATCTCACCGTGGGTTCAGAATATCCTGAGTCAAATTGTGGTTGGATTAAATCTCTCTGATGAGGTACAAGTATTGAAAATGTAGTCATCAATCCCGGCTGCATAACGTAATTGACTAGGAAGTTTTATAATACAGATGCCTGGGCCTCTGTATGGCATTTGTATTATAAAATACATTTAAGTATGCTGGAGTGGGATCGCCAATAACTACCTCATTTCAATCTCTATTACCCTTTATATAGTCACTGAGATGTTCACCGTCTTGTCACTTCGTTGTTTTGGATGATCAGAATCTTGCTGTCAGTCTTTCCCTTCCGTCCTCATAAAAACAATGACACAAAGGTCAACACCACTGAGAAAGTTTTTCAACAAGTGCAGTTCTGCTCATTGTGTTTCAAACGAGCAATTAATAATTCATAACAATTAACTGAGTTATGAGATTCTCTTTCAACACGTTTCTAAACATGAACAGATTAAATGGTAATTGCCATCAAATTTTATGTTCTATTTCATGTGCCCAATAAAAGTTTATCTTTTGGAATTCACTCTGTATTTCCTTTTGATATATTCATAACCAAATGCAATATACTATATTAAAATATTTATTATTAACCTATCAAATATTAACCACTTTTAAATTATAGGGATGAAAGAAAATAAACAGGCCACTTGTTTAAGTTTTCATGATTCTCTCTATTTTAATATGATTTGGATTTGTAGAATACGTGCTGGTAAAAACTGACGACGTGTGAAACTATATGAGTTCCTGCCCCTTACATAAATTTTTACAAGGCATTTGCCTGCCCTTGGTTTCCCAGCCAGCATTATTCTATGAACACTAAGTGGTAAAAACAAACAACAAACATGGATTTTGAGTCAGCCTATCCTATGTTAAAGTCCACACTTACTATAAGCATCCTCTGATTCTCAAATTGAATGTGCATATGAATCAGTTGGAGATTTTGTTAAAATGCAGGTCAGTAAGTCTGAGGTGGGGCCTGAGATTCTGCATTTCTTACAAATTCCCAAGTGATACTGAGGCTACTGGTTGAAGGATCACACTTTTAAGTTGCAGGGATCCAGATGACAAAGTGAAGTTACTTAGCCTCTTGTAGCCTGGGTTCCTTTACTTGCAAAGTGGGCATAACTGTATGACTTACAGTGAGAGCTAAACTAGAATATCTTTAAGACTCCATCTCAGATATGTGATTCTAAGGTTAGAGGACAAAGCAGAGAGATCTAGGATCAGAAAAGTGAAGTAGAAAAATGGTACTGGAAGTTGGTCTTCTAGATTCCGGCAACAATAAGGTACTTTCAGATTTGAAACCCCCTCTTGAACTGTCAGCCCCTAGAGCGTAGGTAGGGATCACATTTTATCTGTCTTTTGGTTTTAAAATTTATCACAATACCTGGCACATAGTAGGACTTCTAAATGAATGAGAGCATGAATATTTTTTAAATGAATGCGAGTATGAATAATGAATGCACAAATGAGTGAATGACTGCATGAACAAGTGAATGAATTGGGCAATCCTATAGCCACCCAGTTTGCCAGAGAGGAGAATCCAAAAGATTTAGCAAGACTCTGGTAAGAAGCCCATCTATCACCTTGGTTACATTAAGTTTAGTAACCCCAGATGAAATGAAGGGCATAGTTTTCCTATAGATTATGGTATGATCTGATCTCATATGCTGTGTATGAAGGGGCACGTTAGACACGATTGACTTAATCATGTTTGTTCGACGGGCCTATCCATAGGTGAAGCGCAAAGTCCTCATTACTTCAGAAATTTCAAGGTTTGATATAATCAGATAGAATTTACATATTAGGTCTATATTTATCTTAGTATTATTGGTGCAAAATCAGCAACTTTAATTCTTATTTTAAATCAGAAAAACAGGGGTGAACTATCTCAGGAAAACCCTTATGATACATCTCCCAAGTGGGCAATAATAAATGCTGGGTCAGTAAAATCACTGAAAATGCTGTGACTCTTACTTCCGACACATACACCAAGAAATTACCAAATTATCCTGGTAACAAGCCCTCCTGAAAACTCCCAAACTTTGTCTTTTTGCACTTAAAATCCACGTGAACAATGCAGTTGTCCATATTATTGATTTTCATGACAAAGAATACAGATTAACATAAGAGTAAGTCCATAGGGTCAATAATACTAATTAAAAAGAGGTCTAAATGTGATTCTTAAAAATAATTACATCAATATTTCATTATTTTGTAGTGGTTTATCTCTGAGACATATGCCTATTTCCCCCAAGAGTTGCAGCTTAGAAGAAATAACTACAATACATAATATTAATCCTACCCTTTTGTAGATGGAAGGAATATTGTTAAAAACACATCTCAGTGATTATTTCTGTTTAAAAATAATTAGTAGTTTCTGGATGTCGAGGACTGCAAACTACAATGATGAGATTGGATAGTGAGCAGATGAACTGTGTGTGGGTCTGAATTTCTGTGTGCCTATGCCTGCTTTAGACGGAATTCAGCTTTATTGGAATTTATCGCAACATGATCAATAGCATGTATTTATGCAGGCCTCTTCTCCCAACCTTGCAGCAATGGACAATTGAAGGTTAATTTTTAAAAATAGAGAACCTGACAAAGATAGGACAAAAAGCAAATAGCATTTAAATAGACTTGGGTCATGACATTATTCTATTTCTGTAGGCAGAGCCACATGACCCAGAATGCCTTGAGTTCAATAGACTCAGTCACACTCAAAAGAGCATTGGGACAGAAAAGGCAAGGGTTCAAAGCACAGACATGCACTTTATTCAGAATAATCACCTCCACTATCAAAGGTGATGGTTAAAAAAAATAAATTCTCAACTGGATCTGTATATATATATTTTTTTTCCTGTGCCCTTGGTGATGTAGCCTGATATTATTACTGTAATTCTCTCTTCATAAAGGTTTTTGCTGGTATTCAAGGTGACAGGTTGTTCCTGCAGAATGCAACAGAATGATTTCTCACACCAACATGAGCAATCCTGATTGCATGATGGCCACCCTGACTTCTCGTTCATTAGCTGCTGACTGTACGAAATTGAGGCTAAATTGACTTGGCTGGCTCATAAGCCTCTAAACAGTTGGTACTGACTATGTCTGTGATCTTGTCCTGGAAATTATATGGTCAAAGCCTTCCTGTTTCTGGAAATCCTACCATTTTTCTTCAGACCAATTAGGGCCTGGTAAATATGAATCAGTTAGATCCGTGATACCCACGGCCAGACAGAGGGCACACTTTAATGAAACATATGGTTTTTGGTTTTCAAAAAATGTTCTCTTCTGCCTCCTGCTTCCTATTCTCTCCACTTTATTGAACAGGTCTTCTGTTTCTTCATTTCTAAGTGCTGTGCGAGTTTGAAATAAATCAAGCTATGATCTGCAGGCCAAATCCAGCCCTCCTGTTGTCTATGGCCTATGAACTAAGAATGGCTTTTTCAATTTTTAAGTGATTAAAATAAAATCAAAAGAACAATATTTCATGGCATGTGAAAATTAAATGAAATTCAAACTTCAGTATCTATAAATAAAGCTGTATTGGAACACAGACACACTCATTCATTTATGTGTCATCTACAGCTGATTTCAGGCTACGACAGCTGAGTTGAGGAGTTGTGACAGAGACTATAAGGCCCATGAAGCCTAAGATAATTGCTATCTGTCCCTTTATAGAAAAAGTTTGCCAATCCCTGGAATAAATCACCAAAGCCTCTGTCTCCATCTGCAAAGTAAAAATGACAAAAATCCTATAAAATGCCACAGCAAATTCAATGAACAATAAATATTCACTAATAACAGGTTTGCCACTTATCTGGTGTTTGAGTTGGGGAAATTACCCAGTTTAAATCTCAGTTTTGCCATCTATAAAATGAGGAAAATAACCTTACCTCTCTTGCAGAATGAGAATGCATTCATACTCCAGACACAGAGAAAGTGCACAGTAAATAAGAACAATTTTCTATATGTTAAAATAGTATTATTCCTCAGAAATTTGTCCATATGCAAATCTCAGGCCACTTGTGAGATTTCAAGATTACACCTTAGAATGCCCACCCCCTTTCTCGGATGTCACAGGCAGTGCACAGAGAAGGCTGACCAGGGTGGTTGAGCAGACATGTCCTGGGAAGGTGGCAGCAGTCACACCCAGAATCAAGACCCCTGACTTCACTGGGTTGACACCTAGAATTTAGTTGTCAGGAAGCTCCCACCCTGATGTACCCTGTGGCTCTTCTACTCCAGATTCTACCCTATTGCGACGGGGGTGGGGGGTGGTAATGACTGGCACTTCACTGAAATGACAATTTTTCTCTTACAAGTTTCAATTGGGGTGGTCCTTTTCCCATTAGGCTGATTTTCATATTTAGACGTTACAGATGCAGCTTTAGAAGATTCTGAGATTCTCGTTCTCTTTCATACACACATACTCACACACACACATATACTCACTAGTGTGTAAAGAATGGCTCAAGGTGAAACTCCATTTACGTGTAAAGTAAGGAAAGAACATCCCGTATTGTATTTCCACTTGTCCTACTGATCATCTTACTCTCAGATAGCTCTGCGCTGCTGCTTTGATTCTGGGATACTAAGAGATACAATTATACCTGCATTCCTCTGTGAGGTTTGGCATTTCACACACCTTTCGCTGTTAAACTTGGATGGTTCTATGGCGTGATATCATAGTGTTTGGGCATATTTGTCATTCTTAATAGTCTCTTCAAACAGAGGGGAAAATTAACATGGGTAGTCAAGTAACTATGGAGAGTGGCTCACCCAGGTCAGGCCGAGGCCTCTCTCTGAGCTTAGTGCAGGATAGCTGAGTGGTAGGCAAACTTCAGAATGTCAGGAGGTAACCTGGAATTGCTGTTAGTACATCCATTCTCTGCATTTGTCCTACAACGAGCTTCAGCAATTCAAGAGCCTCCGGTTTTGAATGTATTTAGGATCCAATCCTTAGTGAAGGGCATTCTGAACAACCCACTCCCTTCAAGCTGCCCCATCAGGCTTTGCTTCTGATGGTTGCTTCCAATGAAGTTATTAGTAGTGTGAGGAGTTAAAGTGCTTTCCACGACCTAAGTGTAACCCCCCATTCATGGTGGCATGAGATCCCCTATGTACTAGACGTCGGTGGGCTTTTCCTCCCAATCCTAAATTAAAGGTATGTTAAGAATGGAGGGAAAACGGGACCTGGAACTGGAAAGCGATGGCTATTAGCATGACTGAGTGGTATGGTGTCCTCCTGCTGAATCAGGAGAAATTTCCCAACTGGGAGCCACCCTGGGGTTTGCTTTTCTAGCTGACAAAATGAGCCTTTCCCTCCCAGTAAGACTACCCAGCGCATTTGTAATGCCTACAAATTACCGCTTTCTATCTTCTGTCTTCCTAATGTTTTCCTTTTTAAATTACCTCTGGGAGACTCCTGCTGGGTCTGTTTAAAGAGCATTTCCTTCCCACCCTTAGGAGTGGAACAACAGTAACATCAAGTGCCCTTCCAAGTATTTGTTTTTCATCACTGTTATGGATGTGGAGCTCGGCAAGGGAGACGAGACTGGTGTTCAAGTTGCTAGCAAGGAAATTAAAAACTAGGATTCGGTGATGCCATTCACTTCTAACAATAGAGATATAAGAGCCAAGTGAGTGAAACTATATTTCTAGGACTGCAAATGCGCTAAAGCATCGCAGACATCCTTGTCTCAATGACATGCCGACTGTCAGTGGATTCAACGTGTGAGGTCAGCTGGTGAAATGGGAACTGGATATTTTCATGTAACGCAGCACATAGCAGGAGATTGCAGCTAGAGGCAATTGAAAAATTACAAGTTAGGCTCAAGGTATTTGTCCAGGGAGGTATAATCTTCATCTCAGAGAAGCAATTGGGAGCATCATCTTAATGATCACAAGTTGTCAGGCCTGTAGAAGTTAATCTCATACCAGGAAAAAAAATAAAAAAATAAAAAAAAGGAAAGAAAAGGAAGCCGGCTGAACTACAGTAGCAGAAAAGCTATGATGGGAACCAATTCATCTCCAGAAATAAAGGAATTATGTAAGTCTGAAATCTGACTCTAGGAAATAGAGGGAGGACTGAGAACATGGCAACTGAGAGGTATGAGAGTCTTTCCGGTGGCAAGGAGAGATTTGAGTACAGAGGATAGCTGAGTGGCCAAATTGTGGTTCTTAATACAAATTGAGCTGAGTATCTCACTATACCTTCCTTTTGTCCCATGGACTTGGTCTGCAAGTCAGAGCTGGGAAGTTGGAGAGGCCCTCGAGGTCTTTTCGCTTGATTTTTCATTTAAGCAGAAACTCTCCAAAAAGCATCATTCATAAAAGCCTGTTTAGCTTCTGTTTGAACTTTTCCAGAATCCAGGGATTTATCATTATCCAAGGTACCCTACTGTTTATTCTCAGGCAGCTGGAGAGAATAATTGTTTTAAAATGCTAAGCTGAAATCTACTTCTCCCTTTTTATCCACTGGTCCCAATTCTATCTTCCTGAGCCAACAAGTCCACTTGTTACATAATAGCCCTCCACACATGGGTGGACACCTGTAACATGTCAAATCATATGCTTACCCACCTGCTTCAACTCTCTTTATGACAAACCCTTTATCAAAGACTGGACTCTCCTACATCACTGTCTGCTGTGTTAAAAGTTTTCCCAGGTGTCCCCTCTTGACCTGGGCTGCTCAGGGCACATTTCAGGGACTATAACTTCCTTTGGTCTTTGTTCAGCCTGGAATTGTGTTAGCTTCTTTGCAACGTAGGACACAATGCTGTCTAGAATTGACCTTGGCTGTAAGCTAAGATCTCCATGTCTGTCGCTTGAACAGCTGTTAACACAACCCTCTACCACTCTGCTTTTTTGCAATTGTGATTTAGCCTTAATTTGCAGCACAGTGTCTAGCACATAGTAGGTGCTAAATAAATGTTCATCAAAACCTCATTGGAAACCCTTATGTAGCCATGTTATTTATTTTAACAGTCTCCCATTTTCTCTAGGTAGTCTACTGGGAAAAATGTGTGTGTGTGTTTGTGTTAAAGAAGGTTGAAGATCTTACTCTCCCCAGCAAGAATATCATGAATTTTTCTTAAGGTTTGGCATGAGACCCCTTAAAGGTTTTTAATAGCATTTGCTCTCTTATGTGACACTGTCATCTCTATACTACCAAGAAGCAGTATGAGTAGTTTCCGACTGCTTTTTCTACTCTTTGGGTGAAGAAATTCTCATCAATACAAGTCAACAATACATCTTTTAGTATCTTGTTATCGGAATTTCCCCATTTTGGAAGATTACAGAGCATTTAGATTTTCTAATTTGGTTTCAGACAGTGTCTATATCCTCCAAATGGTTGTGTGGTCTACGACATACTCTCACATTTTCTGTAAGATCTTTGGTCTAGACTGAAAAATATTTCACTGTTTCTAATTCACAATACAAGTCCATACCTTCCTGACATATGTTGCTCTCTTCTAATTCTATTCCATATGTCTTTTGAGTAAGTTTTACCTTTGTATGTCTTTATTCCAAGTATGAGTTACGCTCCTTCTCCATGATACATGCCTATTTATCCCTGGCATTACAAGTTGATATTCTTGATGATTATCATGGTAGGCAGTATAAAATGCCTCCTTAAAGATGTCTGCACCCTAATCCCTGGAATCTGTTCCCTTATGTGGCAAAAGGGACTTTACAGATATGATTCAATTAAGGAAGGGCCTTGAGATAGAGCAATTATTTTGGATTATCTGTGTGTGTGCAGTCTGATCACATGGTTCCTTAAAAGTGGAGACCCTTTCTCTGCTGTGGTCAGAGAAAGACGTGGTAATAGAAGAAAGGTACAGAGAAAGTTTCTGGCTTTGAAGGTGGAGGAAGGAGGCCATGAACAAGAGAAAGCAGGTGACCTCTAGAAAGTAGTAAAAGCAGGGAAAAAAGATTCTCTCCTTGAGCCTCCAGACGTAAAGCAGCCCTGTTGACACGTTGGAGACCCTTTTTGGGCTTCCAACTACAGAATTATGAGACAATAAATATGTGTTGTTTTCAGCCACTAAGTTTGTGGTAATTTATGGTAATTTTCAACAATAGCAATAGAAAATGAATATAGTATTATGCATTTTCTGGGAAGGGATACATCTAAGCCATAAAGTTTTGTTCCCCAAACTTTCTTATGCTTCTCCTGAGAATAACTATTGTCTTTTTTTTTTTTTGACAGTGTGTAGTTTTACACTTTTATAAGGGTGCTTTCACCATATCCCATTCAAATTTAATAAAAATCTTCTTGATTAGGCCATTGAGTCTCCTATTAAACACACTTTCCTGTTTTGGTAACATGTGTACTGATCTTTTCAGAGAACCCGTATGCTGAGACTGTAGGCCATGGTTAGCAACTGAATCTTAGCCTTCCCCTTGCTATGCATGCTTAGTTCTTGATTTTCTACATGCCCTGTTATCTCGCAAAATCGTACCATTTAACTATGTCACCAAATCTTTTGGCTTTAACCCAAATATCAGGCTGTAAGTGCTTCTGAAAGCATCATTAGAAATTATAAATTAGGTAAAAATGGGGGACAATTGATGGCTTTAATAAACATTGCATGATGTTCCAATGTATCTTCTCCATCTTGCAGGAAGAGAACACATGTCAACCTCACTGGTTCTATGCGTAGCTATTTTCATTCCATTTTCCAAGAAAAGACTCCTCCCTTCCCCCACCCCACAAATCTCCCCTATTATCCAGTCTTCTTTGTGCAGGTAATAAGTGTTTCATTGCTTCCCAATCAATGTTAACCCCCTATATTTTATGTGAAGCATGGAATGTGGCTTCCTCTTTAGAAGGTTCAGCTTTATTCTCTGAGATGTGGCACATGCCTCTTCTCTGATATCACAGGGGCACATTTAAAAAATACCTTTTTCTCTTCCGGGTTTCATTCTTCTATTGGTTACCTCAACACTAATTTTGATTCTGCCTGGCCTCCTTGAAATCTTTTCATTTCTGTGTCCTTTCCTGGATTGTGTGTTCCATGCTGGGCAAAGACCATTCATTCTGATAGTTGTCAAGTGTTTCGCCTTTCATGTGACAGAGATCAGCTTACATTTACGGAGCACCCAATTGGTGGGCCCCTCAGGCAGACAGTTACTGCTGAGCCTGGAATTCTGCATTCCCCAGCTGAAGCCACACCATTGCTGTGGGGGTCAGTCTCTTGAATCAGCCTTGTTTCTATCAAGGGATTTTTAGAGGCTCCTAGGTCAATAGTGTGATATTTCAGTAGTGGTCATTCTTGCTGCATGTTCCTATCATTGTACAGTAAGTTTAAACCTGGGTTCTTGCCTAGTGCTTTGACACACCAACATGTGCTTGGAACTAAACAATAGTAATTGAGTGCTTACTAGGTACCATGAGGTCCACATTTATTATTTTCCTTGAACTTTTACAATTATCATGTGTTAGGTCCTACCATTACCCCCCATTTTTAGATGAAAACTAGGCTTAGAGAGTCCAAGTAATTTCCTCTAAGTCTCGCAGGTTGGAAGGGGTGGAGGTGGGATTCAAACCCAGGCCTGTATGACGCCAGAGCCTAAGTGTGTACTCACTTTGTCCTACTCAGAGGATGTAAGCGGTAGTATCAGTAACTGGATCCCTTTATTTTCCGTTCCCAAGTCCTTTGAGACTGCAGTTCCACATGGCTCCTCTAGGAGACTGGAGCCGGTGAGACTGGATCCCCAGACTGTGCTGACACCTACTGCTGCCCCTTCCTGGCAGTACCTGCCTAAATGTTTACTTAATCCCTGCTTGTTGCTGCCAATGCCACTGTCAACCCTACTCCACCACTATTTTTCTTCTTGGCATGGGTTTCTTGTGGCCAGGTTACTGTCATTGCCACTGATAAGGTGCCTAACCCAAGGATGGGTTCAACTCAGGGCAAGCAGAAGTGTGCATGGGGGTGGAGGCAAGAGAAAGACAGAAAAGTATTTTTGAATGTATTTATGTATGTGCAGACACAGGAGTGATATAAAAATATTTGTCAACCGACAATCACCAACTGAGTAGAATGGATACTTGTGATATAAAACTGGTGTTGGAAGGTACCCTGCTAAGACAGGTATCGCCTCATTAGTTGCTGGATCTTGGGGGTGATCTAAGATATAGCCCAGGGGAAGGCACTTAGGGATCTCATGCAGTAGCCATTTGCCAACCGACAGAAGAATTTCTATATTTTAACGTGGAGTATCTATCCCGTGTGGATGGGTCTGAGGGAAGGAAAGATTTCAGTGAGATAAAACTGTGTTTAAAGGTGTACTCAAAATATGTTACATTTAGATAGCAAATCTAGTCGCATCTTGTTCCAGTCCTTCCTTTACAGATTAGCCAGAGTAGGCTTTCCAAAACAAAATTTTATCCTTTCACTCCTCTGCTTAAAACTGTATGATAGATTCCGTATCTCCTTTGTTTGATGGTTCCCAAGTCGCCTTCCTGATGAGATGCAACTCCTTAGCTTGGTGTTTAAGAAACCACATGGTCTGGTTTCTGGCTGCTTTTTCAACATCTTCTCTACCTTTCTGGCATACATACATGTGCCCACATGCACACACACACACACACAACCTCATCCCCCAGTCATATCAAAACGATTTGATATTTCTGAAACATAGTGCATTAGCTCATGCTCCTTTGCCCAAGAGGTTCTATCCTGGAAAGCTCCTACTAATCCTTCAGTACTCAACCAAATATTGCCTCTTAGGGAAGCTTTACTTCCCATCCGGGCTTCACCAAAAGCATGTACATAGCTTGTTCTTACTTCTTATCACCTATCAAACCTGTTGGGTTGCATGTCAGCCTCTCACTCCAGATTGTGTACTCCATGCCCACATGTCCACAGTTGCTATCTCTCTTCATTGTGCAGACTCTACTGTTGGTTCAATGTCTAATTCACAGTAGGTCCTCAAGAAATACTCAAAAGGAAAAGCATGTACTCCCACAATCTCACTGATCCACATACCAACTATGTGAGGTGCTAGAGCTGAGGCACAGAGAGTCTTGTACATCACACAGCCCTTACGTGGTAAGGCCGCACTTAAATCCAACCTTCCATCCCAGAAGGAAACATGCATGTGGTGACATTATATCTTTTTATGATACTCTAATAATTAGTACAGAAACATTACGTTAGGCCCTTTTTGAGATACATTTCCCCTAAGGCTAGATTAATTTACTTTCCTCTCTAATGTCTTTCCTTGATTACACTCCTGGAATCCATTCATTAGGTCTTGCTGTTTCAGGAAGTTTACATGAGACTTTCTTTTTTGAGAAGTGTGTTTTAATTACAAAGTCTCCCTACACCTCATGCCTTGAGTCTTGGGGCTGGATTTAGACCTTTTTCTGTCCCTCCTTCTCTCCTTCTGACTGGTGGCCTTCTCTGGGCCTCTCTGTCTGTATGTTCCAGGACTGATGACTGTTCTGAGTCCCGGCTCCTCACATGGCACCTGAGATCCACCAACTCATCCAGATCCCGAAGGTGCTTTCTTGGAACCTACGGCATAGAGGACTTTTAAACCATGATCTTATCCAGAGCTTACATGCAGGTGTGCTGCCTGACTGCTTTGATTTGACTGTCTTTTAATGCTCCTCTCCAGCATGTCTGGAGATGCTCATCCTCCAGCTCCTGGGTCCCATCTTACCCTTGGCAGACTCAGTGCTAAATTTCTCAACCCATTTCCACAGTTCACTGGTGCCCATGACATTCGTATGGCAGTAAATTTCACTTTGGCTTTCCATTATGTAGAAGTATAGCTTACAGATTACTACGAAATCTACAAGTAGCTAGTAAAATATTCTGTACAGCCCTGGTAGAAACTGGCTTTCAGACATTTCCTGCATGCTGACATTTTTTCAAGTGAAAGGTAAGCAAAGAGACCTCTGAGCAGTGCTGTCCAATATGGCAGACACTAGTGGCCATTAAGCCTTGCAATATGGCTGGTCCTAAATGAGATGTTCTGTTTAAGTATAAAAAATCTGACTTCAAAGACTGTAGGAAAAAAAATGTACACTATATCCTTATTTTAATGTTAAGTATATGTAGAAATTATAATATTTTAGCTATTTTGGGTAAAATAAGTTGTTCACATCAATTTTTATTTATTTTTACTTTTTAATGCGGATAACAAAACATTTAAAGCTACATATCTGGCTTGCACGATTTTCCACTGGATTGTGTTGCTGTAGAGGATATACTTGGTGGCTCTTTCATATTAGTAAGCTGACTGTGTAGATAGAAAGGCAAGTTAGTGTAGAATTGAAAAGCAGGGAAGGTTATGAATGACAGAAGGAAGCTTATGCTCAGATTTTGAAATTTCTGTTCCTTGAATACACTGACATGCCACCTGCCTTGACAAGCTCTTAAGAAGGTCTGATAATCCTCAGAGAAATGAGGCTGAACCAAACCAAATGACATCCATCTAAGGCTCACTGAAGGGTGCCTAACCTCAGAGGCTTAAAATCAATATTGATTTTCATCATTTATTTCACCCTGGCATTTAACTATCCCTTAGATTTAATACCTTTAGATTTTTGGTTAAGATTCAGGGATGGGTATGATAGCAAGGGTGGTAATAAGTTATGTAGATATCATTTAATTTATGAACTCTGGAGCTCCAGGGTAACTTCCAGTTCAAGAAATATATTACCCACATACACATCACCCTTCATTTTGCGGTGAGAGTTTTCAAGCTGGGTCCCTATTGTGCCACTTAATTTATGGTTAGGCCAGGTACATGGTTCTGTGTTCAATATTTCCATATAAGTTGCTCCAGCCATCAGAGGGGATGAAGTTGGGTTTCAAAAAAGCCAGCTGGACAGCTGATGGATTGCTCTCTCTCCTAGCCATAGGCTGGGGCATTAAGGAGCTTTTAAAGCTTGTCAGTGGCTGGGGTCTTTTTCTGCTCTGAGCAGCGGCACGCACCGGCCTAGACAAGCAGAATCAGCCATGCTGCAGCAGGCAGAGGGCACCTCCCAGAGTTACTTACGTTGACAGCCATAGTGCCAGGAATTTCCCGGCAGACACTCGTCACACTTAGGCCCTGTCGTTCCAGTCTTACACTCACAAAATCCTGAGCCATTACAACGATCATGGACTGAGCCCAAAGGGTTACAATAACACTCTGTAGAAACAAGACAACACACAGGCTGGAGACAAGTCTGCATGGCTTACAAGTTATCAACACAGAAGCGTCACTTACGTCAACGCATCACTTACTTAAAGAAAGATGTCCACTAATGAAATGCTTTTGGAAATATGGCTATTTCAGGTTCATTATTTACATGCTCAGCCTTCCATGATATCGGAGGAAATCAACTGAACTTTTCCAGGAAATAAGACATCATGCTCTTCACTGCTAACAGATCATAATGGAGATGCCATCTGTTAGGGCATTTTTAGATGGTCTAATGAACACCATGAGAATTTTCTATCTCAAAGATAAATCAATATGCCATCAGTGTAAAATCTGGTTTGAATTTTTCAAATGGGCTTATTTGTTACACTCAATTTTTGAGAATTGCTGAATAGTTTTAAAGGGCAATATGAATGCACTTTGTTCATTCAAAGGCAGTTTTACTTTACGATTTGGGATAGCACCTTAACTTATTTATATATGCACCGTTTTGTGATGAGCCTTTAGATATTGTATCTGCTAGGCATGTTAGTACAGCTTTTATGCAGCCTCGATGAACAATCATGAAAGAAAAATAAATTTTGCAATCACAAGTCAATTTCAATATAGGCATCATGTGAGACACATTTTCCATTATAATGTCTGCTGGTAGGACAATATAACTCCGTGTAATAAAAAGTAAATAGAATATTTCCTTGATTCTTTACACATTCTTATACAGGATACTTTTTTACTTCTGAAGCACTATTTTGCTTAAAGGCTGAACCAGAATTACTTAGGCTTCCACTCCCTCGAAAAGTAACAACAGCTAGTTTTGGAATTTCTGGGCCAAAGTTTCTTTCCTCATTACCCCACTTTATACTCTTAGACAAGTTTGTATGTCTCTATCTCATTTTCTTTATGGTCCCATTAAGTGGTTTTCTTGTTAAAAACAAAACAAACAAACAAACAAAAGAACCCAAATAAAATCATACCAAGCAACCAACGGAACAGCCAACCATGAAAAGCCCTGAAAACTTTGGTTTCATATTACTAAGTTTAACGTCAAATTAGCAATGGAAATTCAGGGTTTAATATTATAGGGAGGTCCAGAATTTTGGCTCTCACTATTTTTGTCATAGGAACTATTTAGGTAATTTCTTCAAAGAATGTGGAGTACCTTAGAATTATGATTTATTTCACATTAAGTCATGTTGTGACTTCAGCATTCTTGTGCTACAAACATATATATAAGACATAAAGAATGACATACATAGGTAAAAATAAAACTAAATTTTACTCTAAAATGCTCTCTCCTTGCCTGGGTTGGCTTGTCCTTAATAACTAGAGTTTTATTTTAAATTGGTATTATCTATTTTAATGAGTGTCTATAGGGGTTATTCAAAATTTTTTTAAATAGCAATTTTGCTGTGGCTTTAAAATGTTTCTCTGTACATATGTATAAGTATGTACCTATACCAAATCTGTAATAATGTTTCTTACTATTTAAAGTGTCTAAGTTGGCAATGAATCACCAACATTTTGTAAGCCAGGAAGTAGAGTTACATCTGGCCAACATGAATTCATATATTATTCTAATCAATTGGCCCATAACAATGGATTAATATAAGGTTTTTAGATGCAAATAAATGTAAATAAAAATTTTAAAAATGTAGAAGACCTAAACCACAGTATATCGCAATGGTTGTCATAGAAAAGGCGGTAAATGTAATGCTTTTCAAACAGTCATGAACATAAGTGACAAGGAGAGGTGTGGTCTACACTCCACCTTACATACAAATAATTTAGTTTTAAAAATACCATTTATGGGGCTTTGATCAATGGCAGGTGTTGGGGTGATGAGGATGGCCTTGGAGAATTACATTTTATTTCATGAAACCAGTAAGAATATGCAGAACTGTGAGAATAAAAAACAACATGACATACTTTTGGAGGTTTGATTAAAAAGTTACACTACAATTGATTTATAGGGATTAGAAGTGTCTTGTGTTTGCTTTGCTCTAGAGAAGGGACCCCTGATGACCTGATCGTGGGTTTCAAGAGGAATAAAAAATAATACATCATAATTTGAGATACATTTAGTAGCAATTGCTGAGCCCTGTGGTCCATTCTGATGTCAAGCTTGTTATCGGGGATTATTTGCAGTGATTACCAAGGTCACAAACCACGTATCCTCTGGCTTCCTGCTTACTGCTTGAGTTTATATGAAACAGAATCATGCAAGGATGTCATCTTCATGTAATTGCTGCATCATACAGGGTAATTACATGCATCTTTGGAGACATGGTAGTGCTTGGAATTTGTATGAAAATGGGTAAATTCACCAGTAATCACAAAGCAGGAATCACTGTGGCAACATGAAAAGGTTGCATTTTATATTTGCCATAATATAAAATGATGCAAGTAGTTTAAACATCTATTTCAACACAGAGTCGACACTTTGTCAAAGGTATAGGCTGTACCCTCGTAGATTTGACTGCCAGTTGTTAAAAAATTGGGAAAGTGCCTTGGTTTTTTTTGTTTGTTTGTTTTTTAAATTTGGAGAGACAAAAATGAAGTTCAAAATTTCTGAGTTTACTGCCTAATTCTGTGAAAATGAGTCGGGTAAACACCCATTAATTTTCATTAGTGCTCTCTGTACAAAATAGTATAAACATGTACTCTCAATTACTTGTGGTGTATCCTCTCCAATTTAATTCTCAGTCCCGCTTCAAGCCCTGTGGGGAGCTTAAATGTGGAACAGAGTGAATAGGGCATATTGCTCCATAGGGCAAACCTTGGCAATGGAGCCACAGGCTTCCAGAAGCCCTTGCGAGTGAACTCCAGCCTTAGCCTTGTATACAGGCAGCCCCGATATCTCTGCCCTTCACCCCTTAAGTGGGAAAAGTAAAGTCTATAGCTTTTTTAGGAAATTGTTATTGATTCCTTGTATGTGTATATTGACTAAAGACAAAAGATAGACCATAGCATATACCAGCGAGGCAAATTTTTTGGTCCACTCTTTAAAAACAACTTTACCCCGTGGGAAAAGGGCAACAATGTAAGGAATTTTGATATTTGGGGGTTATTGTAGCTAATTGTGATGGTACCTAAAAACACTCATCTTTGTGCTTACCAATTACTTTACTTGGTTTGAAGAGTATAACATACTGAATAGAAACGTTTGTTTCAATAATAAATGAAATTCTCCAAAGGTTTATAATTTTAATTAACAAACTTTCAAGAAATGGAAAAGAAAAACAATTGCTCTTGATTTTTTAAAAGTAGAAATCAATACAGAAACGAATATTAAGCTTTTCATATTTCATCTTTAGTTTATGTGATTTAAACCACAAAAGCTGAATGGGCTCTGTTCTTGTCTGTGGATAATCAAACATGGGTCACAACAGGACTATACCTCTTAGATTCGGATAGGAAGTGCAGATTTTGTAGTTCACAGATTATTTTAGGACTGAAAAAAGGCCAAACTTCCTGAGAATAGAATACTCTGAGCCAAACATATTGGGATAGTGTTAAGTGAGTGACCTGCTATAAGAAATTTTATGGAATAAAATCTTCTCTCAGAAGGCCTTTTTCTTTGGTTTATTTAAAATAATATGAATTAAATTATAAACCATTTTGATTTTATGTATGTTGTAAAAATAATTAGGTTTTACTCCTGTGTTCCTATTTATTTTCCCTTTTCTCTTGTTTCCATATTTACAGTATGACATTCATATACTTTTACAAATGACATTCAGTGAAATGTAACTCTGCATTCAAAATTCAGACAGCTACATGTCTTTTGGTTTTTATTAGTATCCTGAAATCTTTGTAACCCAAGTGTTATAGAGGTAATTGAACTGCTTCTGTTCACAAGCTCATAGTGGAATTGTGGCTGTCATCCAGAAAGCAAACCATAAGTAGAAGACTGACAAGCTTAGCTTTGCTAAATGTGTCACAGTGGTTGGGAGAAAGTGTTTAACTTTGAAGTCAGGAAAATAACTCTTTGCTAAAGGTATATGATTTAGGCCAATTTGCCTTACTTTTCTCAACTGGAAAATAGTAGAAATTATCAGCACAATACTTACCCCCAAGTATTTTGTTAATGAGAATCAAGTCAAAAAAACATATTTACAAGTCACTCCATAGTTCACCAAGTGTTTCCTGGTCATCCCATTTTATCCAAATTTGACCAAGAGTTCTCAAATGACTTACCTAAGGCACTCAGCTATTAAATTAGCAAACTGGGACTGGGACTTGAACCCAGCTCTCCGGCCTTTAAATCCAGTGATTTCTCCACTAATTCACAAATAATAAATACGGAAGACTTTGAAAAATAGAACATATTGCAGACATAAACAGCATTATGTAAAAGTTGGCCCAATTGAATTCAAAACAACTTGTACAGCTATTTTATGAGACACTTGGCAAGTACCTATATCACCAATCAAAGAACAATAATCTCAGAATTGCTGATTGATTGGATTCCTTTTTTTGATGAAAAGATCACTTGTCATTTTTCAGTTCGTGTATTCTGTTTAACTTATGTAAAAAAAATCTACCTTTAAAGTTGGTTGCCTATATAGTTACCTTCTGGTGTGGCAACAGATCTGTAGCCATCACCATTTTGAATATATGCATTTGTTCCAAGTAAATTATGAAGTGAAATTCCATTTATTGTTTATTTTTCCATTAGCTCCCTTTCTTAAAGACAGGTTCCACTACACAAAAGGTAGGCAAGGTTTTTTGGATGAGAAGGGCATCTGGTTCCCGGCAGCTGACATAAACAGTAGTCATGGGGTTTGGGGAGAGTGCTCCAGGGGACCCAGGGGACTCAGTTTTATGATATTAAGAGAATTAAGCATCTAGACGCTAAGAGAATTCAGCATCTAGAATACTTTTGAGAAATTGCTTCTCTTTTGGGGGGCTCTAGGAAAATTCAATAAATGGAATTTCTTTACTGTGGATGAAAATTTCAGGAAAACTTTTACATTATCAGTTATTAGTAGCTTTCAATTCCAAATGGCAATATTTTTAATCAATCAGTATTTGTTGATTACCAATTATGTGTAAGAGTTTGTATCCTAATTTCTCATATCTATTGTTACATCCCATATAATGAGTTTTCATTTCAAAAGTTAGGATCAGATTGAAATTACCAGGTTTTAAGATTTCATGCAAAAAAAAAAAAAAAAAGGAAAGAAAAATAATAGAAAGAAAATTCTTCATCTTCTAAACATGATTTTTCAGAGCATTATCTTTAAAGCAACAATAACATAAGGATTCAAAATATATCCCCCAACTACGATTTCAACCAGCACAAGTGAATTTGAAGTCTACCACAAAGATGTTTTTCTCCATTGAGAAAGTTCATTTTGGCTCAGCCGTGGTGCAAAGCACCAGCCTCTCCACTTTAAATAGCTCCCCATAGCTCGAAAGGCACAGAACAATAGCTGAAATTATAATGGAACTGACCTATGCACACATTCTCATCGTCCAGCTGTGCAGAAGCATTTCTGAAGTAGCCCAGCCTGCATAACTCACAGTGCTGCCCTCTAGTGTTGTGTTTACAGCTCACGCAAATGACTGTATTTAGCAGATCGATATAACTGCATCGATTGGAGTGGCCGAAGCATTCACAATCTTGCAAGGAAGAACAGAAATGTATACAGAGTGTATACAGTAGCAGAGTAATAGCACACTACATGCTCGGATAAAATGAGGGGGGGAGAAAAGATGGCGGAACGGCATTACATATACACGATTCAACATGACACATGGCGACAACAGGTGGTTGTGACTGGCATGGAAGTAGCATCTGTTTCAAGCACGATAGAAAGGTTGGACATTCAGAACATGACTGGAGATTGTCAATTCTTGGCAGACCAGATGAACAGAAGCATTTGCAGGTGTACACCTTTTAATATTTGGAGAGTTGGGTTTTATTGATGCAAAAGTCTCCTTTTTGCGCACTGGGAACTTTACTGTCGGCATCACTTCCCTCATTTTCTCTTTATATCTGCAGTCTTCAAAAGGAGGCTGGCAAGTATGTGAGCACCCAGGACCTGAATCTGCCATCACCCTTGGCTCCATTGTTTACAGGCTCACCATCATTTCTGTTGAGACTGGAACTTCATCAGGATTTCAAAGAAATCACGGCAAATTTAATAGGGATCTAGACAACTGAGTAATTCTTTATGTTTGCTCTTTTCTCAAATGCTAAGAGGGGACGTGGCTTTGGTAAGCCTTTCATCAGGCCAAACCGGCATGTTTGTTTATGTGTGAGAGGCAATATATAAAGCAGGGAGATTATTTGTATTAAACAAGGGCTCTTACGATTTTTTTTCTTCCAAGTTTCAAGCTAAGTCTGCTACAAAAGAAGGATTAGGCAGCTACTGTATCCCCAGATTTTTTCCCTTTGTCTCCTCAAAATGTTGGAGGAGGCTCTGAAGCTTAGGGGTGATGGTAACAAGAACTAGATATGGGAATGAAGGAAAGAGAACGAGAACAGGTGGGGAAGGGTGAAGAGTGACTAGATTTTCTCTCTGTTGCATCTCAGCCAAAGCAAGAAGTGGTGAACTAATTCAACCTTTTCTGAAGAAGTGGTAAAGGCAAAGACAACTGGTAGCAATAATTATTAGACAGAAATAAAAAGGGTGAGAGGTAACTAGGTGGGGAATGTAATTTGTCTTCTCAAAATATGGGGGGTAAGCCTACCTGGACCTTTATGGGGAAGGTCAACCATGATACTGAAAATCATTTCTATACTCCTTTTTTAAAACGTCCAGCTTTTATTTCATCTCACCAGGAAGCCAAACACAGTCATCATTTGAGCCCATCCATTCATTCATTCAATAAATACTTTATTGGATTGGTCTACCATGTGCCAGGCCCTACGAAAGGTGGTGAGGTACTCTGTTGTCCTAGATAAAATTTTGGAAAGTACTGCATTTGGTGACTAGGTAAAAATGAATAAGCATCATCAACAATGAATAAGGAAGAATAAGGAAGGGTGACAAGCCTCCCCTTCTTTTCTTATTAACATGCTGCGACTCATCAGGACATTTTAGATTCATTTATTAGAGAGGCAGTTACTACAGTAGAGAGCTGAGGTCAAGGTCCTGACAGAATGAAATCAAATTTCGATAGACGCTGAGGATGACACTGAAAATGGTGAAGAGTAGAAAATACCCAGGAATAGGGTCAGCACCTTGGGGACTCCAGATGCTTAAACAAAAGGCAAGAAGGGAAGATTCCTGAAGGCGAGCCACTTTCTCTATTTGAGGCTATCTGTATCACTGTGTGTGTGCTGGGTGGGGATGATGATGGGGAGCCAAAAGAACCAGAGAGAGGGAGTACTAGGAGAAGGAGGCCTTTGGAATCCAATGTGGGATATGAGGTAAAAAAATACTTGCCTAAATTTAGTAGTTAAGGCATGCCAAATTAATAAGAGTAATAACAACAATAGAATTGCAGCTCATGGAATTAAATTCTTTTAAAAAACAATACCCCAAAACACTACATCTTCCTGAGTTACACCTTGCTAAACTGGCATTTCTGACACCTTAGGAAACGTAGAAGGCCTCTAGAATGTTCCTTGATTGAAGGTTTGTTTGAACCAAACAGAATCTTTTCAGCCTGGAGCCACCTCACAGTAGTGGCAACAGGGAGGAGACCCAACTCTCCAAATATAATTGCTTCCCAAGGATTTCTTCCCTCAGAGCTGCCTAGAATTCCTGAGGGCACGAACAGCCCATCCTCAGCCTCCCCCTCTCTGGAAGGGGCCCTTGAATGGTTGTCTTTTTCATGTTCCTCACCCCAGGATGGTCCTTGGTGCACCTCGTAGAGTTAATCCAACTTTTTTTCAAAAGCATCTTTTATGGGCATAAATTCATCCTAGGAACTTTTTAGAACTACAGAGAAGTCCTTGTTGTCAAGAGGTTTGTTTATATGTGCTGAGAAATAGAAAACAAAATAGCATGGGGTATTTTAATAGTGACACAAAACGATCTAAAAAGACATTCATTGAACTTGAGAGGACTTAGGACAAACTAACTGAATGCTGGACTTAACACTAAATCTTTCTTGGGCAGGTAGGGTTTATCAAAAAAAAAAAAAAAAAAGGAGGGCAGGAGCATTTCAGGTGAAAGGAACAGAGTGGGTAAAGGCACGCAGTTGGGAAAGGGTAGAGATTAAGGTTGGAGAAGTTTGACAGCATGGTTCCTTTGTATTTGAAGGACTCTAAGATCTTCCCAATGAGCTCCATTGGACAAAGCTTTATCCAAGGAATAAAAGCATATTTGTAGATATCCAAGTTCAACACTTTCCAACGTAGTCTATGAATCTCCGCAGATATGTCAAATGGGACACAGTTACCCACTATTCTTTGAATTTAATGAATAGTATACATTTCTGTGATGACATTAACTATTTGTTTCCAGGTCATGTTTTTTGAAAACCAATTTATTGATTTTGATCAGAAAAGTTAAAAACTATAAATTACATAAGTAATTATATAGTTATATATGAAATCACATTCAGCTAAAAACCAATACTATAAATTTATTTCAGAAAATAAATGGATATTTAAAATGTTTTATAATCTAGGAAATGGGCTGACAACAACTTGATTCTTTTAACACTTTTAGACTCTTCTGAGACTTTGACAAAGCTGTCTTCTCTGGCCATGACATATTTCAGAATAAAAAGTGAGAAAAAGATCTTTGAAAATGATTTGAAAAACATGAGAAAATTGTACAAATACAAGGCATTTCAAATGTAACTATTAAACTATTTTTTTTCTTCCCAGTACTCTGTTAATTTACCACTCTGTAGTAACTCGTCTTTCAGCATAGGCATAGAATCCATTAATGATTATTAATGATACAGTTTGAGCTGCATTATCATATTAAGTTTCTTAAGGGATGATAGGAATAGCTCAATAATTCTTTGATCCTCCAATTCACTTACCGACAATCTCCTCCCTTCCCTTTTTACAAAGTCCATGGTCCATCCTCATAATCACTTCCTTTTATATAGTCTCCTCTCCCTTGTCCCCTACCCCTTCTCCCCAATCATAGTCTTCTGGGTAAACCTGATCCTGGTTAAATCTAGTTCTCTACCTCTCCATGCCTACACTCTAACAGCCAAATGTAGCTGGGGTTTTTCTCCAACCATTTTGAAGTAAGTCTCACTTTAAGCTGATGATCATAAACCTCCACGGGGCCCTCAGGGCTGCCTGGCAACCCTTCCTGAACAGGGGACTTCTGGGCCACCATTCTTTCTATCGGTGCTCCTCCATCTGTACCCACCATTGCTTTTCCTTCTCTTTTGCTTTTTGCCCTATGTCCTGAAATGCCTCAGGCCTTAGTCCTTGGACCTCATTGCTACTTAGGCTCACCCTAGAGCCAGGTGTTTTTACTCAGTCTCATGACTTTATGAACCATCTATGTGCTAATCTTTCCAAAATAGTTATTTCCGGCCTGGACCAACTCCCCAGTCAGTTGGTGAGGCTTAATTCAGACTAATATACTCAATGGCCTTTTTATTGTCTCCACTTGGACACTTAACGTCAAGTTTAACATGTGCAAAATTGAGCTATTTGGTCACCTTCCCAAACCTGCTACTCACCCAGGCAGCTCACGCTATCTCAATAAACAACAATTCTGCTCCTCCAACTGCTTAGCTCGAAATTCCTGGAGTTGTTTTTGACACCTTTCATTTTCCCATCCCTAATAACTAATCCATTACCAGATCCTCTGGCTGTGCTTTTAAAATACATTCTAAATCTCACCACCTCTCACCATCTCATCCTTCAAGTTACCATCACCCCCCACCTGGATTGTTGCTGTTGTCTCCAAACTGTTCTCCTGGCTTCCATCTTTGTGATAGTCTCCTTTCCACACAGCAGTCAGTGTAACTCTTTCAAAATTTAAATTAGGTTACGACATCCCTCTGCTCATAACCCTAATGGTTCCCCACGTCATTCAGATTAACAGAGTTTGAACTCTTTCATTCCCCATTGATCTGGTCCCTGGATTCCCTGGGGGGCTCACTGCTATCACTCTCTTCCTCACTCATTGTAAAATGTCTCCATGTTGCTCTGCAAATGTGCCAAGAACTTCCCCAGGGCCTTTGCACTTGCTGTTACCTCTATCTGGAATATTCCCCCCACCCCACCACAGGTGTCCCTATGACTTGCTTCCTCACTTTGTTTTTAGTTCTCTGCTCAAAGAAAATCCTGTGACCACTCTAAAATAACAGCCCTAGACCAAATCACAATAATCCCCCAATTTTCTAATCCTGTTTAATTATTTTTTAATCTTTATAGTACCTGAAATTATATTCAAAAAATATTCTCCCCCACACTCCGATTGCAAATACATGAATGCAGACCTTGTCTGTTTTGTTCACAGTTGCAACCACAGAGCACAAAACATCACCTGACATGTACTGAACACTCAAAAAAAATGTCGAATGAATTAAGCAATCAGTGATGATCCTGAGGCACTTTCCTTTGGGAGTCAGAGGAAGACACAGAGGAAAGTTATTTTTAAATTTATCCCCCCACCACTCCAATTCCATAAGAGTCTGGCTATAGACTATAGATTAAAGTGTTTAGAAAAACAACAAGATATAATTGAGTTAGTGATTATTTTAGCAGAGTTGACTATATGTCTACTCAGGTCAACTTAGGTAGGAAAAACCATATTTCCAAAAATTGCTATAGCTTTATATAGTTTCTCAACCTCAAATTGCATTGTAGACTACATATATTTTTTCAGATACGTTTTAACGTATTTCCTCAAAAATAAGACCTAGCCGGACAATCAGCTCTAATGCGCCTTTTGGAGCAAAAATTAATAAAATACCCGGTCTTATTTAACTATGACACAAGACTGGGTCTGATGTGATATGATATGATATGATATGATATGATATGATATGATATGATATGATATGATATGATATGATATAATACTGGGTCTTATATTAATTTTTGCTCCAAGAGACGCATTAGAGCTGATTGTCCGGCTAGGTCTTATTTTCGGGGAAACATGGTAATTACTGTTGTGTAAACAAAGCTAATGGGGGTCTCCAAAGCATACCTACGTACTGGGGCACAGCAGACACTGCAATATTTCTGAGAACCACCTTGTACCGGGGGAAATGGATGAGGCCCAGGCCTGCAAAGTCTAATGCATTGTTTCTCAACCTTGGCACTAGTGACATTTTGGGCCAAATCACTCTTTATTGTCCTGTAGATTGTAGAATATTCAGAAGCTTCCCTGGTCTCTACCAAATAGATGCAGTAGCAACTAGTTGTGACAACCGAAAGTCCCCTGGGGGCGGGGCAAAATCCTCCATATATCATATGATATCATATAAGGCAGTTATGATAACATAGTCCTTAGTAATTGGCTAGTAAAAACCAATAAAAGCTAGAAGTATTTTAGAAGAGGGAGTGTTCAAAGTTGGCTTTCTAGGTCAGGAAAGAACCAATCCTCTTCTAAGGTTTAGAGGCTCTTTCTGATAGGAGTCACAGGAAAACAAAAGGTTGGAAAGAAAGAGAATGGAAAAAAAAGAATGTAAAGGAGAAGGTTAAATATCCCCTTGGCACCTTCTTTTTCACTGTTCCCTATGCTGCCTCTGATTACATTATTACATTACCTAAGTATATATAAGATTAAAGTACTCTGACTGTGGCATAGGTAGATTTTTTTTTTTTTTTTTTATCTAATTTTAGTCACTCAAAAAGAAAGGATTTAGGGAATAGACTTTAGATAGACAGGAGGTGAATGAATTCAAACTCAAAAAATTATTTTCCCTTCACTGCATTAATAGTCATCAGGACTCCAAAGGGGCCTCCCTCAGGGGTGGGAATGAAACATTTTCCTGGTCCTTACCCCACCCCAACCCTGTCTCACAACTTTGTGTAGCTCGTGAAACTCTTCCATACACATCACTGGATGATGATGTGGATTTTTCTATGATAATTCTACCTCCTGAGGTGGCCTATTCCTGCCACCAGTGATGCGTTTGGATCTTATCAGTGCTGTGACACCAAGATATCAGAGATTCAATGAGGAAGGTCAAATTCCAGATCAAGAGGTCTCTTGTTTATCCAGCCTGCTTGAGATGACATAAGAGATGGACTTTGTAAAAGTCCCTATTGCTTCCTTTCTCCTTCACCTCCTTGGTTTCTTTGTGTAGATTTGCACATTATAGATTAGGAATGATGTCCCCACCGTGGCCTCCATGATTGCCTTTGGATGTATACGCACATGTACCCACACAGGCTTGATAACCTATCATCTGGTCCTTCTCTCTTCCTAAATGACTTATTTCCCCAGGTTTCAAATCCATTTGGAAACCCCTCAAAAGGGTGTTTTTAATGTTCAATATGTGAAAGCACATTGTGAGGAAAGTTTAAGGCATGGTTTATATACTATTGGTTTTGCTTTTCCCATCGTCTGACCACTTTCCTCTTTTTCTCTATATGCCACAGAAGGAACAATTCAATGTTGATTAAAATCTGAAAAATGATTTGACTAAATTTAATAGGGAAGCTATTATGGTCATTTTCACAAAGTGGGTCAAACTAAATTCATATTTTGCTAACAAATATATTTATTTGTAGGAGGTGTTTCCTTAAAAAAAAATGGAAAATCATAACATATGCCCAACCGTCAAGGGTGGAAAACGAGACACACCTGTCACATAGCACATTTACAGGAAAATGGTGAAATAGAAACAAGAGTCTTTATGTTTCCTGAAAAATCTTCATTCTGTGAATGACATATGCTAGCTGGAATGGGTCATTCTTGAGTCACAGTAGAGATACTGCACGTTTTCATATAAAGACAGTAATATAATTATTATTTTCAGGTCATAATTAATGCTTAACCCAGTGCAAATCTTCATTGGTATTTACTCAGATTCATTCTGAATAATGTTTGGAAGTAGAAATTCCAAGGTTATTTCATTTGTTACAAAGCCAAATGGGCACCAGACCTGGAACCTGCCATTCTGTTCTCATGAAAAGCATCCTTGAAACTCAATCTGAGTCTCCATATTTTCAATGCAAATGAATAACAATGTTCATAGTCTAACATTCATGTTCTAAACAGGAACCTAAACTGTTATAATTCTTATTCACACATTAATCTTTCAGAAAACAAATGTTGCAGCATTTTTAATTTGCAGCAATCAAATTGTTGAGTGAAGCTTTTTTTCCCTCTTACAGATGACATTCTCAGTACTTTTTGATGCATTGATCAATATCAGTCAACGTGCCTCACCGATAAGCTGATGGGTACACTTCACAGATATTCCAGATTCATACAGTGCAATGTTTCACAACACATAACACCATGAAATCACTGTATGAATCCAAGAATTCCTACCTCTCTTGTGGTTTGCAACTTGAACAGAAGAAACTGTTGACAAAGCTACTTTGGGAGCAACTGGATAGGTTTAAAAGAATGAACAGCACATTAGAAGCAATAGTGAAACGTTCAAACTGTAATAATTTATCATCCACCCACTTGAAAAGTAGCCCTAAATGAAGAGATTGTTTGTATCTGTTATTTCTGGGAGTTTGTTGCTATCACAAAGGAAGGCTTCTATTTGGTGGAAATGGTTTAACATTGTCAGAAATAAGTTTAGAAGCTTTATTTTTAGAGGCAAATAGAATTACCTTTTAAATCAAGTAACCAGTGATATAAAGATTATTCTAGTAACAATATAGATATTGGGATCCCCTATTGTCCCTCTCTTAAAATAACACGTGTGTTGTTGAGTTAATCAGCAATATCATTGCCTCAGTTCACCACGTCATTTTCTCTGTGTAACCGTAAGCTCATTTACGTATAAATCAGTTACACTGTTTTTATTGAAATGAGCAGACATACAGAACAGAATCAAAATGGTCCACCATTCTGTGGCATCTGAACCTCATCTAAATCACCTTTAGTCTGTCTACCTTTCAAAAGTGTAGTGTTCTCCTCAACATTTATTACCTTTGTGACGATATTGGCTTGTTAATGGCAGGGATTTCTCTCTAAGTTGGCCTGCCATTTCTTTTCCAATTATTCCTGAAGAGTTGCTTGTAAAAATAGCAAAAACATCTGATGCTCTCTGCAGATGTGGACAAGATCAACTGTGGGTGCACAGAACTGGCCTCTGCTGGAAAGTGCACCTTTAGCTAGAATTTCAAGTCCAAGCACTGGATTCAACTGTGCCTCTTCTCAAATCAATTCATTTGAACTCATTATCTACATTCTAAAAAAGTGAAGCTGGCATTAACTAAAGACATTTCTGAAAGCTTTTAGTCCTGTGACACTCACAGAAAACATAGCAAAATAATTAAATGGGTCTGTTTCAGGTTGTGAACAATGCATAATTTTGTTCACCTCAACACTTACTGTGGAGAAGTGTTAAGTATTAGATCCTGTCATGTATAATTTGTTGAACTATGGAATTCAGTGGGAAATACTGAGTGACCTTTCACTGAAGAGGCTCTCATTGAACTTGCCAAGGAATAAAGTCACTAAACCTCCCCCTGAATCCTCATAGAAATCTACTAATGGGGTGAGCTTGAGCTGTTATTTCTTCCACATATATGTGCAGAAACTTGAAAATATTCATTTGGAGCAGATGATTAAGATAATTCTATTTACTAGTAATATATGTATCTAGGACAGTCTCAATTTCATCACTCTGATCAAGGACTGAAAATGCAGCCCTTCCAATTTGACTCCTCAACAAATTGCTAATATATTTTGTTTTGCTTAGCAGCTATTTCCTGGTTCCTCCTTTTGCTCATTTCCTCCTCCATCTATATTCATTAGAGTTTAAAAGAAATATCCTGTATATAATGAAGGAAGGTGGAAGCCAAAGATGTGCCTTTTTTCTTCTTTTTTGAGAAGGAAGAAGGCAAAAGAATACAATTTTCTATGAAAATCAACTCATACTTATACATGTCTACCTATAGGCTAGATGTCAGTGTGAATTCAACAGTCCACTGCATCTGATGAATTTGGTTGCCCAGTTTTTAAAAGTTCTATTTCTTCCTGTCTGTCTCTCTCTTTTATGTACTTTCTTTTTATTGTTGATGTTAGAAGTCAGAAAATAATGACTACTATAAGGATAGACAGAACACAAGTTACTTTTAATGCTGGTAGAAATTATTGTTAATTCATAAAGGATTACAAGCGGGAAAGCCCCAACAGAGAAAATATACTGTGATGTGGGAGGGAAGGAGAGGGGGGAGAGAAAGAGAAAGGACAAGAGAGAGAGAGAGAGAGAGAGAGAGAGAGAGAGAGAGAGAGAGAGAGAGAGAGAGACAGAGAGAGACAGAGAGAGACAGAGAGAGAGAGACAGAGAGAGAGAGAGAGACAGAGAGAGAGACAGAGAGAGACAGAGAGAGAGACAGAGAGAGACAGAGAGACAGAGAGAGACAGAGAGAGAGAGAGAGAGAGGAGTTCCAAATTTTTGTAAGTCAATATAGAGCAAAAGTAAAAAAGAAAAAGAAAGTCTCCTTAGGGGTTGCAATACTGCCTTTACATTTATTTTCCTCAACCCTCAATACAACTGACATATTAGTTTATTTAAGAAAAGCAAAAGGAAGACAGTGGAAGGACGCCTGTGCCACTCACAAGTTTTTAAGACTTATTATTGGTATTCACACACTGTGATGGCGACAGAACTCTAGGCTTTTCTTGGGACTGATATACAATGTAAATTTAATAAAGTGCTTATAACTTCTATGCCACTTAATTTTTCCCTACATCTTTCACTATGTTTCTGGGACACTCTCCATATAAGAAAAAATATTTGAATCATGATTCTTTCGAAGACATGGCATTTATGATAAGGCTCTTATTCAGTGCCAGAATGACAGTATATGGGATTTTTCCCCCTAAACATGTGGGATTTTCTATCAGTAGGAATTTTACATGCTCCTACCTTGTTTTGGGTTAGAAACCTCAAGGGAAGAAATATTCGGCCATATCGTATTAAACTTGGGAGGATCTGCATGCATCAGGAAAAATCAGGGCATGTTATTTTCAGCTATCATGTCATTTGGTCTAAACAGAAAATCATATGGACAAAGACACAAACCACACATCTTAACTTGGCTGTGATGCACTTAACAAAACATGACTCCGGCACCAAACGAGAGCAAGCAATTGATGATTCCCAAAACATTGAATGGACATTAAATATAGAGCACCTTCCCTAACCAACCTATATACACTGTCTTTTGCAATAGACTGTTCTTACACATAACCAACTAGGGACTTCAGCACTTCAAACCTTATACAAAGCTAGTGCCTGAAACTGGAAGATAATGAGAAAGAAATAATTTCTCACTTGAGGATCTCAGTCTCTGCAATTTATATTTACAGATGTGAACTGGCTGCATTAGTCTTTTGTGAGCAATTCTTCGGGGGTATGTTTTAAGTGTGAGCCATTATCTCTGCAAAGAAGTGGATTTATTTCCTATTTTTGTTTATGTGATTTCTTAGAGAAAGAAAGAGAGGGATTATTGTGGTTCTGGCTTAAGGAGAATAGTCCAAGGTGCTTCTCATCCCATCTCAGGCTTGCACGAATGGATGCAATATGTTTTCATGATGTTTTTACCTAAAAATTATGTTTCTAGAGACATTGGTTCTAATCTAAAAATAAATATGAGCATTGTTAATTCAAGAATTGATGTACTTTCTTTCTTAGATTCACCAGTATGAAAAAAAAATGACTCTGGAAACACAGAACAGCCAGGTTTAGGATTGGATGCTTTAAAAATATTTTTGCTAAAGTGCGTAGGCCATGACAAGAAAAGCAGTAATCTCATGACTCCAATCTACCAGCCACTGAGATCAACTCAAAACCACATCTTTTGCGTGGTCCTTTGGGACCACCCAGGTTCACAAGGAGAGCCCTTAACTCTAAACTCTATCTAGCATGTCACTGTGCTCCTGACTTCTCATTGCTACGGATAAACATGAGTCTTAGTATTGCTAGTTTAAATGTCATACATCCATTTCTTGTCTCCGTAATTGGATTGGATCTCTTTGAGGAAGGGCAAAGCCTTGCAGAAGGCCTCAGTAAATATCTAATAGTTGAATAATTGATATCAAGTGTTTAGGCTACTAAATAGGTATTATCAGATTGTTTGTTTCCTCCATAATTAGATTAGAGCAAATAACATTCTTGTGAGACATGGAACTTTCACTATAACTTTGGTTTTCAAATATTTGACAACGGAAATCTTTATGTTAATATTATTATATCTATCAAAATTTATAAATGAAAACAGCATGCAACAACTTTCCACATTTGTATTCAGGTGTTACTAAATAGATACTTGGTAGCAAGTAGCAAAATATGCAAGTTGTAGACTGAATGTTTTCACTTGAGCATTTGGGTGATGGGTAGCTATTGAATGAACAGAACAAGCCTACTTTAATGGTGATAATCACTTTTGAAAAACAATAAATTTGCATTTTCAGGGAATTAATATAATTTCTAGAAATTATATTAGAAAAAATTTCTAGAAATTATATTAGAAAAAATTAGAAAAAATTTCAAACCATTGTTATGGTTTTATATAGAAAATTCTTTATATTATGAACGTCAAATTAAGAGAAATTTCGTTTGTTGAAATGTTTCTCTCCGTCCTTCTCCTGTAGGAGAGGCAAATCCAGGTCATAAGCAGGGGTGATGTTTACAAATTTAATGTTAAGTTTCAGTCACTGGTTTGTCTTGATGAAATGAAAATAATATAATAATATGATAGTTTGGTCAATAAGCTTTGCCAAGAAATTTAAGGTAAAAATTTTACTCTATCATTTAGAAGTGAATTTTGAAAATTCACTTCATAAATTAAACTTTACTCCATATTCCAATATGTTAAATGTTTGCCCATGCCTATATTTTAGTTACTTACTCTTTTCTTCGTGTTTTGTGATTCCCCCCCACCCTCCAGGATGCTGAGTTTCCATTTTAAGGACCTTCCCACCTGTATAAAAATTACTGTAGGTCATTCTCTTTTGAATTGTAAACTACTTGATCTGTATGGAATTGTCAAGATTGACACCTCAGTTACAATCTGATCCCCACATAGAATATAATTTTCTTCTGCATTGCGCCCTTAAGATAGTTTCTTGGGGATGGTGGGGGGAGGGTAGTCCTTGTATTTGCCTGGGAATATAATTAGACATGTTTTTCCAAATAATTTTTATTATGTGGGAAGCTCAACCTTCTTGAACAGTTAAAACTCAGAACCACCAGCAGTCATTCTGTGAAAATCCTAATCTAATCTATACATATCTCCAGTGAAACAAAATTTTAGGTGTTACGTCTTCCTTGGGAATACAAATGTCCTGGGGGGAAAAAAGATATTGAAATCTGAAGCCCCTAAATTCCTATAGCATGTTACTGTCTGTGCATACATGTTTTAATATTTGGACATCACGAGATTTTAAATTTAATACCTCATCTTAATTTTTAAAAATTCATTTTGTTTTATAATTGTAAGGAAAATAGAATTAGCCAGTTATTCTCTGGTTACTATTGTTATTCTACGATCCTGGCACATATATAAATATTCAGTCAATATTACTAAGACACGTTTAATTCCCAAAAGTAAATTAGGCACATTGGAGGCCATATTAACAATATAATTAAGACAAATTCTATGTATCCAATTCTAATAAAAGTCTTTGCATAACGTGAAGCCTCTGAGAATTTTTTTTGCCAGTGGGCCCCTTGTCTGAGTAGTTAGAAATTGCAAATAAAAAAATTATAATAGATCAACAGTATTTGTATTGTCTCTTCAGGTGAACTGTTGCAGAATTTATTAATTTCATTCTTTCATGAATTAACCAGGGGATATCTTTGGGTCCATACAAAGGTCACAGTGTGGTAGTTTGTTGCAAAGCAAAGGGCACTAGGAGTCAGAAGATCAGGGGTCTGGTACCAGTTCTGCTACTGAGCGGCAGTCTGGCTGTTAATTTCTCTGGACTTCAGTTTTCTTATCTGTCAGATAAAGGTGCTGGACTAAAAGACCTGTAAGGTTCCTCTCAGCTCTATTAAGTTCCATCACTCCAGTGTCTCTCATGGCCCTGCAGGGTCACACTAAGATTCAAGGAAGGAGGAAGGCTGTTGGGATGAGGCACGAGCTCCTTGGAGAATCTAGGGGTTGGAGAGTTCCCTGTGTGAGGGAAGAATTATGGCTGTATGCTGTGACTGCAGACCTTTTCACTGTCATGGTGAAACCCATACTGGAGCTGAGAAATTATTTCTGGGCTGAAGGGAGAGATCACCATATGTGTCCAGTGGAATTGTAGATGGCCAATCATTCAAGAATAGTCTTTTATAAAAATCCCTTCTTAAGGATCCTGGCCCCATACAGCTGGGAAAATGGACTGGACTCCAAAGACTGGCTCTGGGAGTATGGAGACCACCATCGCATACTCCACAACTGCCCCCTTTATAAAGAAACAAAATAGCTGAAAGGCTCACCAGATGCTATTACTCTACTGTCCTTGGTTTTTCAATTTACATCTATGGGAAACTATTAAGATACAGTGCATGTAAATAGAGTTCCATCTGGATTCGAATCCCGGCTCTATCACTTGGACGAGTTCCTTAACTTCTTTTTGTCTAAACTCTCTCATTTATAAAAAGGGGATGCTGGTTGTTGTTGGGCCTGAATGAGTTAATATTTGCTTGTCATTGTACTGAAAATTCAATAAATGTTAGCTCTTATTATTCTAATTGTGGTTGCTACTGCGATAAAAATCAGATTACCCTAGTATAAACAGTTCCTGCTGAATTAAAGTTGAAAAAATAATATGCTCCCTGTATTTTTTCCAATTTTAATTGTTCCCAAAAGTGAGTGATTCTGATATATAAAAAAATCTCACTTAAGATCTAACTTACTTTAGGGAATTATTGCATCCTAGGTCCTACATTAATTAATACTACTGCTCAGAAAGCAACAGAAATTATTTTGGAACACCGTGAAAAAGATTTTATTTTTAACATTTACACATAAAATGTTAATTTCCAAGTTTCTTTCTGTTTAGAAGCACATCAGTTTAGACTAAGAATCAAATATCTTACCTAATTTTTTTTTTTAATTAATGACAGAACTTAGAAAACTGTTGTGTGACAACTTGGTTATGGCACTTGGATTTCAATCAGAAAAACAGAAACTAGTCATGAAAATGAAGCTTTGGAAGAAAGCTTTTCTCTTCTGTTCCCCAAAGGAAACTGTGCTATACGTTGGAAAGAACAATGTTAAAATTGCTAAATCTAACCATCTACTGTTGACTTCATAGTGTATCAAGCTAAAAAGCGAGCTTGAAGAAGGTTAAAAACTTTTTTTTTTTTTTTTTTACATTAAGAAAGCTTTAGAGGTAGGGTTGTTTTAGAATATTAAGTAGTCTTCTATCATATATGGCATTCACTTAGCAAGAACTGTAGACAGCTTTCAACTCAGTTCATGTACACCTTTTAAAAACAGAGTAAAATGTGACCATGCTTTCCCATCTGTGTTTTCTACAACAGTCTACCATGTAGTATTTCATATTTTAGTAATTTAATCAAATGAGAAGGCACATTCTAATGTCATGGTAAAGGGTAAAAAGTCCTCATTTAGAAATTGGGCACTGAGCCGGACTCCTACCTTGGCCACTATCCAGACGAAAGACAATTCATTTAAGTCTTAATTAGTTGCCTTATCTGTAAAATGATGATGTTGGATCTGTGCTCTTTAAGTTTACTAAAAACACGAATTTTTACATAACTTTTGGTTTTTAAAATATGGTGGGAAACGGGGTGCCACCACGAATAGGAAAAGCCACGGAGGGAATATTAGTGAACTGTCATTAAACATCCTTCTTCCAGGAATGATGAGAAAATTATCAGGTGGAGACAAAGTCACAGGGTCCCTTTGGGTTTATATAATGACTGCTGTTGTTCCTCAGGGAATCTAGAAACATTATTGATGCCTAGAAAGGAATCTATAGAAAACCCTAAAGCTCTCCAGATGAAATCCCCAGGGCCTTGAAGATAATCTTACCATCTTCACAGCAAGCTGCCTACTCTCAGAAATACAGCCTCATTAAACTGGTGGGGAAGATACAGTTTAATGTGACAGTGGTAGGTCTGTCCTTGAGATGACGCACAGAATTTTATTTTGCTGTAAGCGACTATCCTGATAAGAAAAAAAATTGGATTTTTACTGTCACAGAATATATACAAACATGTTTTACAACTTGCATAGCTAATTTCATGAATTGTTTCATATTCTATAACACCAGGGGTGCCAAAAAATGTATACAAGGGGACACTTTGGTCACCGTTGCTCAAGCAGTAGTTCTCTGTAATCAGAAGTGTTTGGACGCTGATGGTAACCACTTTGAGCACCTCTTGTAATTGCAGAAGTCAAATGAGACTTGTATTCATCTTTTGTTATCGGTATATATTGAGTATTACAATTTTAATAGTTTTTTCCTTTCTTAAAATGTGTATATATATTTTTGGCACCCTCTGTATACTTGACATCTATAGATTTCCCCTCTTCCTCAGCATATTACGGATGTTTGGTGCTAGAGGAAGGGCATATTTTAATGTGGGGAGGGTCACAGTCCCCTCCCCCTTGTCCTCAGATGTGATGCCTATAGTTTGACAATACAGTGAGGTACCAGAAAATTATTTTCTGTTTTTCTCCAGGATGCTAAAATTCCTTGCACAGAAAAGGATCAATTTAGGGATCAACAGCTTCATCCCAGGATCTTTCAGAGATCTTGGCAAATCTTTAAGTTAGGAATTTCCAGATGTCCCCACATAGAGATAATAGCAAAGGCACAGATATCAGCTCACACTTAAATTCACCTGGTAAGAGATTAATACATAAAAAAAAAGAATTTGCTCAAGGTGGGAAACTGTTGTCATTCAAGATTGCTAAACCTCTTGGAATTCTTTTTATTTATTTTTGTCAGGTAGGGGAATACTTCCTCCTCCTTCATTGACATATTTGATTTATTCTTTAAAATGAACGAAGCAGCTATGCCCTAATGTTCATTCAATTTTAGGATAACCACAAAGGTTTCATGGATGGGAAATGTTAGTTACACAAATATGAAATGGATCAGTGATGAGGATACCGGGTACATGACAGAACAAAGTCCCAAAGGCATTTCACCTGGGACCTTAGCTTTCCTCCTAGAACATCAGCAAACAGTTCAAAATTAATGTAGCTCACCACACACTTTGTTGTATAGCTACACAAGCCTGATCATTTTTTCCCTCATTATATAAAACCTAATTAGTTAAAGGGCAATTCAAATGAAACTTTTATTTGGGGGATTTAGAAGCATTAAAGCAAAGGGGAAGAAAACAAACACTGCAGCTCTCTGAGTGGCATGCACAATTACCCATAACCCTTGGGTGGGGAAATGATTAACCTTGTTATTTCCTCACAATCCAGGTTTCTATAGTAAATCGGTAGTGAACAAAAATATTTGGATGCTGCATGGAAAACAACTTTTACAAGGTCTCCAACTGGCATCAAATGTTTTCAAGTATGAAAACATCTCTGGGCTTTCTCAAAGGGCTGATGGATCCCTGCAGGTAGCAGTTCCGTTGTTTAATGGTCCTGCCAATTAAATCAAATTAGAGATGAATTTTCAGCTCTGTGATGAAGGCAATACTTATTATAAAAGAAAACAGGAACATGGATTATTTCCCTTAAGTGAACTATTGTTTCAAATTGAATAAGTTGGAGAGGAGGGGACAGCCAAATGCCTCCATCAATATTCTATGCGCTTCATACCATTATGTCAAACATTTGAAAGTGTTTTAAGGAATTAATGTATACTCAGGTTCACAAATTGTTTACATCTCTCTTCTTTTGTTGCTGTCTTAAGAAATATTTTGATTTATTAAAAATTCCATGTTTTTGAAATGGTGTTTCCTGATATGCTCTTTCATTTCAGTGGATGATGTACCTTTAAACTGACTCATCTGTCCTCTACTTTCTTAAGTGACAATCACCCACACGAAGGTATCTGCACATTAGGTCAATTCCTGTTGTTCTAACTATGATCTTTGTAATATACTGTTTAACATACTTAGTGAAATCGCTTGCGTTTCAGGATTAAGGCTCACATAGTATATGTCAGAAGGTAATGATTAGTTTATCACTTTAACAAAAACACCCACACCAAACCAACTATTAATTTGGACCATCAGCACCAACCAACAAAATGTTCACTTGGATAAAATTGTGACTGTTTACTTATAAGTGCATGATACATTTTGTATAAAGAAAGAAACCTAAGTGAATTACTACCACATCAGGTAAAGTTAAAACAGAGTTCACAAGGCTCAAATGGCGACAGATCTATTTTGGGATTCATTGATTGCTGACAATATCACCAGTATTTTTTCAGCCATGGCCAAA
Source organism: Rhinolophus hipposideros (assembly GCF_964194185.1). NCBI lineage: Eukaryota > Metazoa > Chordata > Mammalia > Chiroptera > Rhinolophidae > Rhinolophus > Rhinolophus hipposideros. Next base: position 15,420,159 of record NC_138065.1, read on the forward strand.
GCACATCAAAATGACTGAGTTTTAAATCAAGTACCTTTGGGATGATTGGAAAACCTATTTCCTAATAGATGGACAACATCAGGTATAAATGACCTTAATGGGAAGTTTGTTTCGAAAACATTTTTAGCAGATGATCGGAAAGGATGACCCCTCTGTGTATGCATTTGAAACTTAAGATAGGCGTTCACAGTTGGAGATCTATCCTGAAATCTAATATTAGGGCTCCAAAAGCTTTAGTCATTGTGTACCTAGCATATGTATGTGAACTTATAGTTACATACATCAATAATTTACGTCGATAATATACATCATTCATTTTCCTTGAGATACGCTTTGATGACGGGAGTCTTATGAAGGCTACATCTGTTGTAATGGCATCTTTCAACAGACTTGGTGGAGTTGTGTTCATTGATTCCTTCTTTGGAATAAGAGGAAAAGCTCTGGCCAGGCAGCTCCCTCTTCTCTGGCTGGTACCTTGGAAAACCCTTTCCTGTACCCTCTAAAACAGGCAGTGAGTCACCTATGCATAAATTCTTGCCCTTCAGAGAAGAAAGTAACCCACCAGTGCACATAACCACCTTATGAGCCCACAAAGAAAGAACAATGCCATTAAAGTAGCCAGGGAGATACAATCGGGTTTGATGGTTTTATCATAAATCTCTTAACCTTAAAGCCGGGCAACAGGCGAGCTAGTCATGTGTGCTGTTGGGTGACCCCTGCAGGTTCTTACATCCTGTTTGCTAAAGAAATCTGAGGAAACACCTGCTGCTCTCCAAGCACCACAGCCAGAGGCGTAATGAAGCCAGGGTACAAGCCATCACTTTGTTAGAGGGTTTGGGTTAGGTATCAAGGACCTCAATTTTCCTAGGTTCCTGATAATAAAGGTTAATCCATTTTCCAAAGGCACAACAAAGCATCCTTTCAGGTCACCAATGATTTCAAAATAAAAGAAAGCAAAACAAAACGGAATTTCCCGATTCGGTGTGTAAAAGGTCAACATCTGCTGATGCTCAGAGACGGGGCATGTGGTGGAGGCAGCCAGATGAGATGCTGAGTGAGCAGAACAGTCAGAGGTTCCATGCAACACACGACTGACACTCGGAACAGAAACACACCCCAGTGCCACAGAACTACTTCCCAGCCATCCATTTCTGAAACCTATGACAGGCCATATCGCCACAGCAGCCTGAATAAGCTGTCTCAGCTTCCTTCCATGTGGTTCCCTTTTGCTCTAAAATGCACATGCAAATGCAATTGTCAAGGCCTGAAAGGAACACATTGTGGGGGCAAAGACCCAGGCAAAGACCATGGGAGACACTAAGCAGAAAAATTAGACGATTAGAGGTAAACATGTTCATTGGCAAGTTTGTAGCACTGATGTCTTCTCAACAAAATCACAAAGAGGATGCTGGAGCATTAGCTTGGTATCTAAGCGGATGTGAACATTACTTCTATTTTCAAAGCAACTCATTTTCATGGAATTTAACACAGCTAGTGCTTAACGAATCTGTGTCTGGGCCTATTCACAAGCTTAAGTAAACTGGGTTGATTTAAAAATTGGAAGACCTGACTGTGCATTTATAAGAAGTGGGAAGTTGTTTTATATGAATTCTGAGAGTATTGCTTTTCAGATGAATGTTGGGTATTGTGACGCTTCCACTGCTGCTGTTTACCTTGCAATCACCCCGCATGGCAGAGTTCATATGACAAAGCCTGTGAGGGGTGAGACCACAGTGAAAGTTCTTCTCTTCACTTACAGTGCATAACCTCGGCTTCCTGAGTACCTTCTTCCTGATCAGTTATTCAGCAGCTGTGCAAAGGTTTTAGCCATCAGAGAGAGAGGGTGCAATGTATCGAAATATGTGAGATTCTGCTCTGAAAAGTTCTAGGGCATTTCCTTAATGAGCAGTTCAGGATTATGTTGGACTGTCATTGTTTTCTATGTGAAGACGAAGCTACAGTCTGATTCTCACATAATAGCTGGGAGAATGCTTTTTGCAATGGTATTGGACAAGTGTTCCATAGAGGGTTGAAGAGGCATCTCTCTTTCAATTGCTTACAATTCTACTAAAAGATTTCTTGCAGAAATTTCTAGTAGTCTGAGTCCTAAATTCTGCACGTATTTTTTTTTGTATCCATTCTCTAGCAAACTTAAACCTAAGTAGTCAGATAAACATGGATCACTGTATTTTAGGAGGGAGAAATGGACAGACAGATTATTTTTCTTCCTTCATTCCTCCAGAAAGACTAATGATCACAAACCTGCTTCTTTCAGGCCTTCACAAAGACTAAAGTTTAATGCATTAATAAAATTCCCTCCTCTGGGTTTCGTGGCATTTTCCTTGGGTTCTAATGAATATGCCTGAAGCATTCACTGGCATCCATTCTCTGCTTTTCTAAATTATGGTAGAAATCTATATCCAGTCCTAGGGAGAGAGTGCAATTTGTTTGTTGGTTACTAAGCATTGGTAAATAGGACTGTTTGTATTTTTGCTAAATGAGTTAAGGTTACCTAAGTAATTGCACCTCTGTAAAGGTAGCCTTCATTGATCAAAAGTAGTCAGGAAGACTGTGGCACTGCCATGTACACAAAAGAGTTCTACATAGATAACTATTTTATCTGTGTTCTCATCATATCTGTGCAGAGAACAAACACAACAATTCAATTCACAAAGAATATGTTCTCTTACATCAGAAATGGACACTGGGAAAATAGATCCGAGGAACTGAACAACAAAGCAAAGCTAGTCTAGACTTGGTTTGATGATTTTTTTTTTTTTTTTTTTTTTTACTTACTACCAATACTGGAAATACTGGGGATACCTAGAGAAAAAGAAACAATAAAGAAAAGCTGTTAGACCTTTATTAGCACATGACATCTTTAACTCAATATAAAAAAAATCTCAGAAACTGAACACTTGATAACATTCAGATCATTAGGAAATATGCACAGAAAAAACCCCAAATATATTTCCATCCATCCAAATCATTTTGCTTTCATTCTAGAACTCCTGAACTCATCAGAGTTAGGAAACGAACGCTCAACTTCAACAGCTGGCTCAAGACAGCTCCATGAAATCAAACATTTTGTGTTTGCCTATGAGGTTAATGAACATTTGTATGTGGTTCAAAACAGATATTAAATTATGCTTGTGTTCTGGCACAGAGTACCAAGTAGACACAACGTAGACCTGAGCAAATATATCCTCATAATGCAATAGATCTCTTTAAATGTGTTATGAGATGCATGTGTTAGCTGATGAAAGTCTTTTGGCACTTTATTTGATTAATTTCCCATAACCATCATTTTTATTCCTCTTTTGCTTGTCAGATATGTGGATTAAACTCTGTAATAGAAACTTAATTGAGCAGAATAATTCAAGAATACATTAGGTTGTTCATATTGATCATGAACTTCATTGATTTTTCAGCTTCTACTTTAATTTACAAGTTGTGCTAAGATGGTGGAACCATTTCAGAATACAACTGGATTTGGCGTAACCATGGGAGTGAATTCAGTGTGTATCCAGATTAAAACTCCTAGCTAAGAATCAAGGCACGGGAGCCAGGCTGTCTGGATTTGAAGCTTTACTCTTACACTCACTGACTGTATGACTTTGGGGAGAGTTGCTTACATTCCCGGCTGTTTTCTGCCTTTTAGGATAGTTGCAAGGATACATAAATTGATATATGTAAAGCACTCAGAGCATGCTACCTGCTTGGCAGATAGCATGTTCTATATCCATCTTTGCTATGATTACTAATATTGATTTAGTTGGCTCATCAAGCAAGCAACACTGTGATAGATATTGCTAATTAAAAGCCAGAGAGTTTTATCTTCTCCACTAAATTCAGGTAGTGGTGTGGGTGGAGCAGGAGATGGAAATCAGACAGAACTGAGTGATAGTCCTGTTTTGCAACTGACTAGCCGGGTGATTTTGGGCAAGTTCCCAGCCTCTACGCCTGTTTCCTCATCTGCAAAGGGGCTAATAATATCTACTGCATAGGGCTGCTGTGAGGATTGAATGAGATAATCCATAAAAATGTCTGACACCTGGTACATAGTCAATAAATGATAGCTGTTAATGAGCTGTTCAGGCTTGTTCTCCACATGGCTGAAGTGTACTAACAGGTGGTAAATGTAGGAATCATTAAACTTCTATTTTAGTATTTATCTTTGAATGACTGCCCTCTGCTTATTTTTAACTAATCACTGTACCTTACTCAGAGATCTCTAGCTTTGTATTCTTTAAAACCAAGAGCTGTTTTCCCATTTCTTAGTTGTTGTTGGTGGTGGGGGTGGGATGGGGGCGTGGGAAGGAGAAATTAAAGTTTACCATGACTTTTTAAAAACCTTGGAAGGATGGAAATCTTGTTTTCAGTTACTAGATACATTAAAACTCTCTTGATTATACATGCACAGTGTTTATGGTGCTTCAGCTTAATTACCGATCACTGATCAACCCAAACTGGAAACCTGAGTTTCCATTTCCATGTTTTAATTCTATGCTGTGAACTGAATTTCAAACTGAATGCAATTTCTACAAAGGGTTGCTGAATTCCTGACCTGACAATCAGTAGACTATCTTTTTGCCACAGCGTGACAGTGGCTTGGTACTGATTTTTTTTCCCCTTTGCAAATCCCCTGTTGAGTGAGGTATGATGGCAGCATCATAATTTTAGTATCAATTTTAGAAGCTCCAAATTTCCCCATGATTGAAAACCCTGCTCCACCACGAGAAACTGCTTGCCTTTTGTAATCCATCAAAGAGAATGGAAGTTAGGCTGGCAGGAAAGAGACTTTTCATGTGTTTTCAAACTTACATGGAGTTAGAGGCCCATGCATAATGCAAGACGAAGTTCTCGGGGTGTTTGGCCAGCCACAATGGGGAGCCAACCCGCAAGATGGTTTGATGAAGTACATGCTGGAGTTGAACACTTTGGAAAGATGCAAGAATATTTCCATTCCTTTGGGGATGCCAGTACAGGGGACAAATGTTTACTGCAGCTAGACAAACCTCACCAAGCAAGGCCATTAGGAGATCCTATTTTCCTCATGAAGCTGTTTTCTATTACCTAACATTCGAATGCTTGAAATTCAGACTCTTCCTCATTTTGTGGCTGACAATTTTTCAAGGTGCTACCAGGTGAGTCATTTTCTATTCCATTGGTGTGAAATGGAAATTACTTAGAAAAGATTTTTTTTTTTTAAACTGCTCATTGGAATAAAGATTTTTGAAGTTGAAAAGAGCTGAAAGCCAAGGGATGCCCACTGGTATATTTTCAAATGTTATTTTTTCCCCTAATGTTTCTTATTTAATGTCCAAACACCTTGTTTCTCTACAGACATCTAAAGAATTTAATAAACCTATCACATCCATTAAAAAAGCTGTGAGTTAGTCCTGAAAAATCTTTCAAAAGTTTAAGAAAATAGGACAGGAAGGCTACAATACAATTCATTTCATAAAAGGTGAGTTTCTTTGGGATCTGTGGGGGAAGAATCAATGAATGTGATTCTATCTTACAAGTGACAGTGCCCATAAGCCATGGGAACAAGAGTCAGATCATGCTCAGAAAACACTGTCGAGACACATGTTGGCAGTTTTTATTAACATTCCCTGTGAAGTGACAACTATTATGGAAAGAATATTTTTACCTTAAGAATTTCATTCAGAAGTTATTTCTTCCCTTCCTTCTTCATCTCCCTGATGTAAATTGCCACTCTCCTTCCTGATCACACACCTCTTTGTACGGGCCTCTGTGAGCAACTTATCGACTTATTTTTATGATTGTGTGTTTGCCTGAGAACTCTGAGGAAATGAGTGACATCTCTCGTCCCTTCCTGTATCTCTACTATCTGCCTGGGACAATGCCTGATACAGAAGAGTTGCTTGATTTATATATGAGCCAAAAACTATCACTTGTTTCCAAGAAGCTTTCTATCTGTCGTAGTGAAAATACCCTTCTGGTCATCGTATGATCTTATCCCCTCCAAAATGTTCCACTGAGATATTTCTCCAAGGTTAGTGTTAGTGAATATTTTTGTTCTCTTTGAGCATTTACTCTATTCTGATAGCAAGAGTTACAAGATTTACAGAAGTCCTCACCACCCTCCCTTCCAGGAACCTCAGAGGCTCAAAGCTCAACTGGATAAAACTTGTTTAATGTTTGGCTTATTTTCTTTCTATTTTTCTTCTTTAACATCTTCCTTTTGAAAATTCTTATTTAAATATTCGGATTTGTATTTCCCTTTTTTCCTAAGCCACCCTGGGGCAAATACAAATTTTGTGGGGCTTAAAGCTATACAAATCTGGGAGCTCTCTTTGAGAAAAAGCTCTCTAACTTCAAAATATAAAATTAGATACATTTGAAATTGATTAATTTTTTTTTTTTTTAATTTAGAAGGAGTCTAGTGAAGGAGTATGAAATTTAGGTTTTATTAGCTTAACTCAGTCTCTGAAACAACTTCAAAAACATGTAGGAAAGATAAATAGATGACTGATAGATAGGCAAGCAGAAAAGGGGGGAAGATAGCAGATAAGGAAATTCAGAAAGTGATAAAAAATGGAGAGCTAAAAGGGAGTTAAAAAATCATCTTATTCAGCCCTTTCATTTTATAGAAGAGGAACTCGAAGGTACAAACAGAAGGAAGGACCTTGTCCAAGTCGACAGCTTTGTATTCATCATTGGAGCAGGTCCTTCCTAATTCCTGCCTCCTGAGACATTGCTAAACTTGAACTGAGGAAATAAAGCACAGGTACCGTGTTTCCCCGAAAATAAGACTGGGTCTTATATTCATTTTTGCTTCAAAAGACGCATTAGGGCTTATGGTCAGGGGATGTAATCCTGAAAAATCATGTTACGGCTTATTTTCCAGTTGGGTCTTATTTTCTGGGAAACATGATATACATGAGCTTTGAGTGAGGGTTCTGCAATACACGGTTTATGATTTTGGTACTATTGCTTCTGCAAGAATAGGAATGCAACTTCAGTCAGAGATATGCACACATGCTGAATGAGCCAAAGGGCTCACTGAGCCCAAAGAATGGGAAGGTACTCAGTTGGAGGCACTTGCAGTTACTCCCTCCTTAACCAGCCCTCCACACCTCCATATTTATTTTAATGTTTGTTTTAAAGGAATTTTGCTACAATTAAAGGGATGAGAACCTAGTAGAATTATACAATGTATTACTTTCTTCTTCTTCTTTTTTTTTCTCTCCCAGTTTTACTAACCTTCCAACCAAGTACATGGCTAAAGGGGATGTAGTGAGACTTAAGGGAGTCAACGTGCTGGAGAGCTCAAAAATAAACACACTGCTCTTCCGAAACAGGCTAACGCAGGGCTAAAAGCCGTAACTTCTTTGGAGAATCAATGGGAAGTTCAGCAGCTTTTTATCATGAGAGAAGCAGAAGGGACAGGGATTCGGCACGCTTCAAATTGACAGGAAATATTACCACTGTTGTGATAGATAGTTTGATTAAAGCCTGTCAAGTGAGTGACTGGATCTTCTAGCTAGGCTGTGGCTATTGGGAACGCTAGCTCCAAAAAGCCCCACTGAAGCAGAGGTGGGTGAAAAGGAAGGAGACACACTACAGCCTCACTTGTATTCTGCTGCAATTTCTGCCAACGTCCTCTCAGCCCCGGTCCCTGCTCCAAACTGCTATTGATAGGAGGTACAGTGAGTTGTCTCTGGGGAACTTGGAAGTGAAGGAAATAAGACTGTCCTAACAGAATTATACTGTGAAATCATCGTATAAGTGATGCAATCAGAGATAGGTAACGTCATCTTGCGACAGCAGAAGGGCTTCGGGGCCTGAAGTAGCTGATAGAATTGACAGAGGTGATATTAACTTATTGACATGTGTAAAGAATGGAAGAACGGTTAATCAGAAAGAGGGCCATCCTGATGCCTGTGGTGGCAGTGCTGGTCTAGCATTGTCTCAGAAAGAGGGAGGGGTAACCTGTGCACTTTCACACCTTCACTGTGCTGCTGGAATTAGGGAGGCTGACCCTGTGGTAGCTCGGATGTGTCAGGAGGTTTCAGCCTGATGTTATTAGCATTCGAGTCATTTAAACTTCCTTATCCCATGCATGCCAAGCAACCTTCCATTATTATCTGGTTCTGCAAGGAGACTTAATTACAGAGGAGAGAATTCCCTGGTCATAAGGACTTGAATATTCTGAACACCGTAATAGTTATTTCATATCGTGGATGAATCAACTGGCATTTGGACACAACTGGTCTCCCCGTATAGTTGCTGTCTCCAAAAGGAGAATGTTCTGATCAGACTGGGAGGGATCCATGGGCTAGAGCTCAGCGAAATTATGAAAATATAGAGCAGTTAACTTTATTGTGTGCTTACTATGTACCTGCCACTGTTCTAAATACCTCATATGTATTAATTAGTTTACTTTTTATGACAACCCTCTGAGGTCAATACTTGGGTTTATTTTGTAGATGGGGGAAACTCAAACACAAAGAGCTTGCCCAAGATCATCTCAATCCGTTGGGAAAGACACTGAGATTTGAATTAAGTGGTGCTACCTGATATTCTGCTGTGGGGACTGTAATATAACCTATGTACACTGGAGTACCCTTAAAATCCTAAAATTTTTGAATTCCAAATCATATCTGGTCCTATGAGCTTCATATAAGAGACGGTATATGGGTAGTTTACACGTGTAACTGGGTATTCTGCTTTTACATATTGGGACTTCCAGTTTGGTTTATCTACATAAGGCTTTGAGAGGAAGGTCCACTCTTATTGGGGCTGACAGGATCAGGGTTCTGAGCCTGAAAGGTTGGTGGCCAGAACCCGACAGTAGTTAAGTTGCTGAGGCCATGAATGCCACATGGGGAAGCTTATGAAAGCAAACCAGTCAATGTGTCATCTTTAATGGCTGGATGGGCCATGAAACAAAAGTGAGTCTTTTTCCTATTATATTTCCTCCAAGATCTCAGCTGGTCTTTTCCTGTAGGAAATTGAAGGTCCTTGTGTTAGAGCCGCTGAGCTATGGAAGGCCACATATTCCACGAGACACCAGAAGGTCAATGGGAGGTCAATGTACCCAAATGAACATTACAGGGTTATTTAAGTTTACTTATTCTTCCACCAAATCATTAATTCCATAAATATTTATAAAAGCCAAAAATAAAACATGGTCCCATTCTTACATTTCTAACCGTTTAGCTCCTGAAGTCAGGTTTAAATCTTGCTCTGTCATGCATTCACTGTGGGACCTTCAGGTACCTTGTTAACCTTTATGTGCCTGTGTCTCCTTATTTGTAAAATAGGGATGAAAGTAGTATGCAACCCATGGGGATATTGTAAGGATTCAATGCAAGAAAGCACATAAAGCTCTTCACAAAGTATAATAGCCTATGGTGTGCTTAACCAATAGTAGCCACCATTATTATCATTATTATTAGAATTTTGGTTAGAGTCATTTGATTGTGAGGGTACATACATTACCAAGAATCTAGAGAGAAAGAGCAGTTGATTTTGCATGGGAGAATCGAGGTAGGTTTCACTGAGGAATAGACACTGAGGAGAATGAGCAGAATTGAAAATGAGCAGAATTTCAATAGAGAGAGAAGAGAAAGGTGATTTGGGGAAAGGAATGAATTCAGTATCTAGCACACTGACTTGGAGATTTTCATAGACAGGTAGAAAAATCAATCTGGATTCATTAGAAGAATTCAGGCTACAACTGGTTGATTGCTATTAAACCACTAATACTAAGAACTGAAAACACAGGAATAGATTGGAATGCCAACGAAGAAACTGTAAACTGAGAAGAGGCAGGGGTGGGGAGCCAGAAAATTTAAAGCAAGGATGAAAGGGGAGTCTTTGAAGGCAAAGAAATAACAAGCAGAGGTCTAGGAAGAGAAGTGGGGAAAGCAGGTTTAGAGAAGGCTAACTTGTTCAAACAGGTGTCAAGATGGAGCTCATATCCTAGTGGAGGACAGAAGAAGTCAGTGAATTTTAATCTGGGACGTAAAATGGTGCAATGAACAGTCCTTTGAGTTAAGACACACCTGGGTTCAAATCCTCCTTCTTACCCACACTAGCTATGTAAACCTTAAGGGTTTCTTTCCCTAAGTAGTTATCAGATTCCACATTTGTAAAATGAACATAGTAACTTCTACCTTATAAGATTGTTGTGAGTTAAGAATGAACTAATGCATGTAGAACACTTAGGAAATTGTCTGGATAATGACACACATGGGTTCTCCTGGGAAAATCCAAATTGATCAATGCAAATTTAATATCAGAGAAAATCATAGAACAATCATCAAATTACTTTCCATCACTTAGCTTGGAGGAGCCATAGATATTGTGTAACAATTCAAGTTGGATTTCTGAACAAACAAATAATGTCAGTGTCAGACCAATTTAATTTTCTTTCTTTGAAGAATATTAGACCATGTAGGTAAAAGAAAAGGAAAAGATTGAATGCAGTTGAATGAGCTGGGCTTTCTGTCTATCTCCATGACATTTTTATCACTAGGCTGGAGAAACTGTTTAGAGCAGCATGTCCTTCAAAGAGTGTTTTATAGAAAGTTATTAAGTGTCCCATGAACAATTAAGTTTGGGAAACACTGGGTAAAATAGGTTACTTTACTATAGGATTCTCAAAAAATTTTAAATAAGGCAATGTGAATATCTAAGGGTCAGTATCGTATATAGCATTTTCTAAAGTTACTTGGTCATGGAATTCTTTTAAGGGTCATAGAACACAGTTTGGGAAGCAGTGGTATAGGTTCTATTGTATTATCTTTCCTGGAGTTATAGTTCTTAAGGGTTGATTATTAAGTTTTCAGTAACTATATGTAGAAAACTCTTTTGCGTTATTTCACAGGGATCACAATTTCAAGAGGTGCTACGTAATACTGTTATTTATAAGCTGAACAATGAGAATCAAAAGAATCATGATTAAGCATGAAGTTGGACAGAGTTCCTGTACATGGAAAGCAGAAATACAATTCAAAGGACATTCAAAATAGAATTCTGTCAAAAATAGGATGAAGATCAATGGGGAGAAGAAGAAAGACATCTTACAGATAAAATATAATTTCTAGATACTTTTGTAGGGAAATAAGGAAAAGATTTTGATGCACATATATATGGCTTTAAAAGACCAAGAAAACACACTGGGTCTTGAATAAATAGGATGATGAATAAAAATATCATCACAAGAGTTATTACTTCTGCCTCTGCCAAGATGACTGCAGTGAAAAGCATAGGGAAACGTAATGCGTTTCAGATTGGGGTGGCTGTATTTTAGACTGTTGGGGCTCTGTGCTCTCCTGGCTCTACATGCTCCATATAAAAGCTGCCTTGGAGTTGCACCAAAAATCAGGGCTTCTGAAGCCACATGATTCCCAGCAAGGTTCCCACCTTAGAGTACCTCTGAGCGATGGGCTGAGTGTCTCTGAAGGGAGATCTTATCAATTTCTTTGTTTAATGCAATCCTCTTAGTTCTTTTGCTAAGAATGCGTGGGAACTAACCCTCCTGTTCAAAACTTATCCTGGCTGCTTGAGATTCTGCCAAATCCAGAGATCCTCCAGTACAGGTGGCATTTCTAGGCCACTAAGGAGTTGATGTTGAGGGATCAGAGATTGCAGTCGATCCTTTTTGACTTTGTAGGTTTTGTATTCTTGTGTTAGGATATAACATATCCTAAGTGTCCCTCTGAAATAACTGACTTGTAATTTATCAAATGGAGTCGTGTGTGTATGTGTGTACGTGTGTGTGTATGTGCATGTATGCATGTATGTAAGAAAAAGGGAATATGAAATGAGAATCATAAAAGTACTAGAAGTCCTGTGCTTGGCTTAAATTCCCACACTAAAAAAAATTAGAGAATTTCCAGGGCCAGCAACCAGGTAAAAGACATGAAAATCTTAACAGAGGAAAAATGGCATTAATGATGTCAACCTGGAGAAGGAAAACAAAATTGGGGTCAATGCATTTCTTTTACTACTTAAAAAGAAAAAGTGGTTCAAAATTAGGAGACATTCAACATTGATGTTAAGAAATTAAGTTTTATAACAATTAAAACTGTCCAATAAGGGATAAGTGTGCCTTATGAAAAGAATCCAAAAAATAAAATTATTTTTGAATGCTTATTTTGTGGCAGGTGTTATGCTAAACACATTACATGCATTAGCTTATTCAATTCTCTCAAAATCGCTGTGAGGTGAGAACTGCTATTATCTTCACATTACAGATGGTAAACTCAGTATTTGAGAGGTTAGTTTACTTTTTCAAGGTCACATAGCTAGTGAACGGACAACTGGTATTTGATCCTGGAACCTGTGTTCAATTGCTTATTTCCATCCTTGGACGTTTTTTAAAGCACAGTCTGATGTATCCGAGATTTAGTTTAAGGAGTTCATTCCATTGTAAGACTTTTCCATTGCAAGACTGGACCACTGCAGATAATCTCTAAAACCTGTAATCCAATTTGAGAGTTGGATATTGAGAATCCATATTGAGAATTGAAACATTGACGTGAACCTCATTGGCCATTGTGTCCATCTGTCAGCTTCCTATTTTAATAGAGATGGAGACAAGTCTAAGAGTCTCAAGAAGGCCAGGAAAACCTAAGGGCTGGATGGACAAAGGAATCTATAAGGAAAACTGGGAGGGGTTACATTCCTTTGGCCAGGGAGTGAATTGGCGATCTGCAATAGGCAAAAGGTTAAGGGTAGGTAGGTCATTACCACAGAGAATATAATAAGAAATCCATTTCAGTGAAAAAGCTTGGCTGGCACAAGAAGGTCTTCCCAGTGAAAATGAAATCAACAAGACTGAAGCACAGTTATGGGTAGAAGAAGAACGAGGTCATGGTAGAATAGAAGCCCATGCTTCAATAGCAGTCCTCCCTAGACGCCTTTCTGGTAGCCATGACGAGTTGGCCAGCCAGGGTTTGTAAACTTCACTCTCTTCCATCCTGTCCCACTAAAGAAGCAGCAGACACTGAAAGTAAAATCTGAGCCATTTTTGTTTTGGAAAACTTGTAAACCCTTTTGACAACTGTGGTGATGGGGATTCTTAGGTAGCTGGCCACAGGGTATTGCAACAAGTAACCTCATGAGATTCCTTCTGAATTCTTGAGTTATGGCAACAATGGAGGAAAGAGTTTCTGTTAATAAAAATTGCCTTGGAAAATCAACATTTCTGCTCAACAGAGCTTTATGTATTAATTTTAGGAGCTAGACCATCAGTTTTTTCTTTAACACACAAAGAAACTGAATAAGGGATTTTTTTTTTTTCCTGCTTCCTAGAAATTTTATCATAAGCTCATGCCCCCACACTTCACAGCTTGTTACTTGGTTCATTACTCTCACATTTAACTTGATAAGGTCCTGGTGTCTGTGATATTCGTTTTTAAATTTTGGTTTCTCACAGCTGCTGCTTTGAAGTGCCTGATAACATTTGTCGCCTTGCGTGGAGCCAGTGGCTTTTCAAGTTCCCATTCTCCCATTGTCCACTGCCCTGCTCTTTCTGTTACTTATCACTTGGATGGATATATTCTCAACCTCACCCTTTCTCTACTTTTGAAAGAGGGTAAACCTTGAGCTTTAGCAAGTGGCTAATCGGTCCATTCATGGAATTGGGTAATTTATTCTCGAAGAATGACTTCTCTCCTCGAGCATGTCAGAGCATGTTTTCCTAATGGATGTTCAGAAATTTCAGTGGTGCACGCACATGCATGGTAATGGGGCATCTCTCATGATTCCTGTAGACACAGATAATGCCTATGCTCCACTCACATACACACAAGCATCTCTCTTCTCAGTGTGGCCCCCACATGCCTACAGTCATGCTCTTTACCTAAAAGTGGCCTCTACTAACAGGATATAGGCCAGGCATGACCTCAACTGCTAGAATTTGAAAAAAGCCAATTATTTCACTGGGCAAAGTTAAGCTGTAGTTTAAATTAAAGAGGAAAGCACTTAAATTAAAGAGGGAAGCACTTCTGGGCAAAGCATGGGAATGTAAACATTTAGAGAATTTCTGGAAGTTAAAATTAAGTTAGAGTTGGGAGTTTTGAATGAGTTCGTTATTTTAATAGGAAACTATTGGGGGGGGTACCTCCTGTTTCATCCACTTAGAAAAAATTTCTCCTGTGATTTCCATCATTTCCCAACACATTTGATGTGAATTGGAAGACTGAAGTTAGCAGATGATCTGAGCGTTAAAACGTGCTTACAAGTAGTAAAATAGGGATAAAAGCTTTAGCTGCATTTTGAAAAGGAATGGGACAATTGGTAAGAGGAGTAAAAGCACAAATGCAAGTGAAATTGACAGGAACTATCAGCTCATCGTGCACAAAATAGGTGTTACGAGCAGTTACTCACAGGTATTTGCAGTGCCTTTGGGGATGGGGAGATACGAGCCTGGGCTCCAAGGTCGGCCCTGATAATTCTTCTTGCATTTCCCACAGTCTGGACCTGTAGTGTTGTGCTCACATTCACAGGTCAATTTGCTGTTGTCATATACACACACAGTGGCATGGAGATTACATTTGCACCTAGGCAGAGGAAAGACAAGAGTTCACTGTAAGTCACGTTGGTCTTAGTGATCACTAAGGCTTTACTCATCTGTCTCCTAGGTTGTGGCTCTCACCCTGCAGGACTTGAGTGCTACATGGAAGCTCTTGCTTGGTGAAATGCAGATTTGCAGCCCCACCTTCAAAATCTTTTCAACAAGTGCCCTTGGGGCTGGGGGTGGGGAATATTAATACCAGTCAGTCAGTTCAGTGGGGGCCTGAAGCTCTCCTAAGACAATCGTGCTCCGAAATTAAGGGTTTCCCAAAGAGCATCCAAAATACTGCCAATCGTGAGAATTCTTCTGTGATATTATCAAATCTGTGACAATTTCATGTGGGTTGGAAGAAAAATGTTATCTTCTGTTTTTCTTTAAACCAGAAGGATAATTCTTATTTGTTTAAAAAGATACATAACCATTACGACAATTTGCTATTCAGATTTATTTTATAGACCCCAAGAAGTTATAATCAGCTGTTGTCATTCCTAAAATGACATCTCCTCAGATCAGAAGAATTTTTCCACCAAGGCCTGAGTCTGAGTAGTCCTCAGATTCCCCACTTATGGAAAACAAGGTAATCACAAAGATCTCTCAGAAATGGGTCAAATGGCTCAGATAAAAGATGCTTAGAGTCCTAGAAAATAAAAACCTACATGTGGTAGGGGTTTGAGGTCATTAGCAAAGGCCTTGCCATTGGTATCCACGAATAGAGCTGTGATATATGAGAGGCAAAAATGGAATATGCAGTTTCCACAAAAATATATACATTGCCATATCCAAAGTCTTTGATTGTAAAATTGCAAAGGCCAACTTGATATTTGTTGAGGTAGCAGGTTATAAATTGTAACACTCCAAGCACGAGCCATATCCTCTGGAGAAGTAAAACCTAGGTTGACAAAATGACCATATCCTGAAGTCAGAACAATGCATGCAGGAAGAAATGTCTCCACACAAAGGAGAGAACCCAACACCCAGGCTGGGGGATAAAGGACCAACGTCTGTCAGAGCCAGAACCTGAAAATGTTATGTGTGTGTGTGTGCATTTTTAAACTGGCCTGGCCTCTTCTAGGAACTAGGACAAAAATATAGAAAGCCAAGTTTCATAAAGACAAAGAGATATGGTAATGTTTTACATTTGTTTTTTTGTGTGGAAGATGTTATGAATTGGGAAAAGTAACAATACTCTTTCTTAGGTAGAAAAATAGGATTCTTTAATAACTGATGTTGGTTTATATAATGTTTGTACAGTAACATTCAAGTTTCTCTCTTGTGCATTGATGATCTGTTTGGAGCACTGACCCATCCTTGTAGCAAGGAAGCAAAGGGATGACAAAGGCTATCACTGACAGCTGCTGGGCTCCTTTCTAACTAAACTGCGTAGCGCCTTAAAGCAATGGCCACACATTCAGACCTCCTTGGAGAAAACCAAGTTTCAGTTTCCTCTGGGTCTGCTATAATTTATAATACAGCTATCCCAGGCTCTCTGTATAGTTACACGTATGCACTGTAATAAGCTGAAAGGCTATTTCAACCATACCTATTCAAATCAGACACATAAACTGCACCTTTAAAAATTAATATTTGCATAATCTTTTAACAAAGAAAAGAGGAAATAAATCATTCAGTTAAGTGAAATAGGCAGTGTTTAATTATGAGCTAGGCCTTATAACAATCTCCTAGATGTGAGGAGTTTGTCGTGCTAAGTTGCTTATTAAAGGATCTTTCTCCTTCCAACATTAGCACCTTTATTTATGGGTATGTTTTATATATATAGAAGATGTTAGAAACCTAAGTGATAGAACCACCAACTTATACTGATTTAGTACACTCTCTGGTGTTAAAAATTCCAAATGAGGAAATAAACAATGTGACCCCAAAGAATATTCTGTTTCATGTGTGAAGAACAAGAATGCAAGTAGTAATTATAAATTGGATTTATTTCTTGTAACTGTTAATACTTTCATACGTGTAGTCACCCTCTGAGTTAAGTTACAGGCAATTTCCATTCTAAAGACTTTCTATTTACTGAGAAAATATTATTTGAATAACAAAAGGAGGTGAAAGAAGAATAGATGAATGTTTAGCCTTATTTTTCTCAGATTTCTTCCAGTTAATGGTTCATCTCTACTTGCCCGAAAGCTTATTAATCGCTCAAGTCTCAACTCAGTTCACAACTCCTCCCTGATATCTACTCTGCATATTATAGACACCCTGATCTCTACCCTTCTGATTTCCTTAAACGTTTCTGTGTGTTTGGTTTACCTGGTTATTACCTAAGGCTCTTTGTGCTTTTAAATTTTTTACTCGTTGCATAAATCGGTCCCATATTAAGGGGGTGGGAGGATATCCACCTTGTACCCTGCTTTTCTTTTCCAGTTACCTCTTTAACATTCTCCTTTCCCTTCTTGAGTTTCCCGCACTTGCCATCTCTGGTTTCTCATCTTGCACTCACTCCTTCTTTCCAACTAACCACAGCCTCTCTTGCCAAGATCATCTATGGCGTCCTTGCTCAAAATCCAATGGATACTTTTCCTTGTCTTATCTGACCACGCAGCGGCATATGACTCTATAGACCACTCCCTTTTGACACTCTCTCCCCACAGGATCCTCAGGCTCATTTCCAGAACCCTCTTCTCCCTTGTGTTCTCTTCATGTGCTGTTCTTTGGGTTCTGGCCCAGCACAGTCAGCCTACGTGACTCTCCTTGGGCACTCTTATCGAGGTTGTCCCTTCAATTTCCTCTGTGGTCCTTAGCTGCCTTTGAGTTAGAGGCATTTTAAAGCAAACTTGCATCATATTTTTGCCTCCAGAAAAAAATAAACGTATGCAAAATAAGCTCAAACATTTGAAAACATTTTAGGGTAGTCAGAGATTTTCTGTTACTCATAGAAATCCACAGAACCTCATCCCTCCATTATCACTAGGTGAAGACGACCTGATTAACATGTTGATACGTCCTGAATCTCCACCATGAATGTCTCTCTTGGGCATGTCAAACTCGACATAAACTGAATTCTTTGGCTTCCCCGCCCCACCTACTCCTTCTGTGGTTTCTGTCTCAGTAAATTACATCACCTCCAGTCAGTTGGTCAAGAATGACTTCTACCTCCCCCTTTCCTACCACATCTAATTTTTTGTTACTTAACCCCTACCAAGTTCTGAGATTCCTCCTCCTTGACAGCCCTGAAATACATCCAGTTCTAGCCATTACCACTTCCCTATTTGAGATCATCACCATCTTTGATCTGGTTTATCACAATGACTTCTGAACAGACCTTGGTGACTCAAGTCATGCTCCTCTCTAGCCCAGTCTGAACACAAGAGTCAAAAGAATCATTCAGACAAAAATAATTGGGTCACCCTGGCTTAGCACCATTGAAAGATTTCCTATTATTCTCAGAATAGAGTCCAAGCTCTGTAACATGGTCCATAAGTGCCTTTGAAATCTATCTCTTCTCCCACCAGAATGCCTTTCCTATGTGCTCCTCTGACACCAGGCAAGGCCAGTCGCATGAGAAAACCCACACTATCTCTGCTGCAGACACTGGCTGTATTATAACTGTCTATTCTTCCATCACCTTCACTAGAGTATAAGCTCCTGGGAGCAACAGTCATGTATGATTTACTGAAACCTTCCTAGCATGTGCCAAGGTGCTCAGTACATAATAAGTACTTAAAAAAATATTTGATTAATTAACAAATGATTAATAAACAAGTAAGCTCCCTGAAAGCAGGAACTTCATGAGCCTGTTCTGTATATTTAACCCAGCAATGGACTAAAGATTGAGGATGAACAGGCACTGTACTAAAACAAATACTGCATGATGTGTGCTGAAAACTGCCACATGCCCTCATCATTGGTTTTCATAACTAACTTTATAAAGGGAAAAGGGCACTCTATATAATTGGTGAGACCTTGTAAAACCCAACTTAATTTAATTTAAACTGCAGAGGATTTGCCAAATGCCAGGAACCTAACACAAAAATGTCTGAAAGACCCAGGAGAACATAGCTTAGAGGAAAGGGAAAACCAAATATTTGTGTAGCATAATTATTTTGGAATGTGCATGTTTTAGCTTCAACATCTCATGCAAAGAAGACCACCCTGATTCAGTTGAAGTTTGACAGAGCATTGCTTGGGCACTGGTGAAAACTTCTCCAGTAGCAAATCTGCTGACGTAGCTCAGCTTCAGGGCTGTCTTTCCTCAGTCACTGTGCCAGGGCTGAGCATGTGAAAGTGGACACTGAGGTACCCTGACATTGGCGTGGATTTGGAAATGACTCCCTTTCATTTTCCACAGCTCAGTTTATTCTCATCACTCCATTCCAATCAGATACTAAAATTCTTTATTTAGAGTCCCTGCCAAAGTGGCTTTTCCTCTGAGGGGGGATTTCACAATGCTAGGAGATTGCTCTCAATTCCTGGTATTACGATCTCCAGCCTTGTGATGGGGTGGAGGGTAGATTTCTGTGACATCCACTTGTCTCTGACAGTGGATAAATGGATAAATGTCTTTATCCATTTCCACGGCTACCCAGCTCCCACATCTGCCATCACATTAGGTGGAGGAGCAATTATACAAGTAGAGACCTAAAAGATTTCACTAGCAGTGAGATAAATATCTGATGTTCTGAAGAGCTAAGCCTATTCACCAAATCTGTTTACACACACAAAAAACTCACACCAAGACACAGCTGACAGAACTAATTGACTTGTTTGTACGTTGAAGGCCCACTTGTATGTAAGTGACAAATAGCACATACTGTCAAATAAGGGCATTGCTAAGACAGATTTAAAAAAAGAAACATGAGCTCTAATCTGTGATGCAAAGAGTGAAAACCAGTGTGTTCTTGCTTTCAATGAGGTCTGCACTTCCTGTATTTTAGTGACCAGCTGTCATGAGTCAATTTCATCTTGCTTATAAAAAAGATCCAACGTTTAGATCTGTGCCACCTGCCAGTAGGTATGAAAAACCCAGCCTGCTTGTTTTTAAAATGATATAATTTAATATATTTATTCTGGGAAGCATGTTATCCACCAGAATTTCCTGTGAATTAGAAGTCTGTATATATAGTCTATTACTAGTGTTTTAGAGGTACTGAGACAAAGAAGTTTGCAGCTGGCCTTTTATGAAGCAAAACAGGAAAGGAAGCCAGGTTTGCTGCCTGTAGGTCAGGGTTTGGGCTACTTTTGAGCCAGAGGGGGATTTGCCTGAAGTGAATAAAATTTGAGCATCTCCACGACCTTGAGGAAGACTCTAACAATGTGTTCATGTGGTCATTTGCTTTTGCATAATTTTCACAAATAAGATATTATATATTTTTAATTAATGAAGGTTTTTTCTGAATACGCCCTACCCCAATGGGACACATTGCAGGCACTACAAAACCTGAGTTGGCCTCCAGTTGCACCCCTTGCATTGGATTGGCACTAGGTACACAAATGCTTTTAGAAAATGGGTTAGCAAAAATATTAGAACTTTGTAGAGGTCTTTTTAAAAAGGTGCTATAGTACAAAATGTCTCTCACATACTTTTTCTGCCTCCGCAGCCCCTCCACATTTTGCTTTTCACTTCAACACATGAAGTTTTGGTTTCCAACTCAACATGTTATTTGAAATGGGAGACTAGCATAGATATAATTTAGAGATTATGTGTTATGACACTGGAATCAGACAGCATGGGTTCAAATCCCACCTTTGCCACTTATTTGATGGGAGACCATGGATGAATGACTTGACAAATAAATAGAACTAATGTTAACTGAAGACTTCCAAGCACTTGGCATTGTGCTAAGTGCTTTTTGCATATTTCACACATTATTTTGTGTGAAATTGTGTGATTATTGTGAACCCTCACAATAATCTCGTGAGACAGGCACTAATAATTATAGATGATGCATTTGAGTACTGAAGAATTAAAAAACCCTCGTCTCCCATTTAGGATGAGATGGAGCAGGGATTCAAACCATGGGCAGCAGGTCTCCAGAACTCTGCTCTTACCACTGCAGAGGTCAGTCTCTCTTCCTAAGTGTGGCTGGGCCTCAGCTGCCTCATGTGTAAAACAGGAACAACAAATGGATGTGTTTCAAAGGAGTTTTGGGGATTGAATGAGATAATGCATGTAGGTCCCGAGGAGAGTATCTGACACAAAATTCTTAAAACATGTTAGTTTCAATTATTATTATTTCTAGTTACTACTGCGACTACCACTACTGAGTTACCATATGACTCAACAATTCCACTCCCAGGTATTTACCCAGGAGAATTAAAAACATGTCCACACAAAAACTTGTACACCAATGGTCATAACAACATTATTCATAATAGCCAAAAAGTAGAAACAATGCAAATGTCTATCAACTGATGAATGAATAAATAAAATGTAGTGTATCTATACAATGGAATATTATTTGGAAAAAAAAATGTAATGAAGAACTGGTATGTGCTACAACATGGATGAACCTTGAAAACATTATGCTAAGTCAAAGAAGTCATACAAAAAGGCCACATAATATGTTTTCATTTATATGAAATACCCAGAATAAGCAAATCTATACAGATAGAAAGCTGATGAGTGATTGCCTGGGGCAAGTAGAAATGACTGCTAATGGATAGGAGTTTTCTTTTAGAGTGATAATAAAGTTCAGGAATTCAATAGTGGTGATGGTTGCACAACATTTGAATATCCTAAAATTTACTGAATTGTACATTAAATAAGTGAAAAACTAAACCAGAAGAAATATGGTATTTATCCAAAAGAGACAACAGAAAACAGTGAGTAAGAGTTTGGGCTCTGGGATCATGCAGTTTGGCTATAGAAGGTAACTTAGGCAAGTTCCTTAAGCTCAGTTTACTCCTCTGTAACATGAGGATAATAAAATATCTGCCTTAGGGATCGCTGGGAGCAGTACATGATACAATACAATGAGACAGAGACTGTTAATTGACGTATTCTTTCTTTTTCACAACAGTACAGTTTTAGCTGGGCACGCAGTCACGTATATAAAGACTACATTTCCCAGCACCCCCTTCTGGTAGGTGTGGCCATGTGACTACATTCCAGCCACTGGGATGTTAGCAGGAGTGGTGTCTGTGACAACTCTGTTGGGTCTGTACACTTTCCTCCATTCCATGAACATGGTGCTGTGCAATCTTGAACCACATGGACTATGTTAATGATGATGGACAGTGGAACCGGGGCCTTGGGACAAACTCCACTGCAGCTAGGGGTAGGTGAGTCATGGCAGGTGTGTGGAGCAGAGCAACCATTCCAGACCTACTTCCCTACCTCCCAACTACAAGGCGTGAGAAATAAACTTCTACTTTGTTTAAAGCATTGTTAATATGAGTCTCTCTTACACACATCTGAACTAATATTTGAACACAGCATCTGGTATATAATAAGCACTTCATAAACATAACTACCACTATTAGAAAGCATAATCTTACAGCAAAAGATGAGATCTTTAAATATCAGATGGGCATGGTCTGACCCTAATCCCATTAGGAAAGAGGGCTCCAATCTTTCCAACACTCTACTATTCTTTCTTCATCAGTAAAATCCACACTCTGATGGTAGTTATCATTGGTAAGCAAGGATATTTTCAGAAGATCTATTTTTATAAACTATGCAATGGTCAAAGTTCCGTGTGAAATAGATATTTGCTTTTAACATCATTTTTTTTTTGAAAGCAGCCACACACTAACAGACAAATGAGAGTCTGGACATCCACATTTTGCTTGGATTCCTATCTTATTGGAGAAGTATACATGGAAGAAGGGGCATTAGGATGCTACAAAGCCACCCTGCTCATCAAAAGGGCAGGTTTCCATGTGGTTCTTGAGCTCGTTCTTTCAGAATATATTGAGAACCTAATATCAAACCTAGTTGATGGGGGCTTTCCCCTCCTGTGCTTTGTTCTTGGAAGAATTATTTTTGAAAACTGAGTGGAATAACCTTATTATTGCTATTGTTGTTATTATTTGAAACAGAGAAATGTGCTTTTCCATTGTTTTCTCTGGGAGTGTAAAAATACAAACTGAGACTTGATCAGTTCTTCACAGACACTGGAATCTTGTGATCTTTTTTAAATTTATGAAGCAATTGGTTTGCTCCAAAAATTAATGGAACAAGGACCAGAAAGTCTTCTTGTATATTTAAATAATAAATGACTTTGAGATCCCCATGACATTTTTAAAACCCTCTAAAAGTTCCATTTAAACTTTACTTGAAACCCTAAACTTACCAGTCGTGAAACATCAGATTACATGATTCACTAAACTGCTGGTTCTTTTAGATAAAATTAAAAACAGCCCTTCTCCCATTTCTAAGGCTTGCCAGGGATGCTAGAGTACCATGACTATGAAATAAAATAAAAATAGTTGCTCATAAATTGGAGATAATGTATTGTCCGAGATCAGAACAGGTATATGATTGTGTTCTGTGAGCCGTTTACTACACTCACGAGGAATCTGGTTAGACAGGAGGTGCCGAGGATAAAATACAGACATAACAAGATAATTATCACAGTCCAGACTGCCACTGTTCTCTGCACAGCCAATCAATCAGAAGATTGGGAGGGAAAGAGCTGGTTAAATTAAAACTAAACTAATCCAAAACCAAGTAGCAATTAATAGAAGACCCTAGATGCTTAATAGATGCATGGTGAACTTTCATATTGAGAAAACAGAAAATTTAGGGGTCTCCAGTTCCAGAAATACAAATGATCATTGTTCGACAAACCAGAGTCTATAAGCGAGAGAGGACAACATGGTATTAAGAGCTTTGACTCCGGAGACAAAGGGCCTGAGTTCAAGTCCTAGCTCTACCATAAACCTGCTGGTATCCCCATCTGAGACTCAGTTTCCTTATCTATTATATGGACGACGATTAGTGCCTGAAATATAGGACTGCTAAAAGATTAAATGACTATTTAATGTACTATTGTCCACATAAAGTATATACCACCAATTCTGGCATAATAAGTATTCAACAAATAGTAGCTATTATTATAGGGAGGTCTGGCAAATTCATGGCTTGGCTATCTAAAAGTCCTTCACATCCCCTTCTCTCTTTTCTTCCTCTAGAAAACATGTGGGAAAATTATAATACTCATGTTCCCCTCTCTGCTTGGCCAGTCTGTGTATTTCTGACCAACGAGATATGACCAGGAGCCACTCAGTAGGGTGTTCAGGAACACTTTTGAAGGACAGCTTAAATGGAATCATTCCTCTGGCTTTTTGCCCCTTTCTCTTTGTGCTTTCCTCCTTTTTCTTGTCTGGGATCCCAGACTGAAACGCGAGAGGGACTTCAGGATTTGTAGCCATAAGAATGGAAGTTCCGTTGAATGATGGGAGGCTAGAAGGAATCCACAGCCTGAGAATGTCCTTACACACTATGTGAGTCCTGAGCCTGGGGACCTCCGAGGTGATTTCACTTGAAGAAAACAAGCTTCATCCTGTTGAACACAGTCAGCTTTACCTGGTTTTATAAACTGAATATATTCCTGACATAAGAAGCAATTGTAAAGACTGTGGATGTATTCATGTTATTTCCCCACATATTCATCCATTCTATGGTTTACGGTAACCAATGGCTAAGTTAGATTTCTTTTTTCTCTTCATAGAACCACATACATGAAATATTTCTTTCACAATTTTTTTACTTCCAATGTGATGTGAATTGTACCATGATAATTTCTTATATACTTTCTTGGATTAAGAAAACATAATTCTCCTTTTTTTTTTTTTTTTTTTCCTATGAGAAACTGGGACAAAAGAAAAAAAATAGGGCAGAAATAAACCAAAAGTTTCTTTGAGTTCTGCAAAGCCACAGAGTTCATAAGGCTCTGGCTGTAGACCTGAAAGCCATCTGACGCTGTGGGATTCCTTTATCAGGTTAGATTGTCAGATAAGATTTTGAGATCTTGTAAGTACACTCATCCACTTTAAAAACTTTATTTCTTCAAATAGTTATATTAGAGTCGTATTAAAAATGAACCAGGCTGAGTAACTAGCTTTATGACTAGGAATGAAAGTACAATCTACGCAAAAGAATACACTACAGCAATCTTATTCTACACTTTGACTTTTCACTACAAAATTTGAGAGGAAATTGAATTAGATTCCCATGGGTGGTATGGAAAATTGGGGGAAATAGCTTTCTTCTAACTCTCCTTTTTCTGAGAAATAAAATAATATCCAGTAGAAAAGAGTGCACCGACTAAGACCTTTGTTTTTTCCCCCTTATTTGGTGGCCTACTTTCGTTAACAAACGTTGGAAAAGTTGAAGTTGAAGAACAAAAACAAACAAATAAACAAAACAATGAGAGTGAGAGAGAGAAAAATCCCCCACTAAAGAAGTTTGATCTCCTGATCTTATTTGCTGTGACCAATGAATAGTACTCTGTCACTTAAGATTAAGATTAGGAACAAAGTCTCTAAAGCAAAAAACAAAGAACCCTGAGAATAGAAATGAACAACAACAACGAGTTTTGAAACAATCCAACTGATAGGACACGGTCAGGAAAACAATACTAGATAGTAGCTACTGGAATTATCTTTCCATCTATATGGTTAAATATTCAGAGGTGAGGTCTACACCAAAAGTATGAAAATATCTTTATGAGAAGTGAAATTTAAAATAATGTACTATGTATCACAGTCATAGTTTAGAGTCAAATGATACATGATCATGGGACCTACGTTCAATCACTAACTATCTGATTCACTTTGGGTGGGTTACATTAGCTTTCCAGGCCTAATTCCTTTGAAATGTGAAGGGTTTGGACTGTGTTTGAAAATGTCCCACGTTTCTGGCTGACTGACTACCTTCTGGCAATATCTATACTGTAGTGGGTATGCATGCTGCAGTTTTTGCACACCCCAAATCCCTTCTTCTTTCTTCTGTAACAATACTTTTGGACCACCCTTTCTCATTCCTAGGCTAAGAGGTTCCGGTGGGGTATTCCAACTTGCAGTTCTGGGGGTGATCAGAGAGGCGGGGCTCAGTCCATTGATTCACTCTATCTTCTTGGACACAAATATTGGTTCAAGGATGGAAACATGGCCCATTACCAGTGAAAACGACCTGGGGTTGAGATTATGGGAGTAAGAAATTTCTTTGCTTAGAATTTTGCTAAACTGGTAATAGGTAGCCTGAAAGTGTAGAATCTCAGCTTAGAATAAAGCCAACAGAAAGGAGAGAAAATCCAAGAAACAGGGGCAATATTCTGATGCCTTTGTGTAGCCCACGATGCCAGCCTGTCTGACTCTAGCTATATCTTGGGTTCTTCGTTACATGAACCAAAACAGTCTCTATTTTGTTTAAACTAGTTTGAATTGTTTTCCTGCCACTAGCAACCAAAAGGTCCTAACAAAACACATCATGTTACTTCTCCACGACTGTGTCTCCTCTCAAGTTGATTGAACTAGACTGAATGTATGACCCCAAAACAGTCATTACATAAATTGGTCAACAGCCCAAAATTTATTGCCTGGCTTAAAAAGATGAACTGGTCTGACCAGATTTTTCTACAAAGGATTTAGAATTGGAATATGGAGACAAGTTGTCACTAGTATATTAGAATATACTAGATAATTTCAAAGTCCGTTCCAGTTCTAACCTGACACAATTCATATCAAAACTTTTAATTAATTAATTATTTATTTGTTTTTGTAGATGAACTGTTTAAGTGAAGATGAAAAGTGCTGTATTTTGGAGTTAGAAAAGACCTGGATTTCAATAGTCCCTTGATCACTTTTAAACTGTTCGCTCTTAGGCCGGTGACTTTGCTTCTCTACGTCTACTAGTTCCTCATCTGTAAAACAGAGAGGACAATGAGCAAGCAACTCCATTTGTTTTTATTTTGGCTTTTGAACGAGATAGCACTCAAGCGCCACCACGAACAACTCAAAAATAAGTGAACATGATAAGTCTTAGTTTCTACCTGACTGCCATCATCAATCATTATGAGACATTTGTTAAACACAATATGTGAGACTCCGCGGTTAAGATTTTACTATGTCCAAATACATTAAAAATCAGACTTGTATCCCGGGTCTTCCGTCTCTCAAGTCTACAATGCCTCAGTTTGGATTCTGGCTCTACTATTTACTTGCAGTGTAACCCTGGGCAGGCTGCGTAACTTTTGTGTGCCTCAGTTTCCTCCTCTGAAAACTGGGTAATAATGGTATCGAACTCATAAAGTTGTTAGGAAAAATAACCAATTATTACCTTCAAAGCATTTAAAAACAGTGCCTGGCACATAGTAAATGTTTGCTACTTATCATCATCCCCATCATTATCATCACCTTCACTATTCTGGTCATCATTTTAGTTGTGGGAAGGAAGGAAAGCTCATGGGGCACCAGACAAAGTCAAGGCTTCGAGATTCCTGACTTGTAGACGGCTAAATTCTCACACAAAGACTTCTGGGTATACCTGGTTGACAGAGAGCTTAAGCTTTTGCTGATAACACTAATATATTTTTCTTCCCCACAAATTGTGTAGTTTGGACATAATGTTAAACTTTCAGGCGCTTGAACCAAATCTGAAAAATTCTGTTGATCCCTGAACACCATCACTGAAGGCAGGGACTGAGGCTATGTCATCTGAAACTGAGGTAGAAGATTCTGGAAGTCTTATAGGCCCATGGCCCATGGCCATAGAAATGAAGTGATCTGTACTTTTTCTAATAAAAGCCACATGATGGGGACCATAACTGCCACAACGCAGTCTTAGGTCTTGAGGTTTCCCTTCATTTGAGGGCCCAACTGAAGAGCAGCACTGTAACAAAAGCAAATCGAAATTGCCTCTCCTGCAGGACTGGAAATATCAAATGCAGAGTGTGCTGTAGCCTTTTAATCCACAGGGTAGCAAAGTAAAGGTCAATTATCTCACTTAGAGGAATGAAAGGCATGTAGTAAAAGTCAAATAGATATGGCATTAGATAATATATTTCAAGCATGAAAATGAGGGTTTTCTATTGCAGGGTTGTATTTAATGCACTGGTAAACACAAGAGCTTTTTGACAAAGAATAAGATACGAGGCTGGCAGTGAATCTGCCCAACAGAGTGCCCTCTGTCCAATGGAGGTGTCTGTGTGGGGCTGTGTGGTCACCATTGATTGGTGTCAGGACGCTGCCTGGAAGCAAGCAGGTTGGCCCCACAACCTGCCAGACAGAGCCAGAAGAAACAGGTACTTCTGAGGGGGCTCTTGGGACTTAAAGCCGTCAAGACACTCTCAGCTGTGCCAGACTAGCCTGTTTGTCTCCAGTCTGTCCTGACCTGGGAGCCTGCACCTCTGGGTTTTCTCCTTCCCCGACATTCCACGATGATCCTGGCATGGGTGCGGCACCCAGCTCTGTTCTCCCATGTTGGCGCATTCGGCTTAACAACCTTATTCCCAGTTCCTGGGGCTGTGACTCTATTCCAAGGCGGTTTCTCTGCATCACATACCTCAGATTCTAACTCCGCTTTTGACCAGGATTAATGTGCATCCATTCTGGTTTCTGCATTGGCTGATGGTTTGATTTGCAGTGTTTGACCCTGATTTTTTAATTCTGGTCACTTCCAACGCACTGGTTCTTTAGGAAGGGCTCTTCTTCCTGAGGCAATCACCTGACCATGTCTCTAGATGTATCTTCTCTCCTAGTTATGCCCTCAGTTTTTCACCTCATGAGAAATATCCTTAAGGGTCACGGGCCATGTGCTGAGGCTGGGAGGGGAACATGCTTCTGTTGATGACACGGACACACCGCAAGAACCTGGGATTATTTCACTGGGGGAACCGCTGCATTTATTGGCCATCATTTAAGAAGTGATGTGACTTTTAGGGTGTTGTTTAATTTCTCTGAGCTTCACTTTTCATATTACAATCACTCAAAATAATTCTATTTTCATTAATTTTTTTAAAATAAACCTCTATATTAAATAGAGATATTTAGTAGAGAAAGTACCTTAATATTTATTGAAGCTGCAAAATTGTCATTTGGGACCTCTGCCAGAACCACCTGTGATGGATTACATCTGTGTGACAAAATCTTTAATTCTGAAAGCACTTTTGGTGAGATTTTCATTCATGCAGTAAAATGCAAATACCTACTCTCTCTTCTTGGGAAAGCCCCATCCTTTGAAATAACTGAAATGCACATGCTTCTGCTTGAGATGATAAGCTTTCTGATTAGTGATGAAAATTTGGTGTGTCATTTGCAGATCCAAGTCTCTGAGGAGACTGCACTAAATCACAACTTACGCTACCCTATGCCCGAAAAAACTCACTTGTCCCTGGGAGATACACGCATCTTTTTGCTCAAGCATTTGCTCCTAGGAAATTAGCGGAGAACACAACACAAGGAGGAATGTGGTGGTCTGATCTTTCTTATCCTCTTTTTGGAGAAAACACTACAAAGGGGAACCAGACTGAGCTTGGCACCCGCACCATAAACGGGATTTTGGTCCCACAAAGGTGATGCTATGGTGGATGAGACAGACTTGAGGACATACACTGTTGAGAAGCACAGTTGTTTTCACATATGTTAGACCTTCTCTGGGTAGGGGTGGGAATTTCCTTTGAAGGGACAAAATGCTTCCAGACAATCTTTGTGAGGCACGGAATCAGGTGAAATTTGGAAGTTGAAAGGAGGTCTTTCTTCTCTCTCTGCAGCCAGGAGTGAGGAACCTGGAGGATGAGGTGTGGTGGTGGTTGGAGATTCCAGCTGGTGGTGATGGAGATGCTTCTCTCTGCCCTGGCCACCCCATCACCGCTGTGTGACACCTTCTGTGGCTGAAAGCTGCTCAAGAGTAAACATGAGACCCTAAAACTAGTCACTCATATTGGACGTAGTACTTCCGTGTGTCCAAACCTTCTATAAAGTGCTGTTAAATTTAACAACCTTGCTTTAAAAACGTCGGTGTCTGCAACTGGGGACAACAGGGATGTGGTAAGCAGCCTGATTAGCTCCTTGTCAGCCGGTGAGAGGGGTCGGAGGAACCCCAGAGCCACATATATCAGACTCAGGGCACTTCAATCTCCCCCCAGGCAAAGCTCCATCCCTTGCTCCTTCTGCCTCACTGTTGTTCTAAATGACGCTGTGTGTGACACTAATAAATAAGTGGGCGAAGGCTGTAGTATTTTAAGGAGAGGCATCAGACAACTAATTCTGAGTGAAAAGAGCTGTGACTATGAAAAGCAGGGGAAAAATATGAAGAGTAGGCACTTACATTGGCCTGGGTTCATGGCCGGGGAGCAGCAGGAGAAGACTGGAGGTTGGGACCAAGAAAAATAAGAAATTATCTAATATAGTTTACTTTCGGTAATATGTTATCAACCAGGTTAGAAATTCCTACTTTATACAAATTAAAAGTCAGAGTAAAACATGTCAGAAACTCAAGAAAAAAACAACAAGAAAACTCTCAAAAAACCCAAGTCTGGGCAGATATAAATTACAAAGTTAGACTGTGATAACTTTCAGTTACATATTATAAACCCTAAAGCATTCCTAAAAATAACAAAACAAAAGGGCACAGTTAATAAGCCAACAAAGGAATCATAAAATTACATTAATCCAAACAAATGTGGAAAAAGAGGAAATGAAACAAGAAAGGGACAAATAGTAAATGAATAGCAAGATGTTAGACTTAAGTCTAACCATATCAATAAGCACATTAAATCTAAATCTAAACACTCAATTAAGATCGAGATTTTTAAAAAGCACGAGCAACTATATATTGCCTACAAAAGGATGGAAAAAAATATATCCTGTTAACACTAATCAAGAGGAAGCTGGACGGGCATGTTAATATCAGACAAGATAGCACATGTGACGGACTCAGAAGAACGCCGTTCTGTAGTCCTCAGGGAGTGCTCATCGTACTTAGAAATCCAGTGTAAGAGTAGACCAGGAGTCTTAAGTTCACATCCTAGTACTTTATTTCCTGGCAGTGAAACTTTAAATAAGTTACTTAACTTTTCTCAGCCCCAGTTTCCCTACTTGTAAAATGGGGATAGCAATAGTACTTACCATACAAGGGTCATTATGAAGGAAGGTGAAAGGAACAATCATACCACAAAAGTTTGTCACCAATGTTCTTTTATGTAAAGAAAATAAAAAAATGTGGTATTCTGCACACCTGGGATTATGGGCTGCGATTCATCCTTGTTCCACATATTATGTTCATGTGGTGAAGAAGGAAGGAAACAGCAGAAAGAAGGAGAGACTGAATGAAGACAGTGTGAGTAGGGAAATGGAACAAAAAGCAATGAGGTGAGAGAAAAATCACCCAAGAACCCTGGAAATAATGGGGACATGGTGATAGAAGAAAGGGTTTCCAATTACATGTTGGGTGAATGTTTTCAGCCATTTTTATTTAAAGATCTTAGTACAGGGCAACTCTAGTAGGCTAGGGACTAGGGGAAATGCAGATAGCTCAAATATTGTACTATGTATTATTTTTATTTTATGGCAAAATTGCCTGTTTTACAAATGAGAAAAATGGCCATTTTCTAAGAATACTATTGATATCCCAGGGTTGGTCGTGATGCAACTGAGATCTACACGCACAAGGAAATCCTAGGGCTTAAGAATCACACAGGACTACATTTTCCTCAGGATAAATCTAATCACAGTCGCAAATGAAGTTTGTTAGGCCATAACGATAATCATTCACTCAACAATTATTTAGTGGGTACCTGATATGAAATAAGCATGCACGTGCTCGATGGTCAAAAGACTCAGTGCCATTCTTCAAAGAATTTCAAATCTGCATGTTTCTACTTCCTATCTTCATTTCCTAGAGTCCCATATGAAAACAAACAAATAAACAAAGAAAAACCCCAAAAAACCATTTGGGGAAAATATTAAGATCTGCACTTCCTATTTTTGGCAGGCACAGGTTTAGAATGCCCAAATCTCCATTCAAGATGCTCCTTTTCCAATTATATGTAGAACAGTAGTGATTTATCATATGGCTTAATGTCATTAAACATTTATTAAGCACCCATAGTGTGCTAGACACACAGAAAACAGATAAAAGACATTGCTCCTGCTTCGCAGTCTTTTGTAAAAGACTGATGAATATGTGCTTATTCAATAGATCAAGCAAGCAATATACATTTTAAAAAACTTATAAATATTTAATCAAGATGTTGTACAGCCACTCTGACAGGGAAACCTAAGCTTCTTGGATTACTAAAATAGGATTCTAAATAAAAATTTAAAGGTCTACAGCTTTTGTGGACAAAAGGAATCGAAAACATCTTGAAGTAAATATTTCAAAATTATTCCACACAATTTCTCCTGAATTTCCCAGAAAAAAAATAAAGATCAGAGAACATCTTAAATCCCCATATAGACAAGATGAATTAATTCTGCATCATTTCAATCTAGATACAAAATTTGGAAGATTTCATATTATCCCAATAGTTTATATGTTAATAACTTGAAAAAGATTTGAAGTCTGACTTTATCCTTTCATTTTGAATGCCTTTACACAGACACACACACACACACACACACACACACACACACACACACACACCCTTATAGAAATTGGAGTTTTTGTCTACAGATCCCTACTTTTATCAGGTTGACATTTTGTGGCCCTTTGGAATATCATCCTTGACTCTAAACCCTTTTATTCTCAAGTTAATTTTACCTATGAATTTCCAGGTCTCTGGAGAGAATGTGTCATAACAAACTCTACATTGAGACAGATTTTTGGGTCTATATTTAATTAAAAGTGCCTATATATCTGCTCAGTAGCCATCCTTCTGCGATGTGAGTGATGACCCACAACTTCCCATTTCTATTTGTAGGTAGCATTCCATAGCAGCAACTGCCAGCTGGTGTCCCGCACTCTTCTCCCTACTGTGTCTCTGAAAGAGAACAATTTGTTGCGTGGGAGGTCTACAATTGTAGAGATTAAATTACCATCTGAGTGGACATGGTTACAATACCATTCAAAAATATTACTTAACTCTCTACTCCATTTATTATTTTCCCCACACTAATCGAGCTACCCAAGTGAGTTGTTACAGATCTATGTCAACTACTATTGTTGCACTGAGCAGACGAGGCTGCAGAATCTTTATCTGTCATCAGCTTACTGGAGAAGCAAAGTAGAGGCGGTACTTCGACACAATGGGGAATAAAGTACATTTATGAACTGAAAGAAAATTGGGTTTCTGTTGAATTGTTTACTGCTGCTGGAGAAACAAAAGAGGTGAATTTCATACTGTTTAATACAGCTTTGAAAGAAGGTAAAATTAAAATAATACTTGGGCATAACAGTGGTATGCTAGAAATCTGTCCTCCCCTAAGCAAAACAAACGCAATGTAGTTTTAGATGTTTAAAATCGATTTTAAATTCTTATGAATTCAGATCCTGAGGGATTATGTTAAGTAGTTCTTACAAATCATATCTCGTGCCAAGTGGCATATAGAAAAAATATGCAAAAATATGATTATGTTTCATTGAAGATTCTGTCTATTCTATATTATGGCTGAATTTGAATTTTTATATTTATAGACACCATTACATCACATATGGTGACTGTAAAATATGCATATATAAAAATTATATTGGTTTACCTATATGCAAATGAGTAAATATATTCATGTGTATAACTTTTTAATTATCATTTAACTTCTCAAAAATGGTGCTAGAATCGAGTTGTTTCTTATGGACCCTAGAGTGTCAAGAAAGATTAATGTGTACCATCAGTAAATCATTCACCATATTGGTGGCCCTTGGGCTATTTTTTATTGGTAGGAATAATTTTTTTTTGTTTTTTTTTAGGCAATTCCTATTACAATTCCTATTGTGTTGCTGGTCTATGTAGCCTTTTGAGGAACAGATGATTGTCCCTTTTCTTTTTAGATTGTCCCATTGTGACCAGTGAAGGGTAGAACATAGAATAGATACTAAATAAATATTTGTGCTTGACTGAATAATAAGAATGTGTAAGTATTTCTATAACAAACTGCTTATACTTATTTTATTGAAAATGTGTTGTAATAATATTAAACAATAATTTGTTGTTTCGCTCTAACATAATTATTTCTATTTTTGCAAATTACCTTCCAACCTTTTCCACACCCATGTATATTTTATAGAATCATGATCAGAGTACACCTATCATTCTGTATTCTGAATTTTCATTTGTATTTGCTAGGATCATTTCAGTAATTTTACATAGTTTTCATGATTATAATGTTAATTGCATAATAATATACAGCATAACATTCCCTTGTATGGGTGGACCATAGTTTTAGTATTCTTTCATTATTAAACTTTGACCTTTTCCCATTTATTTCTTTTATAAGCAACACTGCGATGAAAACCTTTATGATACATTTTTGTTGTTGTTTCACTTGAATTATTTCATTCAGATGTACTCTAGGATAGGAATGAGTTGACTTGGTTAAAAGACACATTTAATAGTCTCACTACGTTTCAAAAATTGCTCCCCAAGGGGCTTTTACAACCATTTACAATGTGTCTGGTAGGGTACAGACTACTCTCAAGTGAAGCTCCTAGTAACGAGCTATACCCCTTCGTGGACACTCAAGAAGGTGTCACCATCATCTTTCTAGAATGTACTGAGTAATTGCTCTATGCCAGGCAATGTTCTAAGTTCCTTGAATGCTTACTTAATCTGAAACAGGTATTATTATTCTCCCTTTACAGATAAGAGTGGCTCAGAGTGCTAAATTACCTGCCTGGGATCAGTTATACAGTCAAATACAGAACCTGGAGTTCCCATCCGCTTCTGTCTGATACACACCTAATTATCCCTCTACTTTTTGTCACTCGCATTACATTCCAACAGAAAAGTGCTGACCTAAAAAGCAGTTGAGATCCAACATATTGCCTGGGACTATAAAGCATAGTTCTTCCTGAAAGACTTCATTCAGAATGGTCAAAGTCAATCCTAGGATCTTGTCTTTATTCACAAAATAACTCCATAACTCTCTCTCTCTCTCTCTCTCTCTCTCTCTCTCTCTCTCTATATATATATATATATATATATATATATACACACATATATATATACATATATATGTATATATATATGTATATATATATGTGTGTGTATATATATATATATATATATATATATGAATAAGAACTAAATTGAATTGTATTCAGGTAAGAAGGAAAAAAATCATGATTAACGTAGGATGGTGTTTCTTGGTGGAGATCAGACTTGAGCTGAAGTTTAAAGGATAGGCAATCGTTGTGTACATAGAAAAAGAGGATTCACATTCTAGAGGGAGAAAAAGTGAATAAAAGCATGGAGTGAATGGTATTAATCAGAGAAGAGACTGATAATATTAACAAGTTTCTTTTTTTGAAAGGGAAAGAATAGTGGGATAATTATTCATTTTATGTTAACATTTACTCAGTGCAAACCATGGTTCAGATAAAGAGTGATCAAATTTGGCATGACGTTGAAGGTAGGCTACACTGAAGTCATGTGTCCTGTTTCCTAAATGATGATCGAGTTGGACTGGATGACCCCCCATATCCTTCATGGTGATGAGATTCTGTGATGACATACCCCAGGCAGCTTTCTGACACAAAGACTCCGCAATACTATATATCCCTTTCTGGATATGTCAGGAGGCTCCACTATATTTGTATTTGAAATCAGGCCTTTTTCCATTGTGTTCTCCAGAAAACAATCCAAAATATAAGCCCCACCTTCACTCTATCATATGGTCATGAAATTCATGAGAATATGCTTTATTTTGAAAAGCATTATTAGACTAATTCATATTTACAAAATACAGAAAAGAAAAACTAACTCTAGTTCTTTAATTGGGTAATTTAAAAAAAAAGAAGAAACAACATGACAGAATGTGACAGTTAATTTGACAAGATACACAAGATTTGGCTCAGGAACACCTGCAGCCAACCTCCTGTGTGACACCAGAAAGCCCTGGAAAAGCCACAAAACAGAAGGGACAAGGATGGGGAGGCACTAAGATAAAACTCAGATGTTTGCTCAGAAAGGTTTCCTGATCGCATGCTCAAATAATCAGCCATAATAAAAACAGATTGTTAAGAAAGGTAGAGAAACTTTAAAAAAATAGCTAAAAGATCTTGAAATCTCCATCTGCCCTCATTCTAATTTTGTTTAAAATGAAAATAGCATCATTTGCCTTGTGCTTTGCAGTTTACAAAGTGTTTTAACATATATTTGTTCTATGTTTAAGTTTCACAACTCTGTGGGAGCTTACAGATGACGTCAGAGGCCCTGAGGCCAAGGAAGCTGCCCCACACCTGTCCTGTTTCAAGGAGCAGAGATGCAGTGCACACCTGGGTCTTCAAACGCCCAAGTTCTCTCCACTGCACCACAACACGTGCCTGTCAGCTTTGGCTTCACGTGTGCTGGGATAACGCTCTGACGCATTCATTTTCCTACTTAGATCCTGCCACACTATAGAGGTGGCTAAACGGAGAAATAATTCATGAACACTGGCCTTCCAGTAGTGAAAGTAGATGAATTGCATAGCACTTACCATATCCAGCCAAGGTTTTAGGCAGTAACATCTCCCCAGACACAGGTGTCTGGTCTGCCTCACCTGAGACATCAAATGGTGGCATTTGTTCCAAGGGGAACAAAAGGTTTCTTGTCCCTAACTCTGCTATGCTGTCTGCTAAGGCATCTAGAATTTCCACTATTCAAGTTCTTCCTTCTGGTAAGATATAACCACACCTTTTAAAAAAGCTATTATGTTATTGAGATGGAAAATCATGGCACAAAAACTTGGGAAACTATCAGAGAGAAGGCTCTAAGGAAAGTGGATAGAGGTCAGAGTAATTCTGATGGGTTGGTGTCAGGGATGGGAGATTTGTGGGAGCCCAAGAAATTCCTCCTGATGTCTGCATGAGACTGGAAGTGTGTGGGCGGGTGTGATGTGAGATGACCCTTTCTCTAATTTTGTTCAGGGAGCTCCCATCCCCGTCCTCGTCTCTGTCATTTCAAAGCAGCCTCTGTCATTGCTGAGAGTCCACAGACCCTGTCAATCACACTCAAGATTCCATAAAATAGGGTAACAGAAGCCAAGATGCTAATTTGATATAACTCAACAATTACGAAGTGATCCTCAAAATTGAAATTGCAAACAGTCTTTCATTGGGTTACTGCAGGAGGAGGCAGATTGGTTTATCATTCTTTCCATATAGAAATCATTTCCTGAGTGTCACAAATGACATCAGCTTTCAGCAGGATGAGGAGGTGCTGGCAGTGATGAAAAGATTTATTTTCTGAAACCTATTTCAAAGACCTTTTTCCTTTTTTTGAGTTGGGAACTTCCATATTGCTGTATGTTTTCCTTAAAAGTGATGTAATTAATAAGTTAAAGGAGTGACATGGAAGTTCCATTGGAAGCAGACTTATGTGTCATATATCGGTCAATAACAAAACTAAGGTTCTTAAGTCTGCTTTTTAATAATCATAGGAAGAAAAATATAACAAATGTGTTTAGGAAGCATAGCAGAAAACATCCAGTGGCTAGTGAATGAGTGTTAGAACATAGTGGCTAAGCAATTTGAGGCAGGGGGGTTATGTATTAAATGATCTTAATACTGTCAACACAGCTTAGCATAAGACTTTGCACATAGTAGGTGCTCAATAAATGTTTTCTAACATATTGATTAGCTGAGCAGATTAAGAATACAGATAAAATTCCAAGAGCATTATTTAACTTTACTAATATTTTAAGAAATGAAAATAACTTAAAATATTTATGAACTATTTATGAATTAGAAATTACCTATTCATTATCATATAAATTAAATACTTGATTTCCTTGCTAAAAATCTTCCAGTGGCTTCCCACAGCCTATCAGACCTAAACAATCTGGCACTTGCTTAAGTTTCCTACCTTAATTTCTATCAATTACCCCCTTAAGTGCTCTATACTTCTCTACTTCCTGTTTTTCTTCAGGGTCTTTGTACTTAACCATGTTTCCCCAAAAATAAGACCGGGTCTTATATTAAGGTTTGCTCCAAAAGACGCATTAGGGCTTATGTTCAGGGGATGTCCTCCCGAAAAATCATATTAGGGCTTATTTTCCGGTTCGGTCTTATTATTGGGGAAACACGATACTATTTGTTTTGGAATGCTCTTCCCCTAGATTTTTGCATGGTTCACTCCTTCCTATCATTTAACTCTTGCTTTGATATCCTGACCTCAGGAAACCCTTCTTAGACCACTCCTGAAGTGGCTGTCTTCTCCCTTTTCTTTCCCTTACCCTAATTTATTTTTCTTCATTACATATATCACTGCCTGAAATTAGAAAATTTATTGTTTTACTCATTTCAAGTTCAGTGCCTGATATATCATAGGTACCCAGTAAACATTTCACTCCAAGAGTCAATGTTTCCAAATCATTCTGTTGGATAGTATAGACCAAGGGGTCCCAACTTGAATGACTTCAGTTGTAAGGCAGGTAAGTACACCTTGTCTGAGATAACAAGGTGTGGCATGTGAACACCAACTATCTGGAAATTTTAGGCTCCCTGAAAAGATACTCAAATTACAAACAAAATTAACATACTGTGTTGACCAAATAAAAATACATTTAGGGACTCGAGTAGGCTTGGCCTCTTTGGGTTTACATAAATAATGCATTTATAGATACCGTGTTTCCCTGAAAATAAGACCTAGCCGGACCGTCAGCTCTAATGTGACTTTTGGAGAAAAATTATATATAGTAAAATAAGACGGGGTATATAATATAATATAATACAATATAATGTAATGTAATGTAATGTAATATAATATAACCAGGTATAATATAATATAATGTAATATAATATATTATAATATAATATATTATAATATATATATTATAATATATAATATAATGTAATATAATATATTATAATATAATGTAATATAATATAATGTAATATAATATATTATAATATAATATAATATAATATAATATAATATAATATAATACCGAGTCTTACATTAATTTTTGCTCCGAAAGACGCATTAGAGCTGATGGTCCAGCTAGGTCTTTTTTTCGGGGAAACAGGGTAGCAGTGATCACCTAATGGTAGCTGGGTTTAGAAAGAAACATTGTCTCCAGTAAATATTTATTCCCATTTCTCCCTCTTCCTTTCTTTCATCTTCTCTTCTTTAGTATTTTTCCTTAAGATCTGAGGATGAATTAACAATGTATGTGTTCAATTCTTGACTGTTCAGCAATGTAATCATATGAACAGTTACTGTAAATGAAAAGATCTGTAGGTTTTCTAATCACAGAAACAGGAAGCTCCAAACTGAAGAACATAGTTATGAAGTGGGGAGGGAGGGGACTGGTTGATGACAAAAAATGGAAAACACCACCCTTAACTTCTCGCAAGTCTGCAGAGATGGGTAATTCCCAGAAGAATAATCAACTTATAGTATGAATAAGGTTAATGACGCTGTAAAGCTTTTATTTGAAGACTAAACCTGTCTGCTCTGCATCCCTGGTCTCTTCCTTGGAACCTAAGATTCATCTTCGACTCTTCTGATTCTCTGATGTCTTAACTGGTCTATGATAGGGTTTGGATTGAGTCAATCAATCTATTATCATCTGCTATTTACATTTCTCCGCAATGTTGATGCCACGTTGCTTCAGGCTGTGATTCACAATCATAAACTGTGGTTTATATTTATCAACTTTTGTTATGAGAAATATTGGGCAAGCAGGATGTAATTACACTGGTATGAGTTACTAGAAGACAAACACAGAAGCTCACAGCAGTGACCACAGAAGTCAGGCATATTTTCCTCATAAACTCATTTTGTGTGTCGAAATCTCTATAGTTCTCAGCATCGAGGTAGCTGTGATTTCCTGTTTTTAGTTGCCTTGTTCATGTTTCTACCAAACTGGAACAGCAGTTTGTGATAAAGATATCAGCA
This sequence comes from Rhinolophus hipposideros, assembly GCF_964194185.1. NCBI lineage: Eukaryota > Metazoa > Chordata > Mammalia > Chiroptera > Rhinolophidae > Rhinolophus > Rhinolophus hipposideros. Next base: position 15,459,654 of record NC_138065.1, read on the forward strand.
TTTTCAGTAGTACTTTACGATGTTTTGCAAGACAATGCTTGGCTTTGTAGGAGGTTGCCATCATTTAGATTAATTTATGTTGGGGCTGTCAAGCCTAGAATTAACAGGGAAAACGGGGCAAAATATAATCTGTCAGTTCAAGGCACAGACCTCAATCCTTTTAATCACAGCTAAACTCTTTTACTTCTGGGGCACCAAAGCTCTCCTCACAGTAGGGTGTTATCGGAAGTTTATAATGTCTAAAGGGTAGAAATATGCTCACATTTCAGTTCAACTTGTGTGTTTTCAAGCAATGTCAGCTTGTGAATATTGTTAGACTCTCTGCCTCTTTTTTTCTGGAACAATTTATTGTCATCTTAAGGTGCTCTTCAGAATTCATTATTTTCAAAACAGTTGTTCTAATTTAGGCTTTTTTCATAGGATATTAGTTTGGGAAAAGGTGACCAAATTTTTCGTGGGCTAGATTAACACTCAGAAGGCACCAAATTCATTGGAAATAAAGAATTATGTTACTGCTGACAGACTCATCTAGAACAAAGAACACAAAGTCCCCACTTGTAACCAAACCTATGAGCAAGTGGCCATTTCCTGTTGATTAATTCTAGTTAATTACAGGGAATCACAGCTGTCAGAAAAAAACGAAAAACAAAAAACCAAAACCCCACCAAATCACATATTATCTCTTCACACCCACCTATTTTCCAATGCTCAATTTTAGAGTAACATCTTTATCAAGAAGGCTTTATAAACTTTAAAAACACATGCACACTTCCCTTTATTGTACTTCACTTTTATTGAGCTTCGCAGATAATGCAGTTTTTTTCGTTTTTTTTTTTTTTTTTTTTTTTTTTTTTTTACAAACTGAAGATTTGTAGCAACGCTGAGTCAGGCAAGTCTATTGGCATCCTTTTTCCAATAGCATTTGCTCATTCCGTGTCTCTGTTACATTGTGGTTAATCCTTGCACTATTTCAAGCTTTGTCATTATTATTATATTTGTTACGGTGATCTGTTATCAGTGATCTTTGCTGTTGTTATTGTAATTGAATTGGGATGCCCGGAACCATGCCCATATAAGACAGTGAACTTTGATCGATGTAGCATGCATGATCAATGTTGTGTGTGTGCTAACTGCTCCACCAGCAGGCCATCCCCCCATCTCTCACCCTCTCCTCAAGCTTCCCTATTACCTGAGACACAATAATATTGAAATTAGGCCAATTAATAATCCTACCATGGCCTCTAAATGTTCAAGTGAAAGGCACAGTCACACATCTCTCACCTAAAATAAATAGCTAGAAATGATTAAGCTTAGTGAAGAAGGCATATTGAAAGCCGAGATAGGCTGAAAGCTAGGAAGTTCCTCTTGTGCTAAACAGTTAGCCAAGCTGTAAATACAAAGGAAAAGTTCTTAAAGGAAATTAAAAGTGCCACTCCAGTGAACACATTAATGGTAAGAAAGAAAAACAGCCTTATTTTTGATATGGAGAAAGTTTCAGTGGTCTGTATAGAAGATCAAACGAGTAACAACATTCCCTTAAACCAAAGCTTAATCCAGAGCAGGTGAGAAAGCTGCGGAAGAAAAGTATGAAGCTAGTAGAGGTTGGTTCACGAGGTTTAAGGAAAGAAGCCATCTCCATAACAAAAGTACAAAGTGAAGCAGCAACTGCTGATATAGAATCTATAGCAAATTATCCAGAAGGTCTAAGATAATTTAAAAAGAGAAGGTTGCTATACTAAACAAAGGTTTTCAAAGTAGATGAAACAGCATTATATTGGAAGAAGATTCCATCTAGGACTTGCATAGCTAGAGAGGAAAAGTCAAAGCCTAGTTTCAAAGTTTCAAAGGACAAGCTGACTCTCTTGTTAGAGACTGATGCAGCTGGCGACTTTCAGTTGAAATCGGTGTTCATTTACCATTCTGGAAGTCCTAGGGCCCTTAAGATTTATGCTAGATCTACTCTGCTTGTGCTCTATAAATGTAACAATAAAGCCTATATGATAGAACATCTGTTCAGAACATGGTATACCAAATAGTTTAAGCTTATTTTTGAGACCTTCTCAGAAGAAAAGAAAATTTCATAATATTACTGCTTGTTGACAATGCACCTGGTCACCTAAGAGCTCTGATGGAGATGTACAGTGAGATTAATGTTGTTTTCACACCTGCTAACACAACATCCATTCTGTAGCCCATTAATCAAGGAATAATTTTGACTTTCAAGTCTTATTATTTAAGATACATTTTGTAAGGCTATAGCTGGCATAGATAGTGATTCCTCTGGGCAAAGTAAATTGCCCCGATAGACCTGGGCAAAGTAAATTGAAAACCTTTTGGAAAGTATTCACCATTCTAGATGCGATTAAGAATATTTGTGATTCTTAGAAAGAAGAGGTCAAAATTGCAACAGTAACAGGAGTTTGAAAGAAATTGATTTGAACCTTCATTGATGATTTTGAGGGAGTCAAGATTCCAGTGGAAGAAGTAACTGTGGATATTGTGGACACAGCAAGAGAACTAGAATTAGACGTGGAGCCCGAAGATGTGATTGAATTGCTGGAATCTCCTGATAAAGCCTGAATGGATAAGGAGTTGCTTCTTATGGGTGGGCAAAGAAAGTTGTTTTTTGAGATGTCCCATTGAAGATGCTGTGAAGATTGTTGAAATGACAGCAAAGATTTAGAATATTCTTAGTTGATAAAGCAGAGGCAGGGTTTGAGAAGACTGACTCCAGTTTTGAAAGAAGTTCTACTGTGGGGTAAATGCTATTAAACATCATTGCATGCTACAAAGACTCGTTTGTGAAAGGAAAAGTCAATTGATGCGGCAAACTTCATTGTTGCGTTATTTTTAAAAATTGCCACAACTACCTCAACCTTCAGCAACCACCACCCTGATTAGTTAGCAGCCATCAACTTTGAGGCAAGACTCTCCACTAACAAAAAGATTATGACTTGCTGAAGGCTCAGATGATGGTTAGCAATTTTTAGCAACTGAATATTTATAATTAAGGTCTGTACATTGTTTTTTAGACATAATGCTACTGCACACTTAATACAGTATACCATAATGTAAACATAACTGTCTATGCACTGGGAAACTAAAAACTGGTGTGACTCACTTTATTGCTTTATTGTGATATTCATTTTATTGTGGTGGTCTGGAACTGAACCTGCAATATCTTTGAGGTATGCCTGTAACTGACATTGAGGTGCTCTATTAGTCAAGAGAGTAATATTTTCCCACAATTAATATTTTCCCCAGAAAGATAAAAATCCATGTTTTACATATTTACTTTCAGATTTTGCATATTGTTGTATCTAAAAATCTCTATTGCATTCTTAAGACATGTAAACATTTTCTCATGGTGTTTAAAATGGAGTTCACAATAATAATTCTAATCATTTAAAGTCTATATATTTCAAAATCTTAATCATATGGAATATAGAATAATCCATTATTTAAGAGTAGTCAGAAATTTAAATGCAGTAATTTGTCTTACACAGTAGAGTACGATATAATGCTATAAATTCTACATTTAGAGTTTCTAAATGTTCCTTAGATATATGAAACAAAGTGCAACTTCAATATTCTATCTAACCAAATGACTTCATCTATATTTCAAATGTTCCCAATCAATATTTTCCTTTATGTTGTATCAACTCACCATTATAACCACATATAACTCAAAAGCTAAGGACAAAGTAGCCCATCATAAATAAGTTACAGTTGTCACTATGAAAAACCAACTGTTAAATACCACCAACAAAAGCAATATGTTTATATTTTTCTGTTAAAAAAATTCAGTTTCATCCAGTTTCACTCCTTCTCTGTTGCCATTTAAAGCCAGCCCCTCCTCTTTCAATGTTAACTTTGTGATCCAGACTTTCTGGTCATTTCTCAACTATTTCTATCAGATCAGTCAAGTAAAGGATGACATTACTTCAAATTTTTAAGGAACTATAAAATGCCTGTGAAAGAAATGAAATAGTTAAAATTGAAAGGTGGAGATTCTGGAGCCAAGACTTTGAAAAACAGATATTAGGACTAAGCTATCCAGAAAAGATGTCATATTCTTAAATCATTTTTAGCCTCTTTTTCTTTTCTCATGCTCACTGTATACTGCTTGTTTCTCTGGCACAGTTAAGCAAGCATTCAGGGGTTTGTTTTTGTTGATATTATGGCTCAATAAGGTCAACCTACTATAATGGATCTGGCCAGCAAAAAAGATCGGCTTCCTAATAGGACTCATATACTGTTGGATGATGCTCTGTAACCTGGGGAAAAAATCCATGCACACGACTGTCAGATCAATTCTGACTGGGGTGGGGCCTGCCAGAGAAGGTCCTTATAAATCATAATTGTTGGCTTGAGAAGAGTTATTTGGTTAGGAATTGACGATATCGGCCCAGATAAAGAAAGGCTAGGCAAAATCCTCCCCAGGATTAGCCTTTTCTATTAATTCCCAAATGACCCACTACTTATTTCCCAATGACTTGACTCCTTTCAAAAGAATAGAACATCTCTCCCTTGGGAGATTTCTTAATAATTCGTTAATTCATTCAGTGAACACTTGTTGAGATGTACTCTCCACCAGGTATATTATAGGTGAACGTTTCTCAGTCTTGGACGCTCATTTAAATTTCCTAAAGAGCTTTTAAAATATGCCTATGTCAGGTCCCATGCCAGATCCACAGGCATTGGGCATGATTCTAAGTGTAACCAGGATTGGGAAATACTTTCTAGGCACTGAGTTTACAAAGATGAACAGAATAGACTAGATCCCTGCTGTCATGGTACTTACATTTTAGTGAAGAAAACAGCCTAAAATATTTATAAAGACTTTTGTTTCTGTCCTTCTGGTAGTCTAGAACACACTAGAACCTTCTTACAATACTAGATCTAAAAATACTTGATAAACACTTTCAGACTGCAAAAGAGTATAGAAAATACAAGTCAGGAATGAAGTCAGGAATAAACCATAAATAATGGTTTAAACCATTAACCATAACCATAAACCATAAAACCAGGGAAGCAGGTGACTATTAAGCAGGTGACTATTGAAGGGTGGCTGTGCTGGTGGAGTTAGAGTGGTTCTGGCACCAAACCTTGAGCCCAGTGGATCAAAGACAACCTTAAATAAAGATGGAACCCACAAAGGGTTAGGGTCTTGTGGGAAAAGATAAATTAATGTGTGTGAGCACATATATACACATCAACACCTACATCCACAGTCCCTGTAAATGCACTAGTCAGTCGGCAAGGAAAGTTATTTTTCTTGGCTTGGCTCTAAGTACAGTTAAAGCCAACAACTATCTCTGATTGTCTGTAGTCACTGCCCAGCCCTCAGAGGCCCTGGGGTTTAAATATACCTTATTTGCATGGTCCTGAAAACTGTAAGGTCTAAATTATAACTTTAAATAGACTTGGGTTTATGTTGTCCCTAGGTGCCTGAAAAAAAAAAAACACAGAAAAACAAACACAGTCTATTGTATTATTTAAAGAATTGTTATAGATAGAGGACTATCAATTATCAGAATAAAAATATCACAAAGCTTGCAGGAAATAAACCACCATATATGAGAATTAGCAGAAAAAGTAAAACGAACCAGACAAGTAAAGACTTCAAAAGTTGGAATAATTAGATCAAATACAAAGTATGTTTAATAGCCTTAAGAAATAAAGAGAAAGTTAAAAACACAAGAGGGGAACAAGAGACTATCAAAAATAACCAGGCAAGTTTGAAAAAAAAAAAAAACTAAACTAAACACAGCTGTAGAAATAAAAGATATACTCACTGAAATAAGAAATTCAAGAGTTTTATATAGTGAGAAACCCAATATAAGACAGAAGTAGCAGTGAATATCAAAAGGAAAGGATGGATATTATTCAGTATTCCTCCAAGAACCCCATGAAGCCAGTTATTATTCCTACATTACTGATGTGGAAAATATAGCTCAAAGAGACGAGGCAGTTGTTCAATTTACAGAGATAGTAGATAATAGAGAAATGGATTTGAACTCAGTCTGTCCAACTACAACAATGAGCACGAGGTAACACGAAGCTTTGGTGTGACGGTGCTGTTCTCACTCTAGAAATCTGCTCTTCCTGCTTGCTCTCTCTTGTTCTTTTTTACTTTCCTCTCTCCCTTCTACCCCTAACATATGCTACAGCTGCTTCTGCTACCCTATTTTCTAGGGTCAGTATACCCCTCAAGACAGGAAAGTTGTTTGTTTTTTCAAGAATAGGAAAGAGATGATGGCAGAGATGGGATTACCAAGGTTGAAGTGCTGTTTTTTGAACTCCTACTATGTGTGGGTTCTTCATAAATGCAAATACAAGGTAAGAAAGTCCTGGCTGCTATGGGTGCAAGGTTAAAGACATAGTTAAGCAATTTGGAAGGGATGTGTTAAATAAAGATTGCTTTGCAATAACTTCCAAATGCTATTCTGGTCCCCTAAGCCTGATCAAAGCTTCTTTTTAAACCAGGAACTGAACATTTTAGCGTGGATATAAATTTTTCTCTTGTTTTGACATCTCTGAAGATTTTTTAAAAACTTGCCAAAAAAAAATAATAAAAATCTAAATCTGTAACAGATTTGTGAGTGCACCTTGAGAGAAACGTATTCTCAATTCAGAAAAGCCATGCATGTAGCCAAACTGTCATCCAAGGAAGGGGACCACACAGGTAGGGACTATGCTGCTGCCTGGAACATACTTTCAGGGTAAACCCTCACCCAGCCTCTGGCTTGCTCTCAAATGAGTGGTCTTTTGCTCTAGCGCGTAACACCCGAGGCTTACTCAAGCCCCATTTTGATTCTGGCTAGCCCACTATACGAAATTCATACTCGGAGCCAAAGAAATGTAGTTTCCTCACAGAGCCAGTGTCTAGGGAGCGAGCTTCTCCCAGAGCTGTATTACTGATGAAGGAAACCTTTAACTACTCTCGCTTGGCTGTAGTTCAGTATTTCTCAGTTTCAAACATGTCTCCTTTTTTGAACCCTATGGAAATTGCAACTCCCAGGCAAGTCAGACTGCAAACACATCAGGCACACAGGCAGGGAGACTCCAGACTCCAACCCAAATCCAGGCTCGTAGGGCGTGCCTTTGTTGTGTGCGCTTTTTCTGACATCTTGAGACCTGAGCATTCCCAGGAAACCCCTTCTCAGAAAATTGACCAGTCAGTTACACAGTTGATACCAGATGAAGAAAGAGCAGTCTCAGTTCTGAGAAGACACAGAACTCAGTCTGGAAATGAGGAGAGGGTACTGCTCCCCATGTCCGATACATGACCCTGGAATAAAAGGCTTTCGGTTCAGAAAGTTTTTAAAAGAAAAAGGAAGAGTAGCACAAATTGAGGGCAGACAGCACACTTTTCCTATGGTGGGAAAGAATCTCCAAGGTCATGAAAAGGCTGCATTCAGACTGTCGTCGACAAGGATGGTTATTAGGCTGCAGGTGGGTTTTCTAGCTCAGTGGTTCTGGGCTACAGGGTTGCCATTATGAATAATACGAAGTGCTACCTGACATTGCCATCGCAGAAAAATGCCATTTCAAAGGAGAATGCCAAAGTAACCTGCTTCCCCTTGTGGCTGTGTTCATGACTTCTGTGCCACAGCCGATCACAAGTGTCTAGGGAGCAGCTGAGCACACTGCCTTCCAGCATGATCTATAGGACTTTGAAAATCATCCTCTGGCTCTTTGGGTTCACACAAAGAACAATAAGGTTGGCTGTTCTGAACATTATATAACAAGAAGTACTTCCTGTTTATAAGCAGTTTTAAAATGCTAGCTCCCCTGTATTTTGTTAATTAATTCTGGTATCAACCAGTGTGAAAATAAGATACCTGACACCACCCAGATTTTCCATATAGCTTTTGAACACTGGATTTTAATTCCAAGACAAATAAGTTACTAACAAACATTTGAAAAAGATTTTCATGATTAGATCTATAATATAATATGATCCCTAGTCTCCCTTAGAATTCTTGAGTCATATCCTTCTTAGACAGAAATACTGTAACGACATTTTGGAACTACACCCCGAATATCAGTATTTGAATGGTGTGGGGCTGCTATTTTTGATAGTAAATTCAAATATATTTTTTCGATCTCTTTTAAAGAAAGCGAGATATTTTATTCAAACATCAACCTTTTCTGCTATTTTAAAGCAGAATATCACATTGTAAAGGGGAAGACAAGGTTTAAAAAATTATCCATATCATAGAGAATAAACACATGCCTGCTTTCACCTAACTAGTCAGGTTGGTTGAACTTTATGGCTCAGAGGAGTTTTCAGAACAAAAGTGAAATAAGTCTTTTGGAACTGAGTATAAAAAAGTATTAAGGGAGGGTTTGAAATTCTGCTTTGCCTCTCTGAGACATCTTTGGGCCCAAGGAGAGGGCCTAAACCTCAAAAATACAACAGAGTGATAAGTTTGCTGACAAACACTTCGTCAAGTGGATTTGAAAAAAATTAAAACACCAACAGATGGAATGTGTCTGAATGTCCTCCCTGCTGGGGTGTCTATCAGTGAATGTCAGCAGAGTACATTGGGGATGCCCCATAGTATCCTGCCTTCAAGAAGGAAAGCAGAAATGACCCAAATGTACTTCTCTAGACAAAAGACTCAAAGTTGACAAACGCCATGTCTCCGCAGCTGGCTTTTGTTTCCTCTTCCTATTTTCCCAGGTACCTTTTGCTCTCCTAAGAAAAATCCAGAAAATCAGACCATAATTTTGGCCCAAAGAAACTTTCCATTTATAGTTCCATTAAAACTTTAGTAAATATCATCCGCATGTTTAAAGAATCAATTCTCCTGTTCCCTGTAATTAAGTGGGAAAATTAATTAGTGAACGTTTCCAGACATTAGCGTTAAAAACAATAAATATGCCTCTATGGGAAAGTTTTCCTTTTGGAGGGGAAGAAGTAACAAAATCTAAATTACATTAAAATAGTGTTCTGGGAACCAAAGTGGTATGGCAGCTCTATAAACTAATGTAATTAGACAACCTGAAATTTTTTTTTTTTCCTAGGCTCCAAATCTAAAGCACGGGCTTTGTAAAGGCTCAAGATCATTGTTAGAACCCAATTCGATATTCGAGCTTCTCAAGTTCACAGCCAGCACATGCTGCCTTTAAGGTATTGCTTGTTTGATTATCACACCAGTCTCTCCATCTGCGAATGGTTCTGTGTAACTTTCAAGTGCAGCAGCCCGTTTGGAAACTGACAAGTGTTCATTTTGAAATGGAGTCATCAAATGCCTGCAGCCTTCAGGAGGCTCCTCGTTTCAGCAGAACAAATAAAGGGGAATGTTTTTAGTACAAAAATCCCTTTTTAACAAATAAAAAGCTTGTATTGCACCGCAGGGCTGCCCACCTCCGAAAAGCCCTGGTTCCTTTCGGTGGCCCTCAGAAGCAAGCTTTTCATTGTATAACTCATCCAGGGATACATCTTCTGCTGGGCTAATGAGCTCTCCTGCAGCCTTTTCTCCCGCAGGCGAATCCCCAAAAGCACAGTCTTACATCAGATACTATTAAAGCCAAAAGAGAGAGGAATGGGGTGAAGAAAAGAAAAAAGAAAGAAAAAAAAAGTAGGGTTAAGAAAACCAAGTTAGCAGTAGGCCAATATTCATACATCACATCTGGCTTTAGCGAAGTTGTGAGCTTGAAGATTTTCATCCACACAGTTAATTTCTAAGCTTGTTCTTTCATGGCCAAGGTTCTATTTTGAGTGTGGCATCGTTTGAGCACATCTCCAATGGATATTAATGTAATAGATCATCGTGGCAGCTGGCTCTTAAATATACTGGGAGCAACCTTGACCAGAAACTGATTAGAAAGGGCAGGATTCAGGAGCATTTCCTTTTTGCCAGAAAGAGGAACATGACATTAGAAAGCTGAAGGCTCTGATTCCTGTCCTATTACTAATTTTCCCATGTTTTACACTGTCACCAGTGAGTCCAGCAGACATTATTAGGACGCTACGTGACAGCATCTAATAAAGTATGTTGGGAGAGAAATCATGGCTCCCCTTTGCACTGATGATGTTTGGAAGAAATACAGTGCTGTGGATTACGGGAGGTGGGGGTTGCAAACACTGATGATACCCATGGCAATCCATCATCAGCCTGCAACTTGCCAGTGATGTACAGCTATAAAGGAATAGCTTCCAGGAGGGACAGGAATGGAGAATCTGTCTTATTCATGTTAGCAAAGATGTTCCAGAAGGGATCATCGGATTATTTATTGGCTGCTCCCAATCCCTGAACACAATTTTAGGATACCGCAGGTCTCCGTGTGGTGGGGGATGCCTCTGAAGGATATTCTGCCTTTAGAAGTGTCCAGTGGGTTGCATTAAAACAGCACAGACAATATTATGTGTGGCTTAGCGATGAGTCCATGAAATTCAAAAGGCCAGGGGAGCACTAATAATGTGGGGGTTAAAAGCATCAGCTCGTTTTAGAAATTTGGTATTTGAGTTTTCCAACATTATCCAAAGTAAGTTTACCACATTCTTTTTAACCAACTCTCCAGTACAGAGCAGATGGCTCCTCTATTAAGAACCATTTGCATTTAACATATTGCAATGATTTATGTACCACATGCCACTGAGCAAAGCAAAAGCATTCAGTAGTGACTAATTAGTTAAGTGTAAAGACACATATCTTCACGTACAGAGACCTCCTCTAACTATGTTTTATATTTTTATAGCATTTGTGTGAAGCATTTAAGTCTGAACTATGACATTCATTTTCCAATTATAGTGATGTAGAAATTGTGGTTCTATTAATGCTTTGGTCACTTTTTTTTTTTTTTTTTTTTATACAGGAGGTTATCATTTGCATGTCAGAATTTCCCTGGGCATTGACAGGTCAGCCACCTTTTGTTTTTAAATGTTAGAATGCTTATATGTTATTCCCAAACCCACCAACATGCTTACTTTAAGAAGTCCACTTTGCCTTTAAATTAGAATACTTTATTTTATATTCACCCATGTAACAGACATGAAATAAGACTACTAATCAAAAAGTTGATTTACAGATAGTGACTAGTTTTAATTGGGTTTTGAAAGTCATTTCTCAATACGTAATTCCTTTGGCACCATATCTTCTTCACTAAATTGCCCACTCTACCGAGCTCCCAGAATTTTCCCTCCACCTGCTAAAACTCTGCTCCAATTCCCTCACAGCTCATGGATCTGTCTCTAAAATGGATGTGCCTCTTAACATGGTGACCCCTGGACCTCCCCAGCACGGAGGGGCTTTGCTGCCTTTCAAAAGTGGATTCCCTGAAGCCAGAGGAAAGACAGAACTAAAAATGGCATTAGTTACTGCATTCTATGGAAAAGCACTCCCAAACTCTTTTTCAGTCTTAGATGACCCTGAGACATTTTCTTCTCCTTTTTGCTGACCAACAGGGTCAGTGGACACTACGATACTGTCACTGTGTGTCAAGGTGACAGTGTTAGGACTGTGGGATGAAACAATGAATCTTTTATAACTACAGTTTTCGTTCTCAAGAGGCCCCCATGCAAAATGTCAGAGTAGGCCATCCACCATCGTGAGGATGACTGCACATCTACGGCCCAGAGGAAATGGGTATCATATGACTGCATTTATCCAGAACTCAAGCTTAGAAAACTTGACCTGGCTCTGCTCTTTTTGCAATTCCCAGTTTTCATTTTCATGGGGATCTCTACCAACAAAGAACTCTAGAAACACAGTGAGGATAAATTTAACCTGCTGAAGTCCTTAAAGGGAAAGGAAACTATTAAGGCAGATAACACAAGTGCATTCATGAAGAAATACGATACAGTATGAGTTATATATTAGTATAAATATCAACTCACTCCAGCAATATAGAAAAAGAAAGTTCACAGAAGAAGAAAAATATTAATGGTTAATAGTGATAGGGACAATTTGTTGTAGTGAGACTACTAGAAAATAAAGCTAAACTGCTTTTGAGGTCCTACTATTCCATTGTAATTACCATCCCTGGGCCCAATATAATAGCCATCATTTATTTAACATGTACTTGCATTTTGCATACATTAATAATCTTTGGAGAACTCATCAATGTGGGATATATTTGTTCCATGTTATAGATGAGGGGGACTGACACTGAGATATTTAAGTTACATAATTTATCTTAAGTCAGTTGACAAATGGAGGAGCTGGAATTTGAACCTAAGCCTATCTTTCTTCAAGCCACCCTCTGCTGCCTTTCCATGTAACCAGAGCTAGTTAACAAGCATATGCCTCAACTTCACATTTTCTCATTTTTGTTTGTGTCAAAAACTCAACTGTGGTATGTAATTTACTATGGCATCTTGTTTTTGTGGAAAATAATGCTGGAATCTTTACATAGGCTGTTGTTAGAAGCAAAATCTAATAGAATGATCAATATCAAAGAAAGGAGCAAATAAATTGCAAAGAAGCGTCTTGGTTTAAACTCATCAATGCTAAGCAAATATTAAATGTGTAACCCTGAGAGATATCCTTTTGCTTCTGCAGGACTCTTGTTTTCCATAAATAACATTTATGTTTAATGAAAACGGGATTAACTTTGTATTGAAAATTGAGCCTGTCATTCAGTCTGATTAAACAACATGTGGTCTTGCAAATCTACATTTTACTCAATATTTCTGTGTGTTTGGAACCAACTCTACTGTGAATACATTTTCTGGATATACCTATATTAGGGAAAGGAGAACAAAACGTGTCTTTCTAAGTGTACTAGAACTAAAATAGGGCATTGGATGTTTTCAATTATTAGATAATATTTGACCATCTTTAACTGAGTAATAAAAATAATTGCATATAGTTCAACCTAACATATGGAGGTGATTGTTTAGAAGTAACCTTGATGAAGGAGAGAATATCAAAGATCCTCCAGAAAGCTTCCCCCATTCGAGAGATCTTCCTCCTCCTCCCTGCTGTTGCCATAGCAACCTTACGCATGTCTCTATCTCTGCACAGATCACACTGCTTTATAATTTAACTTGTGAAATGTCAATCACTCCATCCAAATGGTAGCAACTTGAAGACAGGGATTGTGGCCTTTCACCTTTGTATCTCCATCAACTGGCACACTGCCAAGAACTAGTAAGCACTAAACACTTACGTGCTCACATTTATTTGTATAGTATTTTGCATTTTTTAAAATTCTTGAAAGGGAGGTGAGGTAGGTATAGTAGCCCCCCCCCCATCTTCGGTTTTGCTTTCCATGCAGTCAAATGGGGTCTGAAATTATTAAATGGAAAATTCCAGAAGTAAACATAAGTTTTAAATTGTTTGCCATTCTGAGTAATAGGATGAAATCTCGTGTCTTCCTGCTCCGTCCTGCCTGGATAAGAATCATCCTTTGGTCCAGTGTCTCCACACTGTACACCTATGCACCCATTCATTACTTACTAGCCACCTCGGTTATCAAATCTCCTGTCGAGGTATCACAATACTTATGTTCAAATAACCCTTATTTTATTTAACAATGGAAACAAAGCACCAGAGTTGTGACGCTGGCAATTTAGACATGCCAAAGAGAAGCTGTAAAGTGCTTCCTGTAAGTGAAAAGGTGGGAAGCTCTCAACTTAATAAAGCATTTTATCACCTCACATCATCACAAGAAGAAGGGTGACTATATAGTACAATAAGATATTTTGAGAGAGACCATATTCACATAACCTGCATTACAGTATATTATTATAATTGTTCTATAATATTATTACTTATTGTTGCTAACCTCTTACTGTGTCTAATTTACAAATTAAACTTTATCATAGGCATGTATGTATAGTAAAAAACAGAGTATATATGGGGTTTGGTGCTATCTGTGGTTTCAGGCATCCATTCGGAGTCTTGAAACATATCCCCTGTGGATAAGGGAGGACTACTATCTTATGATTTCCCATGTACAGTTTTGGGATTAGAATCCATGCAATTTAACCAAACATAACTGGTGATTCTTTTCTTTCTTAAGTCACACTTGTAAAATGTTGCAATGCATTAGTTTAATCAAATGGTTACTGCTTTTTCCAAAATGGACTTCTTTCCTTTTTTAATTATAGTGTATTTCTGACATTCCTTGGCCTATCTTTAGTTTCTGAGATTTATACCTTCTGGGATTCAGTACATTTTCCATTCTACGTGCTGCTGAGAATAAGAAGGTGGCTGCCACGGTCTCCTTTGATGCTAACACTCGCTGCTTTCAGCATGCTTTATCTCTTCCTCGGAATGGGTCACTGCGGAACATAGGAAAGGCTCCATCTTAGAGCCTGTGATCTGCTGACTTCCCACATGCACTATGGCTAGAGAAGTGGGCAGAGCTTGGAGAACCAAAGAGCATTTGAGTTGCTCTAGTGGGTTGGAGATGTCCCTCGGAACCAAGAAGAGAACATGCTCCACACTTACATTCTCTCTGATCTATAGTCAGCCATGAGGGTGGACAATAAAAAATGCTTCTGAAGTGAGTGTGAATGAGATTTCTCAACTGATCTGCTCACGCCAGATAAGAGTGCGGAAAAATGCAACATGCAGTTATAGACTTCTCTTGCATCTTCAAGGCTTCCTGAGAAATATCACTTCCTGTTTCTTTTCTCTCTCTTTCTCTTTTTTTAATTAAAATTTATTGGGGTGACAATGGTTAACAAAACTACATAGGCTTCAAGTGTACAATTCTGTATTATATCATCTATAGATTGCATTGTGTGTTCACCACCCAGAGTCAGTTCTCCTTCCATCGCCGTATATTTGTATATTTGACCCCTTTTACGCTCTTCTACCATCCCCCACCCTCCTTACCCTCTGGTAACCACTAAGCTGTTGTCTGTGTCTATGAGTTTTTGTTTCTTTATCTGTTTGTCTTGTCCCTTTGTTGCCTTCAGTTTTATACCCCACATATCAGTGAAGTCATATAGTTCTCGACTTTTTCTCTGACTTATTTCAATTAGCATAAAAAACAAAACAAAGCAAAACGACTTTTCCAAAGGAAGTAAAACATTCTCAACATATTTTTGTAATATACTGTCCATTCAGAATCCTATTCTCTATGCTTATATTATTGGTATATATTTCCAGCTGAGCCAGAAAACATTGAAGAGTCAAACATTGATTGTCCTCTAATCCTGGTTATCGATGATCTAAACGCATTCAAGGTTAAATACAGGGTAAGAATACTTCCTAGGTACTCTGCTCTCATTCACAATGATCAGGGCTCCAATCAGTAAAAATAATACTTATTGTCATTTGATTATTTATAAGTAAATGTTTATATTTGATGGAAACTTAAAAATTCAAAAAGCAATTTACTTTATTTGTAGGTCATCAATAGATTAATTTACTCATACATTCACTAACAAATACTTATCATATCTAAGTCTCCTCTCTCATTCATTCACCAGTTTCATAATTCCAATTTCCTGTAGGCCCTTATCACTTTTAAGTAAAAATATGAGCTCACTGAAGTTCCAAATAGGTATCCCTCTCAGTTTCTAAAATATTATCAATGTCACCATCACACTCTGGCTCCCTGGGATGAAAAATTTGTTAATACAGCATAGATACCCATATCTCTCCTCTATCATCTACTATTGCTGCCCTTAGTTTCTGCGCAAAATGGGTCACTGCTCTGCACTGTGACTTCAAAGGGTCCTGTACATCACAAATATGGAAACACATTTTTTTTCTTTTTGTTCTCTTAAAGTGTTTTGAACGTTTGGTAACACATAGGAATTATGGGAAGGTGGGCTTGAGAGTTAAGATGGATCTCACCATTCTCCTGCTGGAAGATGCAGGGCTGAGAGAGGTCAAGTGTATATGTTAGGGGTGGGAGTGGGGAAGAGGGAAGAACAATTGAAACCTCTCTTTGCATTTTTTCCTACTTTTAGTAGAAAAGCAAAACAAAGGGAAACTCACCTAATGCCTTTCCTTTCTTCCAAGTATCAACTCCTTTCCAGTATCTGCCTGCTTCTGGCCACTCTCCAGGACCTTCAAATAATTGCTTTCGTGTTTAGTCCAGAGTTAGTAGTTATTATTTGCAAGAGTGTTAGCATGACAGGAAATGTTTGGCCATTACCAGAAGGAGAGCCCTTGCTATTGTTTTGGGAGGTGCTTAAAACTACCTTGAAATCCTGAAATGGAGAAATGAGGCAGGGTAGAGGAGAACCTTCTTGCCTTGGCCTCTTAGGCACCTTCCTGGCTAAGTTTGTATCCCAAAACCAGGCAGAGTCAGTCCCCATTTATGAGTCTTGTGCCCGGGCCCAGTGTCTGCCTTCCTTCAGCAATGCCATGTTGCTAAGAGGCTTTCATATAGCAGAACTCACTGGGGCGAGATGATGGCTCCTTTAGCCGTATACTGAGGAGTGGGAGCTTGGGCCCTGGGTGAACAAACACGCCAGTTAGAAGTATAGATGGCTTTTAGACATTTTTAACTCCTTAGTTGCACAACTCAAGAAACAAACATTATTTGAAGACAACTTTGAGACATACAGTGATATTGTAATTTTACTAAATAATTCTTGAGGATGGACAGAAGAGTCCATTTCTTCAGAAACTTGTCCTTTCTCAGAAAAAAAAAAGGTAACTCACAATTTCTGATCTTATAAGCACCAACCAGATGAATAATAAAAGAAAGAAAGTATGTTTGGGTAGGGTGATACTCATTTTTCCTGAAAACATGTATTACTCTGATAAATTTTATTATCAGACAACTTGGTTGAAGCCTGAAGCTTTGCAATTCTAGTATGTTAGATAAAGCATTGCCAAAAATATTGGGTTTAGCCCCAATTCCCTTGTAGACTTATGTAAAAAATACACAAATGTGGCCACAGGAGCCCAAATGGGAAGAACATAGATATTTAGAATGGTTGGTTTACGTCAGGGTGTCCAAACTTTTTTCAACGGTTTTCACCAAGGACCTTATGCGGCAAAATACACAAACAGCTGGGCCATTCACTCGAGGTGAAGTATGTATTGCCTCACCTGGTTTATTTAAGCAAACTAAATATATTTTTGGAATTTGCTGCAGGCCAATTAACAATGGATTGCGGGCCGCAGCTGGCCCGCAGGCCGCAGTTTGGACACCCCTGGTTTACGTGATGCTCAAAAGGATATTCCACAGCCATTCACTCATTATCTCAATCAATATATGTATTGAACCCCTGCTATGTGCCAGGCCTAGTTCTCGGCCCTGAGGGCAGATCAGTGAGTAAAACACAAGATCCATCTGGGTCTCAATTCTGGCGGTGCAACAGCATCAGCCTTAGCTAATTTATTTAACCATTCTGTTTCACATCTGAAAAAGAGGGAGCTACATTATTTCATGGTTTCTTTCAGTTCTGAAAGAAATGATTTTGCAATGCTCTAACTCTGACTATTTGGCATACACACTGCCTATATAATTCCAATACAGGAGGTCATGATGCTGTCTACTCCCAATCTGCCAAATCGCTGACCTCTTAGACTCCCCCTCCCATCATCTCTTGGTCCCCTGCCCCCCATCTGTTCCCTGTTCCCAGCAGCAAGGGAGGATCTATAATTACACATGGGTGCCACCAATATGTTATAACAGCTTTGCTTCCCTGATATTCTGGTAAGACCAAATGAGTACAAGCAGCCATGGCTGCAGCAATGACTACACAAAACCATGTCCCTTAGCTGTATAGGATGTTTAGTTTTCCCGGGCTCTCATTTGTTATTCATTAACACTGCTAAGGAGCCAAAGTAGAGGCAACATGTATTTCACTAAAATCAGCCTGTGGTTTCAAGAGTATCGACCTAAGCAAATGAAGAAATAAAAAAGAATATATTAAATATTAGTTAACCTTATTTTCCTTTAAATACATGATTTTAGTTTGTTGCTGTAATTAGAGTTTGAAGAGCTTACATTCAAGAGGAATCGAAATCCTCCAGTATGTCTATTTATCTCTAAAAAGCACCAGATTGTAACACTTGGCATTTCATTTTTTACATCTCTGCTGACTCTTCCATCACAATTTCTCTAGCTTAAAAACAAAACGAAAATATCTCTATCTATTCCAATACAGTACTTAATTTCCTATAATTCTTAGATACACAGTACTCTCCAATGTTCAAAAAATAAGAGCAACAGTTATAAAAAGCAAGGTAATCCCTGCTAAGGCTAGCCTTTCCCTAAGACCGTCTCATTTTTTTCACCCAATGTAGTAACAATATAGGAAGGATGATAACTAAAATTAGACCTTACTGTGAAATCAATCTGTTCTTAGCAGTGCAAATAATTCAAACACACACACTCTCTCTCTCTCTCACACATACACACACACACACACACACACATACACACGGCTTTTATTTCTTTCTTTATATCACATAAATAGTCCCATGATATTGAAGACTGAAGGAACCTTGTTACCCCACATGAGTTCTGTTAACCCTAGTTCTCTGGGGGTATTAGTAAATGGTTTTGGCTAAGTAAGTTTGGGAGATCTGGTTAAATAAAATGGAAGTTTTTTTGTTTTTTTTTTTTACTGTGAGACATCTTAGGCCCTTCACATTCTAATATACATTGCAATTCTCCTAGAAGGAAATAGTGCAAAAGTTTCCCAAATGTATTTGACCATTACTGCTTTTATTTGAGGAATAATTCTGAAAAATACTGATCTAGTGTACCCCTCTCACTTTGAAGATGAGGGGATTCTGCTTACAGTGGTTGAGACTTACTCTGAGCTCACAGAGTTATTAGCACAGCTAGAGCTAGAACTTATTTCTCTTGCCTTCTAGCCAATGTTTCCATATAAAATAAGACAATTAATGATTTTGAGATCCAAATGTTTTGTTCTCTGTCCTCTTAATATTAATACATTCCTAGCACAATATCAGTTCTCTTAGGCACCAGTCAGAAAGCAAGAAAGAGCTATCAGTAACTCTCCCAATTATATAATATTCTAGATTGGGATCTGTGGACCAATGAGATTTGTGAGGCTCTTGTATCTCATATTTATGACCTAGCCTATGCATTCATTCAATGTTTTTCAAGTGCAAGTTCAGAAACAAATTCACTTGCTTAAACATTTCCCTTTCCCCCTTTCCCACGAATCGATTTGACCTTGTTTAAATACAGTTTTCCAACCTATAAAAAAGAGGCAGAACCTCAGGGATACTGTGGATACCTGATCATGGCATTGCACACCAGAAGCTAAACATTAATGAATGCCAACTATAATTTTATATATATAATGTGATGGTTCAGTGTGAGGTCGGAGGGATAGTGGATGGGGAGGGGGGGTTCACAGTGTGAGGGATGTGGATGATGAACGTCTAAGTATTGCCTTGTTTTGTACACCTGAAACTAATAAATAAATAAATTAATTTAAAAAGAAAAAAAAAAGAGGCAGAAATACCAATCATTATATGCAGTGTAGTTAGTTCTGGTAAATCAACATATTTAGTTCTAAAGGTAGTTTACAGAATTGGAATACAGACCTATATTGCAATGAAATCAACATATCTCTCCATACAATAAAATTACTACGATAAAACTCATGACCTCAACACATTTGTTACTGTTTGAAGAATGAATGGAAATGGTATCTCTACTGAACCACTGATCACATAAGTCCACAAAAAATGCTACACAACTTCCTAATGTGTCAGGAGATACCTCTGCTCCTTGGGACAAGAAACAGCAAGACCTTCCAAAAATGCCAACCACTGAGTTCAGATAAAAATAACATGGCTCTAGAAGTTAGATTGAGAGCTGAGTGTACCCATTTCCCATTGTTTGGGCCTGAAGGATGCGTCTAGAATGTAGCCTCCTGTACACATGTGAAGTTAAGTGAGAGAGGAAACTATTTCACTTTTCGATTAGGTGGTATTTTGCCTAAATATCTTCATGTTTCTTAGGAAGGAGACATGATTCCTTTAATGATCTACTAGTTTTAAAAACTCTACGGCACCGGGGAATTAAGGATAAAGAGACAAGCTCCTAAACTGGGTTGTTTTTCTATACACTAATGAAGTTCATAATTTAATTGGAGGAATTATTAGATACATTCTCTCCTTATAATGGTGCAAACCTCAGAGGAAAATGAGCTGCTTATGCATATATTCTCTTTTTAATTCAAGAAATCCTCAAGGATTCAAAACATATGCTCCAAATCAGAATGGCACTCAGTTGTCCACTTAAAATGGGTTCACACCACAAATCTTTATTCTAAGTGTTTCCACTGGAGTTAAATAGCAATTCTTATGCTGTTTTCTATTTTTAATTATGGTTACTAAGCTTTACATTTAGATACTCTTATTTGTTGAACTTCATTCTCCCTTTAAAAGAAGAGCTAATTTAATATAAAAATTTGGGATGGTAGAATAGTTAAATATCCATTTAACTTGAAAAAAAAAACTTGGGAAAGGGGTTAACTGACTGCAGATTTATAAAATTTTGTTATATGAAAGAGGCAGACACATATTCACTATAGTTCTAGAATGGAAAATGTGGACTAATATGTGGAAGTTAAAAGAAAAAGCAGATTGCCTTCAATTAAAGAATAAACGTCCTTAAAATAAGCTAAGGTAAGCTGTCCATATCCAAGTTTATCCATTAATATTTGTGGCTTGATTTAGTGTTTGATGATGCCCATTAAGCAAAAAAAGTATTGGTATTAAAGGTTTATGGGAAAATATGAGAGAAAAATTAATATTGAGAAAATTCGCTTCATTTCTTTTCTTTTCTCCCCTCCCTTCTATCATCGTAATTTTACTTTAGAAGTAAAACATCTAGATCTAATGCAATATGACAAATTAGCTCAATAAAACATTAAAAAATTGATTGAAAAAATGAGGCAAGGAGTTCAGATAAACACATAGCAACTTGGTATAATAAAGACAGAGCCAAAGGTCATGGACAGGGTCTCTCCCTGAATATGCCCAGGATGGTGGAGCCACAAGACTTTTTGGTTCGTTGTTGCTATTTAAATATGGCTCCTTTGGGAATTTTCTGGGTCTCCTGTATGTACTGAGCTCACTTCAGGCTAGTGTGGTTATAAGAGCATAATGAGAAAGCACATTTGTAATTAGCAACATGATTTTGCCACTTTAGTATGTGTGGGATATTTAAAAAAATTTTTTTTTTCCACAGAACTTCTCAGGTCCTCAATTTTCTCATCTGTAAAGTGGAATGTTTTCCCTCTTCTCTGGCTATCCAGAGCAATGCTGATTCGGGATATTGGCCAGGATGCCAGGGTGAGAGGAGTGTTGGAAGCTGTCTCCCCTAAACTGGTGGCCTGGCCAAAGAGGAAGAGGACCATGCAGGTCCTCCGAGGCAGACCCTCAGAATATACTAGAGAAACCAGGGGAAAATGGTAGGCAGAAGACAGAACATTTGGAGAATAGTTTAAGAGCCTTAGGAGAATCCAGGTGTTGGCAATAGCTAAATTGTGGGTGGGAAAGTGATTTTGAGTGGAGGGCTAGCTCTGCCTGACAAAACCTAGCAAACTGACTCACAAGTCTCTGGCGAGGATTAATGGAAAGAAGTTACCTAACAAGGACCTTATAACCTGAGTACTATACACAAGAAAAGGATTGGAACTGGAATATTAACGGGAGCTATTAGAATTTCCTTAACTCATTCACCTCTTCTTATTTCCTCCTCTTTCACAGATTATTTCTCATTTTCCTTCAGAGATTACCTCTTAAACAACAGCATTCCACAGAGTCCTGTAAATGTTCTATAAATGACCATAGTCAATTATAATTATATGGGAAAAACCCTATCATATCGATGTCATCCATTCCCTAAACTGCAACCATCACATATAAAGTGATAATATTCAAGCTTCTGTATTTCCAACTCAAATCTCTTTCTACAACACCAGGGCAGTGTTTTCAAATCCTTAACTGAACTATCCACTTGGAGTCCTACTAAAGTCTTTCCTTCAGCTCTTCTTTCCTTAAAATCTGATTGGTCACCAAGTCCTATTGACTTTGTAAGCAAACCTCAAACCCTTGTGTTATCATGGCTTTTGTGGAATTTGGAGAGCCTTTCTGGACTCTCCATTTGGGCATCAGGGCTTAGAGTTACAGTCACTTTACAATTTAGCAGTGTTACACTTCTCCTTGTCCGTATCTGCATCTTGCTAACACAGCCATGCTAAGATATCCTCTAATTCCACAGCCTTAGAATGCTTCTCACCTGCACTTAGTGGATATAAGAGAAACCATACTATTTTACGTTTCTTACAGCTTGGGAGACTCAGAGGCCAAAATGGAAGAACCTTCAATAGTTCTTGGAGATGCTGACAGTCCACAGGGAGAAGATGGAAGGCCCTCTCCCAGAGTTTGTCCACTCTTCCAGTTCCCAACTATTTGGAGTTTGTTAACATGCTGTGTTGTTTTGAAGTATCACTTGTCATCTAGAATATCCACTCTGCCCTGGCTGCCTGGCATTCTAAAGCGCATATTTCAAGACACCATGCAAATGTCACATCCTCATCAAAGCATTTGTTAGGCTTTTCAGATTCAATTAGTATCTCCTCTCTTGCCAGAGGGGATACTTACACAGTCACACTTGACACTTGCACATGGTAAAAACACTTAACCCATGTTGTCATCCTTTTTTGTTTACATGTCCGTGGCTGTTCTGGATATTAGCCCCTTGAGACCATGAACTGTGCCTTGTGCATCTCTGTATGTCCAGTGTCTAACCCAGTGTCTGTCCCAGGGTGGAGACCAAATATTTACTGGTGACAGAAAGAAGATATAAAAGCAGAATCTGCTAAACATTGTAAAACCCAGCTGCAATAATTAGGATAATTAGGATTAATGGGGAAGAAAGAAAAAATGCCAGGCCCAATGCTTTGAAGTCTCTCACATGAGAGGTGCGGAGTAAATATTTTGGTAGATTTATTCAAACTGTGGCTAGGAAAAAGACTTAGAGAACTTGTAGGATAACTGGCAAGCCTTTTGCAGTTGGCAGATGACTTCTGTGTTACATGATTTTCCAAATTATTTGAGAAAATATGAACAATGCCCTACTGCTTTTATACTTTTAAACTCTTCCCAGTGTTCTTGCTTACCTAATTTCACATATTTTTCCACTCACCATTTGAAAGCCTTGCTTGAATAAAGGGAACTTCAACCTCACTTTGTCCTAACTGTAGCAAATACAGATGTGCTGACATTCAAACAGTAAGGATTTGCAAACATATCGGATTCCTTCTAAGGGTGAAAGTGCAGTGGCCTCTCTCACTCCTGACTCCCAGTTAGAGCGGCTCTGTCTTTGGGCCTTTCCAGGTCCTGGGATTAGACAGGGAGGGTGTAGTTCTGAGCTGGCGCAGGAGTGAAGTGAAGATAGCACCAAAAGTTTGTAGAAGTGAAGCTTCTGGGCTAGCACTCCTTTCTTGGAGATAAACAATGGAGACATAGAAGGAACAGTCAATTCTACAAATAGTATCTGACAGCCAACTACCTGTAAAGAGCTCGGATAGATGCTACGAAGGGTTAGTTAGACAGGAGTAAACACCACTGAGAAAAATTATTGATAATTGTGTTTAGGAATATAAACATAATTAGGCAAGTAATAGAGATGTGGGTTAGAATTTTCCAAGCCACTGAAAAAAGTTCTTACACAATTCTATTTAAAAGTTCTTGTGGTTGAAAAAGAATTTTTACTATCTTATGTCTGAAACAAGTACCTTGACACATTGCTCATAGTATATCTTACAAATAATGAGCACATCATCAAATGTTCATTTGTCTTTCAGATTTAACAATTATTACAATAAAACACATTACTTCCTTGAAACTGTTCACCTGAAAGAAACAATAAATATGGCTGAGTTTATATTCTATAAAACCTATGCAACAGAAAAATACAATGTTCAAATTTTCAAGTTAATTATGGAAAGCTTAGAAGGAACCAAAACACCTAAAATTCAAAACTTTCTAGAGATCCAAGATGATGGAGTAAATAAACACTGTACCTGCTTCCTTCCATGAGCAAATTAAAACTACAACTAAATTATAGAACAATCAACTTGGGAAACCATCTGAAGTCTGGCTGAATAGAAGTTTTATAACCAAGGATATAAAGAAGAAGCCACCTCGAGACTGGTAGGAGGGGCAAAAGCGTGCAACTGGCTAACCCCAAACCTCCGTGTGGAGGTTGAGAACTGGGAGGGATATCTCAGCAGTG
This sequence comes from Rhinolophus hipposideros, assembly GCF_964194185.1. NCBI lineage: Eukaryota > Metazoa > Chordata > Mammalia > Chiroptera > Rhinolophidae > Rhinolophus > Rhinolophus hipposideros. Next base: position 15,483,822 of record NC_138065.1, read on the forward strand.
AAGGTTCCCCCCAGGAGTGAGGGACTCCAGCCCCACACTGGCCTCCCCAGCCCAGAGTACTGGTGCCAGGAAGAGGAACACCCCCCACAACATCTGGCTGTGAAAGACAGTGGGGATTCCTACCATCCGGGTGGGATAGAAGGTGGTAGGAAACCCAGGTGTCCTCTTAAAGGGCCCGGGCAGAGACTGTCTTACTCCCAGGCCCTCACTTTGGACTCCAGCGAAGGGACAGTAACTCGGTGGGGGGGGGGACAGGGGGTATAGAAGACATACAGGAGACAGACTGAGTTGTGTTGCTTCAGGTTGAGAGCAGGAGGACAGCTGCTATTTCCCTACGAGGAAGTCCTCCTCCCATGTAGCCAGCAGGCAGGAGCCACTTTCTTGTGTTGAGCCTACCCCAACACGGCCAAATATGAATCTCATTGGTCTGGGAGCTCTGAAGCTCTGCCCTGCTGACTCACTAGGACCCCGTCCCACCCAACTCCCCCAACACCAGAGGCACTTTCCCCAAGAGCAGCCAGACCCACCCATATTGTAATCTTTCTTGGAAAAAATCAGAGTCTGACAGGCCCCAGCTGGCAGCGACTAGCCTCAGTGTGCTCTGAGACTTTTGCCGAGTAGCTTCAGGCTCAGCACTGGCACCAAGCCAGAATTCACATTAACCTGGTGACCACAACTCTTCCCAATCTAGTGACTCTATGAGACCCTGCCTCACCCAACTTTTGTGCCACATGAGGCTTTATCAGTGGCTGAATCTTAAGGGAGCTGGCAGGTAGCAGCAGGCCTTGGGGTGTCCTGGCTTTTTGCAGAGCTACCCTAGGCCTAGTACTGGTGGCAGATGTCCTTGCTTCACAGCATGGCCTCTCCCATGCACCTCCAGGGTTAGCAAAGGCAGCAAACAACCCCAGATAGCTTTGTAGCTCTTACCAGGTAGTCCTTGGGTAGTCACAGGCTGTGGGTGACCTGGGCCTGTACCAGAAACCTTGCAAGAGGCCCCACAACCAATATACTTGGAGATTGGCTTTATATCACAGCAGAGCATTGCCCAATTAGCCCAACAAGTGGCACACCCAAAGGGTGGTCTCAATAGGCACCAGAACCCACTGGGGTGAATCCCACGCAGTGGGATGAGCACCCACACAGCAGCCTGCAAGCTGTGGATGTAGCCAAACCACCCGGCCAATTAGCCTGAGGGTCAATCCCATCCACTGATATGCCGATAGTAACCAAGGCTCAACTACAACAGGAGGGCACACATGACCCACACAAGGGATACACTTGGAGCACCTGGTGCAGGTGAAAAGGGGCCCTGTACCACTAGGCTCCACAGGGTACCTACTAAAAAAAGGCCACCCAGCCAAGACTGGGTGATATAGCAGATCTACCTAATACATAGAAACAAACAGAGAGGCTGCCAAAATGAGGAAATGAAGAAATACATCCCAAATGAAAGAACAGGAGAAAACTCCAGAAAACAGAACTAATCAAAATGGAGGCAAGCAACTTTACCAGATACAGAGTTCAAAACAATGGTTATAAAAACGCTCAAGGAACTTATTGAGAACTTCAACAAAGAGATAGCAAGCATAAAAAAGGACATAAAAACCATAAAGAACCAGTCAGAAGAATACAACGAAAATGAAGAATGTACTAGAAGGAATCACCAGCAGACTAGATGAAGCAGAGGATCAAATCAGTATTTTGAAAGAGAAGGTAGCAGAAAACACCCAATTGCAACAGCAAAAAGGAAAAAAAAAATCCAAAAAAATGAAGATAGTTAAGAGAGCTCTGGGACAATATGAAGCATAACAATATTTGCATCACAGGGATACCAGAAGGAGAAGAGAGAAAGCCAGAGTTTGAGAAGCTATTTGAAGAAATAATGCCTGAAAACTTTCCTAACCTGGTGAAGGAAACAGACATATAAGTCCCAGAAGCATAGAGAGTCCCAAACAAGATGAACCCAAACACCCCCACACCAAGATACATTGTAGTTAAAATGGCAAAGGTTAAAGACAAACAGAAAATCCTAAAAGCAGCAAGAGAAAAGCAACTAGTAACTTATAAGGGAGCTCCCATAAGATTGTCATTTGATTTCCCAACAGAAACTTTGAAGGCCAGAAGGGATTGGCACAAAATATTCAAAGGGATGAAAAGCAAGGATCCACAACCAAGATGACCCAGCAAAGCGATCATTGATAATTGAAGTACAGATAAAGAGCTTCCGAGACAAGAAAGAGCTAAAGGAGTTCATCATCACCAAATCAGTATTACAAAGACTCTTAGAAGGACTTTTTTTAAATGAAAAAAAAAAAAAAAGATCAAAATTAAGAATAATAAAATCACAAAAGCTACATATCTATCAACAATTATTTTCAATGTAAATAGATTAAATGCTCTATTCAAAAGACACAAGATGGCTGAATGGTGAAGAAAACAAAATCCTTACATATGTTGTCTACAAGAGACTCACTTCAGATTGAAAGACACACACAAACAGAAAGTAAAGGGATGGAAAAAGATATTTCATGAAAATAAAAATGAGAAAAACCAACAAACAATAAAAAAAACCTAGAGTAGCAATACTTTACCAGACAAAATAAACTTTAAAACAAACGTTATAACAAGAGACAAAGAAGGACCCAATAATCCCACTGCACGGTATTTATCTGAAGAAATCCAAATGCTACTTCAAGGGAACAGGTACATCGTATGTTCATTGCAGCATTGTTTACAATGGCCAAGATGTGGAGGCAGCCTGGGTGTCTGTCAATGGAAGAATGGATAAAGAGGAGGTGGTATATGTATACAATGGAATATTGCTCAGCCATGGAAGGGAATGGGTACTTGCCATCTGCAGCGGCATGGATGGACCTGGGAGGTATTGTGCTGAATGGAGTGTCAGACAGAGAAAGACAGATGCAATGTGATTTTGCTTATATGTGAAATTTAAAGAACAAAATAAACAAAACAGAAACAAACTCATAGATACAGAGAACATACTATGGTTGCCAGATTTTGGGGTGTGTGTAGGGGGGGTGAGGCAAAAGGGAGTGAATTAAGAAGTACATACTGGTTTTTACACAGTAATCCTGGGGATGTAGGGTATAGCATAAGGAATATAGTCAATAATATTGTAATAACTGTGTATAATGTCAGATGGGTACTAGATATGTTGGGATGATAGATGGGAGGAGGTGGGGGCAGGGTGAAAAAGGTGAAGGGATTAAGAAGTACAAACTGATAGTTACAAAATAATCGTGGGATGTAAAGTAAAGCACAGGGAATATAGTCAGTAATGTGGTAATAACTATGTGTAGTGTCAGGTGGGTACTAGAGTAGTCAGTGGGATCATTTTTTACATTATACAAATGTCTAACCACTGTGCTGTACACCTGAAATTAACACAAAATAATATTGAATGTCAACTGCAATTGAAAAACTTAAAAAGCAGGGAAAAGGTGAAGGGGAATAAGAGGTCAAATTTCCAGATATGAAACAAATAAGTCATGGGGATGTAATGTACAGCATACGGAATATAGTTAATAATGTGACAGCATGCTACAGTGTCAGATGGTTCCTGGACTTATGGTGATCACTTCTTGAGGTATATATATGTTGAATAACTATGGTGCACACCTGAAACTAATATAATATTGCATGTTAGCTATATTTTAACAGAAATGTTAAAAATAATAAAAACTTTCTATGTATAATTGACAAAACATGTTGGACATTATATTTAACAGCTCATGTGTTTAACTCCCTGTCAGTACAGAGAGATGTTCAGAACACACATCTACTCTTCATTTCTCCTCTCACCTCTCACTTGGGTAGATTGTATTTATGCATTAGACGACCTTTTTGGCCATTAGAACCATCTTGCTTCGGCAGTTAATTAACACAAGTACCATAATTTAATATAGTTAATGCTACTTGATGCCCTTTAATGTACCTTCCATTAGTGATATTATTGTAGTATTACTCTGTAAATTAAAATGAGATCAAGACTAAGAGAGCCACTCTGTAATTAAGGTACTGGCACACTGCACTCATCTGTTATTCACTAGAGAAAATCGCCCTGATTTACTGAAGGAGCACATCCATAAGTCAGAATTAGTCCATGAAGATTATTAGGTTTATTGAACAAGGTAAGTACTAGAGTTGCTGAGATTGCCAACAGCCATGTTTCCTCTTTTTCTTCCATTATCTTAATAAATACACAATGAAAGGGAGTAAATGGAAGCAAAATAAGTATGTAATAAAAGAAGACTACAATTTTTCCCATGAGATTATAGTTTTTGTTACCAGTAAAATAGGTATCAGGTGTGTCACATGCTAAAAAGGACATAAATGCTACATTAGTCTTATGATGATCAAAACATAATTTTTATCCCAAACAGTACTAGCCAATATAAAACTTAAACACCGTGTACACATGTGCACAAGCAGTAGAGAACTGGGGTTTATAGTCAACTCACCAAAGATTCTCCAACTGTTTTTGTTTCATAGCTTAATATTTCAAGAACAAAAATCTTGTATTCTCTGTCCTCTATTCTGTAAATATTTACCCACTTTCCCCAAGTAATTCATGCCTATTCCCACATTATGGTGAGGGTATGGGTGGAGTGACAAGTAGAAAAATATCATATCAGGTATAGACATGTCAAGTGTTGCACTCATCTCATGGATGGAGGAAGGGAAGTTGAAGGCACTGAAGACCTCAGTTATATTTTGGAAAGTTTATATTTATGATATTCTTAAAAAGGAACATGTAGAATTTTCTTTAGAAATCATCAATTAATATTCAATCCTCCTGTAGATGATTTGCTATAGATTATGTATTACTGAATTATACACCTGAAACCTACGTAACTTTACTAACAATTGTCACCCCGATAAACTTTAATTAAAAAAAAAAAAGAAAAAGACAAACTAGACTGTTAACCCTACTGAAATTTTCAAGGGTAAAATGTATATCAGTGTATCAGCTTCCATGCTTGAAAGGCCCGTGAACCAGGTAACAGTTCAACAGTTTCCTTTAGTAGCTCCATCTTCCTTATGTAACTCAGAAGCTGGAGACACGCCGAGCCATCAGGCTTTGCTTCTTTAGTCCCTCCCCTAAGACTAAAAATACCCTGGCCATCTGTTGCCTAGCATGGTACATGCCAACATCAGTTTTGCCCTAAGGAATTTGGACAGAGTTTGGAGGTGACAGAGTGAAACCTTATGGAAGGGGCTCACCTCTAGTGGACCTCTCTGTCTTGCCCAGCTGCTTCCTCACCAGCTTACAGTTGACTGGTGAACAAGAAAAGACAGCGGAGGTGAGTCCCAGGGAAGGGAGAGGGCTCCTCCAAACTCCTCAGAACCACTGAAATGCAGGTGGAGGACAGTAACAGGATGAGTGGTAAGAGAAAAGTCGTAAATCTGGTGGGATTTTACATTTCTAACACGCCAACGAAGAGAAAATACATACGTCTCACCCCAAAAGAGAATGCATAAAAATGCCTGTAGCTTTAAAGTGTATTCACACTCATTTCTTAAATAATAAGAGGAAACAACAATGAATATACGATAAGAGAAAAAGGCCCCAACGATGATTATTTCCCAACCAAAAGCTTTACAAGATTGCCTTCTTTACACATGGAAAAAGGACAGTGTGTGGGGGAAGTTGGGCTAATAAGGACTTTGGCTTAGATTAAGGATTTCTCAAACTGCAAGGAAACTGACCTAGGGGACTCTACTTAACAGTGCAGATCACAGCTTATTAATTTTGACCTTGTTTCTTGTAGATAAACAGAATATTTGTTACTTTGTCATGGAATGCTATGAGTAATAATATCAACATCAATTATTTTTATATATTATAGTTCCCAAGAATAAGATACTGGAAACTGATCATCTTTTGCCAAAATATTCATGAGTATAATGGCTACATTTTATCATAAATAGCAGACTCATGTTCAAGGCAACAGCTTCCTATTGCACTCCCGTGGTCCCTCTCACACCTGAACTGCCCTCTATACTCAGGAAGCCACAAGATCAACAGTGTACCAGTGCATATTTCCCTCTGAAATACTATTTTGCTTTAAAAATATCATTATCATACATCACAAAGACCTTGATTAAAAGTTTTTAAAGAGGCTCTATTGCTAAATATTCTTGATTCTTCCAGGAGGAACATGAAACTAGAACAAAACTGTGAGTCACTGGTGGCTGGCGACCCATGCCTGCTACTTTCCACAGGCATGATTCTGAAACCTTTGCCACCATGTGGAGGTCATGCCTACCACACCATGGTGTGTGCCCACTAAGGCCCTTTCCTTAATAGCAGTGACCTCTTCTTCCTTCTAGGGCACAAATATAATAGCACTATTATCAAAGACAGGTTGAGACAACTCTCTGAAAGGCCAGGGAGTCTCACACTTCACCCGTTTCTGAGGACTGGGCTGCCCTATGGGCTGCTGGCTACCAGTTAATGAATCCTGCTTTATTTGTTTAAATGTTACGATTACTTAATTAGACCTACATCATTTATATACCATTTATATTCTGATCTTCATATATTCTGATTTAAAGTGATGTTGCCATGTTTAGAATGATTATTCTTTGGCTTTGCTTTGTGTTTTTGTCTCTTTTTTTTCCATTTTGGTTCATAGTCCACTCAACTTTAGTTTTTCCAACTCATTATCTCATGCTTCCACTGCCCTCAGTTGGTTATTTTGATAACATACCACACTTAAAAATCTGGTAGCAAATCTCTACTTTGGCAGTCCTGGTTCTTATTACTCAAGTTTTTCATTTAAATATCTTGAAAATTCTTGGAAAATTGCTCAATTTTGTCTCGTATATTATTGAAATCAAAGGTATGCCTGACCATGACCATTAATGTTTAAACTCTGGTCCATCTATAAATGACCCACAAAATGAAGGGAGCTTAACTCAGGTCCATATTTTAAATGGCAGCATATCTTTTAAAAACAGTAACATCCAAAAACCTGAAAAGCACTGCTTGCCCCATTTTAACAAATGCATTATGTTTCCTAAATACTGTTGGTGCTAATGTAATCAATTTAAAGAAATATAACTTTCATTTCCAGAACTTTCTTTGGTGCAATATAACAAAACATAAACACAGAGCTGTAGCTTGTTGAAACCTTCTCTTATACTTGACAACAACAGAAATATGTAGTTCTTGTTTTTCAGTGCCTTTTCTAAGATGTTTCTTTCCCCCTTTTGTTTAAATTCTAAGAAATTCTGCCAGGTTGCGGTTTAGTGACAGCACGTCTGGGATCACAAATTACTGCTGAGTAAGAAGGGTCTCAAATGCCTGAGAACCTACCTCTAGGCTGGAGTTCCTGAGAAAATGTTGCAGCAGAAAGTGACAAATGTCATTGCACAGCAGCTTGACTGATACACTGGCATTTTCTTTGAACACACCCATTCTCATTCAAGTCAGACAGAGAAGTTCTCTTACCTTCCATGCACCTTTATGTCTGAGATCGCATAAAAGTAGCGTGCCAAGTGTAGCTCATCTACAAATATTTCGCCGACAGCTGGTCTCAAAAGCCTTATCCTCAGGTCTGTGACTGTAAAGAAATCTCTGAGTTTCTTGGTGGTATCCAGCTGTCCATAGAGGGAAGCCATATTGCGTAGCCATGGTCCAGCAAAAAATGCGAACCTGTCTTTGATTTCAAAGTGGATTATCTTGCTATTTGTCATATACCCCGTGGAGTATTCTTCGGTGCAAATGATTTCTAAGACCGTATGCTGTGATAAATCCTTCACGGATTTAGGGTCCATGTGAAAAGCATCCAAGCAGTCTGTGGCATAATACTGATAGGGCTGCCATGTTCGTCCATAATCGAGAGATTTTTCCAGGATCATTTGGTCTGGACGCCCCGATTCAAAGGTGATAACTATGTTGTCTGTGAGCTCAATGGTTTTGCTCCAAGACAGAGTGATGTTAACCTGAAGAGGCTTGGGATAGTCTTTCCAAGTAGCAGACTGCCAAAATGTGGAGGGATGTCTTCCTTCAAAATCAAACATCAGCTCAGGGGGATGTGCCAACTCAGGGGTACTTGCATCACACTCATTATTGCACATGTAGGGGTTACCCTGTGGAAGAAGAACAAAAGAGGGTCCATCAAGACATGGGTTTGACACAAGTCTTGCCATATTGCTGTTGCTGAGTCAGAGGGTAGGAAAGAAAGGAAATAAAAACTGTTTGCAGTAATCATTTTTATTTGTCCTAACTGCATTCTTCTAGTGAAAAAAAAAATTAAAAAGAAGCAATATGGCAATTTTCTTGCCTTGTTTCCTTCCATGGGCTTTAAGAAATGAACACAGTTCATTTATCCCTATAATGTGGTCCCGGAAGCACAAAGGAGACACTGAGCAACTAACATCTCAATACCTTGGCATCTCTTAGAAAGATGCTTTAGAAAAAGTAAGGGAATTCCTCCCTGCCTCAAGGACGTTCCTCAAGAACGCAGTTCTTTAAAAAGTCATTTTTCAAGCAGAGCTTTAGAATTAGCAATGAACCGTAGGTACCTGTGTCCTGTTTGGGAAACAATACCCCAATGCAACATTCAGCTTCTTTCTGGTTTACTTCAAATCCATCACACTTAACTGGGTCCCTGCTTCATAAAGCCTGCTTTTAAAACATTTACTTTGTCCACCACAAATCATTAAAATGTGGTATACTACAGGCTCTGGGGCTTGGTCCAAACATCTGCCATCCCATTAGCTAGAGGCAAGAGGACTGCTTAGGAAAGACTTGGAGCGGGTGTGTACTATAACTTAGCAGAACAGGAAAATCCAGTACTACATTAGAAGGGTGTTGCAAAGAGCTGTGGGCACTTGATGTGTCCCTCTGTGCCAGCCCACAGTCAGCTCTCTATGGATGTTGGTCATTATTGTTATTTTCCCTCTCACAAAGCCTACTTCCCTTCACAGTCCATTCAAACAAGAAACTAGAAAGCAGTCTTCTTGTCAGATCACAAGTGATAACACCATTTATACTACACTAAGTGGCTGCCCTCCATTTTCATCAGTAGATTCTATGGCAAACAACTTGCTCCCTAATTTTTGTTTACTTTTTGTTTAAGAAAACAAATGTGGTCATTCGGAGTCAACTATTCATGTATTTCTCTCTGATCCTGTAGTGGATAATTGAAAGCATGGATAGGTGAAAGGATAGATCCTCTGACAATGTCTTTAGGCTTTTTCTTTTAACTATAATTTGATTTTTTTTTCCTTTTTCATGAACTGAGAGTTTTTCATCATACCTACAGGACGCATGAGCTGGGTCTCAAATAATGAATTTACACTTTAGACATCGATGCTCAGTTACCGGCTGACTCCTGTGAAATGTAAGATGAACATTGGAGAATTGCTTTGGCTTCCCTAGAGACCACTTTCTCTTACCTAGTCAGCTAATACTTTCACTCTCTCTTTCCCATTAATGCAACTGAATCCTGGAGCTGGCAACAGGTTTGGGAGACTCAAGTATAACTGAGATGGGGCAGGAGAAAGAAGAGAAGGTACATTATTTGAGGAACAGAACTGTTTCAAAAATACATTCAAGGCATCAGTGATAATAGAAATGTTTCTGTATTTCTGTCTCGAATTTCAATTCCCTATTCCTGATCCCAGAGTTTGTGGTACTATTTATAGTATCCCCTTCAAAACGCACCAAGAGGGTAAAATAAGTTTCTGTTCCAGGTGGAATAAATCACCAAATTTATTATTATTTAAACTCTTTTACGCATACCAGAGAGCCAAATGCAAAGCTCTGCAAACAGGCAAGGGCTTTTTACGGAGGGCTATAAATATTGTGGAATCTGACAGGATTTATAAATTCTAAATATATGTAAATGCACATTTTACTGGAAGGGGTCAGATTTACACAAATCACACCTTCATTTAAATTTACTGAAAAAATATGGTCCCTTCAAAATCTATCAGGACGTCGCCATCTGCACAATCATTAGCTTGGATGCTAACTCCTTCCTTCTGACAAAAGCATCTTCATTTGAGGTCAAGGGTATCAACTCTGCAGGATACACCAAGTGAGTTATCAGACATTTGTAGTAAGTCGTGTTGAAAGATAGAACTTCTTTGACTTCAGCATATTTGCACAGAGCTTCTCAGATGGGCACAGGGTGCTGAGATAAAGAAAGAGGCACAGCAGGTTGATTCTGGAAATAGGTCAATACTAGCAAACCTGTCTTAGAAAATACACTTAAAGATACCTGTCTAAAATGCATTCATAGGTACATTCAATAAAAGGTGTTGACAATAACCACCGTTTATTTACCACTTATGGGTCAGACACTTTAAGTACAGTATCCCGGTTTATACTTTCCATGCCTACCTTACAGAAGAGGAACCTGAGACATGAAGCAGCATCAGTGACTTGCCCAAGGTCACAAAGCGAAATGAGTAAGAGGCAGAGCCACGATCTGCTTCCCCTGCCCTGCCATGGCCTGTTCAACTTCCAAGTCAGCGGATTCCCTGTAACGCAACCCTGTCTTAGAACAGAGTTGTCTGGTAGAAAAAAAGGGTCTCAGATTAGGTGAGTTTGGGAAACACAGCCTAAGATGTCCTCATCTTTGAGAGGCCTAATGAGCATTATCGTACATCTGAGATGCCATGAAGTGAAGAACCTTCCTTAGCTTCACGCAATACCTCGTTTCAGAAGCTTCTGATCACAGAGCCTCTTTTTGGTATAGCAACCTCTATTTACATAGCACATAGCTAGTGCCCTGTAAAGCATCCTTTGAGATTCTCTGCTTTATATTACTCTTAAAATGGTAAACATGTGGATGCCAAACAGCACTGCACAACCCAAAGCTGTAGTCCTTTAATGAAGACATGCCCACGTCAAGCCCTCAGTGTCAGTGTGTACACCACAGGGCTTCCACCGGGGCTCAGCAGGACAGTCAGCGCAGGAGAAATGCTTACATTTACATCAAGTTGTCAGCCAACACAATGCATGCCGGGACAAGGAGACAATTTCATTGCTTTGCAGGGATCTGGTGCTTTAGGCACCTGAAAAATGAGAGAAAAGCTTCACGCATTCAATAATGATGTATTGATTGCCCACTATATCACTATATTTAAGGCACTTGTCTTGGCTCTCAAGATACAGGAGTAAACAAATTCAAATCCTTGCTTTCAGCAGAGCGTCCATCTTAGTTGGAGGCTATGCACTGAGTAAACAAATATTTAATGTTTCGTGATGTTACATGTTGATAACCGCTATGCAGGAAAATAAAGCCTGTTAAATAAAGGGAAGCATCATGTTGGAGAAGGAATACTAATTGTAATTTTATATTGGGAGGTCCGAGCAAGTCTCTCCTCAACATGTGACATTTGAGCAGATTAAGAACAATTCCCAGTTTTCAGTGGAGATAACCAGAGGTTGACCACAATGACAGTTGTGTCCTTCATCTGTCTGACTCTAGACTTAGTGATAATTTCAGCAGCATAACAACTTACTGAAATTGATGAATAAACAAATCATTTCAAATGAGAATCTATACCAAATGACTGTAAATACCAAAAATAAATAAACAAGTAAATAAAAATCAATTGAACCATTCTTATTTCATAGTACTCATGCTCTTTAGATTAATGATATGATAGCCTTGAACATAACTTACTGAGAGACAATGACATTGAGAGAAAATTAGCAGGGAAAAAAAAAATTTATTCTAGTCCCCTGAGCAGAAACCTTGCATTTTAGGTAACAGAGAAAGGAAAAGAAAAAAGAAAAGCCAAAGAAGCTGAAAATGTTACCATTCTAGAAAGAAAAAGCTGGCAGAGAGACTTTATGCTAAAATATTTAGTGTAACTGTTTCACTTAGGTGTGATCTATAATACTGTTTTTACAGAGAATTACCAATGGAAAACAATTACTGTTAAAGGGATTAGATTAATTAAATTTTCAACTACTTCAGCCCTACCTTAATCCTCTCTAATATCATCAACAATGAAATTTATATAAGAAAAATAACTTCCCCCTACTTGTGAAAACAAAGAATACTTCTTGCTGCTAAATCCAACAGATTCAGGCATTAGCAAGTGTACGTAATTATTTTATAGCCAGCAGGCAGCCTTAAATAGATCTTAATTTAAGTCATACAAGCAACAGATCCTTAACTGATTGTCTCTGGACAAAGTAGAAACACTTATGACTGTGCAGACAACATTTACACCATTAAAAGATGCCTTAATAATTAAACAGATATTGTTGTTAAATATTTTTATGATAATTAGAAGAGGAAGAAGATTGTGATGCTTAATTCCATGTAAAAAATAACATTAATATTTTACCTCTGGGAATACTGAAGTTAGTTATTAATTAGCACTGTAGCCAAAGTGGAATATGCTATTATTCTTCCCTTTCAGGACTTAAGGGATAAATCATATTTGAGATATGCTTTCATTGTTTGTTGATGGAAGTGCCTTTCTTCTAACAAGTGACACGTTGAAAAGAATATCCTTTCCCCTAAGATGTGCTAGACCCTTCAGAGTTAAAAGAAAGAAACTCCTACATAAGCAGTATTAATATAATAATACCTGTGGTTCCTACCATTTGGAACTTGCCCTTCCCATCTTATTGGCAAACTATTGGGAATGACAGTTGGCAATGTAGGGAATTCTAATGGGAGATTTGCTACTGAACTATACGTTCCATGCCAAGCAGGCATGCAGGTACTTCCAAGTGGTTGTGAGAAGCCTTTGGGCTAACACTTACACTGATTGTGCAAAACAGTGAGACGGAGCTACCTCACCCATTTGCATCTGGCGAGTCCCTGCCTGTTTATTGCTAAGTGACAGTAAAAAACAAACAAACAAAGGCAAGCAGAGCAGAAACAGCATTCTGGGATAGCACTCCCAACCTGTTCTCACTGTGACTTTGAAATAGGTATCACGCTGGTTTTGCCAATGCATGGCTTTAAAAGGGTGAAGAAAGTGGTCACACAGTCGTCCGCTCATCTCTCAGAGAGGTGAACCATGAGCACCACGCTTTAACTGCTAGGATGGGCTCTCATCTTGAGGAGGTGGCTTCCTTTTCGTTTCTTTCATTACAGCTCATTGGGAGCCAGGCAAGGACAGTTTCTGGGAGGCTGGTGATTGGCCCCTTTCTATCAGAGGTGTAACTTTTGGTGGACGGCACCCTAGTCCCAGTCCCTTCATGGTCACTCCTGCTTTCCCTGAGTTCTCTCTGCTCCTGGATTCTTGTTCAGCTATTACCTGGGAAAGAACCCTCCTTTACGATTTTTCTGAAGACACTCTGATGACTCTGAGTCTGAAAGCTAATGTCTGTTGGTCACGTTGAGGAGCTCCCTTCAGGTCTTAGAGCTTTGTCACAGGCTGTCGTGTGGGAGACCCTGCTCGCTCTGCCATTTGTCGTGCGAGGCGGCCTGAGGGGTCTCTGGTTCTGCTCCCCACATAAGAACGCAGGATAGGGTGAGGCCCAAAAGGAACACCCACGGAGCCATAGGTAGGGGAGTCATACCACTGTAGTCTCACTGGAGGCTGGATTCACACGACCTGCAACCTGCTGTCCGCTTCTCTGCCTGCCAACCGACCGATTGACTCTCTCGACTCTCGACTTGACACCCCAGCACAGCTGCGGCAGTTATATCAATGGCTAATTGGCTCACTGGTTACAGCGAATGGCTAATTAGCCACAGCTGACGGCCATCTACTACCTGAGCCAGCACCTTTCCACGTGAGGCCAAGAGCCTGGAGACTGCTCTCTGGGACTCTGTCCCCACATTGGCATTAGGGAGAACAGGAAGAAATCAGAACCAGAGGTTAAATCCAATCCAAGATGGTGGACATCTGTTCTGAAATCTGCAAGATAAGTGTCAGCACCATGCATACTGACAGGCCTTGATGACCACAGCTATGGGGATAAACTCTGTATGGCCTCAGACAGGTACAGACCACAAGGCAACATATTTTTTGGACATAAAATGTAGCAATCTCTACAAATGGCCATGTGATCTCATTTGTAACCTGCCCTGTTAACTGGCATGTTGGGTCCCAATGTGGGGTATACACATGGTAACAATATAGCCTGAATATTATGGGACTGTCCCAACTTTAGATATTCTGAAAGTGCTGTGACATAAGTACCTATGTATTTGTCAGAGCAGGAGTTCCAAATTTCAGTTTGGGAAACAGGGCCACTCTAAGAATAACAGGATAAAGAGTTTTGTTTTTGAACTCCAAAGTTAAAAACTGCTCCATTTTCTAACAAAACCCCTTGCTCATCACAAAGATTTCTCCTTGGCATAAACACAGGCTTAAAGGCCTGATTGAAGCTGTTGCTTGTTTCAATCTGCTCCCTGACAATACTAACACCGTGTGAACTTTTCTACTCAGGAATAAAGGCAGGAGGGCTTAACCTTTCTACAATGGGAATACTAGAAGCCATATCACAGATTATAGGCCATAATAGACACCTGTGTAAATCCCCACAGAGGATTATGGTTAAGATTTTCAAACGGATGAAGGCAGCAGAGGTCAAGAAGCCCGACCAAGTTTCTAAACAGGAGCCAAATACATTCTCAAGCCACAAGCCACAAATGCAATCTAAATATATACTTTGCATATACCGAAGAAGCAATGAATATTAATGAATCAAGTGGGTTTGAAAGTGAATGGCTACAGAAAACACTGTGGTAAGATGACACTATTGTAATTGGTAGGAAAACTGCTTTTTTAAATCTTATTTTATTAAAAAAATATCACTTAAAATCATTGGTACAATATATTCTTATACACAGTCTTGAAACAGATCAGAACACAGACATTTAAATCTTAACAACACAGAGCTGAAATGAGCTGTCTGCATTTTAAAGTTAAAGTAACTTGAAGGAGTTAAAACATCATGAAGGTGAGAATGTTCTGAGTCCTGATACTGTCACATATTGTGAGGTTTGGTCTGAGCATTTTGAATCCTGAGAGTTCTGACTTGATTCTCACAAACGAGTTCCTTCTTCTCTCACATGAGAAAGCAAGTCCAAGACCCACTTGAAGTCCATTTTCTGAAAGCCCCCAGACTTAAGAGAGTATAAGAAAACCAAACCATCCTCTGCTGAAGTGATCACTTCATCATGAGAAGCATGAAGAGAACTTCCTAATGTCACACTTTCCAAAGGGATTGGTTTCTAGTGAGTCTATTCTGATTTCTCATACTCCTTATTCCTTCAAACTCCTCTCTTCCAAATTCACCAGGTGTTGATTGGGTACCCACTATGTTAGAGACATTGTGAAGAACACAGAAATAATGCAACACAGAAAAATGCTTGCAGTTCAGTACTGGAGATCACACGTTTCTCAAATCGGTTACTCACGCCCCTAGAGAGCGTACTGGGTGTTCTTGAGGGTGAATAGTCACCAACAACATTGTGCAACTTCCTGGAGTGTCCATTTCACCCCTGGACACAAAATTAAACATACCTTTATATTTTTAAAAAAGACATTTTATGAAGCAAAATGCAAAAGGAATATGCAAGCATTTTTTGGGAAAAAAACTACAAAGACATTTCATGCTTGGGGCAGATTTGGAAGTAAGTGTCACAACCCACTGAACAGAGTTCAAAGCAGGAAGAGTCTGGAAGGCTCGGCATGGTGTTAATTTATTCCATTCCACCACCCTTCCCATATATAATGTACTTCACACAAACCTGGATAGCTTTACCAAGACTGAGCATTGTGAGTTAAACCATCCCAGCAGCAAATTCAGCCTGAAAATATCTGCTGCACTCCACCACTATGGCAATCTGGGTGGCATTATCCACACACTAAAATCTCCATATTAAAAAAAAAAAAAAGTGAACTTGTCATCCTCCTTCCACTGAGTTGTAATATATACTATGTATTGCTGTAGTATGTAAACTTTACTGTACATAGGAAATACATGGTGAGTCCAACACCACACATAGGAATTCTGGTTAAATAGATTGGGTTGGACCGAGGCACCCAATTTAACAAGTACCCTAGTTGATTCTGCCGCAGACACCCTCTAGACCACACCAGTGGTCTAGATAAACACCGGTGTATTGCTTCTTGAGAACCAAGGCTCTGGGTTAGATCTGTCTAGGTTTGAATCTCAGCTCTACTCCATAGCTATTATGTAACTTTGGACAAGCTACTTTTGATTTCTTCTTCTTTAAATTCAATATAATAATCTGTATTTCATGGTGTTAATTTGAGATAAAATTACAGAACGCAGGTGAGGTGTTTAGCATCTCCTAGACATGCAGTGAGTGCACAATAATTAGTAGTTAGCATTGAACATGCCCTCCTACTATGTTTCTTGACTCTGAGAATGACAACTTCTTCCATTTCCCAAGCAGGAAACTTGGGGATCATGTCATATTCTTTCTTTTTCCTCAGTCTCTTTAGCAACAGAGCTCTCTAGAGGCAACCCATCACCACAGCTTCGTTCTCACCACCAATGCTTTCTTTGGTTTTTTAAATACTAAAGAGTTTTCTCCTGAATTACTATAATAGCCTCTTAAATGATCTCTCTCCATATTATATTGTCCTCTTACAGTCTATTCTCTACATAGCTCTGCTAGTGATCTTTCTAAAATCCACTAACTGTATCATGCCTCCTGTTGAAGCTCTTTAAGGGATTTTTCATTACCTTCAGGAGTAGAGTTCAAATTACTTACTGTATTCCTTACCATGGTTTGTAAGATCCTTCAAGATCTGACCTCTGTAGCTTTTATTTTATTTCTTTTTTACTCACTCATGGTCATACTTCATAAGTCAAGCAAACCAACCTATGAGTGCACACACACACACACACACACGCACACCACACAGTAGACCATATATATTATCATGCAACTCATTATATTAAATTCCAATTGTTTATTTTATGTCTCTTCCACTAGAGTTCTGTGAGAAGAATTGGTACATAATAAGGGTGTAACAAAATTTTATGAATATAAATAAAGGAAAGCAGAAAGATAGGAAGGCAGGGAGGAACAGGATAACTTAAGGAGATTGGAAAGTATTGCAGGGATGGGGGGTATTTGCCCACAGGTTGGTGATTGGGAATCACATAGATAACCACGCTTAGAGAACTACTCAGCCCCCTAAGGTGTAGATGGAATTTGTATGATGTCACAAACAGTGTAAAACAAAATAAAACCAAACAAAAAACAAAAAGGCCAACTCCAAGTGCAGAGTGGCTGTGTGTGTGATTGATATAGTTACTGGGACTTTTGGTGAGGTTGGAGGACGAAGACAAATGGCATGAGCTGCAATTATGTCCCAGTCCTTTCCTGGAGTTCATTTTGTCTTCGTTTTTCTCCATCACTCACAGCAGTATTTCTCCTAGTGGCTTTAGAACTGAAGATCTCTTTTCCTCACCTCATCTTGCCTTACTTATCCTAACCGAAGCATCCCTGTGAAATTACAGGAATCACTGAATGCTAAGAATTTGATTTTGTTCTTGGATAATTATGAAGAACTAAATAAAACCGAGGGAAGAAGCAGTGAGTGAGGGAGTGGTTGAAATTTTACATGCCCAGGCATGGAAGTGTCTCCGTCATGCAAATCCTTGAAAACAATGTAAGCTGTGATCAAGTGGAAATGGGTGGAGAACAAGGAAGCAGACATATTTTGCCGGAAAAGGAAGTGGTCTTTCTTTATTGTGCTGCAGCTTAAATGGCTCTCTGATTACAGGGATCCTGAAAATTCTACCTGGGTCCAGAGGTTGATTCATTAGGAAGCTAATGAAATTTACACCTCAGAGCTGCTCAATTACACAGACAGCATCTCAGGCTTTGTCCCTAAGTGTGTACTTATAGTTTTACATCTCTCTCTCTCTCTCTGTCTCTCTCTCTTTCTCTCTCTCTCTCTCTCAAGATTTTATTGGGGGAGGGGAACAGGACTTTATTGGAGAACAGTGTGCACTTCCAGGACTTTCTCCAAGTCAAGGTTTGTAAAAAAGGGCCTCCAAAATGGTATCGGCTCTAGGCTCATAAAATCCAGTCCACACTGTCTGGGATGTAGGTAGTATATTCCAGGGCCTATTGAACGAAAATAAGTTTTCTCTCTTCCTTTCTAGTCCTTCATTTCAATTAATTTCACTCCCTTTTTCCCCCTAAGGTGTTCCATCTCAGCATTACCACCTGAAATACATTTTCTCTAAATCCAATTTTCTTGCTCAAATTCATACCTGAGATATAGCTATATCTAATATTGACAGAATCTACCAATATTTATTATATTTATAATTTGCCAATATTTCATTAAAATGCAAACTATTTTTATTCAGATCAACAGACACATAATTATCTTGGCATATTACTAACAACAAATATAATCTTCATTTATTTGTAAGGCTGGAGTGGCTGTTAGTCTACCAGAGCTACCGTCAGGAACTAAAGTAAATTAAGTAACAGAAATATTAAGCAGCTATCATGTGCCAAGCATTATGTTACATGTTATAGATTAATTTCTAACAAGCTTGATTCTCCCTTATCAGCTACAATGTAGCAGCAAGACAAAACTGAGAGAGATGTATCATTTTGAAAATAAGAAAATGTATTATAGAGGGCTATTTTGAGTAGGTTATATAGAAATGAATTGTCTAATTTGCAAACAATATGTGCAAAAATTTCTTATTACAGAGGGGGTATAAAAGTTAATAAATCATTATAAATGATTTAGAAGTTGGAGTCTTGGGTTTTCAAAGATATCTCAGGTTTGCATAGGTGAAGAAGACATTCTCTTTTTGGAATGGAGAATGGGTCCATATGAATTCTTTATGCCTCAGAGGTTTTCTCATCTGTGTAATGCAAATAATAATGGTACACTTTTACAGTGCTTTTGTGAGGACTAAATGAGCTAATATGTAAAAAGAGCTTAGCAAGATACCTGGCACATAATAAGACTTCAATAAATGCCAGCAATTACTCTTATTATCACCCCTATCATCACTATCATTGCTATTCTTAACTATGAACTTTTCAACTTATCATCTCATAAAAGCCTCCTTTTCAGGGTCCAGTGTGCCACCAAATAGTTCAACACTCAGTTCTTCAAAGTGAGCTAATCAAATGGAAGTGTGAAAGTGAATCTCTTCATAGAATACATAGAATTAGTCATTCTATTGGAGATCCAAATACAGAAACACCATTCCTATTATTTATGATATAACTGTACAAGTTCCCGGATGCCCTTTGTAAATAAATATAAAAACATCCCCAGATGGCTCTTACTGAACACCATGTCTATCACTCAGTATCAATACTGTTATAGTAGCTACAGCCAATCTAGAAAAACACATAATCCTCCCACCTTGCCAGCCAACTCAGAATACAGTGTATGTAAAAGCAACCCAGATGGGAAGAGATCAAACCTGAGACTGAATCCACACTCTTGAATTTATGAGCAAAATCAGTTTGGAGAAATTATCTAACATTTTGAGCCTCTGTTTACTCAAGTATACAACAGAGACTATATATATCTCACTCCCAGGTGAAGATTAAAGTAGCTAATCCATTAATAAAAAACAAACAAACAAACAAACAAACAAACAAAAAACCCACTTAACATAGAAACTGAAATATAGTTGGCAATATAGATTCATTTTCTTCTACCTCTAATTCCCTTTTACTTTTAACAGTTCACATCCATGTTTTCCAATATGGTAGCCACAAGCCACCATATTGTAGCCACAAGCCATTGTAGTAACTACAATGTACGAGTAGTTATTAAGCACTTGAAATGTAGTGGGTCCAAAATGAGTGTGATGTAAGTACAAATTACACACTGGATTTCAAAGACTTAGTACAAAAAGAAAAGGATGTAAAATACCTCATCAATAACTTTATACTAATCCATGTTCAAATGATAATATTTTGGATATAGTAGATTAGATAACACATTATCATTAAAATTATTTTACCTGTTTCTTTTTATCTTCGTTAAATTTAAGATTACTTATGTGGCTACATTATATTTTCATTGGACAATACTGACTTAAACAGTCAACCAAGTGTGATGAAGGAAACTGTTTGGCAATTGACCTTTCACAGTGGTTCCTGGTATTTCTCACAGCTTAGACTGAAATGACATTTCCCGTCGATGCCAACAGGTCCTTGAGGTCCTTGATGTGTTTGCTTTGGGCAGAAGTCCAGGAAAGGGGATTCCCCCCCACCCCCTCACACACAAAACAGTAATGATAATAATGATAAAGAGTTACATGAGAACAGAAGCCATGGAAAATGTAGCCTGACCAGCTGATAAAAACAAAGCCTAAGATGAAAACTAGAGTGATAAGGAGTCTTTGAAGAATTATTTGAGCCTGTGGTTTTCATGGTTGGGAAGGCCAAGGGGAGGTAAGCCACAAGGACCAAAAAATTCTCCAAAGATTACATCTAAAAGAATATGAACTGGATGGCCACAAATCAAACTGCAATAAGGATGCACTTATGTGCCTCCAGAAAGGTAATTAGAAATCTCTCAACCTCAATATTAAGTTATTCCAGAATTTAGGGGTAAAGGGTGGTGTAACTCTGTTTGGAGTCATGTATTCTGGACCGACTACGTAGGGATTGCTCAACTAACTCCCCTTGGAGAAGAAAGAGCCCATGCATTTGATCATAAAGTAAAAATACCCTTTAGTTAGAGCTGGTTACATCGGCAGCTTACAACCCCTGGTTGAGTTAAAATACAGAGGGTGCCAAAAAAATGTATACACAGTTTAAGAAAGGAAAAGAACTGTATTACAATTTTAATACGCAATATATACCGATAAAAGATGAATACAAGTCATATGTATACATGTTTTTGGCACCCTTGGTATAATACAGGGTGCTCTAGATATTTGAATGTTTGTACAAAGAGAGAAATAAAAATTTAATCTGACCTCCAAGAAAAATGAAAAGGTAATTCATATCCTAGAGATTAAAAACATATATATTCTTTAAAAATGCCAGGAGGAAAAAAGAAAAGTGTGTGTGATCAATAGAGCCAGAGAATTGAGAGAAGGAGTAAGAAAAATCTTTTTGATTTGTCTTGAAATTGGTTGTCAATGACCTTGGAAATACTTGTTACAATAGAGGGTTGAGGCAGAAGCCATTTTACTAGAGAATGGTGGAATAATAAAAAAAAAAAAGAGGGGGGAGAGCAGGGATTCAAAACACTCATCGGAGAAGTCGGAAAATGGGGTAACAGTTTAAATGGGGAAGAGGATCAAGTAACACATTTTTAAGACTGATAAATGTTTGATGATAGAGCAGAAAGAAATATAGTGGAAAAGAATAAACAAAACTCATGAAAGAAGGGTTAAGTGTGGGAATAAGCTGCTAGTGTCTATGTTGTTATTTTGGAAACAAAAATGAATTTCCAATGCAAAAAGCTCTCTTATTTATCGGCTACATCTTTTTAGTTAGTAGCCAGGATACTCCGTGACTAAAATTATTGAATAAACGTCTCCTTTGTTTCTCACCTTCTAATTTCATTAATCTGCCGTGTTAACTCTCACTAACAGGAACCTATATAAGGATTGATTTTAGGCAATTTCAGATCTTCTTCAATATCAGTTCAGGACCATATCAGTGAAAAATCTATTTGTCCTGAATGGATTGCACTGGTCTACTCAAGTGATTTCAGAACTGGGAAGTCAGAAGATATTGAATTTTAAATATTAGATTATTTCATATTGGACTTTGGATCTAATATTAGATATTAAAGTGTAAAATCACATTGTCCTTATTGCTAGCCTTCTTTTTTATCTTGCTGCAGGATCAGTATTGTTTTAGTACAGTATTTGATGGCTCATGAGCCTACAGGGTGAGGGAAAATACTTACACTACTTATTGAATGGACAGCCCAATCTTTACAATAAATGTTGCCAAACTTTAAACACGGTAATTTATTAACATATGATGGCCAAATCATATTTGACTATTGTAGCAAAAGAAATCTCAAACAAAACGAAACAAATATACCAAGCTAACCTAAAGAAGTGATGAATATGTTTGAGTCATTTGTGGTATTGCCTTTAAAAAGAAACATTCTGCCAAGAGAGACTGCCTCTGAGCAGTCTGGTATGTTGACACCATATAAAAGGTAGCAAACAAAAACAAATGGAGAGGATAATTCTGAGGATCCAAGCTTATAAGACCAAAGTGGGTTAACTCAACACTACTTTTCAACTGTACTATTTTGACATATCCTAAGAATAATCAATAGGGAGCAATACTTAAAAAAATTTAAACCAGAAACAACGTGTGCAATTTTGAAGCCTCAAATGAAACACACAAATTTGATTTTTATTGAACTATAAAAAAGGCCCAAATTTCTTCAGGAAAAATACCTTAAATGCATGTATTTAAAACAACAACAATAATAAAAGTTAATATTTATTGTGGACCTATTCTGTGCCAGGATTGTTCTAAGTATTCTCTTTCAAGTACTTTATGTTTATTAAATCATTTGATTCTCAAAACAAATAAGCAAACAAACCAATCCGATGAGCAATATACTGGTATTATTTTATTTTACAGATGAGGAAACTGGGACTGAAGTGACCTGGCAACGTTGCATAATCAGTAATGGCAGAATGTGGATAGAACCAAATCTAAGTTGTGTGTGTGTGTGTGTGTGTGTGTGTGTGTGTGTGTGTGTGTGTGTGATCAAAATACTGGTACACTACAATAGTTCCTGAATAAAACCTAACTGATATTTTAATTTTTGTTTAACTCCCTGATAATCATATTCTTTGTTAACGAGAGTTTAAAATATTTTTCTTAAAATGGTCAAGTGCCAGGCAGATTAGCATGGTGATAATCACCAATGGAGTACAAAGTGGGGACTGGGTCCTAGAAATAAGAAGGTTATCAGAACAGGTGTTCTTATACACAATCAGGACAAGCCAGGAAGAGGGAATCTGTGGCGAGTCCCAAATTGTGGAATTGATCTATTTTAAATCCCTGTTACCTAAGACCAGGATTTATCCTAGAACCTGGAGTGAAGCTAGGCTGGCAAGTCTGTCTAAAGCCAAGATACCCCAATTGTGTGGGCAAGAGGAGAGCTGAGGCCAAGACCCAGACAGGGCTTATTCAAAAATTTATTAGGTTCTAGGTGCAAAGCGGAGGACATAGTCCTAGGATAAAAGGGAAGAGTCAGTGAGATAAAAGGCTTATCACACAAAGAAATTGGGAATTGGTAACTGGGATCTTCCTGGGAACATATGGGAAATCTATGGAATGAGCTGGCAAGTGAAGATGATCTTCAGGAAACTTGAATAGAGGAGGATTTACCTAAGAGATCTCTGAAGAATATTATCCCTGTAGGTTCTCTCCCTCATAAAGATTCTCCATAGGATTCTAGATTAAAGATGAGAAGTCCCATGGCAAGAAACCTGTCTAATTTTAATCTAGCACTTCCTAGACTTACTTGACAATTAAACCCTGTCATATATTTATTAAAACGACATTGAGCTGGTATTGCATAGACAAGACTTTGGGAAACACTGGGATGGACACTAGTAAGAAGATGGCACAAAGTGGCCCATTAGGGGAGCTGAAGAAAATATTGGAACATCTTTTTCTACTTATGCTATCTCAGCCTTTAAAAACTCTTATTTTGATATGTGTTATAATGTTCAAAATGTATTAGTTCAGGAGAAGGTCCAAGATGGCAGATTAGAAGGCACCAATGGAGATTTTCAACAATTGGAGAGAAAGTAAACAAGAAAAAATGTATTCGTGCAGTAGAACCATTTTTACACTGTAACTGAGCATACATATATTGAGGGTACCCACTCCCTGCCTTTTACTGATGATGGGCCTTTATCAAATGGGTTTGGAGAAAACCAGGAGAGGAATGAGACCAATTTTCGTGTGGAAGTTTTCACCCAGAATGCAATCCTAATCTATACAAAGTGGGGGGCTTAGCCTCATTCCTCCTCTACTTTTGTTTCTTTTGTTTCTTGTCCAGGATAAATCCAAGCCTTTCATGTTAACTATTAGCTACTGAATGCTATGGTATTTATTAGTGGTAAGTAGCAATAGCAACTTAAACAATGTCATAGGAAGACTTCCAAAGATAATACGAATTCTTGCTCCCTCAGAGTAAATATGAAAATGAATCTAAACATTACCTAGTGCTTTTACTGTTATTTGACTTTTTAAAAGAAATAAATACACCAACAATTAGTTCATATAGAGATCTTCTGAATAGAAATCAATAATACTTCTTTTCTTTCTAATATTGATATCTATTTAGGGCCTAATATAGGAGTTCTATAAGCAAAAAAAAAATGCTTATCTCAAAAAGCCCCCAGCTTTTAGGTAGGAAAAAATGAAAAAGAAAATCCCCTCAGTCACTACAGTTATTTGGATTTATAAAACTCCCTTTCCCCCAAAGCCTTTCAAATTCTAAGTTTGCTGACGCACATTTTAAAAATACAATCTAGATTTGCAAGAATATTATTAATATATTAATATATTATATTATTATATTAATATATTAATATTATTTAAATATCCAGTTGTAATTAGTTACAAATTGTAACACTTTAACATTGTTGTGACTGCAGGTATTAACAGAAAGTGAAAGTAGAGGTAAAATTTGTTAATTTTTGAGACACAAACATAACTCCCAGATTTAAAAAGAAGAGATGGATCACTTACCAATGTAATTCTGAATATCACAAACCAGATCTAATCGCTGCTTCTAACTTAAAAACAAAACAAAACAAAAAAACCTCGAGAGTTGTCCGCCACTGTCATAGTTTATGTTTCAAGAAAACAGCTGTCTGAATTATAATAATTATGCAGATTCAAGGTCACAGACTCAAAGCCCAGAGGCGCCAGGCAGGCAGAGTTATCCTCTGAAGTATGTGGGGTAAAAAGGATTCAGTGTTGTGGGCCTGGGGGGGAGGGGGGACCGGGTCACTGGATGAAGGGAGCAACCTCTGGTCAGCTCCAGCTGATTATTGCCAAGTTGGGATTCAGATCCAGTTCTTCCACAGTCTCTCATTTTTGCAGAGAAGCGACAAAAATCAGATTTTAGGTGATCTCTCAGTATTTAAAGCTGCCCCAATTTTTAAAGAAAACATTGCACATGACAGACCAACCACATCTGTAGGCGAAATTGAAATGGAAGCTGCTGGCTGCAACCTCTGCTGTGGCAACAACTTCCTTTTGGAGACTGGCAATTGTATTTAATTATCTTTGGAAAATCAAAGACGGTGGGCAGATATGTCTAAGCTTGGATGCTGCCACCTAAGAGATGTGGAACTTGGTTATCTATCCTCTCCAAGACTTCATTTCTCCAGCTGCTACACCACAGAGGAAGATGGTAACCTGAAGCACTGTTGTGAGGCTTAAATAACATAAATGGCCCGACTCTCCTTTAAAATTCACTGCATTCTTTTACTTTCATTTTGCTAGTAACATTGGAAATAACAGTAATATTTTTTTGGGGGGGAAGGGGGAGATTTGTGTGTGTAGTTCGAATATTCACAACGTTTGTGTTTTGTGGTTGTTGAGGTCATGTAAGATAGAAAGAAATAGAATAAGATCAGACTATATTTTATCACTAACTTATTGCATGCTTCTTGTCGAGCTACTGAAGTGCGCTGGGCCTCTGTTCCTTATCTGCACACATGTAAGTAAGCACCAGATGCTCTTTATCCTGAAGACATTTCGAGGCAGTGATATAATGGTCGTGAGCCCGGCCACTGCCGGGATTTGAATCTTGGCTCTGCTCCTTACTAGCTGCAAGATGTTGGACACATTACTTAACTTCCCCATAATTCAGTTTCCTCTTCTGTAAAGTGAGTATAAGAAGAAATACCTTATTTTTAAGAAACAAATAAGACACAGGAAGTCCTTAAAACAGTGTGCAGAGAACAAGATAAGTGCTTAATAATTAATAGTTGTTTCTACAGTTCATAGAATTTAATACATCATTGATTATAAGAAGTATGTACTACTGATGAAGAAAAAAATGCTTCAAATTCAATTGTGACAAAATGCTTCCTTATTTGAATTTTTATCTTATACTTATAAAAAGGTCTCTAGAACTAGGTATAGATTTGCACCATACATTACTACTGTGCATTTGTAAAAAGAAAAATATACGTTTAATTATAGTTAGATTGACTTTGCTAAATCACTTTGAACCACTGTGTTATCCCTCTCAATGCTTTTCTACATAATTATCATCTTCTGAGCAATCGGGGACATTGGGAATGCATTATCTCCTTTCCCACTTCTTGCTCCTTCTCTTTCTTCCAATTTCTAAAGACTTTTAATTTCAATTTTTTCCCAAGATGCATATTAGTAGAGAGAGCAGTATAATAACCCTTATATACCCATAACCCAAAACAACAATCTTAACAAAGTACTTTTACCATCAGCAGGATTCCACCTCCCAAGTTCTTAACACTTATTTTACAAGTTTTGATGCTTACATTTTCTTGATCTTACTAGATGTCAATAGAAGGTTTTCAGCAAGAATCTGGAATCATAATCCTTCCTCTTATTGCCCTGAAATGGTCTTTTTTGAAATATCAAGGGGCTGCCCTTGTTCAGCCATGCCAACAAGAATCCCAGGCTGGTTTGTGCACATGCAGGAAATGACAACTATGTCACAAGTGCCACCTGTCAAACAGCAACTGTAGGATACGATTGATTGGAAGATACACTCTGAGTTCAGTGATGTTAAAATCAGGAGGAAAGACTGTAATTTAAGACTGATGCATTAGCTATCACAAAATATGATCCAGAGGATATATGAACATTGATTTTTCACCAATGATTGTAAAATTTGTTAATAATTTTAAGAAACAGGTTTTTGGGTGACAGAGTCTCCATTATATTGCACATCTGAGGATGTCTTCTAATATGAACAACTCACAATTGCACCCTAGGAATACTAGAGTTGTTCCATCGTCTTCAAGTCTATGAAGAGATGAGAACAATGAGAAAAGGTAATGTTAACTCCTGCTTAAGGATTCTAACTTTTCTGCTCTGAAACTTATGAAATGCATCACCACCATTTTCCATAATTTAAAAATTATAACAAGAAAGAGTCTGTGTCACTGCCCTGATTGCTAAGTTACCTGGGCCACGATAAACTCTATCAGATGCTATTTTGGGGTCTTTTTCTCCCCAGAATTCTAAAATACAGGTTATTATACCTTCAATGATTCATTTTGATCCATTTGTTGAGTCTATAGGTTTTTATCTTCATGACTGACCTCTATGCCCATTATATTCTGTCTCATTTTTTAAACTCATGATTTCATTTTCTCAGTATTCTGGGTATGGCTGATTTGATTATCTGCAATGTCAGGTCTGCTTTTTACTACTTTCAAATAAGATTTTTATTTCAGTTATTGTCATTTTCATTATGTAGCATGCTCTCCTTACCCAGGCCTGCTTTTGCTCAATCTAGACAATGTCCTCTTTTATTTCATTAGGAATAAAAAGTAGGTAATTTCTAAAACCATATCTTCTATTTCATGAAATAGATCAGATTTATTTCTGAACTCTTATAACTTGGTTCTGTCTATGTGGCAGAATTGGTGCTATTACTATTCATCTTTGAAATTGATGTGTTGATATTTTTCATCCTTGAAATTAAGGTTTTGCTTGGACATCGTGGGCAGTAGCAATTTTTGTATTGCGAGAGATGGATACGATCCTGCCATCTTACATTTCAACCAGTGATTCTCAAGTTTCAGAGCACCAAAGAATTACCTGGGGAGCTTTCTAAGAATGCAGATTCCAGGGCTCCACTCCCAGTGATCTTGATTCAGCACAACTGGAGTGGGGTACCAGGAACCGTCATTTGTTAAATGTTTAACATGAGGTTTTCAAATACACATTAAAGTAGAGGAACAATATAGTGAACTACTTTGTACCCATACCCCAACTTCAACAATTATCACTAGTTTGCTCATCAGTCTTCTATCATTCGCAGCCACATTTTATCTTTTTTTAAATATTATAATTATTACAATATAAAATATATATAATTATTTTAAAATATTATAAAAAATATTATAATTTTTTCTGGACTATTTAGAACATATTATAGACATCAGGTATTTTCACTCTTAAATCTGCAGAATGCATCCCTAACTGATAAGAACTTTTTTTAAAATACACAACTGCAATGACATTATAACACTTAATAAAATTAACATCTCACATTGCACGATCATATTCAAATTTCCTCTTGTGATTAAAAAAAAAGATATTTCACAGTTAATGTGTTGCATCAGATCCCAAAAAGTGTACACAAATTGTATTTGGTTGTTATGTCGTTTATGTTGGAGCAGCTATTCTTAAAACTTGTCCTCTAGGGCCTGGAGAAGATGTTGCCATAAGATCCCTTCCAGAAGTGAACTAGTTTGGTTCACAAAACAAGAAGACCAGGAAGACGATTCTTTTCTTCCAGCATTGATGAAAATGAACATAGAAAGATCATTTAAAGATGTGAATCAAAGAACAAAATTCAGGGCTAATTGAAGGTGGAACCCTCAGTTCAGAATGGGTGTGTAGCACAACAGATACTCACTATTTACCCCTCACACCATTAAATGATATAGTATGTGAAATGTGCTTAGCGGGAGCTAGCATATGGTAAGCTCTTGATAAATGCTAGCTGTTGTCATAACTACTCAATGGGACACAGAGAATGGAGTTTGGAGGCATGGTCAGTGACTGAAAGCAAAAGGAAAAACTAATTTGCATTTATGTGTCTTTTTCGATTTCATACATAGTGTAATGGCAGGTGATGGACGGAGAGCATGTGTAGGAGAAAGAGTTGAATGGAGAAGTGGGAGACTGGATCAACAGCACAAAACAAGACATAGTCAGGGAGGACAGCACGAGAAACGAAGATAATTCTCTATGGTGTTCACACTTATCCCACTGGTATTTCAAGCACAACTGAGACCCAACTTAATGCTCATTAATTTTTGATTTTGTTGCTGAAGGATCTTTCCTTATTCAGTGTTTCATTGTTGAAATGAAGAAGGTGGAATGCCATAATTAATATACACAGTTTGTGTTTTGCAGGTACTGTGCTAGGAATGAATGATGTGAAAACAAATGAGATGAATTTCATGCTTTCAAGGAGCTCATGGTTCACTGGGAGATTTCTGGTTTGTGTGTCTGAGTAAATGGTGACATAATTCCATAATTCACCACCATGGGCAATTAGCTGAAGGCAGAAATTTTATGAAAACTTGATGGGTTACCTTTTAGAATGTTGGTATAAGATTACAGGGTGATACTTGGTTAGTAATTGGATATGTGAACCTAATGTTCACTAGTGAACCAGTAGCAGAATCCATAAAAGATTATACAAAATGGAAAGATCAAAAGATTGAAAATGGAACCTGGGCAAAACCACCATGGAGAAATGAACTGAGCCAGATAAGAACATAAAGGAGACAGAGATGGAAGAGCCAGAGGTAAGAAGGAAATAAGGAGAATGGGTCAAGAGAATGGGAAATTTCAGGAGGGTAAAGATGGTTGACAGGGACAAATGCTGTGATAAAATACACTAAATTAAAGAAGCTAAACTATGCTCTGAATTAGGAAACTAGTAGCCCACTTTTGGAAACTAAATTGAATACTATGTCTTCACACTTGTTAAATGTCACACTTGTTGAAACAATTTTGAATCTGGATTCTGTTATCTCTTATAATAGGTAGGTGTTTCTGCTTTGTGTCATTTATAAACTTTATAGATGTATATCTACTTTATATACAGTCATGATAGCAGATACAATTTATTAAATGCCTACTGTATCTCTGTTTCTTTATAAACCTTATTGTTAACTTACAAACAAACCTGCAAAATCCATATTGTCATCTCCATTTTAAAGATGAAGAAACAGAGTTTTCCCACAACTGTAATTCAAAGAAGAGGGAACTGAAGCTAAATTGTGCAGATAACAAGGCCTGTTCTATTTGTTATTATACCACACGCCCATTGCTCCCTTCAGGTTTCAACTGCCTAAGCGAAATGCCATCAGACACATCTTCATTATGATATAGGAAAACTAGTGATAAACAGCAAGGGTAGTTGATGTTTCCAATCCATGGAAGAAGCTGGATTACCTAATCCACTATAGAAGCAAGAGATCTGCTAGTATGAAGCAAAATAAAGATAGATATATCCACAATGGATAAACAAAAGGAATGGAACAAAGGTATAGGTACTGAAGCTTAAAATGACCACATCTAAAAGGAACTAGAAGAAGAAAGGTTGAGTGAGCCTACTGGAAAATCAAAGTGATATAACTCGCTCCATTGGGCTCCATTTGAAAAAGGCAAGAGCATAAATGATTCTTCCTGCACTTCCCCACTAACCCTCCTGTAATTACACAGCCGCTTTTTGACATCGAAAACTGAACACTGTGTAAAATCCACAGGATGCTTTTAATTAAAAGTTATTTTCAAAAGCAAACAGGAATGGATTTTGCAAAAGGGCAAGTAAAAATCAGATGTCTGAGTGTTGCAAAAATTTCACTTGTTGGGTGCACTTAGGTTGATACTATTTTGGATGAAAAAAACTTCTGACTCCTCTCTGGTCAGCTCATTTTATATGTTGGAACACTCTGAACTTCAGATGAACTCAGACCCATAGCACATTATGTTTTAAGGTAATGTTACACACTGGTGGATAAATAAATGATGTCCACAAAAGCAGGAGGAAAATGCTGAAGTATTGCCAGTTAACTCTAAACAATTGTGAAGTCACTAATCTCTCTAACTCTACTGGAAAAGCAAAACTACCCCACCCTCTTAAACACGAATTCCATTAAACTGATACCTTTTTCAGATCACCTGCTTCGTCTGATCTTCATCGACAATCATCTATAGCAGTCAAGGTCTCTCTCATTTGTTTTTAAAATATGTCCTCTGACTGTGTAGCTAAAGTGAGGCCACGGACTCACCAATAATAGGACATATGTTTGGGGTCATCCATTTAATAGTGTGTGGGGGAGGTGGAAAGAGAGGAGGGGTAATTTGCTCCCTTCCTTTCAGCAGCTGAACTGGCCCAGCCGTGGTGAGACATATGCTAACGAATGGGCATGTAGCCTGTGAGCACACAGAACTGCTAACTATGGAAGTCCCTCGGGGATGCAGTCTGGAATTTTGGCCTCATTGATGCCACACTCTAGCCCAGGGGTTCTCAATTTTGAGTGTGAGTTAGAATCACAGGTGGAGTAATTGTGAGAAATCCAAGCACTTGGCTCCTACCTCGGGCCTACCGAATGACAATCTCTGGTGGAGCCCTGGCATCTCTGCTGTCCACAGGCTCCATGGTGGATTCAGATGGACCCCACAACTGCAGCACCACCGCGCTGGCCACCAGGTTGCACCTCACCAGCCAAGACTCTGACTATTTGCTGTGTGGCAGATGGTGCTGGCTGATGGTGGCTCTGCCCTGGTGGCCCAGGTCCTGGTTACCGCTGCTGCTTTCTGACTTACTCTTTCTTTTCAGAATCCTTTGTCTGCTTTCTAACATTTGGAAACAAAATGAGGCAAAAAAACAAAAAGAGAATCAATGTGTTTTAAAAAATTACAAAGGTAGAAAAGTTTGGGAAATATGTAGAAGAAAAAAATCACTTATCATTGCACCTGCATAAACAAGATAACCACTATTAATGCTGCAGTGAATTATTTCCACTGTATATTCATTCAGGCAGTTACAACTATTCTTGTATGGAATCATGTGCTCCATTTTTTTTAAACCTTTTTATTGAGTGGTATGTACCTTGTGCTAAGTACTTTATATTCCTTATTCCATACAGTCTTCACAGCACGCTTATAAGGAATACACAAGTTTGCTCCCATTTTACAGGTTAAAAAACTGAAGCTTAGAAAAGTCATGGAAGGTAGTGGCTGAGTTCTGGCTTGAACCCAAGACAGCTTTAACATTTCTCTCACTTTAACATTTGATATATGCATGTTTCCAAGATATTGAAAATATTTTATAAATAACATCTGTAATGGCCAAATACTCTTTTGTTTTTGGACTCTACCATTTGCTAACCAATGCTCTCAATCCAACAATGTATAAATTGCTATAATGTAATGAATATCTTTATGAATTTAGTTTTTTTGTGTTTCCAATTATTTCCTAGAAAATGAATCAATAAGTCATAGGGTATAAATATTTAAAAAATATAAATCTCGATGCATATGTGCAAGTTGCTTTTAACAAAAGATTATAACAATCTCTGCACACATTTTTCATCTGCTGTGGCCAAAATGCTTATGTAGCCATTCCTCGTTTTTCCTGATTATAAATAAATCCTAGGTGACCATATTTGTACATTTATCTTTGCCTAAATTTCTGATTATTTCTTTAAATTTCTGTTCAATTATTTCCGTTCAATTTCTAAAGCTGGACTGCCTGGATGAATGGGTACACGTTTTAAAGCTGTTAACACTGCCAGAAAGATCACAATTATACTCCCATCAGCAGAGAATGTGGGTGAGCATTTCTACCACACCCTTGTAAACACCAAACATTTTGTTTCTATCTGAATTTTTAAGAATTAATGAAATAGAACAGCTTTTCATAGGTATTGACTCATTGCCTTTCTTTCTCCTTTCTTTTTCTTCTTTCTTTCTTTTTCTTTAATTCCTTCCTTCCTTCCTTCCTTCCTTCCTTCCTTCCTTCCTTCCTTCCTTCCTTCCTTCCTTCCTTCTCTTTCTCTCTCTCTCTCTCTCTCTCTCTCTCTCTCTCTCTCTCTCTCTCTATCTCTCTATCTCTCTATCTCTCTCTTTCTTATTCATGTCCTTTGTCTTTATTTAAAAAAATGTCTTTAGGTTGCAAGTTTCTTTCTTATTGTTTATTTGAGAGAGTTTTGTTATATTAAGACTATCAGCTCTGTCAAATACATTGCAAAATACCCCATTTTGTCATTTGCATATTTCTTATGAATATTTTTGATGTAATAGAGTTTAAATTTTAATGTGGCCATATCTATCAGTATTTTCCTTTATGGTTTCTCTATTTATTTTTCTAAGATAGAACTTAGAAAAATGTATTCTCACTCCATTAAATGTAAATATTAACATATTTTTTAATTTACGGCATCATTTAATATTTAAAGCATTTGGAACATATTTTGGCGTGGGGTACAATAATAAACTCTAATATATTTCAAGTATTTAATAAATTAAGTTAGTAATATTTCTTGAAAAATTCAAGAAATGCTACCTTTACATTTATGAAAAAGACCCATACACATAGACGCAGATACATTTACATTGTGTATGTATGCATGTATATATGTACATACACACATACAAACACACATATGCACATATATACATACATACATATATGTACAAAACACTGTAAAATGTTTATGAAGGTATAATCAAGATTTTAAATACTCTAATTCATTGATTCATCCATCTCTTTCATTCATTTATTCAGTGCATATTCATGAATAGTTTCTATAGGAAAGCACATAATTAGATGCTTTATACTCAATCTTATTATTGTATTGATAGAGAAGAGATCTTACTATTTAATGAGAAGTTCTACTGTTCTCTAAACTCTCTGGCATGGAATGGTCTCTTCTGTTCATTAAGCATTTAATTATCTCAAGTACAACAACATGTTTTTATTTTAGACTGTTTACTTTCAGTCCTTATGAAAAAGACAAGCTATCTGTGGATCAGGACTGTGGTCATTTCCTAAGTACCCCTCAGTGCTTAGGATAAGTATGCTTATATGCATAATACACATTGCAGATAAATTTATTCTCTTACTTAAAAGTTAACTGTGGGGTAAAGGGGGTCAAATATATGGTGATGGAAGGAGAACTGACTCTGGGTGGTGAACACACAATGGGATATATAGACGATGTAATACAGAATTGTACACCTGAAATTTATGTAAATTTACTAACAATTGTCACCCCAATAAAATTAATTAAAAAAAAAAAAAAGTTAACTGTGAATCATTTACATTAATTTTGCAAATGAAGCAGGTTGGAGGAGATCAAATGACTTTTTCAAGCTCACACAGCTCATCAATGACCATGTAAACATCAGAACCCAGGTCTTTCAGCTGTCACTTTAGGGAACTTTCTATCACCACACTCTTTCTTTTTTTTACTAGCATTTTATTTGGCTCTTCTAGCTGGGCTGCTCTGCTAAAAATCTTGGCACAAAGGCAGGGTGGGTGAGGCTCTCAAGCCATGAGAGAATGAATTACCAAATCATGAGGAAACTTTGGATTGTGAAATAATTCTGTTCTACATTTCAATATGTGTATGGATAAACATTATGTGTCTGGTTGACTAAATTATTAGTGGCTTAAGAGAATTAAATACACAAACTTAAAAATTAAATACATATGGCAAAGAGATAATGCTTGTTGAAGTAAATACAGAAACGTTAAAGATGGCTATAGCATATGTTGAGGTCAACACTTTTTCAGAGGAAACATATTTGAAATTATAATTGTGCTCGGTGAAAAATATAATTTCATTTGAAAATATTCCTTGCTTTACTCCCCAAATCAATAGATAAAAATCTATTAATGTAAAAATTAATTGCATCTAAACCTATTCTTTTGATTAATTACATTATAGTATATGTACTAGGGAATTCTATCTATTAATGAAAATCTGTAATGAATATTCAACAAAATTTTTCTGACTACTTAGTCTACGCCAGGCTGTACACAGTGTTTATTATATAAGAATGAACAGGACACATTATCCCTCCCTTGTGGAATTTATAATCTTGTAGGAAAGAACGACAAGAAGTGAGTAGAAGTGTAGTGGGTATAACAAAGAAAAGGTCCTTTGCTAGGGTTGAGAAAAGACCATTCTAAAGAAGTGATGTTAAAGTTGAGACTGAACAAATGATATGAAGAAGCTTGGGGAGAAGAAGCAAGGGAGTTGTGGGGCAAGAAAGAACATTCAAAGCACAGAAACTTGCAAAGGCAGAAGCAAAATGTGGTGTTATATGTAAAAAGTTGGTCAAACTTCATAAGGCTATAGAAGTATAACATCAGCTTCTTCACAAAAGTGGCTGGAGGGAGAAAATGAGTAAAGCGAGGGTTTAAAAAAAATTTGGTTGAGACTGGAGCCTGTTTGATGAAGAAGTCAATGTGAAGCTGCATATATATGAGGTGAAGAGAGGACTAATAGCACGGGTTCTGGAAGAGGAGGGAGGAGAGAAACCCAGCCCAGCAGGCGGAGGGGTTGTTCTGCTCCATTGTGAAGAGGAAAGAAAAAATCAGGAGATTCAGAGGCATATACGTGTTTTGATTTGACAGTTGAAAGTTGAAAGACTCAGAATCTCTGATGGCTTGTGTCTTCTCACTGAGCTAGATTGTCTGAGGGGAATGAAGACAAGGAGGAGGAGGTTGGAGGAATGCAAAGATTTTTGAAAAAATCATTGGGGTCCATGGGAGAGACAACTCACCAGGGAAAATAATACTTTATTAAAGTCAGGCCCCTTGGGTGTATTTTTGTATCATACAAAACTTATCTTGACTTTTGTCCATGAAGTCATCTGAGAAATTAGGGCTAAAGGAAACTAAGAGAATCACTGAAACTTGATTCAAAAAAAAAACTTCAAAACGATTAATCCAATGAGACTGAATGTATAACCTTCCAATAAAATACATGAATCAAACACCCTCAGATTATAAACATTTCTTGACTTCCATTCACTACCAAACTTTTTGAAACAATATTTCACACTTGTTTCCTTTCATTCACCCCTACTCACCCCTCAAACCCTTGCAATGGAAATTGATGTTTTCAAGGATACAGATGATTCCGTTGCAAATTGTTTGGCTTCATCCTATATCACCTTTCCTCAACGCTTGACATCCTTGAAACTCTGTTTTCTCCTGCCATCTTGAAATGCCTTCATTGACTTTTATGAAATAGGATTTTATTTTTCAGAAGTTTTAGGTTTACAACAAAATTGAGAAAAAGGTAGAGAGATGTCCCATGAACCCCTTCCCCCATATATTCATAGCCTCCCCATTGTCAACATCACTCACCAGATGGTGTGTATGTATGTATGTACACACACACGCACACACACGCACACATGCACACACATGCACACACACGCACACATATACCAAGGAGTGGTATATATACCGTATATACTTACCAAAGATCACCAGAGTGATCTTGCTAAATTATACGTGGAATCATGTTACTCTCATGCTCAGAATCCTCCCATGGCTTCTTATTAGTGATAGTTTTCATTGAACAAGCTCTATTATCTCCAGGCAGTTTACAAAGCTTGTCTTACATTACATTATATTGTTTACCCTCTTCCTTATCATAACCTAAGAGAGGAGTAGTGCTTCCATTTTACAGATGAAAGTGGGACAGTCATAGAGCTCACCTAATAGGAAGGCCAGAATTCCAACAAAGCATCTGGTTAACCCTAAATCTCTGCTACTAACGACTACCTTCTACCTAGAGAATAAAGAACAGGTCCGAGTCTCTGGCCTTCCATTCGAGGTTCTCAAGATGTGTCTCAAATACACATCTTCACTCTTTTGTCCCACTATCACTCCTCCCAATTTAAATAAGTTGAGCTACATTTCTGGCAAGGATGCCATACAGTGGAAAATCTCTGAGGTGCTAATTCTCCAAAGGATATGCAGTAATAAGCAAGGGCCACGAAATTTAAGTATTCTATGCTGTACCTGATTAAAGAAGTAGTGATATAAACTGATTACACCCTAGGTAAAAAAAAAAAAATAATAGTATATTATCTCTACTCTCTTTATTTGGGTGGAAAGGAGATATTAAAAAGACAGAAATGTATTATAATACTTTATGTAAAGCCTTATATATGCACTATGCACATTTTGCTGGGTTTCAGTCTCCACAGCTGGCAGCAATTATTCTTCCTTTTATAAGTGAATATACCTATTGTTTCTTTGTATCAATAAGAGTTCTATATGTGCAAGAGGAAGGCGTCTTCAAAATGTCTCAGAAAACCGAACGTAGCTGTACATTTGTAGCTATACAACTTTTCACAGATTTAAACAGTTTTTATAAATGTAAAAGCATCACTATACGTATGTATGAAGGATACAGTGTTTAGTGTCATTTGAATACCCCAAATCTTTGTTGGCCTGAAAAGGGTATTAATATTTTGCACAACTTTGGATGATAAGATTTATACTCTTCTTGGGAAAAAAATCTTTGGAATTGGAATAAGAGAGGTTATGGAGATCACAGTGAATCATACCAATAACCAGGAATTAACATTATTTGTAAGCTTTTCTATGCAAAGAAACCCATGATTAGTGGACAAAAGATAGCACATTTACAAAAGCACTTACTCTGTTGAAATATTCACCCCAAAGAAGTGACTTCACAATGCATTTCTCTCTTCTTACCTCCCCCCATTTATTATAAAATCCTATTTGCTCCTCAAACTGTATAGCTACAACAAATATTCACACAACACATCTGCATTATCTGTGGGAAATCAGATGTAAATTGCAGAATGGCAATGAATAGGTAGCATGTAAACCTCCATGGTATTCATTAATGGGTGCTTGTGACAAGATACTGTCAGTTTTAGGTTACTAATTTTTCCTTGGATGGTTTCTATTTCCTCAGCAGAAGGCTTAGCCATTACTAGGATAGCTCACCATGGGTGGCAGGAGTAAAATGACTTTCTTGTCAAACATGCTACAAAGCATAGGGTTGTGCCTGAAGAACAGAAATGAGGTCCTCAGGTCTCACTCATTTAACGAGTAGGAGAAGAAAATTGCCACCCCCAATTAGATGATCCCCTGTACACTTTCGGCCACTTCTCCACCATTTTTTCACAAGCTCCTGAATAATTAAGGAGTTATGGTTTGGGGTGGCTCCTAGATAATTCTAGATATAGAAGCTAAAACATAAACAGCTCCCATGGCGTACACACCTGCTTAAGGGAATGTGCAATAAACACTTTCACAAGTGATAAAGTGAAGGAAGGTCTCCTACCTTCATAGCTCTTTGTTTTGATGTGTTTCCTTCATTTAAGAAGAAAAGCTGACATTTATTCTTTATTGGTATTTCAATTGCTCATTCCACTGGGTAGGGATGAGGAGCTCCACACATCCGGATGAAAACAAAGGCAAAAACAACAAATGAAGGTTCTTTTCCCCCCACTTGGGAACTTTGAAATGTACTGCCAGGATTGTCTGCAATTGCAAACATTATTCGTGAGCTATTGATTCTGCACCTGTGGATTCCATGCAAAAGTCGGATTTCTAAAATAACCTCAATTTCATGGCTGATCATAGAGCTCTCATTGTTTTCGACGATTTCTGATCTGCTTCTATGCAGCCAATGTGTCTGCTGCCATTTTTAATAAGTTTTAGAGCTGGTGGATTAACACTGAATGTCAAGCACCACAATTAGAATTGCTGATCATAGGCAGAAACACTAATTTCATATATTAAAAAACTGCCTTATTCTTGCCATAAAACTCAGCACTCACTTCTGTTGTCTTTGATCATTGTTATATGCACTCTTTAGCTCTCAATAACCCTTGTGTGAATACAAGCCTGTGAATGGGAGAAAGTTAACCTAAATAAAAATGACAATAGTATGTGGAACCTGATTTCCTTTCACTTTTTTAACATGGTGCATTGATTGTTTAGCTGTTCATTTTCCCCATGATTCATCATCAACAAACATGTAATTCAAAACTCATGAGAGAGCAAATTTGAAAGCTGGACCTCACCAGAGTGAAGTCCGTCTCCTTAGCACAGATTGGAGCTAGGCTTTCTTATATTTTCAAATTACACAGCATAATTCTTTAGAAAGAAGTGCCACTCTACTTATCCACTCTACTTAAAATTATTCTGGATAGTTATGTAAAATTATCTCTGAATATAATCCATATTTTTCTACAGCATCAAGTAGTATAAACTCAATTTTGGGGAGAACTCAGTATATCCCAACTATCCCACAAAAACTTAACAGATGTCAAAATATTTTTTATGTATGAGTGGCAATCAATGAGATACAAATTACTCACTGAAATATATTCACGACTAATGTAATAAAACCTGGATTGAAAGCAGAATTCTATATTCCTTCTTGAGGGACAGCATCTCTGTTCTCTATTCCAAGCCAATGGACTAATGACCTAACAATAGCTATCAATGAACTGGACTTCATTTCATTAGGTATTTTTCCTTTCTCTTCTCATCCATCCCTTTTTCATATAGTAAAGTCTAGCATATTTATTCATGAAAACTTAGAATATGCAAAATATTGTAAAAGAGAAAAAACCCAGAGTTGTGAAACTATACTTAATCATAGATGATTTGCAGATGTTTCTTTCTTGCAAATCTTTTCTTATGCATTTTTTAAAAGATACAATCGCAATTATACTATCTATACAATTTTTATACTGTTTTTCACTTGTATTATGTGAATCTTTTCCATGTTATTGTGAACTATCAAGTATAATTTTAATGGCTATAAATTGTCCATGAAGTGAATAAATTATTAGGCCAATTTTCATAAGTAGAGATTTGTTAAAGAGTCACAGATACAATAGGTGTTTCTATTTCCCTTCAGTCCAAATACCATAATTTGCATACATATAATGAAGGTTTCGGAATGATATCTATAAATCAATACTTTAAGGTAAATTATTGAAAGGGGGATATTCAAACCTGCTGTTCAGTATCATAAGAATTAGCTTCTGTTCATCCAGAATGACCCCATTTCTTTTTGCCTAGGTTCAAACTTTCCCAAACCTATTCCATTAAGTGACCACCATATAGTTACTCTCTTGGCTCTTCCTTAGTATATAACAATCAATAATTTAGTCACTATTTTTTTTATTGAGTGTCTTCGATATGAAGGAGACTGTGTTAGCCACTACGAGTAAACCCAATTCATGAAGGAGCAGCACCTGCCCTCAAAGAGCTAACACCAAAACGAGAGGAAATAAGTACACTAATAAATAGAAGGAAATGACAGTAAACACAATAGGAGTTCAAAGGGGCAAAGGTCACATTTGGATGAGGTAATCCATAAGGTTGTCCTAAAGAGAGAGCATTTGAACTGAGCTTTCGAGAAGGCATAAAAATTGAATCAGTAGAAAGGGAGAAGACAGGTATAATAACATGAGCAAAATTAGACACAATACTTAAAGGCATGTGACTGAAGACTGAAAGAGAGCCTAGAGTGTGAGAGTCAGTGGCTGAATAAATGATGTGGCTTAATCATCAGGCAGTGGTTCTAGGACTCCATCTGTCGGGCCACAGGGAGCCACTGTAGGTTCTTCAGCACAGACATGAGGGCTCATGAAGCAAATTAAGAAAGTTAATATGGCAGCAGTGTGTAAATCGGACGGAGCAGAGAAAGATTAACAAGGTATTTGGGTCAGATCTATTGAAATGGTCTCGGCCTGACAAGGCTAACTCACTGGAAACGGAAAGGCAGCAATCATTCAACTTGCTCATTCCGAGGCAATCATTAAAAACAAAGGCATAATGTCACCATACATATTTGGAAAACTGAAGGTGGATAAGTAACAAACTAAAAGGGTTTTCTGGGCTAACGTAACCTATATGTCTTTGGCATTCCTTGTCTCAAGAATTGGGCAAGGCATAGCTTGTAGGTTGAACTTCAGCAAAGCTGGAGCAGATTGTGTGAAGAGTTGTCCCAAGCAGTGCCCTGAAGCAACATGACATCCTGGGAAAGAAGAGAAGTAGGTCCTAAGAGGGAACAGAGCTGTGGTGCCTGAGGAAGGTCACAGGGACTTGAACCAAATTGGACTAGGGTGTACCCTATTCAGTCTTCTGTGAATTGAGTGGTAGAAGCACAGGGAAGATAGACTCCATACAGAGAGATTGCGCGCTATTTCTGGGAGTGAAGTGTAAAGACGGTAAGAGCCCCATTTAGAAACTAGGCCATTCCAGGATACTCTGGCATGAGACTGGAGGACAGGGCCATAACATGACCTTTGGAACTACAGCTGGCTGGAAACAACGGTGGACTAGTACCAGACAGTGAGCTAGGGTTTAGGCGAGTTTTCTCCTAAAAGTGTTCAGGAAGAGAACCACGGAACTCTGAGTGCCTACAGAATGGGGCTGACCAGTGCCTGATTATGCCATAGTATGCATATTTGGGAGGCAGTACCTGCTCAACAGCATGGCAGAAATGTCTTGCCTTTCATTGGCAAGCAGAGATGGAGAGATCATTTCCAAAGTCTGGAGGGACTTACGATGGAAGACAGATGTTGATCTATTAACTCACTAGCAAAATACAAACCATGGTTTGCAGATTCCAGAGTATTAATTATACTGGCATGAAGTCTCAAAATGGGGGCTCTTGGGAAGAGAGCTAGGACAGACAGGCAAGGATTGGCAACAAGGATAGCTCTGCACAGTTTTGGCTATTGACTCATTGGCAACATAAAGAGTGTTTTCTATTGAATAAACCAAAGGGGTTTATGAGATTTTGTCAAACTAAAAAAATCACAAAACTTTCATTGTGAGACATTAGCAAAATTCCCTTTATTGTTTTATTAAAGAGATAAACAACTAACCATCCTCTGTGTAAACTATCGTGGTAGTTTCCATGATAGATCATGGAAATTTCATTCCCAAAAAAGCGTGGGTCAGACTCAACTAACATTTATTCACTGCTATCTCTGCCAGGTGCTATTCGAAGTGGTTTCTGCCAGTGTTCTCAAAGTGTGATCCAAGGACTGGTGCTGACCTGCAAACTGTTACCTGTTTCTGATAGGATAAGTAGCAGTTGCCAAAATGTTAATAAAGGTACTACTGTTTTTTCATTGGAAAGTCTTGCTTAATTTTAATTTTAAAAGTCTTGCTTTCCAATGGGAAAAAAAAAATGTCAGCTAAGTACATAGTGTGCTTAGTAATTTAGTTGATTTACATTCAGGTGCAAGTTCCTTATTTTGTCATGGGCAGGTAACAAACAACTCATGTACTTGTTTGCAGTGGTCCACAAACCACATTTTAGATAGGCTTAATTTATATATATTATCCCACTTACCCAAGTAAATGAATCAAATCTAATTAAGAAAAATATAGGGCAATTTTTTTTGTTTTAATTTTAGTATTCGTCCATTTCTTCAGTCCTGTGCCAATAACATGAAAATTCCTTTGTGAAGTGCTTCACATTCCTGAATTGTTTTGAAAACTCTTAAACATACCCATTGAGTCTCACCAAGACAAACAATAGCAAAGAAATGCATTTTGCTTTTGTTTAGGAAGACTGATTTTTTTTTTTCTAGAAAACATTTCTGTTCAATATAAATTCTAAAATGTTTACGGGCCTTGTGGGACAAAATGGCAGACTGAGCACAGGTATGCATTCTCTGAATTCCACCAGGGACCCTGAAGTAATGTATTTTATATGTATGGAATTGTGTGGAAGCACAAAGAGGAATAGACACAAAACAACAAAGACATAAGATTTTGACACATTTATAGAAGAAAACACATGGGAATGTTGACAGATATAACACAGATAGAAATACAATAGTCCAGAATATGCTGAGAGGACTATTGTGAAGGTGAGAATTGTGGAAACCTGAAATGCTCTAGGCTCAGGACTATTGGGTGATATGAGAGTAAGGGTGAGAAGTGGTGCTAAAAACAGGGGGGAATGAAGGTCTTACACAGAACAACTACGCATGCCACTTGAATTACTCAGAGTGATCAGAAGCTTTGCATTTGTTCCCAACCAAAAAAAAAACAAACAAAAACAAACCGTGACTATTTTTGAAATAAATTAAATAGACTGAGGACAGCCTAAGTTTCAATTTTGAATGTCAGTGCCCAAGAATCAATCTCTCCTTATTTTGGCATTTGTGGTCCTGTGGCTTGCAGATTGCAGTCTAATCACTGACTCTCATCAACTCAATCCAAAGGGAGGCCTTCCAGTTGAGAATCCCTGACCAATAACATAAAGCTCCAAATGAGACTTCTTATTCATGGAGGAGGGTTACAGGTTAATGTACTTATACAGTGGCCAAGAAAAGCCATGCAACTTCCCAAGCCTTGGTTCTTATATAACTCTGGATTACCAAGAACCACCAGACACTGGAGGAAGAGCTACAGCATTAACTGAGAAAAGAAACTGACTTCTAAGGAAAGAGAAATAATTCAAGAAACAGAGAACAGCATAAAAATTGTGATTAATTAGTATGCCCAGAGAGAGTCAGAAATATTCTACATCTACAACACAAGAACAGAATGCTATGAAAAGAGAACAACTAGGATATAATAAAAAGCTTGTGTGTGTGTGTGTTTAAAAGATAGTTAAAATAAAATAAATAGAAGAGTTTGAAATAAAGCTGGGAAAATTGCTCAGAAGACTGAGTAAAGGGAACAACACACACACACACACACACACACACACAAATATGAGAGAAGTAAATGATACAGAGATTGAATCCAGGACATCCAAAGGACTTCTAGTAGAGTTACAAAAGGAGTGAACAGAAAACATGTAGATGTTATCAGGACATAAGAAATTATCAGAAATAAAGAACATTTTCCACAACTAAAGGAGCAAATTAGCCTTCAGATTGAGAGGTCTCACAGAATGACTAAAACAATGAGTTAAACAATAAGTCCAATACCCTGATACGTCTGCACATCTTTAGGAAATCTAAGAAAAACAGGAATAAAAAGGTGATCCCAAAGCTCCTAGATTAAAAAAGAAAAATACATGTGCATGATTATACACCCACACACCCACACCCACACTCCCCCCCCCCACACACAAATATACACAAATAGGAATTCAGAAAGCATCAGACTTCTTTCATCAGCAACAGCTGAGGCCAAGAGCCAATAGAGTGATGCTTTCAAAATTCTAGGAGAATATTATTTTCAACCTAGAGTTCTATTCCCAGCCAAATTATCAATCCAGAATGAAGGTAAAATAAAGACTTTTCATTTATGTAAACTTAATTTTCCAAAATTTCTTCTGAAGAAGCTGAATATGTGTTCTAGAAAAATGAAAGAGAAACAGAAAAATTCAGGAGAGTCAACAAATAATTAAGTCAACTCAGGAGAACAAAAAGGAGGAAGCCTAGTGTGACAGCTGTGCTGCTGCCTTAGAAAAACCAATCATTCACACTGAAGTTTCCAAGGCAGTTTATAAATGGCTTCTTCCCTGATTGGTCAGTGATGACGCCATCTTAGTTGTTAAATAATTTGACTCCAATGTAAATCCAAGAGGGAGATCAACAGGAAAAAAAGCTGATGATATGCAATAGATTTTATAATTGAGAAGATGAATGACTATAATAAGCACATATTCTATTGTCAACAAGAAAATAAGGAGTTAAAGAAAAAGCTGTAAAAAAAAGCATGGAGTTTTGATATAAAGCATATATAAGCCAAAAAATAACGTGGCAAGATTTTAAGGCATTGGAGGTAATTTTAAAAGAGACTATTTGACGTTGGGCTAGAAATATTCTTCCCTTTGGTGCTATAAAGAAGGAAATGCAATCTCGGTACTCAATTCATCCAT
This sequence comes from Rhinolophus hipposideros, assembly GCF_964194185.1. Classification (NCBI taxonomy): domain Eukaryota; kingdom Metazoa; phylum Chordata; class Mammalia; order Chiroptera; family Rhinolophidae; genus Rhinolophus; species Rhinolophus hipposideros. The sequence goes on from NC_138065.1 coordinate 15,528,403, forward strand.
GAGCAGCATCAATATAGCCATAGTAACCCTGGTCTACTTGAATTTTAACTTTTAGAATCAACCTAGGGATCAAGCATGAAAGCCTTGGTTATGGTTACAGCACAAAATACAAATCTTGAGAATCCTGACAACATAAAAACAGAAGTAACTGAGGATCTGATAGATGAAATGGGAGAAAGAAAAGTAGAAGAAAGTTTAGGGGCATTAAAATTCTCACACTGGGAAAATCAAGGTGCTCACTGAAGTTGATGAAACAAGAAATCAAGAAATACATATTTTTTTAAAGTTACAAAATCAAGAAAATGCTTAAATTAATAAAATAACCATTAAATGATGGAAAAAGGAGAGCAAATAGTGAAAATAATGCTATATTATTAGACTCATATTTGGAAATCAGTACATAATTTCTAAAATTTCTAATGAAGAGAGGTAAATGCATGTTATTTATTAAAGTAAAAACATCATAAGAATAAAAACAGAAATAATTAAAAGAAGTTGTCTCTGGGCAGTAAGATTGAATAAATAAAAGATCCTCAATCTTGGGTTTCCTTATCATAAGCACTTACTATGATTTTAAAAAGATAAAAAAACTAACACACACACACCTACACACACACAAACATTTGTTGAGGATCTACTGCATGAATGGGAAAACAAAAGGAATAAAAGTGTATTTCCCTGAAGACTTTCTGATGTAATACATGAAACGAGACATGAAACAACTCAATGAAAAGGCAAGATGTGACCAAGTGCCTACCTAACACAGTGTAAAATTTACTTGTACAAAAGCTGAGTGAACACAAATGCATAATAACAGTATTTCATCTTATTTTTATCGCTTCTAAAAGAAAATTGGGAGAATAGTTTTTTAGGAAAGATTTCTTAGAAGAGGGTAGTCTTCATCAACTCAAGGTATCCACAAGGAAGTAATGGATTCATGCGGGTGGGGAGGAAATGGAAAGACATTTTCAAAAAGATGAAACCAATGAGAAAAAACCCAGAAATAAGAAAAAGTAGTGAATAGGTGGTCGAGTGCCAGGGATGGTAAGCAGAGTTGATATTGGGCAAAGAAACCATATCATGTAGTTTTAATAGCACTACTTTCTATAAATTATACCATATTTTATTGTGAATCATTTCTTTCTGGCATGAAAAATGTCATATGAAATAACCGTTGGCTTTTACTTATTTATTAGACTTAAGGTTGCTTCTAAGAGAGACTGGTTTATTTATAAGAATGCAAATTTAAAAAGCCTTCTGGAATTTAGAAAAGGCTTGTCATTTAAAACCCCTATAAATTAGATATGCTCTATTCTATACAATAAACTTTTACACATTCTTTTGCATAAGATATGTGGAACTAACAATTTGTTAAACGTAATTTTTTCAAGGAAGTCTTTTGAATTTAACCTCTACTATCCAGAAAACTATGACCTTAGTCAAATAAACTGCACTAAAAAAAAAAAAACTCCCATGATTTTTCTTGGAAATATGTTTGTGCTAAAAATTTCCTGTAGTATTTTAAGTTTATTCCATTGAATATTTTATTTGTCTCTAAAATGTCAGAATTGGCTAACATCTGAAGCCTACCTGAAGATTAAGCAACTTCAAATGGATGTAAGATTCTGGGTGCATCTCTATTGTTACATTATTTAAAGCAGCTTCAAGTATTTAAAATACGCTTAGGTGTTAATCTGTAGATGTGATAAAGAACCATCCTTACTGCCTCGAGGGTTTCCACCCTTTGTAGTCACCCTGAAAATGTGGTCTCTTCTATCTCTAACTGCAGGGATGATAGCTGACCAACAGTCTCAGCTGCTGGGCTCTGAAATCCATCTGAGTTTAACCAGGGAGGCCGCACTTCCCAAGATCTACTCCCAGCTGATGACTATTAAATGCATCAGAGATATTAAGTTACCCAATTCCTGGGTGGTGCAGGGCTCCTATGATGGATGTCTATTGGCTCGAAGATTTCCCACAGACTCTGTTGAAACATTCTTAGAACTGCACCATAGTCAAAAGTTTTCTTCCCCAACCTTCATTCCTTCTCTCTCTCCTCCGTAAGGGAATTGCATGGTGATCAGTTTTCTCAGACTCCCCAAGCTCCCTCTCCTTTTTTTCCCTCACGCAAAGTCTTCCCAATAAGTCTCCTGTATATCATATACTGTCATAGCATCTGCTTCTTAGAGAACCTGAACTATTTTTGATGTATCATTAAAGGCTACATCTTAAGAATGACAGGTTTACCCATCTTTTCAACAAGACAGAAAAGGAAATTTGACTGAGGGAGGGTCAGATAATATCAGGTAATGAATATCATTGTTAGTAACTTTATTATATACATTAGCTTATTCCTCCAACAATTATTGATTGCTTACTATGTTCCAGGTACAGTCAGTCCTAGGAGCTTGGGATACAGAGATAAATATGACCTAGGCTTTGCCTCCTTTCATTTCACTGACTAGCAAGGCAATACTTCCTGAATACACTCTAAGGGAAGTAGATACCTAGTATCATGGAACTCATTTGAAAACCTAATTGATTCTTCTACAAGAGAAAGGTTGAAGGTGGAGGTTCAGTGATCTGAGTCTTGAAATCTGAGCAGGTCTTCACCACATGCAGGAAGCACAAGGAAAAGTTTCCATTCAGAGGGTACAGTATAAGTGAAGGACAGGTATGAGCCATGTGTGAGAAGTGGTGAGGAGCAGGTGTGGTCGGAACTTAGAGTGATTTGGGGAGGGAGTTAGAACTAAGAAAAGAGAAACTGTTGGTAGTGATAGACTACTGTGCTGAAGTCTACTAAATAAATGTCTGGATACACTGTTTGCCTCCTCACACAAGGGAGAATGTGACCAACAAGTATTTATAGAGTCTGCTAGGTGTGAAATCTGATTTACAGCAGAAACTGGGAGGGATACGAGGAAAAGGTCTGATCCCTACCCGTAATGTGCTCTAGATTTCATAGGGATGTATGAAATACATACATACACTCAATATAAATGGAGAAGGAAACACATTAGTTAATATCTAGCTATATCTTATTTTGTCCAGAAAATATTTCAGGTAGTTAACCTGATTATATTTAGCATCTTCTATAGTCCAAGCTCTGTACTAAGTGCTGGGGGATTTATAGAAAAATGAAGTGAAAAAAACCCCACAACTCTCCTCTCATGTCATTGGAGCTCATCCTTTGTGGGCAGAATGATATAAGGAAACACAACAATGTGGTAAGAGCTGTGAGAACGAGGGCTTCTGGGTCCTCAGGGAACGCAGAGGGGCATCTCTCCCACAGGTGGAGAAGGGTGATGGAGGGGTGGTCAGGAAGCTTCCCAGAGGAAGTGTCTAAGCTGAGTCTTAGTGCAGCAACTTTTATATTAAATCAAATGCTAAACAATAGATGCTCAAAATCATTTCAATGGAACTCCATTGCTCACATAGAATCAAGTGTAAATTCCTCAGCCCACATACCTAACACCCTCCACAATTTGTAAGTAGGCGGAGATAATTTGTCTCAAGTGCTTTCCTACTCATTGCCTGGAGAAACGTCTCCTAGGGCAGAATAGATTTGATTCTAAAATTTTTCAGTATGGCTTTCTTTTGGACAATCTGTACCTACTCTTTGCTACTCTTCTAAATACTTCTCTCACAGGTGAGGAGACCTCGCCGTTATTTCACTGCCTGGGCTTCAATTTCCTCTTCTGTAAGATGGGCATGTTACATGCCTGCTTCCTAGGGCTGTTGTAAACCACACAAGAGTTCATTAACAAATGGTCTCTTTCACAGGGGGAAGTGCTATGAAAGTGTTTAACATTGTTACTATTGCCCTTACATACCATGTTTCCCCCAAAATAAGATGTAGCTGGACAATCAGCTGTATGCATCTTTTGGAACAAAAATTAATATAAGACCCGGTCTTATTTTACTATAAATATCACTGGGTATAATAATATAATATAATATAATATAATATAATATAATATAATATAATATAATATAATATAATATAATATAATATAATACCAGGTGTAATATAACATAATACAACATAATACCAGGTAGTGTTCCAACTCAAGTTGTACCTACTCCAAGTCTATCCAAATAGCATTTCATTTTCTTGAAATCTGATGACACTTTTAAATTCTCCATGGACAGTTAGCACTTCATACCTTGGAATGTCACTTGTTCTCCCTCACTGGGCCTGGAAGACAGCCTGCCTGGGTCAGAGTCCCAGCACCACCTCCTGTGCCCTTGGGAAACTTAGTCCTCAAGCTTCAATGCCCTCATTTGTGAATTGTGAGGGTAATAATACCTACCTCAGTGGGTTCTTTTACAATTTGGGTGGCAAAACACACATAAAGTCTAACAAGGTGTCTGGCACATAAGAGCTTACTAAATGTTTGATGTTAATAAATTGTAAGTTCCGAGTGAACAGAGCTGTGCCTTAATTCTCAAATTCCCAACACCTGGTTCAAGTTACAGAATGATAATGATAAAATCATTATAATGATAACATTCAGAAGAAAGGGAGAAAGCATTGTCAGAAAAAAAACAAAAAAAAGACATTGAGAAGTAAAACAAGAAAGCTGGGTGGGTTTATACCTCATGTGCTCAGTTCATTTAATACATGATCAGTGAACACTAACTGGGCATATGGGCTATGTGACTATGAGTGATATGCAATCACCAAGAGCCCCGCAGACTAACAGCTGAGAGGCCATGTATAAACATGAAACCAGTATAAGGAAGTACGTAATTCATATTCCAAATTGAAAACATTCAGAGTTGTGAGAAGAAAAAAAAAAAAAACTTCACTCATTTTTCAAATATTCATTTAGCACCTATTTGATTTAAGTCACGTATGAGACATTCTGGAGGAGACGTCATGAAAAGACACAGAAGAAAGAGCAGGAATGGCTGCTGTTCCTTGTATTAAAAAAAAAAAAAGGAAGAGAGAGAGAGAAAGAGAGAGAGAGAGAGAGAGAGAGAGAGAGAGAGAGAGAGAGAGAGAGAGAGAGAGAGGGAGAGAAATCAAAGCAAACCAATCCCTTCTGCCATCATAAACAAACCAAAAACCAAAAACCCAAATACACACACAAAATCACTACCACAAAAAACAAGTACGTTGCTTTATATTTTGCACTTCCAAAAGCATGTATTATATAATCCTCTTAATAATTCTTAGACGTGGGTGTGTTTGTAATAACATTCGAGAGTTTATAACTTGCCCTAATTCACAAGCCAAGACATTCTTCCTTTACCAGGATTCAAACATCCTAATGTCTGACTCCAAGTTCTTACCCTGAGTTTCACACATTTTCTTCTATATCATTCAGCTACTCTCTTCCTCATTTCTCTCACACCTTGCCACCCTTTGCAAGGTCTGATACTGTTCAGAGACAGAGAGAGAGAGAGAGAGAGAGAGAGAGAGAGAGAGAGAGAGAGAGAGAGAGAGAGAGAGAGAGAGAGAGAGAGAGAGAGAGAGAATAAAAAGCAATAACCTTCACAGAAGGGGAAAAATAGATACACACTTCATTCCTTTACTAAGAAATGGGCAGTTATTGATCTTTGCTTCTTGTCATCATGCAAAAAGCAAGCTGTTTGAAAAAACAACATAGTAAGGCATATGCTAATGATCTTTAAGTATTTATGATGCTGTAGATTAGTTGAGTCCTATAGACAATTTTACTAGAGCTTTTAAGTGCTTCTGACTTCAGTACTTTAAACTGCTTAAGCATTTATACTTAATGGTAATACAACGATAATGTCTACTCTGTTAATACAACGGCACTGAAAGCCAAATTTATACATTACACATCACTTTTAAAGACTGGCTTTTCAAGTGACTTAGTGTACACTCTGAAACCTCCGTGTCAAGAACTATCCCTTAAATACAGATTAACTTTCACTTGCTCAACTACGTACATAAGGGGGAAAGGGCTCCTTCTGGGGGTTTGTGGCTGCCACTGGGGGTTTCCAGTTATTCCATGGAGCCAGGCTGAAGCACATAAATAACCTTCCCAAAGGTGAATGTTTTCATCATCTTGCTCCATGGACCTAGGGGAATTCACTGCAACAAAATGCCCTGGAGTGCTCATTTGAATCCCATTTTCCCAGTGGAATTCTTTGTAAAATGCTCATTTATTAGCCACCAAGGATTCTGGTGCTTAGATCAGCCCAGCAGAGAGCTAAAAAGTTGTAGAGCAAAGGCAGAGAGTCATTAGTTTATAATATAAATTCCTAAGGGAAGAGACAATGCTTATTATTCTGTGCTCTGAAAGCAGCTACAGAGAAGGAAACACTTTGCCACATGAAAAAAAAATTATTTGAAAGATATTCAGTAACCTATTTTAGTCCCTTTATGAATATTATTAGTAGTACTTAATAATAATATTAATCAAAAAACTAAACGATATCGTTTTTGAGGGTAGAAAGAAACTGGGTCATTTGTAAAGGCACAGTGTTGACATGAGGAGGCTCTCAATAAATATTTGTTGCAGAGCCACTTAAAAACCAGGATATTTTACTGAAGCTGATTTCCATTTGACTTTTAAAAGTTCTCTGCATCACTATTTGGTCAGAAGGGAATTTTAACTAGAAGCGATGGTTTTAGCTTAAAACTCTGAATCATTGTTTTTAGAACAGGTACTAAACTTGACAGAACAAGGTCTTACCTCTCCATAATTCCCCTTTTCATTAATGTCATTTTTTTTTCAATGCATTTAAAAGGCAGTGCCTGGCCTAGATTCTGAAGTTACTAATATATATTCATGAGCCAAACATGATTGGGGTGTTACCCTGCAAAGCTTTATACCTTATCACGTTCTTATCTAAGATTAGTAGCACTTTTTTGACCCAAAGATGTGAAACCGTATTTAACCAGACTCAGGAGAGTCAACAACACTTCTCTGTGTGTATCCTTATACATGATATCTTATGTCTATTACCTATTTCTAATTAAATAGCAATCCATACCAAAATAACTGTTACAAGGGAATAGATCAGTTTGATATTACAATTATTTAGGACTCTTATTCATCTGCAGTTTGGGTTTATGGAGGTTTTTGGTGTCTGTCAGTTACCAAGATGTTTTGTTGTTTAAAATATAACCCTCTGAGTAATATAATAATTACTCATAAGCTGAATCTATAATAAAATACAAAAGGAAAACTTGGAAGTTATAAATGAAAGTAATAAATGCACAAAGAGGATAAATTTGTTTAGATAAGACTTGTTGACTTCCAACTGGTTTTGTCTGATGATAATGCTTACAATCTCAATTAAAATATATTTTGAATTGATTTACATTACCTGGAAACAAATTGTGATCTATATCTCTACAAACAAAGTTATTGTAATTATTTACATTTTCTTAGTTTTAGATTTATGCCTGAGTATTGTTGTCTGTTTTTTGTGGTAAACAATTTGCCTTTCAATCCTTTTGGTTGAATATGCAGAACACATTCTGTTGATTAATCAGCTCTTCAGTACTTGACATGAACTCACTTGATGTGTAGTCAATTTCCTTATTATTAGAATCACTCTATACATTGTATATTGTAATGGATAATGGGTGCTTTAGCTATATGAGGGTCTTCTCTTAAAATAAATCATATGTTATGCAAGTAAAGCAAGCATGTTAACTTGTCTTCTTTTCAGATAGCTATCACTGAAAAACTTAAATTTTAAGTTCAAAGAAATATGTCAGATCTTAAAGAGGAGAAAAGAATAAACATTGCACTTTAGTGAATCAAGTCAATGCTTTTGGAATAATGTTTCACTTAGGAAGTGAGCAAAAACTTTATATTCTGGAGATGAATGCAGCTCCAAATTATGAGCTTTTAATAAATCGTCCTCCCAACAGTATAATTAATAACAACAGAAATATCAGTAAGTGCATATTGAATGCTACATGTTGTTTATTTCAATTATAACAAACTTATTCTTCCTATTTCATAAAATGATGAAACTGAGTAGTAGAGATGTTATGTAATTTTATGAGTTTGCCTACATGAGAATTTAAAGAGCTTAGTTTCAGACTAAGATCTACCTGATTACAAAGCCTGAGCTTTGAAATCACAACAGTAAATGAGCAGATAAACCACCCATAGCAACCTACCATGGGATTTTCATATCTTACAAAACTATTTGTAGACATGATAAAATGATTTTGATTAAAGCATGAAAAACTCAATACAAGTGACAGGTCAGAAAATGTTAACAACAACAAAAAAATAATATTATATGGTTCTAATGGGGTGAACACATTAAGTTTGTTTTCTGTTTTAAAAAGTTATTCACTGTTTTATATCTGTCTTTCTGCTTAAGGTAACTTGGATTTGGTTTTCACTAAATTTGGAACAGTTTGTTGTACAGAAGCGCAGCTTGGAATAAAATGGCAGTTGATATTTTTCCTATTGGCATACATTGTGTAATATTCAGTGGCTTTTCAATGGCTTTTGAGCACGAATAGAAATTACAGAGCCAGCGATCCTAGCAGCAACACAATTGCTGATACCACCATTGTGATGACATCAACACAAAATTGCTTTAAAGCTGCTGCTAGATACATGCTTCGTTAAATTTATGACATTTCAACGCAGGGGTTTTAACATAGAAAAAAAAAAACCTCTAAAAAGGACTCCATCAGGGAAACTGCTAAATATTTTAAAGACATGAAACAAGACATGCTCAAGAGTATTACTCCATCTAGTACATTTGTGCTGATGAGCTAGAAGAAATGACTGATATCCTAATGTCAAATGGTCAACTAAGGGCCTCACTCATTGGTTCATTCAACATTCCATATACCAGATAAAGATAAATGGAAAGAGAAAAATAAAGGCCCTTTTGTCATGGAGTTGCCTTCATATGGGTAAAGGGAGCCAATAAACAGGCAAATAAATATATGAGGTTTGACAATTAAGTTTGCGAACTCATCCTAGAAAAAGTACTACATACGTTATTGCTGAATATCACTACTGTCACCTTCGAAGGGCTCCCTTTGGGAAGCTATGCACTGATGCCAGTGCCTACTCCACCCTTCAAAGCAATTTTGGAACTCTTTTTCTGGAATGGCCATCAGAGCTGTCATTGTATTATCCTTGATGTCCTGAATATCATCAAAATGTCTTCCTTTCAATTTTTCCTTTATCTTTAGGTAAAGAAAGAAGTCATTGGGGGCCAGGTCAGGTGGGTAGGCAGGGTGTTCCAATACAGTTATTTGTTTATTGGCTAAAACCTCCCTCACAGACAGTGCCGTGTGAGCTAGTGCATTGTCGTGATGCAAGAGCCATGAATTGTTGGTGAAAAGTTCAGGTCATCTAACTTTTTCACGCAGCCTTTTCATCGCTTCCAAATAGTAAACCTGGTTAACTGTCCAGTTGGTACAAATTCATAATGAATAATCCTTCTGATAACAAAAAAGGTTATCAACATCATTATAAGTTCATGAACTTAACTGCCAGACCTCATATCTCATAAGGCTGTAAGTGCTATGAAAAAAATAACAATAAAGCAGCGTAAACAGAATTGGATATGCCAAAAGTAAGGATGGGGATATTATTTTACTTAGGTGATCAAATAAGATTTTACCGAAAAGGTAACAAGTGAGCAGAGAATTGAGGAAAACGAGTGAGCCATGAAGACTTTGAGGTCAAAAAAAGTTCCAGTCAGAAAGAATAGCAGAAAGTCCCTGAGGAGGAGACATGATTGGGTGTGTGGTAGAAGTGAACCAGGGGCTCCTGGGGTTGCAAACTGAACAAAGAAGAGGCTAGTAGGAGATAAAGTCAGAGAGGTGTGAGGCCACTAGAAAGAGTTCGACTTTGACTTTTACCCATTAGGGATGAGAAAACACTAGACAATGTTTTAACAGGGGAGTAGCACAATATGCCTTATGTTTTAAAAGAACTGCTCTGGAAGCCATCTCCATAAAAGACTCTAGGGAGCCAGGGTGGAAATAGTGAAACCAGATGGGAGACTACTGTGATTACCCAAATGGGAGATGCTAGTGGCTTGGATGGTTGGCTTCTAACTGGATTTGTTGATAAACTGGCTGTTCTAATAAGAAGACACCAAAGTTTGGGATGTGATGAAGAGAGGAGAATTCCAAGATTTGGGGCCTAAGCAACTGGCAGAATGAAGTTACGTTCATTGTCTGTGGGCAGAGTGGAAATTTGGAGTTTTTGTCTAAGATAAGTTTGAAATGCTTAATAGAAACTCAGCAATAAGAAGCAGCAGTAAGTCGAGTTTGGTGCTGAGGTCTGGGTTTGAGTTATTTGGGGCTTATCAACACACAGTTGATGCTTAAGGCCATGAGAGCTGTTTCCTGAGAGCTACAAGTAGAGACGGAGAAGAAAAAACAGATTGTACCTTGAGACGTTGGAGGATAAAGAGAAACCAGCCAAAGAGAGTGAAAAGGAGCAATGGGAATCAGGATCGAAGAGCCCAGAAAGCTAAGCAAGGAAAGAGTTTCAAGAACGAGGAAGGAATCAACTGAATCCATTGTATTAAAAATTCAAAAAAGGTAAAGTCTGAGATCTCACCATTGAATGTGACAATATGGAGATCAATGGTGATACTGACAAGAGCTGACATGTTAGAATGGTGGGGACAAAGCCATGATTAGAGAGAGTGTTATAAAAGGAAGCAGAGAAAGCCAGTGTAGACAACTTTTTAAAAAAGCTTTGCTGTAAACTGGAATAGAGAAACAGCAGTAGCTAGGAGATGTAAAGTTAAGGTAGTTTTTTGTTTTTTAATAGGCTATTTTAACATATTTGCATACATGATGCTAGAGAGAGAAAATGATGTAGGAGAAAAAGGGTAGAATGATCTGCAGTGATGTCTCCCTTTGGTGAGGAAGGATGGGATCCATGCATGCACAGAGGAGTTAGAATAGGAATGGGAAGAGAGGCAAAGTCTGGGGGTTAGATGCAGGAACGCTGTAAGACATGGTGCTGGGAACCTGTAGAAAGTAGGATCTCTGATGGTTTACAGCAGAGTTCCTTTTGTGCTTACTTTGTGAAGGACAGAGAGAAACAAATAGGAAATGGGTGTTACGACAAGGACTTACTAGAGGAAAAGAGAGTAAGAGTTAGTGTGTGTGTGCTTGATATGTGCTCAGTATGGGGAAGAAGTGGCCAGGTGCTCAGGGCTCAGTGTTAAGCAAGCAGCAAGTTCAAGGGATCATGGCTAGAAAGGGGTGGCAGGAATGGAGTGGTGCAGTGAGAACTGAGACAATAAGCTTGTGAAATATTTGGAAGTCAGAATGAATGGAACTTGGTTATGGACTGAATGTTGGGGATAAGAATAAGGGGGAAGAAAAGAGCAACAGTTGATACCCAGGTTTCTAGCTTGATCAGTTGTTTTAAATTGATGCTGGCATTAACACAGTCTCCTCTGAGCCTTTGTTCATGCTTTATCTCTATGCCAATTTGATTCTGCTTTCACATCCAAGGCAGGTCCTATCTCCCTATGAATCCCACCTTTTACTCTTCCACCCCACACTTATCACGTTCTTCCTTGAATAATGATCGAAATAGCTACAATTGGTTGAAAGTCTTCTGTGTATCAGGCCTGGCACTTGGTGTTTAATATTCATTACCTTTATTAATCTCTACTATAGCCCTATGAGGTGCATCTTGGTATATGGCTTAGCTATGTGACAACAATTCTAAACTTGGATAAACTGCATATCCAGCAGACTTTCTGATATACCATTTTACCTCCCATATGACTATAAAGTGGTATTTCTCAGTGGTCCCCATTTCAACTAACACATATTGGGTATTTACAAGGGGAAACAAGATGAATGAGATGTAGAATCTCATATACTAATAAAAGAAAAAATAAGCAGTTAAAAATCATTCTAAACTGTGATAAATGCAATCGGAATTTGTACAAAATACTAAAAAAACACAGAGATTGGAAAGATTAATTTTGCTTGGAGCAAGGGGTAGAGAAATGGAAGAGGTTTCAATTGTCCATTAATTCCAAAATGCATTTTCAAATATATTGATCATCACTGGATATTGAATTAAAGAGAAGCACCCACTGGCAGCAGGCCAATCAGAACACCAAAAAGAATGCTCCAATTTTTTGCTATACATTCATAGTTCTGCTTTATTTTCTTATGTATTTCTTAAGCAAATAATTTCTTATACTTTTAACAAAAGAGGGCCATGATTGAAAGTCTTAAAATAAGACACATTTGGGGCTCATATTTCTCACTCCTAATATTGAACATTTAATAGAAAGCAATCTGGTTTAGAGTAAGTTGTAAATAAGCGATTTCAAAATAACTAAGGGTCAATATAACCAAATTACCTAACAGAAAGAATTCATTGCTTTTCAGAAATCTCCATGTGACATTTTTCTCACTCTCTAGACTTGCAGCCCTGCAAATCCTAACTCATGACGGAGAACTATCAATGCCCATGATTATTCTGTTAATCATACTTACTTGACTTCTTTTCAGCAAGTCCTCCCACTTCCAGATGCTCACCATTTCAATCCATCCCCAAATTAAAAAAATCAAGGAAAGAGAAGTGCTGTATCTGAATCTTCATTAATGAAAATCCTCTTAATGTCTGGAAAAGTAATTGATGGAGCCCAGTGGAGGGGTGAATTTATAACAGTGTGTCAAAGTACAGAAGTAGAGACTTCTAGGTTCCTTTCCTTACCCCACCACAGACTTATCTTACATTTTTATCAGTTTCTACTCTTCTGTAATTCTTCAGGCAACTCAAGGTAGCAATCTCCTGAGAGAGGACAGTGAAATAGAATATTGGAACAACGAGAAAACAAAAGACAATCACCACCACACCAGGATTAGCCCTTCACGAAACACTCATTCATTTAAGAAATATGTGTTGATGCCTACTACTGTACAAAACACTGGAGGATAAAAAGGTGAGAAAAGACACAGTTAAGGTGCTCATCATCCCACAAGAGAGGCAAATAGGCGAAATTGTCAAGTCATACAAATGTCCTGACTGCCTGACCCAAACCTTTATTTCAGTACAGACAAGCCATGTGTAACAGGCAGGAGTTCTCAAGGGAGCTTCTTCACAGGTGCACAAAAGGACTGAAGTGTAGACACAGCTTCTGTCTCCCTTATCACAACCAGGGCCAAACATAGAGACCAATTAAAAAAAATGAGAAGGAAGTGGCCCAAAGATGACTGAAACTAATGTAAATAGAGAAAATGTCTAGATCAGCCTAATAGATGCAAAATGATTTCTATTTTAAAACTGTCAATGTATAAAGAAATAAGAACAAAGAGCTATAGCTAGGAATTCTCCCTAGAAAATAGTGTGATATGAAATAAAAGTCCAAAGAGCATATAAAAAATGAAAGGAAGATCCATATACAGTCTTTTAACTTTATAAAGGAAGGATGGAGGTCATTGATTGTCATAAGACTGCAAAGGATTTTACTCTGTAACTAAATGGCTTAATCCACTAAAACTTTGGGGTTGCTTTTTTAAATGAAGCCTTCTCTCTAATGAATGGTCCCTTCAATCTTCACTGGGAAAAAATGGCAGGGAGTAGGTCAATCTCCAATTGCATGGGAGGTAAAATGATCAATAAGAAGTCTCTTTCACTGTCACCTTAAGGGGCAACTGACTATAGAGGTGTGCAACAGAGTGGCAAAATGGTGGTGGTGGGGTGCAGTTAGGAATTCTGAAAAACAGAAGGGTGTGTGTATGTGTGTGTGTGCATGCATGCATGTGGGGTGTGTATTCTATAGGTAAAGTAGAAAGAAGGTGGCATGGACCTGTTCAATAAATGACAAGAGAGAGCTAGGAATCTATATTAAACTGCTGTCGTCTACTGACATCTATCACACAAGATAGCTTAGTATCTATAATTCCTTCGAATGTTTCAACAAATTATGATAGAAAGACTCCCAAGGGAAATAGCATAATACATTAAAATATGTGGAGTTTCAGAATATTTAATTAAGATGTGTTTGGGTCATAATTTGTTGTCATTATACCTTACTTCCATTTTTTAAATAATAACAATACTTAAATCCAACCCCCAAATTCTTGAATACTCAAACATTAAAATGAAGGTTAAAATGGATTTCTTTCATAAAATTAATAAAGGCAAGTGCCGTAAGCATAACTCTGAAATATATCTTTCCCATGGGGTATGTCTGGAATTGCCTCAGGTTATAAGGCTTGTAAGGAGACAAGAAATGCTAAGTGGGAAGTTGCACTGTACAAGACTTGGAAAGAATTTCTTTAACTTGCCTTGTTAAGGCTAATTACCATAGATGAAAAGAGCTGGATAACAGAGAGTATTTATTAGCTCTCTCACTCCACTAAGCAGCCATCCCCAAAGTGCTAATATCTTTCCTACTACAGTCTTAAAATGTTTCATATTCACTATTCATGATTTGCACTTTGGAAAGACCAACTTCCCGATTCATGCCTAAATAGAAAGAGTATTAAATGGGCCTCAGAAATTAGTAGAGGTCTCAAAGGAATAAGTCTGCCTATTTTAAAGCTTTGAAGAAAATTAAAGAAAAGAAAAACAAAGGACAAAAGCTAACCTGGAAGTGTTATTAGCTTTCCCACACCCACACTCACTCTCAGCCTATTCATCCATTCTCTCCAGAACTGTGGCCATGCAGCCATATTCTTGGTTACACAAACTGGGATTTGCCACGTTTCAAAGCTGTGGGTTATGTGTACTCCAATTCCTCTTCACAATAAAGGTATCGATTCCATGGACTTTTCTTCTCTTTGATCAGAAGTGTTTACAACAGGAACTCACACCTAAGTAAACAGCCAACTTGGTGTTACTTTTGCTAGATCGTTAATGGTTTCCAGTCCCTTGCCACCCGATCCTCTAACGGGCTGATCCTCAATCCAGTCTTTACTACAGCTCTTCCCCTAATAACAAATGCTCATAATTATGAAGAAAGTTGTGCACCAGAGCAAAAGTGTTTCAGGTATGTCTCCTACCAACACACAGCCCTACATATAACCCTTTATTTTTTCCTTTACCATCCTCCTATTTGGGGTAAAGGGAGAGATTGCGCTTCCATTTGTTTTGTTTTGTTTTGTTTTCAATAGAACTCAAATATGCTCCTGGGAAATGTGCATACCATCTACTCCAGTCCACAGAAGAGCTGTTTAAGATCTGCTAATTCATATATTTATTTCTTAACTCCCAGCTACTTCCTTGAGTTATTAAAATCTACTAAGTCACCCTCATTATGTGTGCTGCGGCCAGACCAATTTTTTTACTTAGATCATCACACTCCCTCCCCGCCCCTAAACCTCCAACGGCATAAACTATCAGAGAGAATCCAAACTCCTTAGTTGGGCACTCAAAGTTCACAGTCAGATACCAACTTATGTTTATTGTCTCTTCTTTAACAATACAACACATTTCTATTTTAACCCACTGGCCTACTACTCATATCCAGGCATACCTTGAATTTTTATGATTCAATACCTTTCATTGCTCCTCTTCCCATCATTACCTCATCTTCACATAGATGCCCCATCTGGCCTCCTTAACCAATCTACATAGTCTTCTCCCCGACTCCATTATGTGCCCCTAACTTTCTGGAAATATTCAGATTTCATGTGATTTACTACTTGTATTATACATGTACAATAGCTTTTGAAAAATACCTTAATAAACATTTTTATGTAAATGTATAAATCAGGGCAAAAGTCTTTATCAGTCCATTCATTAGTTTTTCATTTAAAAAAAATATATATATATATATAAATAGCATGTATTATGTATATTAACTCATGGGCCTTATCTCAAAGTCTTTGTTTTGTGGTTATTTCACCGTGTATCTTATTTCTCCTTCATGAGGGTAAACACCTAGAATGTAGCATTTCCATAGTGTGCAGTGCTCAGCCAGAGGACTTTATACAAATCTTGGGTTTCCCTTGCATAATAAATATTGGACCAACAAATGATATACTATAAATACAGAACTGTCATTTATGATTAACAACAGACTTGGAAATAAAATACTAATTGTAATATTTACTTGAGATTTTTTTTAATCCTGTGAACCATGCACATCGAGAAGAAATTTTTTTTTATTATTATTTTTTTTAAATTAGATTTATTGGGGTGACAATTGTTAGTAAATTTACATAGATTTCAGGTGTACAATTCTGTATTATATCATCTATAAATCCCATTGTGTGTTCACCACCCAGAGTCAGTTCTCCTTCCATCACCATATATTTGACCCCCTTACCCTCATCACCCACCCCTCACCCCCTTACCCGCTGGTAACCACTAAATTACTGTCTGTGTCTATGAATTTTTGTTTCTCATTTGTTTGTCTTGTTCTTTTGTTGTTTTTGGTTTATATACCACATATCAGTGAAATCATAGGGTTCTCTGCTTTTTCTGTCTGACTTATTTCACTTAGCATTATACTCTCAAGATCCATCCATGTTGTCACAAATGCTCCTATATCATTTTTCCTTAACGCCGAATAGTATTCCATTGTGTATATGTATCACAACTTCTTTATCCATTCATCTATCGAAGGACATTTTGGTTGTTTCCATGTCTTGGCCAGCGTAAACAAAGCTGCAAAGAACACTGGAGTACACGTGTCTCTATAGAGAAATGCTTTTATATTTTTGGGGTAGATACCCAGGAGAGCGATTGCTGGGTCGTATGGTAATTCTATTCGTAATTTCTTGAGGAACCTCCACACTGCCTTCCATAGTGGCTGCACCAGTCTGCATTCCCACCAACAGTGTATGAGAGTTCCTTTTTCTCCACAGCCTCTCCAACACTTGTTACTATTTGTCTTGTTGATGAAAGCCATTCTGACTGGGGTGAGGTGATATCTCATTGTGGTTTTCATTTGCATTTCTCTGATGATTAGCGATGTTGAGCATTTTTTCATATGTCTATTTGCCATTTGTATATCCTCTTTGGAAAATGTCTCTTCAGGTCCTCTGTCCATTTTTCAATTGGGTTGTTTGTTTTTTTGTTGTTGAGTTTCATGAGTTCCTTGTATATTTTGGATATTAGCCCCTTATCAGAGGAACTCTTTGCGAAAATCTTCTCCCATTCAGTTGGTTGCCTCATTATTTTGTCAATAGTTTCTTTTGCTGTGCAGAAGCTTTTCAGTTTCATATAATCCCATTCGTTTATTTTAGTTTTTACTTCCATTGCCTTTGGAGTCAAATTCATAAAATGCTCTTTGAACCCAAGGTCCATAAGTTTAGTACCTATGTTTTCTTCAATGCAGTTTATTGTGTCAGGTCTTATGCTTAAGTCTTTGATCCATTTTGAATTAATTTTGGTACATGGTGACAGATAGCAGTCCAGTTTCATTCTTTTGAACGTAACTATCCAATTCTGCCAGCACCATTTATTGAAGAGGCTGTCTTTCCTCCATTGTATGTTTTTAGCTTCTTTGTCAAAAATTATCTGTCTATATTTATGTGGTTTTATTTCTGGTTCTCAATTCTATTCCATTCGTCTATGTGTCTGTTTTTCCGCCAATACCAAGCTGTTTTGATTATTGTAGCCCTGTAGTACAAGCAAAAATCAGGGAGCGTAATACCTCCAGTATTGTTCTTTTCTTTTTTAATATTGCTTTGGCTATTCGGGGTCTTTTGTGGTTCCAAACAAATCTGATGATTTTGTGTTCTATTTCTTTAAAAAATGCCATTGGGATTTTGATGGGGATTGCATTAAATCTGTATATGGCTTTGGGTAATAAGGCCATTTTAACTATGTTGATTCTTCCAATCCATGAGCACGAAATGTCTTTCCATTTCTTTGTGTCTTCTTCAATTTCTTTCAAAAATGTCTTATAGTTTTCTGCATATAAATCCTTCACATCCTTGGTTAAGTTTATTCCTAGGTATTTTATTCTTTTTGCTGCAATTGCAAAAGGAATTGTTTTTTCTATCTCTTTTTCTGAGATTTCATTGTTGGTATACAGGAAAGCAATGGACTTTTGTATGTTGATTTTGTAGCCAGCAACTTTACTGTATTCATTGATTGTTTCTAATAGCTTTTTGGTGGAGTATTTAGGGTTTTCTATATATAGCATCATGTCATCTGCAAAGAGTGACAATTTAACTTCTTCATTCCCAATTTGGATGCCTTTTGTTTCTTTCTCTTGCCTGATAGCTCTGGCGAGAACTTCCAACACTATGTTGAAAAGCAGAGGTGATAGGGGACAACCTTGTCGTGTTCCTGAACGTAGAGCAAAGGGCTTCAGCTTTTCACCATTAATTATGAGATTAGCTGAGGGCTTGTCGTATATGGCCTTTATTATGTTGAGGTATTTTCCTTCTATACCAATTTTAGTAAGTGTTTTAATCATAAATGGATGTTGTATCTTATCAAATGCTTTTTCTGCATCAATTGATAGAATCATATGATTTTTGTCCTTTATTTTGTTTATGTGATGTATCACATTGATGGATTTGCGAATGTTGAACCATCCTTGTGCCCCGGGGATGAACCCCACTTGGTCGTGATGAATAATCTTTTTAATGCATTGTTGTATTCGATTTGCTAGAATTTTGTTTAGGATTTCAGCATCTGTATTCATCAGAGATATAGGTCTGTAGTTTTCTTTTTTTGTGTTGTCCTTACCAGGTTTTGGTATCAGGGTAATGTTGGCCTCATAAAATGAGTTAGGGAGTACTGACTCTTCTTCAATTTTTTGGAAGAGTTTGAGCAGGATTGGTATTAGATCCTCTTTGAAAGTTTGGTAGAATTCCCTGGTGAAGCCATCTGGTCCAGGACTTTTGATTTTGGGAAGGTTTTTGATGACTGATTCAATTTCGTTACTGGTGATCGGCCTGTTTAGATTTTCCAGTTCTTCATGATTCAGCCTTGGAAGGCTATATGTTTCTAAGAACTTGTCCATTTCTTCTAAGTTATTAAATTTTGTGGCATATAGTCCTTCACAGTATTCTTGGATAATCCTTTGTATTTCTGTGGTGTCCGTGATAACTTCCCCTTTTTCATTTCTGATTTTGTTAATTAGTGTGTTCTCTCTTTATCTTAGTGAGTCTAGCCAAGGGTTTTGTCAATTTTGTTAATCTTTTCAAAGAATCAGCTCTTTGTCACATTAATTTTTTCTATTGTCTTTTTGTTCTCCATTTCATTTAGTTCTGCTCTGATTTTTGTTATTTCCTTTCTTCTGCTGACCTTGGGTTTCGCTTGTTCTTGTTTTTCTAGTTCTTTAAGGTGTAACATGAGGTTATTTATTTGGGATTTTTCTTGTTTCTTGAGATAGGCCTGTAATGATATAAATTTCCCTCTTAAAACTGCTTTCGCGGCATCCGAAAATTTTGGTAGGATGTATTTTCACTGTCATTTGTTTCTATGTATCTTTTGAGCTCTCCTCTAATTTCTTCTTTAACCCAGTCATTCTTTAAAAGTATGTTGTTTAATCTCCATGTATTTGTGTTTTTTCCTGCTTTCTTTTTGCAGTTGATATCCAATTTCAAAGCTTTGTGATCAGAGAATATGCTTGGTATGATTTCAATCTTCTTAAATTTGCTGAGGCTGATTTTGTGTCCCAATATATGGTCTATCCTTGAGAATGTTCCATGTACACTAGAAAAGAATGTATAGTCTGATGTTTTAGGATGAAGTGCTCTATATATGTCAATTATGTCCATTTAATCTAATGTGTCATTTAGGGCTGCTATTTCGTTATTTATCTTCTGTTTGGATGATCTATCCATAGCTTTCAATGACGTATTTAAGTCCCCTAGTATAATTGTGTTTTGGTCAATTTCTCCCTTTAGTTCTGTTAGTAGTTGCTTGGTATATTTCGGTGCTCCCTGATTGGGGGCATAAATATTGATGACTGTTATGTCTTCTTGTTGTATAGTCCCCTTTACCATTATGAAATGTCCATCTTTGTCTCTTGTTATCTTTTTCACCCTGAAGTCTGTTTCATCGGAAATCATTATGGCTACACCTGATTTTCTCTGGGTACCATTTGCTTGGAGTGTCAATTTCCACCCTTTCACTTTGAGTCTATGCTTGTCCTTGTAGCTGAGATGTGTCTCTTGTAGGCAGCATATGGTTGGGTTTAGTTTTTTGATCCAATCTGCTACTCTGTGTCTCTTTATTGGTGAGTTCAGTCCATTTACATTTAGGGTGATGATTGATATGTGAGGATTTCCTGTCATTCTATCTTTAGTTTTCTGGTAAGGCTGTGTCTCCATTGTTTCTTTGCCTTTTTGTTGTTGTCTATTATTTCTGTGTGGTGGTATTCTATGATGTTTCCCTCTGTTTCTTCTTTTATTACAGTATATATTTCAGTTCTGGATGATTTTTGAGTGGTTACCCTTAGGTTTATGTAAAAGAAAGTTTGATATTTAGAGTATTCCATTTTCTTCAGCACGTTTACTTTCTCCATTCCCATATTCCGGTTCAGGCCTTTACGCTCCCCCTTTTTATGTCTCGGTTGCCACAAGTTGTCCCTGTTGATGATGGTCTAATAGCCTCCTTTAGTATTTATTGTAGTGCAGGTCGTGTATTAGAAAATTCCCTCAGCTTCTGGATGTCTGGAAAGGTCTTTATTCCTCCTTCATATCTAAAGGAGATCTTTGCTGGATATATTATTCTTGGCTCATAATTTCTCTCTTTCAATAGTTTAAATATTTGGTTCCATTCCCTCCTAGCTTGTAGAGTTTCGGCTGAAAAATCTGATGATAATCTAATGGGCTTTCCTTTGTAAGTTACCGTCTTCTTTTCCCTGGCTGCCTTGAGGATTCTTTCTTTGTCATTGATTTTAGACAGCTTCAATACAATGTGCCTTGGTGAAGGCCTGTTGGGATTGAGGTAATTAGGTGTTCTATTTGCTTCTTGGATTCGAAGATCCAGTTCTTTCCACAAGTTTGTGAAGTTCTCATCGACGATTTGTTTGAATATATTCTCTGTTCCCTTCCTTCTTTCTTCTCCTTCTGGTAGAGAAGAAATTTTAACTGCCAGCAGTTCTTACCTGATGTTCATAAATTAATTTCTTGCAATCAAATTGGCTACTGCAAATTGTCTGTTTTAAGAAAAGTTTAGATGCTTACATAATATGACACCTCTCACATTGGTAATTAAATAATCCTCTGCATATTCATGTGTCTAATGACTTTATTTCCCACTAGATGGTCCACTCCATGAGGACAAGGGCCACGTGTATGTGTGGCTTGTTCATTGCTGTATCTACAGTACTTAGCCTGGTACTGGGTAGGCACTTGGTATTTGTTGATGAATTAAGGAATGACTATGTGGGGGGGGAAATGAACAAATTAATGAACAACTAACATAACCAGCATTCCTACACTTTTGGGCTCTGACCCATCATAGATACAGCTCTTCAGATGTACTCACCTGGGCTGCAGTTCTTTGAGGCTCTCCACAATCACTTGCTTTGTTTTCCCCCTCCCCATGAACTAAATTTGGTGAGTAGTCCCAGCTGGGACTTCTTTTCTCTATGGAAAATACTAGCTTTGAACCAGTGGCTTCCAGTTATCAGGTTTATCAGGCAACAGAAGCTGCAGAAGTGCCAACAAAAGAAATCAGAGCAATATGTGTGTTTTTTGGAAGGGGACCATTTACCTGATTGACTTCTGGGGATCCTTAAACATTGGCATTTTGACAATCGTATTGCCTAGTGATGATGGTCAAGCTGTTGTTGGTTGGGAGCCTGGAGGTGCTAGGCAGGAAGATGTCAAAACAGGGGTAACTTAGCCCAGGTATTCTAAGAAGTAATGTGTTCTGGAAAAAGTAGTAATGAAGGGAGTGACTGCAGCAGAAGACCCTGGTCCAAAGCCAAATGCTTCTATGGATCCATTACTAGCTGTGGTTACTTTTGTCTTGTTGCTGATGATACAACTGTACTTCATGCTACAAAGGTGGTTGTTGCTACGACAGCCACT
The DNA here is from genome assembly GCF_964194185.1 of Rhinolophus hipposideros. NCBI lineage: Eukaryota > Metazoa > Chordata > Mammalia > Chiroptera > Rhinolophidae > Rhinolophus > Rhinolophus hipposideros. The sequence goes on from NC_138065.1 coordinate 15,550,322, forward strand.
GGAGGCAGGATAGACCCTCTCCTCACTGAAAAACATCAATGTGAAATGGGGATCCTGTGGTCCCCACATTTAGCTTCTGAAGTGAGTATGAAAAGAGGTCCTAAGGTAGCCCCAGAAAGTATTCAGTCAAGAAGAGGATCATCTTTCCCTATCCTACAAAGCCTCTTTATGGGCCAGATTACCAGAAATTGCTCTTGTCAGGGACCAATTGAAGTAGGATATCTAAAAAGTGGGGGAGATAAAAAAAAACTCATTCATTTTTATATGATGTTATCACAGAAAGCCATTATTATGAGATGATCAAATGAGTGTTTTCATTTTTCAATCATTGTTTACAATCATGAAGATATGGTAAAAAAAAATTTAATTTTCAGTGTGTGTCTTCTTGTGCATTCCAGAGTCATTTTAGATCAATCATAATTTGAATTCAAAAGGAAAGAAGGAAATGTTCACACAATTATAGTTCTGTGGTGACCCTCTCACTCAGCTCAGTAGTTATAGCAAGTTCCTGACCCCAATAACGAATTGCCATTACTCTGGAGTTTGAATCAACGGGATTATAATTAAAATAACAGCATTTCAAATCATTTTTCTGACTCAAAATATAAAGAAAATCATGAAGATTTGAATAACTATTTAAAGGAAAACAGAATCCTAGCAAAAAAAAAAAAATCAGCCTGCAAAAATCTCGGGCATCTAGTGCACACAGGTCTCACTCACCAGAGAGTAGCTGATTGATATCTGAATGAAGCAAATAGTAAGACTGAGGTACTTTCAGTTTTGTAGGGGAGGAACGTATAATTAGAGTAGAACAGAAGTAGCAATTGTAAATTATTCATTACTAGCAGAATAATATTTTACGAAGGGAAAATAGAGCTTGAAAGAAAATACCTACCAAGGGGATCTAAAAAGTTCTGGATTTATACCTATGAAAATCCTTCAAAACAAGAAGTTCAGAGTTAAACTGACTGACTTTTAAGGTCTTTTCTGTGACTAGTTTTGATATTGTATGGGTTAGTCAATCAAAACTATCTTACATTGTATGCCTTACACAATATGACTCCTAATACTGGTGATCTTTCCAAGGACCCTTGTCTGTGTCTTCCTATGATGTTTAACACGGAGTCTTTTCTCCAATTAACATATTTGCTACTTTGACCTAGTGAAGACTTCAGTGTGAAAGGATCAGTAATGCAGACAGAAATCAACTGGAAACGTTTAAGTTATGAATTGCTTTGGAGCTTTGGTTGACTAGAAATATACCAGGAAAACATAGAAAAGAAAATGGGAACAATGAAGACTAACATAAAAATTATTGGTTTTCTTAGGAACTAGTACTTAAAATTTTAATGGCTTTCTCGTTTTTAAAAACCCAACCATTTTTATAGTGCCTTGTTTAACGAGCAGCTTTTCTTAAATGTTTGTTGTTGTTGTTGTTCTTCTTGTCCCTAATCCCAATCAAATTTTGGTCACCCCTATTACAGAGCTGATTAATTTTTAGGACTCCCTTGAAGTATTCTTTTACTTAGTGTACTTTCCATTTCACTTTGGGTTTCTTGGATGAAACATTTTGTCTTCTTTGTAATCCTTTTTTTTCTTCTTCTTCTTCCATTCCAAGGATTAAAACAAACAGTCACAACAGCAGCAGCATAAAAGAGCTTTATGCTCTTTGAATGAAGATGGTCACACTTTCAGACTAAAGTCTTTCCCTCCCACATTGGGTTTGCCAGCTTGTGCTCGCGGAATGGAACCTGACTCCTTCGAGTGAAGAGGTACTCAGTGAAGTGGATTTTTGTGCCTGGGGAGATGGGTCCCTACGTTCCAATCTTGCTCTGCCACTTGCCTGTTTATGAACTTAAGTGAGTTTTTTAATTTTTGTGCCTCAGTTTCCTCATTTGGAAAATAAGGATATAATAATAGCCACTTTAAATAGGGTGTTTATTGAGGAAGTAAATGCTTGAAAGAGTGCGTGGCACATTAAAATTCCATGTGAGTGTTTGTTGTTATTATAAGCTGTATCTGTTTCTACATGCCCCTAAAAAAAGTCTAAGCTGACACTCCGATTGCTTTTTTTAAAAAATAAAATACAATATAGAGAATCTGTTATAGAACTGCTCATGTTTTTGTTTTCATTCAATTTGTTTCTACTATTTTGTCTAGAGAGTAGATGAAGCGACAGGCTTTAATCCAGAGAGATGAACCTGCATTGTTTTAATGTAGTCACAATGACAATTATTTTCCAGCAACATCATATGGTTTCCTTTTTCTCAGCTACTATTAAAGTGGAGGGGAAAAAAAGCTTCTTAGCGTCATTAAGATATTTATTAAGAGTAGCCCTGGGCAAAACATTAACTAAAAAGGCATATAATCCCAGTAAGAGCATTAAACTTAATGAAATTCATCCTATAAATCCAAATGTAGATGATGCTATCTATACAGGGCAAAATGGGCTATGCCATGGTAGAGCCAGGGATTAAACTGACGATGTCTTTCATATGATGTTATAATCCCACTTGCCTGAAATTGGAAAATGAAAATGGAGGTGCTCTTATCACTGACAAAGCCCTAAATAATAAAATACTCTTGGGGAAAAGAAATGCTGTTTGGGTTCCCATAGACCTGAGGTTACAGAAACAAAAAGGAAGCATGGGAAACAATGTTGGATTGTTAGTGTGAAAATGTTGGTACTTTCTCATTGCTGAGGTCATAGGGAGAACTGGTCCTGGGAAACTCCAGCAAGTGCATGGACACCTTTGTTCTCTGCCCTGGTTCCACAGGACATTTGTCAAAGAGCTTGGATTCCCCCCCTTCGTCTGTATCTCCAGGACACACGTGTGGGAAGGGTTCCCTTAGTTGAGTGCACACAAAGAGGGCTCTGATCCTCTCCCACCTGAAATCCTCACCATTTTTAGAACGTGTCTATATGTAGGAATCAAACTGACTGTGTAGAGGGAAGCTGGTATTCTTGGATATACTCACAGTCAGCTCCAGAGCAAGTGACTAAAACAGCTGTGTAACAACTCAGTTTATTCACTAAGATGTCCAAAACAGCTGTATTGATGGCTTTGATCTTTTCATTGTCTTAACTGCAAAAGGGGGCAAATCTTCTTTTTCCAAAGAGCTGATCAGGACATTGAGACAAAATATTAAAGAGATGGGATGCATTCCTTAAACACAGATTTTTATTTCCCCATTTACATTTAAACTACAAAATAGATATTTGAAATGGACCACATCACAAGGCAAACTTTTCCCAAATATTTCTCTAGAACTAGTTGTTCTCCAGTCTTGGGAAATTTTTAATAACAGTGAATTTCAGTGATATTCTCACAGTTGGGAACTAAAATATTTTCTAGTATTAATTTTATGAATTATGACCTAACCTAGTTTCTAAACTGGTTCATTCAGTACCAATAGTTATAAAGGCAGGTAGTTAATGTCATATAAATAACATAATCTTTTTTTAAGTGCTGTATAATTATGTTTCAAAGCGGATTTGCTTTTCTAGGTTAGCATGGGAAAACATCGCAAACAGGTAGCTAAGAGCAGAAGGTAGAAGTTAGAAATTCAGACCAGAAAGAAAAATCTCCCTATCTTTCAGGTACGCAAAAACATTTCAAAGTCAAATCTGTCACAAATGGAAACCAACTCAGATTGAACAATAAAAAAGAACAATAATAAAAAAAAAAGCAGTTTGGACATTTTGACAGGGAAAGAAAAGGCATAAAGTATGGCTGATTAATTTCGTTAGAATATGATACTAATTGGACAGAAGTCATTCTCTCGATTAAATCCTTCATTCGCTTTCCAGTTTCTGCAGAGTAAAAACCAAATGCATGGCTTACAAAGACCTTCCTAGTCTTGCCCTAGCTTCCTCTCCTGCCTCCTATCCCATCTCCTCCTCCTTCCAGTCTTAAGGGACGTCATAAGCAGGGTTTTCTCTGCAACTCCAGCAAGTGAAGCCTGGACCACTTTTTTTCAGAGCTTTAGGTAATCTCTCTGGGCTCTATTAGGCTCTTTATGCTAGTTGTTGCTCCTCTGCCTTCTCACAAAATCCCAAACTCTTTGGAGACAGGGATTAGGACTTTCATTCATACAGAAAATAAAAGCATGGGGTCCGACATCTAATAAGTAGTCCATACATTTATTCATTGACTGACTGACTGAATGAAACACTGCTCTAGAAAACACCCAGTTCTCCTCACCTTGGTTAGTGTCTTCTGAGAGATATCTTTGGTTTCATGAGGACATTGATGAGAGGCCCGTGGAAAAGACAATTAAATTAAACTGTGGGTCGGGAGTAACAATGTATCAATAACGTCATTTCTCTTTTAAATGGATAGCCACATTTAGACATCAAATAACTACAGGGACCTTTAAATGTTTGAGGTGTGGCCATAAAGTAATGAAATGACTTCAATGAACAATACACAAAAACCAGTTTCATGAACTTAAAGTCATACTTTTATAGATAGATTTAAACATGCTGCTTTTACAATTAAGGCAACAGTTAACAACAACCCAATGAGGTTCCAAACACACATCTCCAATTTTCTCAGAGTTATTAAGAGTTCAAGAATGTAAGCCACCCTACTGTGTTTCCTCGAAAATAAGACCGGGTCTTATATTAATTTTTGCTCCAAAAGAAGCATTAGGGCTTATGTTCAGGGGATGTCATCCTGAAAAATCCTGCTAGGGCTTATTTTCTGGTTAGGTCTTATTTTCGGGGAAACACGGTATTCTAATAGGTCTTGGGTGTAAAAGACATAATAATGTATGAAAGGGACACTAGAGGAAGGTATCAGGGATGCTGTGAAAAACAGACTCTATTTCTCAGGATTTCAGGCTCTTTCTAAATATGCTGAATGTAGAGGTTTCAAACCATGGAAAACCTGTTTTATAGGCAACTTTATTCTCATAATAGTCTGGGCTCCACTTCCCAAGATAGCAAACTCAGTCCGTCAGAACTGAGGGATTGCGCAGGGAGGGGTGAACTGCTGAAAAACTTGAATTACTAGAATTTCTTACTGGACTTGAACTTAGACAGATATCCACATAGAAACAACAAACAGCAGTCAACACAAAGGAAAATAATCCGTTCCCGTCTAGTTCCCGTGTAAAGAATCCATTCCCGTCTAGTTCCAGCTTTCAAGTCATACAGGTAAAGAAGAATTTAATCAAAAAGGCCCTAAATATATTTTCAGCTGCACAAATGCATTTCCTTTCATTTCTAGTCTTTGCATCATTGTAGGAAGCCAGCGAACTCAAAAACAACTACCCATCTCTCATTATCTTCTCATTTATCAATGTCTCTGTATCTATTTCTATTTTGGCAATTACTGTACCTTTAGGGAGCAAAACTACCTTTGCCCTAATGGCATAATGGTTATGATGTTTGTCTTCAATTCAAAATTATTTTAAATGCTGAAAAACGCATCATGTTTGTAAGTGGCTTGTCTTCTGACATCTCCAGGCATAAAGGGAAAACTGTGACTCAAACAGAAGGCAAGTCCTATTTCATTTTCATTATTTTACTTTTTTGGTTATTTTCATACCATTTATTGGGATGTGTATTGGTTAAAATGCTTGCTTAGTTTTAATCCGTAATATTAAAAGCTCTAAGCATTTTCAATGCCCTGTTTCTAAGTGTTTAGTGGCAGTAGTTTATGACTATGACAAATAGACCTAAATAGAAAGGTCAAAAGAGTATGAAAGATAGAAATATTCTGTGGTCTTTCTCTTCTGGGCAAAGGGAAAGTATATTTGGCAGATACATGAAATCTCTTTGAAACCTAACACTGTGCATCTAATACAGCTATAAACATTCAAAGTCACAGATAGGTGTAATATACAACCGTGGGTAAGCAGCGTATTTTCTGGTCCCCAAATGGAGAGATGAATCCAGCCTTTCACTAAACAAAAGGCTGTCCTATTTTTAATCTTAATTCATTTATGTCTTTTGAAAGTACTTTTCTATTTAAATTTGTTATGACCCCGCACTGCCACACAATCCTATTATCGTAAATCCTCTCCTGGGGCTGGCAGTCACCCCATGAACCCAGCAGATAACACACGTTACTATGCGTCACATAACCCCATGTCATTTTCCTACAGTGAGGCAGGCGCCTCAAAGGGCTGTGGGGTGGGTTTTTCAGAAAGGACCGGGGGTGAGGATGGAGGCTCTCCAGCCCCATTGCGAGGCCGATTCAAACAGCAGTAGCAGCGGCACTCACCACGCAGCTGCCACTGGCATGTGGGATAAACTGACTGAGAGGTAAAGGGACAATAAAGTCGCAGTGGTTGTGATTTTAGCTTCCTGGAGACCAAGAAAATCTTGGGAAGTGCTTATTAACCTCAGTTTTGCAATCTAACAGGTGTGCCGGGTTTTCAGACTGTATTGTTCGCATTAACTCAATTTTATCATCGATTGTTTCTCCTGATGTTAAACAGCCCTGATGGCTACTCCAGCTACCACTGTAGGTGTTTATTTAAAGAACACATTATCCACAGCCTGTTCTCCATTTTACAGCTTTACTGGAGCATTCTCATGTCAACCAAGCCCCCTGGGCTTTGAGGAGTGATGAATCCTAAAAGATGTTTTCCCCACAGAAACCACACAGTAAATGTAACAAGTAATCAATCTTCTGAGCAGCAATCAGGCAACCACTTAACGAACATACTACATAAACAAAATAATTAATCTAAGCACTGTCCCGAATAGTAATTAATCTCATTGGCTCCAAGTGATGTGTTTGTTTATTGTACACTATTTTGTTTCATAGTTGTCATAGTTAAGGGTGTCAGAGGCAGAACAAATGTGTTAACCAGTTTAAAAGAATACTAATTTCAAGAGCAAAGTGTGACACAAATGTTTATGCAGTGTGGGATGTCCTCTCCTTTGTTTGCAGAGACGAGTAACACATCACTGTCAGACTAAAACAAAAAGGACAAATGCTTTAAAATAAAAGAGGACACAGGGGCGATACCACCAAACATCAGGCAAGCCACTTAAAGCCCTGACATGATTATAATACGATCTAGATCAATAATTGTCTTCCGGGTAAGGGCAGGTAAACTCAATTATTAATGTCTCAATGAATGAGAATAAAATGCAATTGAAGGAAAAATGCAGACAACCAAAATAGTTCCCGTCCCTAAGACCTGTGACACACAAATTGGGAAGAAGAATTGGTTGATTTTTCCAGGGGAAATGGGATGCGTGGGAGCTAATTCTGATAACTTAGAATAAAAGGGTAAATATTAATTCCTTATTAGCTTTTTCCTTATTTTGGAATCTGAATTTAATAATGTCAGATATCAGCTACTTCACTTTATGTCATGAATTTCACTTTGTGTCATTAACTTCACTTTATGTCATGAAGACCAAACCTTTGTTGCAGGATGGCAACTGCAAGAGTGAAAACGTAGCCACCAGGTTGCATTTACATCTGCCATTTGGCCCAGGAGTATAATATATAGTGGTATTCTCACTTTAGGACAGACCCTACTGAGTAACGGGCCTACTCAAAACTGTGTTTTTAACTCATGGAAGCCAAACTCAGATTTTTAGTCCTGTTGAGACATTTCCATGAAATTAAGAATGTGGGTTTTAAATGCTTAATTACAAAACATTTTCCCTGGCACCCTTTCGTTATTCTGGGGTGGGGAAAAGGAAGTGAAAACAGCAGATATTCTAGAAGAAAACACTAAGAGATATCTTCCTACTGCAAAGATGGTAAGCATTTTGTGGTGTTGGCACCACCTATGCCCATCTACAGAAGCGCTGTTCTAAATGGACGTGTTTGTAACAGATAAAGCTACAGCTTAGACTGTAGCTAACCGAAGCAAGAGGGGGAACTTGATCCAGGAATTCAAACTATAGTCTGGTCTGAGCCAGTAAAATACTCTTTCCTAGAAATAAGGAATTCAGGTGCTGAGAGTCTGCGCTTGTTGTTTGTGGGAGCCCTGATACAAAGCTAAAAGATATGAAAGCAGAAATCAGCAAGCCGGACCCACCTACGTACAAAAGAAAAAATAAAAATAAAATAAAATAAAATGGGGAAGCAGCAAAACTGAGCAAACAGAGAAAGTCCTGCTAAGAGAACTAGGGTAAGGGCCCAGGAAGAGACCAAAACAGTTTGAAATGCCCAGCACTGGAACGAGAAGCTTCATCTTAGTCTAACTTCATAGGGCCTAGCTACCTATAATTTCCTGTTTTCAGATGTTGGTGTGATTGCCTGTTGGATCTAGTCAGTAAACAATGTGATTACATGAATTAATTTTTGTGACTTTCAATAGAACATTTCTTGAATTAGAACTGGAAAGAATCACCAAATAGAAAAATCTGGGCCCAGACACACAATTAGCAAGTAGCAAATCAGTTGCTGGATTTAAAAAGAACTATGTGTCATGGAGTTTTAGCAAAAGATTCCATACAGAAGGAGGTATCTGTAAAATGAATACTTTAACTTGGCTTGAAAAAAAAAGAACATTAATAATACCAACATTTATAGAACACTTACTATCAGCTAGTCACTCTTCAAAGCATTTACAGATATGAATCATTTGATTTTCATAGTATCCTCTGACATGGATATTATTATCCCCATTTTATAGATGAGAAACTCATGCAGAATGAAATCAAATAACATGCTCAAAATCATAGAACCTAGTAAGTAGGCAGAAGTGAATCATGGAATCATACCATGTTTCCCCAAAAATAAGACCTAGCCGGACAATCAGCTCTAATGCGTCTTTTGGAGCAAAAATTAATATAAGACCTGGTATTATATTATATTACATTACATTACTTGACATTACATTATATGAGACCCAGTCTTATATTATAGTAAAATAAGACTGGGTTTTGTATTAATTTTTATTCCAAAAGACACATTAGAACTGATTATCCAGCTAGGTCTTATTTTCAGGGAAACAGGGTATAAGCCCAAGGCATCTGCTATTAAAAATAGGTAATGCAAAGAAACACAATATAGGAACTACATCATAGAAACATTTCCCAAAGTGCATCTCTTAATACTCTATAGTTACAAAGTTTAACAACCACTAACTTTAGGGGTGCTCAGAATCATTTTACCTGAAAATCTGGGTAGTCAGATAAATTTGAAAAACTCTGCGTCAGACAATGTAAAATAAGGATGAATATATATAAACATACACACACATACACACATGTATGTGTATATATACTGATAATATATATGAGCTAATATATAGTATATATTTTCAAGAGGGAGCTATTTTACGAGTTTTCTACAAACCAACTTGAACACCTCTTTTTGAGGGTGGTCTCATCAAAATAACACATTTTGGGAACTTCTACCTTGGAGAATAATTAAAGCAGCAATTTCTTATGAGATAAAGTCCAAAGACATGCATAGCTCCACAAATTAACTGTCTAATTTCACTCAATATAACACTTAAACTTCTGATGAAGTGAACCAGGAATATTCTTAAAATTTTATACGAAGCTACATATATGTACAACCACTCCCATTCTCATTCGTGAAGAGAAGATATGAAATTCAGCACTTTGGATATGAAGAAATACTGTCTTCCATTTTTAACACCCTCCTAGACTTGGGATGTGACCAGAATAAGAAAGAAAAACGATAATTGCCAGGTTAATAAAATCACGTATATTGTCATTGTTATTATAAATGCAATGACCTCAATTTGCTAGCCACAAGCAATGAAAATATGCTTGTCTTAAGTCACAGAACACTTAAGGACAAGGGGATAGTGAATATGCATATATAATCTTAGTTCTTTGGTAATAGTAACTCCTTGTTACCTCCCATCTCTGTTGTTAGCACCTAATTTTTAACGGTATCTAAAAATCCCAGACTTTCTCAAACCCAAAACTAGCTTTACCACCTGCTATCTCCCCTCCTAGCAACTGAAGAAGACATCATATTATACACTTGGCTACCCACTAAGTATTTGAGGTCACCACTCACCATCACTGAAGTGATCATGAATGAATTCCTACCATTTCATTCTGGAGGCAAGGCTTTGAACAAAAACATCTGATTGGTCAAGTCAATGTCACATGACTGCTCTGGCTGCCAAAAGACCTTGAAAAGGTTTATTTCCCTTTCTTGACTTCTGTATTTGGGGACAGGGTACTATATTCTAGTAATATGACTGAAAGTGGGATTTTCCTTTTAAACAGAAAGGCACATTGGCAGTAGGATAATTAAAATATTAACAAAAGTCTGCTACACAGTGACCAGGGACCATTTTGAGTGACAACCCCAAGTTCTGCAAGAATGACTAAAACTGACTTAAAGACACAGTTTTGGTGGGTGAGGCTGGGCCTCTATAACCATTCTCGATATCACCTGTGGAGTTCCAGCCTCTGACTTCCTCGTTTTGTCTGCACTTGGAAAGGTGGGTGCCAGACACATATTAACTGAGCAGAGAAAGGCAGAGCTCCTCACGTCCTGGATGGTTGATGGAGCCCGCAGCTAAGACCCTCACTTCACTTGACATTGATATTGGTGCTTATAAGAGGATTTATTTGATAGGCATAATTAAGACCCTCTTTGTTTTAGTGGCAGATGGTTGGCATTACAATGTGGCTATTCAGGAAGCCGAGACAGAAAAGTTGAACATGTGATTAGGAGGAAAAGGAAAAGATTAACTACAAGACTGGGATTCAATCTCATGTCATCCAGGCAGAAATCAGAAGAAAAGGTCCATGCTTCTGAGTATAAATCTACCTAGAAGTCACCAACACACACTAACAGGCACTATGTTTATAACTATATGTATCATCTCATTTAATCTTCCCAATAGTCAGCTGAGGTGGATAATACTGTTATACCCACTTTACAGAAAAAGAAACTGAGTCTTACGTACTTGAAGTCATTTGTCTGACTCTAAGCCCTGTGCTAACAATTAATGATCCTCTTAGTTTATTTCTCTCCCATTCATGGCTCTGTGACCATATTTAACATGTGACTGAAAAAGAAAGAGAGAACCACCACCACAACAAAAAACAGCTGATTAAGCAATGATTATTTCTGGTAGGACTGAGGGTGCTATTGTGGCTTGACGAATGGTATGACACTTTCCATTTAGTATTCAGGAAGCAACCAGTCTGGTGTGTGCAGAGGGAAAGTCTCAGAGGTCTAAGATTATTCTTATGGAGAATTACCCTTTGGCTTCTTCCACCAGAGCCCGGCAGTAGTCTCCTGAGAAATACCTCAGTGAAAAATCAAGCAGAAAGGCAGCCTCATCTCTGAATTCACTGGGCTTCTAGGGTGACAGCCACATCAATAAGCCACAGAGAAATGGCAGAAAATGTGACATGCCTTTCTAGGAATAACCCAATGCCTGGCTGAAAGCTGTAATTCTCACTAAGAAAGAAGCATACAGTGGATTTTGCAATTTACGTGTGGGTGTTGTATATTATGAAAAATTAAACTTACTATACAAATACATTTGCCTCTTTTATAAAAGGGAAGGTGGATTTTATAAGATTCACTATAGAGCTCCTTTATGTAGCCAGTTTCTCTATTATATTTCAATGTGTTTTTTATAACTTATTACATAGAGGCCCTGAGTGAGCAAAATTTAAGATTTCAGCATTAGCAGCTACTGCAATAAAAAGTTTAGCATAAATAAAAAATCACACTTTAAAAATTATAATGTATATACTACAGGGAATAAGAATAGATGAGAAAGATCAAATTTAAACTCAGCCTCTCAAGATTATGCCTACTATATGAATTGAGGTTTAGATGTATCTCCCCATTGTAAAGCAGGGATTAATAAATTCACAATAGTATTCCTTTATGAACAACTGCATTTAAGCTTTTATTTCCCACAAGGGCCCTCTTGGCTTAAACAAAAAGAATAAAACTCTAATGTAGACATTATGATATACGTAAACAAGTTGAACACACCTAACATGCCCCTAGGTTATCTGCCTGCATATAAACTTGTATAAATTTTCCACAAAACCATAATTAGACAACTAACCATTATATAAACAGTGTTTCTAAGCACTTTAGAGCCTACTATTAAGAATTAAATAAATTCTCATATAGAAATAAATGTTTTAAACTACTAATTTAGCGATTTAGCATTTACGGTTAGGTATGTAAAATAAATTGTTGTTTTAATAAGATAATAAAGCAGCTCACTCTAAATTAGGTTCTTCACTACATTCATTATAGCATTTAATACAACCATTTGTGGGGTAGGTATTATTATTCCCATTTTATAAAGCAAAATAGTGGCTTACTATTAATGGCTAATTTACCCAAAAGCACATGGGTAATAACATGTGACAAGCCATTCAAATCCCAAATTTTTTGCATGAGTATTATTCCCTACTCATTAGCTGCTGGTTGTAGTCTGCCTAAAAGAACTGCCAGAAAACTATTATCCTAGATTACCATTCTCTGAATAATTCAAATACAGTAGCATCAATCTAGAACAAGAAAATAGTATTGATTACAAGCATGGGTAAAAATAAACACAATGAATGTGAATGAAAAGAAATATATGTAATTGGTGAAAAGCAAATTCAACCTGAAAAATCATTTCAATTTAAAAAAACTAAGAAGTGGCCGTAAGAGCAAGGGATACCCCCCCCCCCTTCTAATAGCTGAATAGGCTGATGGCTCACTTCATTGTGTAACAATATTCTGATTTTTTTCCTGAAGCTAGAAATGCCTATTTACCAGAATGAGAAAAATACTTACACTTATGTAAACTGCGGTAGTAAATTATGCATGCTCAATTAATCCGCAAGTACAGCCCTGGGTTTGCTTAAGTTTCTTGAGGCATAAGACACAGGTGCCATGAAGATAATTTATCAACCCCTGGATTTTTAGTCACTTATTCAGATTACGCTGACTGTGTAAGAAATGTTCACCGTTTAAAACAAACTATGGATAAATTCCTGCAGCCGCCCCTCCCCCACCACATAATTCCTCTTTGAGCTCCATGGATGGGAAAGATGAATACTTCTGGGTCTTTTTTATATAGTTCTGAGAAAGTACTGTTAGCTAACAAATCCATCCCATAATACATCTTCTTTATTTACTGCCCACCTGGCTCTGGCTCTATCAGTATCAGCAGGAGAAAAGATAAAATCTTATCAGTAAACTGCTCTGACACCAGATGCGGTTTCCCTTTCAGTACTTGGGGTATGTGAATTGCATACTAGTTCCAGCAGGCTCCAAAGTGACAACGATATTCTCCAGCAGGAGAGGCACTGCCTGGCACGTGCCACACAAAGGTCCTGCTGTCTGCTCCACACCCTTCACCTTATTCAGAGGATCTATGAATGATGTGTGTGTGTGTGTGTGTGTGTGAGTGTGTGTGTGTGTGTGTGTGTGTGTGTGAGAGAGAGAGAGAGAGAGAGAGAGAGAGATTGACAGAGAAAGAGAGCCAGCAAGCAGGAGAGGGAAGAGAGGAAGGGGAGAGAGATCCAGAGGAAAGGAACCTCAAAACTATAAGAATATAAAAAATTACTGAAATGACGGGTTACTTATTCCATAAAAGAAGCTGAAAACAGAAATACAGAGTGGAAAAATTTTAAAGCTCTAATACAATCTCACATAATGGCAATGTCTGAATAAAAGAGGGACTATTGTTTCTAGATGGCAGCACTGGTTTATATGGAGCAGCAGATGTGGGGACATAATACAAGATCCCTCACGTGGAACACGTTCGAACAAGTTAAAGTGATGGGGTTTAGAGGGGAAATCAAATAGTCAACACTTTTTAATTTTTCAGAAGCGTGAGTTTCTAAAGTTACAGGCAGCATAAATAAAAATGAAATAGTTCAAAAATTTTAAATTTTATCTATTTAACTAGAACTTTTCTGTCCATGGGATAATTAAATGTAGATAACACTAATGCTCTTATTTATAGGCTTATAGTTACATAAAGCATATATTTATAAAAACAGACAATCCCATATATGAAGTTAGCCTACACATTAGCTGCAATAATAGATGTATCTTTCAAATTTATTTATTGTACCAAATGTTTTTATCTTCTGGTAATTATTGTCATTAATTGAAAAAATGAGTTAGTGCTGAATGGTTAAATTACCTCCAAAATATTTCCAAAGTGAAGTTAGTGACTTAGTTTTTCATTTCAAAATAAAACAAAACCTTCCCAAATTGTTATATATTCACACTTCCACTTTACTGGACAAAATGCCAAGTTTTGATGAAATTTAGACTGTAATATATGTAAAGTGTGAAGGTATAAGAAACTGAATAGTTCTTTCATGCATTACGTCTATCCATCTTTACATAAAAATGATTCAGGTACAAAGGGCCATATAGTGAGAAACAAATCTCTCAATCTCTTGAGCCATAGTTTCTTTCCTTTGCTCAAGAGCAGTATTACTAATTTCTTATGCAATTCTTCCTAATTGATTCTATGCAAATATACATGAAAATACTGAGTGGAAAAATCAAGGTACTGAACAGTGGGGACACTGCTTTTTTTCCTTCAATATGTTTTAGAGACTGTTCTGATCTTTTAAACTGGTTAGTAGAATTCTGTTTAATGGATGTACCATAATTTATTTATGTAGTCCCAATTCATGTTCATTTAGGTTATTTTCAGTATTTTTTGAGCTCATACATTTTGCGAGCCAACTTTTGGGGTCACTTTTCCATGTCTAAAACTTAACTTTTTCCCCCTAGAAATGCTCAAATTCAGTTCTGATGTTACAACAAGTATAAAACCTGCATAAGAATAGCTGCGAAGCTACAAGGTGAAATATACCACATGGAATATAAATGTAAGCAAAAAATATTTTGTATAATTTTTCAAAGGAATAAAAAACAAGTTCACAAGTTATGAAGATTTTCAACAAACCCCCTGATACTCTGATTAAGCCTTAGAAATTTAAATCAGAAACCCTCTGGCAACCTTACCTCTAAGTAATCAAAAGCTCACTTTCTCTGTATATGACATATTGGCATATGGTAACTTTATTCCAAAGCGTATTTCTTCTCAAATAAGGTTTTTCATTATTTTGTTCTCTGGTTGCATTTAATCCTTCAGTATAAGAGTTTTCTCCCTTTAATTTGGAAATCTGACAAACAAAGGTGTATTTGCAGCACAAATATTCTCACTCAAGCAGTGAGAGTCAGCTACAATATTAAGTAGACAAGGTAGGTGGTCAGTGGCTGAAGGAAAAATATATTTTGTTTTCTGGACCATGCAAGTCCTACTTTTGTTTATTTTCCATACAAAAATTACAGCAACTACCTTATAAGTATAGAGAAAGGTTAAGATTGGAGTGAACCCAAAGCTTGACGTACATTCATTTCGTAGACCAAAGCACAGGAAACATGGACCTGTTTACTGTTTTACTTAAAACATCTTAAAGGATGCTATCTGGCGTTTTGCAAAGCTCAGAGGATGATCAGCTTTTGTCATACTATTTAATACAACTGTGTGGTAGGAAGGCTTTCTCTTACCACAAATTTCTAAAGCCTTTGAGTTAGGTGACATGAGGACACTTTGTAGTATTTATATTTATGCTGTACATACATATATACACAATGGAGACTGTGGTGCAGGTGTCCCAAGTTTTTTAAACCAGGCTTTTAAAGAAATTTATTTAAACCTCCTCCCACTTTTTTGGTCCTAAAACATGTCCACGGCATTAAACAATCCCCCAAATCAACTCAAGCAATCAAATTATAAAGATGTGGAATAACAGTGATGCCCTGGAGCCAATGACTGCACTGTCTTGGAGAAACGCGGTGGGTACAGCAGGGAGAACTATGGCACAAATATAGGTATTTTGTTACTTCGGTCATGGCCACGATCTGCCCTCTCTGAGCTGCTCTGGTTGTAGAATGTACGGTTTGTTTAGTGTGGGGGTCTCCAGACAACTTTCAGTAGGGCTCCAAGACCGTGGTTTACGGTTTGCTTATTCTTACTTTTTTACTGATATCCTATCACAATGTGAAATTCAATTATATTTAGACATTCTTTGTGTAGTTTGTTTACAGAAGGCAATTTTTTTTCTGCACAATAAACATCACCGCTTCACCCTTTGCCTTTATACCCAGGCTTGGCTGTTCCAGGAGAGCTCCTGTCCAAGAACCCATTAGTAATTTATCAAAAGAGCAAATATCATTATGCAGGAAGCCAAGGGAACTATTTTGCATTTGATTTCTGGTTCTGATAGCATTACTATTGATTTAGTATTCTCCAGCATGACATGGGCTAGACACAACAGGTCGTTGTATTTTTGAACTGTCAATCACAAATGATCCAAGGCTTTCCAAAATATTTGAGCATATGAGAGTTGAAGGTCCATCTCACAGCCTGAAAACCATTAAACCTTAACTGAAATTACCCACCCTCCAAAAGATTTAGTAAGGAGCTGCTTTATTAACTGTTAAAAAAGAAAAAGAAAAATTAAATGAAGAAATCTCAGTAGTTATTTCCAAAAACCTTTGAAGTAAACTAAGAGCAAAATGAGAAAAAGTAATTAGCTCTTTAAAAAAAAAAATCAAAACCCAAAGTAATTTTAAAGATATTTATTTTGAGCCTCTCATCTTCCCAAAAAAGAAACTAAAAACACAAGGGTTGGTGAAATAAAGGCACTCCACTTAATTTCTATAACTGAGAAATTAAGGAATTTTTCCAGTATAGGGTAATGGATTTATTTTTTCAAATCTTTTCATTGGTTGCACATACGTCACTTTCAGTTATTTATTTTTTTTAAAGTGTGTTTATATTGGGGCAGACAGGTGGCTCAGTTGGTTAGTGTGAGCTCTGGGCAACGGGGCTGCCGGTTTGATTCCCACATGGGCCAGCGAGCTGCGCCCTCCGCAACTAGAATGAAGTCAATGAGCTGCCACTCAGCTCCTGGGTGGCCAGGTGGCTCAATTGGTTGGAGCACGGGCTCTCAACCACAAGGTTGTTGGTTCGACTCCTCGACTCCCACAAGGGATGGTGAGGTGCACCCCCTGCAACTAACAATGGCAGCTGGACCTGGAGCTGAGCTCCAGACTCCACAACTATGATTGAAAGATCGAAAGGACAACAATTTGACTTGGAAAAAAACCTGGAAGTACACACTGTTCCCCAATAAAGTCCTATTCCCCAGTGAAATCTAAAAAACAAACAAACGAAAAAGCTCTTAGCTTAGAGTCATGAAAACCAAACCAAATAGTTGGCTGGGTATTAACAAAAATCATAAATGCATCTAACTTTTTGCAAAGATCAGAAGGTGTACCTGACTGTACACATTTTTTGGTAGCATGATATCACAAAATATCCAACAACTGCTGAAGCAGAATAAACATCTTTGCTGCTAACCTCAGATGCTGGTATAAACAGCTAACAGTGCCCTCCACTGCACGCCAGCAGCCTGGATATGGTCCTGGATATGGCCTTCTGGGACACCTTGGAGTGCAAAGGTCAAGTGAACAGGCTTTGGACTTCAGCAACATGACTTCGACTCCTGATTTCCTTTTCCTACTAGTGTGTGAAGTGACTTGACTTCACTGACAGTAAATCTCCCAATCTGCAAAAATGAGGATGTTTCATTTTACTTGAAAGGGACAAACACCCCTACAAATGTTTGTTAGTCATGTTAGGTAATTATCTGGCAAGAGCTCTACTATCCTCACTTCCAAAATAATATTTTTTAAAAGCTGCTTTGCAGTTGTTTCTGGGAAACATTAACTACATTTTTCTGTTTTATCATTATATCCCACACGCTTTAGAACACTAGCATCCAACAGAACTTTCTGTGTTGCTGGAAATGTTTGATTTCTGTGCTGTCCAACATGGTAACCACCACACACATGTGGCCACTGAGCACTCAAAATGTGATTAGTGCAACTGAGGAACTGAATGCTTAATTTTATGCAATTTTAATTAACTCAAATTTAAATAGTTAGTGACCATGGTATTGGACAGCACAGTTCTAGAAAGCCTAGTATTACCTGGACTGGACTCAGTTTTCCCTCATGATTCCTCTCATATTGAGCTCTTCCTCCACAAAATCGAGAATATATATATATGTGTATACACACACACACACACACACACACACACACACACACGTGTGTATATTTTTTCTTTAACCGTCTGTCCCAGATAGACGGGTCTTAATCTAGTGTGTACTGATTAGCATGTCATTGGAAGGCTCTTTTTCTCACTCTAGTTCCACTAACCACCCCGGCTCCAGTGGTCACACACCCATATCAGTTTTTGGTCTGATGGGCCGAGTAACAGACAGGGAACTCTCATTTGCTAAGATTGCAGACTACACAACTGAGGTTTTCAGAAGGATAGGGCTCACTCTCCAGCCAAGAGTTAATGTTTCTCCAGGAAACAGACTACTGACTCCAGAATCAAGACTATTAAATTAGTTCCATCTCAGGTGCTAATTAAAAAAAAAAAAGGGTAGTATCAACATCAGTGGGTCAGACTAGGTATTTAAACTCAGAATGAGATGTCAGGACCTGTCCTACTCTTTCATTTCGATTCCAATCTAGTGTTTCTCACTGTCTGACCTGCCCCTTGGGCCTGGAGCTACATAATCCTTGGAACTAATTTGAGACAGAGTATGAAACATTCATACAATCTATTAAGTCAGAAATTGCTAACACTTCATTTCTGCTATTGTGTTACTTGTTCAGATTCTTATCTGATTTCTATTCTACTCCTCCTTCTAGTCCTTCTGTCACGGAGCTTTGCTTCACAATCCTAGACATTTGTTTCCTCATTGCACTTTCTATATACTTCTTCATTCCTGCAATTATTACATTGTCTGGTAAGACTAGGTGCTCAAGAAATATGTATTGAACAAATGAACGAACCAGATGATAGCAATTC
This sequence comes from Rhinolophus hipposideros, assembly GCF_964194185.1. Lineage (NCBI taxonomy): Eukaryota > Metazoa > Chordata > Mammalia > Chiroptera > Rhinolophidae > Rhinolophus > Rhinolophus hipposideros. The sequence continues at coordinate 15,569,192 of NC_138065.1, forward strand.
ATTTGTCTATGTCTCTTGCTTGACTGTAGTTTCCTAAGTATATGGACCACATTTATTCATCTTTTTATCCCTAATATGAACAGTGCCTGGACCAGAGTGAGCATTATAAATCATCTTTTGACCTAAATGACATGCTGGGGCTTCCAGCAATCTTTTCTGCTTTAACTACAATCTGATTAAATTCTTTAAGCCTTAACTGTCTGGATTATCTTCTGTATGCTTTATTCTGCTTTTCTATTCCTTCAGTGCTTCTGGTTTCCTACTCTGCCCAAATCTTTAATAGCTCGAAAGCCTTAGTCTGCCTATCTGGTTGCTGATGCACTACTTGAACTCATTCAATAAATATTTTATTTTTTTGTCATTCAATATTATTTAATATTAATTTCAGGTGTATAGCATAGTGGTTAGATATTTATATAATTTAAGAAGTGATTTCCTGATTAGTCTAGTACCCACTTGGTACTATACATAGTTATTACCATATTACAGACTATATTCCCTATGCTTTACTTTACATCCCCATGACTACTTTGTAACTACCAATTTGTACTTCTTATCCCTTCCTCTTTTTCACTAATCCCCAAAACCCCTCCCACTTGGCAACCATCAAATTGTTCTCTGTGTCTGTGAATTTGTTTCTGTTTTGTTTATTTTGTTCTTTAGATTCCACATATAAGTGAAACCACACTGCATCTGTCTTTCTCTTTCTTACACTCCACTCAGCACAATACCCTCCATGTCCATCCATGCAGCAGCATGATGGCAAGAACCCAAGATGTGGTTCTCCAGGTTGATTATTTTATAATTTAGTTGTAATTTTAATGTGTTCATGGGAGGAGGCAAGTAGTGTTTATCTACTCTACCATCTTGGATCTCTCAATAAATATTTATTAAGAACTTATTGCCAGTTGATATGCTTGGACTTCGTCTTACTAATTGGGTTAATAATCATGGTTAAAAGACAAGCATATTTGCCTAGTCCTCTTTTAATAACTACATTTGATTGAGTTTAGGATTACAGCTGTCTTAATTTTGACTTTCTAGGCAAAGCAAAGCAGAAAAAAAATCACTAATTTGATTAACACCATACCCTTAATCTCACCTTACACTCCTTCATTGCATCTTTGTCCATTTTCTGTCCTCTCAGCATATCAATTATACTTATTTAAAAAATAGTCATTGCTCTAGAGTTTACAATATACATTTTTAACTAATCTATGAGTAAGTCCATCTTCAAATAACACTACATATACCTACCTTCACATCTGCACCTTTTAATGGAGTTTTCCTAACTCCTCCCTCTCATCCATATGATACTGCTATCTTCACTGAACTAATTCATGTACTATAATCTCTCAATACACTGGTACTATTATAACTGTAAAGTTATCTTTTAGATTAATTAATAATTAGAAGAAAAAAGAAACTTTATTTTACATTCATTTATTCTTTCTCTGATGGTCTTCCTTTCGTTACGTAGATCCAAGTTTCTGACCTATATTATCTTCCTTCTGCCTGAAGAACTTCTTTTATTATAACATTTCTTGCAGGGCAAATCAGTTGGTGATGAGTTCTCTCAGTTTTTGTTTGTCAGAGAGTGTTTATTTTTCCTTCACTTTGGAAGAATGATTTTCATGAATATAGACTTCTAGGTTGGTAGATATTTTTCTTTCAAAACTAAATATATCACTCCATGCTCTTCTGGCTTGCATGGTTTCTGAGCAGAAATCCACTGTCTTTCTTACACTCTTTCTACTGAGGTAAAGGTAAAATGTCACCTTCCTGCCCCACTTTCTTTCACTATTTTCTCAAGTTTTGATTTATTGCAGTTTGAACATAATATGTCTAGAGGCATGTGTTTGGTGTTTATCCTACTTGGTGTTCTCAGATTCCTGGATCTATTGTGTGTCCTTAATTTTGGAACATGCTATTACTACTTCAAATATTTCTTCTGATCTTTTTCTCTTTATTCTCCTTCTGGCATTCCAATTATGTGTATGTTACAGCTTTTGAAACGGTCCACAGTTCTTGAGATGTTCTATTTTTTTTAATCATTCCATTCTTTTTTTTCCCTTTGCATTTCAGTTTGTATTTTATTGACCTATCATCAAGTGCGCTGATTCTTTCCCCAGCTGTGCCAAGTCTACTGATGAGCCCATCGAAAGCATTATTCACTTCCGTTACAGTGTTTTTAATTTCCAGCATTTTCCTTGAATCGTTCTTAGAGTTTCTACTCCTCTGCTTACATTATCCATTTGCATTATACATCTCCATTCTATGGTTGCCTTAACAAAGTATATCAAACTTAATGTCTAAAAACACCACAAGTTTATTATTTATAGTTCAGTAGGTTAGAAGTCAAACACAAGTCCCACTGAGCTAAAATCAAGGTAGAGGAACAGCTGCGTTACTTTCTGAAGACTCTAGAGAATAATTCATGTCCTTGGCTTTTCCAGCTTCCAGAAGCTGCCTATATTCTTTGGTTCATATTATCCTTCCTTTCTCTTTAAAGTTAGCAGTGGTGGTTGAGTCCTTCTTATACTGTATAAATCTGGGCATATCTTACAATAATTACTCCCTGCCAGAGCAATGATAAAATGTTCACCGTGAGAACGTGGTGGGATTTCTTGAGGCAATCGCATGAATGTGTGGGAGACTCAGAGGTTGAGGCCCCCCAGAATTTCTCATATTCATGGTAGTTCACTCAACATTCAGCAATTCATCAAAATTATCCTTTAAGTGTTCTGACCCATTTATGGTTCCAGTGACTTCTGCTGCAGGTATGCAGATCTTGGCTGTTTCTCTCTGAATGAGCCTGTATTTCCAGATTTTAGGATGATTATTTGCCTTGTAACTTCATCACTGATGGGTGCAAGAAAACTCATTGATTTTCAGATCATCCAGGTTTTTCTTATAAGACAGGATCGATGACTTCCAAATTCTTTATGTGTCAAAGCTAAACCAGACATCTTAGAGCATGCCCTTTGAACTCACATAAACAGAGTCTGAGTCTTGCCATTGCCATTCAGCAGCTCTGCAACCTTGGGAAAATTGCCTACCCTTTTCTAACCCCAGTTGCTGCATTGATATAACTGGAATAATTATAAGAAGCTAAAATTAAATAAGGTACTGCATTACACGGGGTCTAATACACAGAAAGAGTTCAATAAAAATTAGCTGCTGTTATTTCCCAAGGGCAGCTTTCATTTGTGCTTATCCATGGTTCTCTGCTGGAGGCGCTGCCCAACCTCTCAGCATCCTGCCTCCTTGTCCCACATGTGGGACATTTGATACTATGTGAGCAGTTCCAGGGCTAACAAATTTGAAAGCTGTGGTTTCAGTAGCAGCCTCATTTTAATCACTGGCCTAATCAAAATAGTCATGGAATAATTCCTGACTATCAATATTGTATTCATGGGGACAAACTGACCTTGGGCTTTCATGGGAATTAAAGTGTATTGCTAAGAGAGGGTAGAGGCAGAGAGAGTCATATGTGGCTCTGTCATGTTTCAGCTGCATCATTTAGGCATGTTATGTAATGTCTCTGTGTGCCAGTTTTCTCATCTGGACAATAGGAAGGAAATAGTGCCTACTTTATAGAATAGCTGTGTGGATCAAAAGAGGTAACAGTATTTAGAACAAGTGCTCAGCATACAGTAAGCACTCAAGCATTAAATATAATTTTCATTAACCATAGATGTCTGGAAAAAAAGAAAGTGCATTCTTGAGCATCTCTTAACATCCCTAGACCATTATTTCATTGTGATTAAATTTATAAGTTATTTTTGCTCTATTACAAAATTTTATCCCATATACAGGTAAATATCAATTACCAAAAAATTAATTATCTCGAGAGAATAGAGTGACAAAACAACACAGGCAGAATTAGCACAGGTAGTTCTCTGCCTTTTAATCAAACGCACTGCGTGCTGCTTCGGCAGCTCATATACTAATCAAATGCACCTCTTGCTCTGAAAGAAAAATCCTGCACTGCTTTAGAACAGATACCAGTGAAGACAGGAACATGAAAGGTAGTTCTTATTACATGGCTTCTAGTGAGGAGAACTTAATATAAAAGGGCGCAAAAGAGAGGAGAGAAAAAATGTCAAAATACAGATGCTCATATCCATTAACCATCCTGAACAGGCAGCAGACAATTAAGTAATTAATCCATAATCAAAGTCTACAAATGAGGTTTCCATTCCATGTACACTCCCTAATCACTGTATTGGAAAGCTGTCTGGGGAGGGATTCTTGCATCTAGGTGTAGGGAATAGTAAAAGACCAGGACTGTCAGGGAACTCACTAAAAGAACTTGACTACCATGCTGAATGCTTTCCAAAATGCCATGAGCACATTTCTTTTCCAATAGAGGATGTAATTTATCAATTGTTAAGATTGGTTTTTCTGAGTACAGCTCCTTTTTGGATAGGCTTTGAAATTGTACACATTGCATTTCTTTTTTAAAAGCATAATCAAAGATGCTTGTTAAGGACCTAAAATTTTGAATACCGATGAATGATCCAAAGGCTACTCCCAGTGGTATGTCAGTGTTTAACAGACTTCATATAAAACAACAATAATTTTAGAAATATTTAAGGTCAATGAAATTATTGTCTGAGTCCCATAAAGCAAAATAAAGGGAGAAGTTGACTAAGTCTCCAACTGCCTAGTAATATTTCTTATCTTTTTATTTCCAGGGTTTTGCTGATTTATATAAATCTGAAATTGAAAGCTGTTATTCTCAGCACAGGTCTATAGGCTTTAATGTTTCCATAATCTCATATTGATGGATTTTAGGCAAATGGAGAAGTCATATCACAGACAATATTGAAACAAAGGTAAAGCAGTGTTGGTAGTCTCTGAAAGGAAATGCAATTAAATGATAAAACGTTAATATAAATTGTTATCCATAAAACAGTCAAAAACACATATTCTTATGAGCTTTGTGCACAAACTTCATCCTAAATAAAATAAAGTTCAATATTTGAGCTTCCAACTTTAATTTGTTCCTCTGTAGTCCAAGCTATACACACTGTCATTATCATAATGTTATGCAGCTGAATGCTATTAGTACCCTCCATTTTGACTAGACTATTATATTATAAAATTTGAGATTGGGCAATTTTACATCTACTCCTTCTATTGATTCTGACTAGTAAGTAGGCAATCAATGGTGATTACAAGATGCAAAGCATTCCAGAGTGGAAAGAAAATTAAATTTGGCTCATCACTTCGTTAACTATACAAATATAATATCTTCAAGATGAACAGCAGGCAGACTTTAATATAAATAAATATACCATTTAAGATCCCAAATCAGCAACAAAATTTATGAGACCACTTCAAAATGATGATGCATTTAAAAGAGAATTATATTTTCAAAGGAACTGCTCTCTTTAACTGTTAGCAATATAGGCACATGGTGACACTAATTAGTGGGTGAGAGAACATAAGGAATATTTATTAAAAGAAAAGGGAGAAACCAGGGAAAGCATGAGATCCAGAGCTTCTGGAAGTAGGAAAAGATATGCAGAGAAAAACTGGTTTAACCCATCATTTGGGGCTTTCTCTAAGCATGGGGTACACCCAACGTTTTGCTGAATTTTTTTCACTTATAAAGAACTCCATTCTGCATCTCGTGCCCTTTATATGTTATTTTTCTGGATCTATACCTGTCTTCACTTGAAAAGATATTATTACAGTAGAAAGGATCTGATCTTGAAATGTTTTAGTAGCTAGGAAACGAAGGTTACATACAGTAGCCCTTTATTCCATTCACCTTGACATAACAGCCAGAAAAACCAGATGAAACTAGCGCTGGAATTTGGTCTGCTGAATGTTCACACAATACCAGGCTGCTCTCCAGTGTTTCTGAATCAAGAAGCCCTTATTATTCTTTCTCTCTATAGGAAAACCATCCAAAGTACAAATTACTCACAGATATATGGGAAATGCCTGGTAAATTCTCTAGATGGATTTCATTTGAGGCTTCCTAATGGAGGGTTGATCTATGGACTAAATGTGTTTCTTCTACTATTATAGCCACGTATTAATTTCATTTCATTCTCTTTGGCAGTGGTATACCTTTCATAGTCTAGAAGTACCTAAGGTGATAAAGAACGAACAGATGTCACTGACAGCCAACTAACAGATACTGGGATCTGCTCTCCTTCAGTCTGCACACCTTATTGGCCTGAATGGGACAGACACCACCGAGGGGTTATCTGTTTATTCATCTACCCTTCTGTGTAAGGAACTGTAATTTAACAAGAGGTGAAGTTGTCAGGATTGTAATTAATTCGGTACGTATTATAACTTAATGAACTACCATCTCAAGGAAAAAATGATTAACCATGTGAGACAAATTAACCCCAAGATACAATGAATACTCCTAGAAAGAAGTGTGTCATCTGTTGGAAAGGACACACAGAAATATATTAAGCATAAATCACTTATCTGAATAAACCACCATTTACCAGTAGCAAATGGCAGTCAGGAATTGAAGTCACGTTGCTTAACTCCAAATTGACCTTTGCTCTCTAAAATGGCCCAAAAGGTTATGTCCAGGTCTGAGAGGGCACAAGTGGGTGCAGTGATGAGCACCTCTGGCTGCGTCTACCAGCATCTGAGCTCACTAACTAGAATGAACTTTTATGGCATCATCATGGCTGCCATGGTCATTGTATTCATCTTTTATTGTGTAGATAGTTTATGGGCATTATCTCTTTAAGCAATTTGGAAGATAAGGATGGTCACCTGTTCTATAGGTGAGGAAACTGAGGCTCTGAGAATCAAATACTTTGTCATACATTTAATAATCACCAGATTCTGGCTCCAAATCCATCTTTAGCTGACACCAAAATCCAAGCTCATTCCCACTCTACTACAATACCTCTTTCATCAACTGGAAGTCAAAATGTGGATAACACATTAAAAGTTATCCATTCTGGGAAGCACTCTGTGGTACAAGGAAACTCACTCATCTTTGAAATTGATTAGCAATTATATCATGGTGCTGTGTTATCTGCCAAAGCCAACGAGTGAGTCAAATGTAACTTACTCTGCATTTCTAGACTCTGAGCATTAATCTAATATGCATTTGAAATTTTGGCAGGCTTAGAAATAATAATTCATTTTTCTGATATAGTTTAAAAACCACATTCTTATATAATGCATGGTTTGGAGATCAGAAAAATCCATCAAATATATTTGTATTAATATTCCCCATTTTAAATATAAGGAAATATACTTAACTAAGATCAAAATGAAAAGGAAAAAAAGGCGAGGAAACAGAATTCTAGACCATTTTCTTAGCTAATACGTACAGAGTCAGTATTCAAATTCGACTCTATGAACTCAGTCTTTCCAGAATTCCCCAAATGGCCAGCCTCCATCTGCCCTATACACACTCTTCAGCCTACTTATTTTTCTGTAGCTCTCTCTAGTCTGCACAGGGAACAAATCCTGCAAGGACTGCAGACTTTCGAGGAGTCTGCCTGATGCAGACAGTCCATCAGGGGCTGACAGGAACGAGAAGTAAAGGGCACTATGCTTATCACTTCTTCTCGCCATGATACTGGCCCCTTAATGTCACTACTAGGCCCAGGGATGCCCAGAAGTAAAAATGTCTTGTGATGTCATTATTTCTTAAGCTTTCCTGACTATTTTATAAGTCCTATAGAACTAGTACAATAAACAGATAAAATAATTCAGCAAATAATAATAAAAAGAAAGTAAACATTTTAGGATTAGTGCTAGTATTACCATTTATCTACTTTATAACTCAGTGTCCTCAGTCTTTATTCCATATTTTGTTTTAGTGAACAATGCTAGGACCAGTCTTTGCCATCTTTACAAATAAACCAAATTCTCAGAGACCACAGAACACTGTTTCTTTATAAACAAATTCACGTTTTAAGGTCATTAACATATTCCCATGGGTCTACAGAGCAGAGCAACTCAGGGAAAATGCATTTCCTCCTAGGAGAGAAACCACCTCATTTTTTCCAGCCCCTTCTCAGAGGATCTTCATCATTTCCAATAGAATTCACGTAAATGCAGAAATACTCCACAATATGACTTAAGTGAAAGAATCACTTGGGACTCTGCAAAGAATATTTTTCAGCCAAAAAAAATCTTGAAAAGTTTCTGCAAACTGTCATGACATAGCAAACTTTTTAGAGGTGGGAAGGGAAGATAAGATATTACAGGGATCAGCTTCCCCACTCCCCACAGAGTAGACTAACACATTAATACCTCCACCTCTAAGCCTTTTCCCAATTGTTTCTTCGTTCAGAGCACAATCCTTTCCAGAAGTTCTTATTTAAAAACTAATGAAATCAACTCTGAAAGGTACTAACCACATCATAAATTCTTGCAGTATAAACAAGTTGTTCTGAACAGACAGGATTAAGAGCCTGAGCAGGCAACAAAGGAATCGTCTCATTCCAGCTTTGTATTGCTGGCTGCGTCTTATTTTTCAGAGAAGGCATCCTTGATGAGAAAAGGACATCAACTGTATACACATGTGGCTGGAAGGCCAATGCTGCATCAACCAAGAACATGCACGTATGAAGCACAGAATGGATTGTCCTTCAATTAATTAGTAAGTGGGACTGCCACCTACGAGCCCATCTTCATTTGTGACATTTCTACTCTTTTAGACTTGCTGCTGGCCTGACATCTTGCTCAGTATGGGGAGCTTCAATGTGCTAGTACTTTGCTCGCCTGGTTGTGCTCTGTCCTTCCTTGAGAAGCATGTAGCATGAAGCAAGTCCGAGGCTGTGTCCAACTACATCCTCGAGGCATCCTAGTCTCCTGCTTAGGATGAGGTCCTCACTCCACTAAGATCAGTTGCTTGGATGCTGTGAGCCAGGAGCAGCCAATAGGGACGCACTGGGGGACCAATGCTTCCAAGCTTAATGGGCTGACCATGGTACAAGTCCTCATTCTCTACAATCTATTCTGGCCACTAGGTTCAAATACCCCTGACATCAAAGGAGACTCCCTTCTAGCTGATGGTGCTATGCTTGATTGCTCCAGGCTTATGCTTCATCAGAATTAGAAAACAGTATTAATATCTGGACAAGAAGACAGGTTAGTGCCATATTTAACTTCTCTGGGCCTCAGTCTTCTTATCTCTAAAACTGGAAATAATAACACTGTGTGCCTCACAAAGTTATTATGAGGTTACTATAAACTACTTAATCCAATGGATGGCATATAGTAGTTGGTCGGTCAATAATAATCATTATTATTGTTATTTCTCAGCTTCTCCGAAGATGCGCTGACTCCAGGTGTCTGGGACAACCTAACACGGAAATTAGCTATGCTTTCATAGGAGTGAGTATCTCACTTCCTGCAAACAGGCAAAGAGTTTACTATAACTGAGATTGGAATTTTCGCCGATGTGTTAGGTCAAAAGCAATTGTATAAATGGATTTCATAATTCACAAAATAACAGTGGAATCTGATCTCATAGATTTAAAATATCCTGGCATGCAAAAAGCCAGCACTGAACACTGTTTCAATATTAGGAAAAATCAACAACGTGACAGAGAAAAGAGATTAACACCTAGGTTCAAATGAATTCTTTGGTAAAGGGTTAATGCTGTTTTATATTGTAGGTGTTGTTTCAAATTTACCTTTAGAAAATAATTCCTGTGATTCATGTATCATGTAACAAAAAAAAATTTAAATGTTCAAAGTCGATGCAAGAATATTTTCATGCAGTTTGAGCATGTGAAACTATGCTTGTTGATTAAAGTGATCAAAAACGTTTGCAGTGAAAAGAATCATTCCTACCAGTCTTAACAGGACAAATTCAGCAAATATACACTGAGACACAATTTTAAACAACACGGAATACTTGTAGAGAATTGATACACATACATTTGCATGCATTTTACCTGCAACAAACAATGCTCAGAGATTAAAAAAATAAAAGTTGATGCAAAAATAGCTTATGTTGACTACCTGATACTTATGTAATACTTGAATAAGAACAAAAGAAGCATAGATGATGTACTATCATATAGAAGTAATATAACTAGGTATTCGTTAATAAACTACTAAAGTACATGTTTCCGTTACTCTTCAATTCTGGATACAGGAAATTCAAGAAAAAACAATTAGTATCATTGAAAGATTATTTGGGAGGTTTCATATAAGAGACCATCATCTCACAATGATGTTCTAAAAGTCCAGTGACAAAGTATCTTTGAAAGAGATTTAAGAGTCAAGTACACCAAAGTCAGTTCTATAAGTAAATTATAATGACAGAGAGAGAGAGAGAATGCCTGTTTCCAATTTGAGCCAAAATTTTGACCAATAATTAAAAAATACAGGCATATGTTGGTCTATTTGGATGGAATAGTCTCAACAGGACTGATTTGCTCAAGGGAGCTAACTAGGCAACAGTAAGTCCTATGGAAGGAATAATAAGGCACCCAAACATAAGTTAAGGTTAGCACCACAGAGTTGGAGAACAGGGCATTTTTTAATAAAGCCAAGCGCTATTAATCCCAGCATCCTTCAGGTCCTGAGGGAGCTGGGCTGAGTCCCGGGGAGATAGGCTACAAGTACAAACTGAAAGAGCAGATGAAAAATCTCTGCACTAATCCTGGAGCATGAGACAGTTTGAATAGGAGGTCTACCAATTAAGTTCACAAACTTGTTGCAACGATGTTGCTAACCTTTTTTTTTTTTATATCAGAGGGATTATTCCTTATGAATTTGTACCAACTGGACAAACAGTTAACCAAGTTTACTATTTGAAAGCGCTGAAAAGGCTGCCTGAAAAAGACCACCTGAACTTTTCACCAACAATTCATGGCTCTTGCATCACGACAATGCACCAGCTCACACGGCACTGTCTGTGGGGTAGTTTTTAGCCAGTAAACAAATAACTATATTGGAACACCCTCCCTATTCACCTGATCTGGCCCCCAATGACTTCTTTCTTTACCCGAAGATAAAGGAAATATTGGAAGGAAGACATTTTGATGACATTCAGAATATCAAGGGTAATACGATGACAGCTCTGATGGCCATTCCAGAGAAAGAGTTCCAAAATTGCTTTGAAGGGTGGACTAGGCACTGGCATCGGTGCATAGCTTCCCAAGGGGAGTACTTCAAAGGTGACCATAGTGATATTCAGCAATGAGGTAAGCAGCACTTTTTCTAGGATGAGTGGCGAACTTAATTGTCTGACCTCGTATAATAGTAATAGTAGCCAACACTTACCGAGCCCTCACTCTGGACTAGTGCAAACCTACGAGGTAAGTACTAGTGTTAGCCTCATTTTACAGATGAAGAAACCCAGGCAATCAAGAGATTCAGTAATTGCCCACGGTCACACCACAACCTAACAAATGGGCTGTAACTCAGACCCAGCAAGTGGGAGTCTGACCCCACACCCCTACTCTAATCCACTACAGTTGATGAAACAAAATCTTCAAGTAGAGAACTGCATTTACCCCAGTTATCGAAACATACAGAAGTCATTCTGAGGCTTCAGGAATTCAGAGAACACAGAACACTGCTTGTCAGCTGCTGGGCTCAGCTTGCTCCGAGGCACCAACAGTGAAAGCAGCTTGCAGACATCACAGACCTCCACAGCGCCATCGCTTGAGGAAGTTAGAACATGGGAGGAAGAAGGCAGCTGACAGAAGATTGAGCAAATCTGCTCGGAATAACTGAGGACATCTTAACGTAGGGAGGGAGGACACACAATAACGAATGGGCTGATAGTCAAAGAAATATTGTCTGTTACTTGTATCCCAGTACTTATTTCACCCGTAGGCTGATGTGGCCTGGAGAAACCAGGTTAGGTGATAAGGAAAGTCAGGTTACCCGAAATCCGGTGGGGGAGGAAACCTGCTAGGTGCCGAGCTCCACCTCAGTAGGAGATTGCCCTGGAGGCATGTGAATCTACCCATGTCTTATTCCTGAGAAATAAAACCTGTGTCACATTAATGATAAACATTCTTCTCTTATACAACCAGAAATGGGAAAAACCGAACATGAACATGGCATTTATCTCAGATGCAACATTTACTTCCTGACTGAGTTAATGATTGTGTTTGAATAGCGGGCGGGGGTGGGGTGTGGGGGTGAAAATCTAAAACACTGCATCACAGGTAGCATTTAACATCTGGGACCAATTCAGTCAAATGAAGACTCTCAGAGTTTATTGGGACATCATGGGGGTTCTGTTGTTCTACAATATAGTCATTATCTATGACGTGTATATATACTACATGATTGACACTGGATAAAAAAGAGTTTCAAAGACAATAGACTCTAGTTCAAATCCTGCCTCCTCTCACAAACTGCACAACTCTGGACAAGACACTTAATCTCTCTGAGTGTCACTTTATTTGTCTATAAAATGAAGATGATATTTGCCTATCTCACATTTACGTGAGGTTTGCATTATTCATTACGTGTCAGGTGCTGAGAATAGCACTGGACCCACGAAGCGTGGTCTTCACATGTACTTCTTTAGTCTGCGGCTTTCCCTAGTGGCTATTTGAGTAATTAAAATGTTAATGATTTGGAAGGCATTCTATAAAAAAAAAATCTCTGGATTATTCAAATTTTTATATCAGTAGAGTACGTGAGGATTAAAAAACAAATTTTCAATTTTATCTCAACACACATGAGAACTTTCTCAGGATAGAAAGATTGTCTGCCTGGATAGACACCAATGTCACAGTCTCATACAGAGAAAAATGTAACTAACACATTCTGATTGCTTACCTCATGCTATGCTCTCTGCTAATATGCTTTCGGCATCTAAATGAATTCCCACAAAAGGAGAAAGATGTGGTTTACATAGGTTATAAACTTTGCTCAGGGAGTCAGTTAGTAAAGTGATTGAGCTGGGATTCAAACCCAGATTATCTAATTCCAAAGCCATATCTGAACCCTTAATCCATGTTATCTGAATCCTCCAAAAAGCTTGCATGGGCATGATTACATATTTTCACACAGAAACAATCACTGAAAACAGGCAAAGTTGTTGTCTTCTTCCTTCCTTCCTTCCTTCCTTCCTTCCTTCCTTCCTTCCTTCCTTCCTTCCTTCCTTCTTTCCTTCCTTCCTTCCTTCCTTCCCTCCTCTTCCCTTCCCTTCCCTTCCTTTCTTTTCCCTTCCCTTTTCTTCCTTCCTTCTTTTATTTATTTTTTTTAATTTGCACTCCATTTTCTTTTGTTCCATGAGCAGATGTTTCTCACCTGCCTTTGACCTATCAGGTGGATATAAATAACTTTGACTGTGACATCTGCTGATCGCAGAAACGCCCCTAAGAGTCCCTTTCCAAAGTCAAGCTCTTATCCAGAACCTTTGACCACCAAAGAGAGATTGCTAATTCTTCCAATTCCATCCCATCTCAATCTTATGTTCTGGTTGTATGGTAAATTGGTGTTTTTCCTTGGGACACTCCTCTTTTATTTTCCTAGAGATATTCTCTGGGAGGGTGGACTAAAAGTAACAGTAGCAGCTGAAGCAGTAATCACTAACATTTATTAAACATTTACTATATGCTGGGTACAACACTAATTGACAAATATGCATTATCTCATTTACGACTTGCTATAACCTTACAAAGGAAGTGATTATTATACAGCAGATGAAAACCTGAGCCTTAGAGTCTCAGAGCTATTTGCAGAGGTGCGTCGCAAACCAGATTCTATCTGACATAAACATCCATGTTTTTAAGCATTATACATTCTGCCTCAGTTGTAAAATGTGAACCAGGATGCTATTTAATTTCTCATTATCCCTGCATAATTAAATGAACACACTGCAATCCTACAGCTTCTGTTAAATACCAACGCAAACCTCATAAGACAAAGCAGACAGAAATTCAGTAGGGAGCACTTAAAAAAATATTGCAGCGTTCCAGGCAAGAAAACTGAATCGAATCTCATTTAGTAAAGTCATTTGGGACCAAAAAATGTCTGACCACAGAAGCTACCCAAACAGCTCTTCCCAGGGGACTGTGCTCCATGGTCCTGGTGATGAGTTCTCTGTGTGGTAACAGTGTAGGGAGGGTGACAGTCTGACTATCCAGGATATTGACCGCAAAGACCATTCTCGCCACCTTTATGCACATGAACAAATGCCGACACCCTATATAAAAGGTATATTTTAAATGGCCAGAAACACAAACATGTTAATCTAAGCCAAGGTTTAAAATGCATGCAGACATGTGAATGAATTTGGTACCTTCATTCCCCCTTGCTACGGCTGGCATAAAATCACAGGCAGGCTTTTTTTCCAAACGTTCCACTTTCAAAGGCAGCATTACTTGCTTACTAGCTTCTTCAAATAATAATGAATGGAGAAAGCACAAAGGTATAGAGTCATACTGAGACATGCATGATGGTGGAGAATCTTGAGTACAAAAGTTATTTCTGACGCTGCCACAAGAATGTCAGGTAGATTTAATTAGGTCCAAAATGTCACTGAGGAACTAGTCATAACTCATTTAATAAGTGGCCTTGGAGAACAAACCAGGAGGTGGGAAAGGAGAGGAGGCAGGGAGGGCTTCATAGGTACCTGGAGAAAAATCTGTTTTGGGAAAAGCAACTCCCAAGTAGGGCTTTGGGAGCTGCCTGCCACTCATGCGCCTTCCCTGGTCTGTACTCCTACCTGAGATGCGGAATATAGAAGTGAAGAAAGAAAGCTTTAGTGCCGAGGGTTAGCCAAGTCTTAATAATATGTCCTTTAACGTGATTTCTTGTGGCAGTCTCTTTGGACAGGCTGTTGTGCTTTTCATAGCTTCCAGATGTTAAAGCCGTGATGCAAAAAATTAAAACAAGTGTAATGGGCTTCATTGTGCAAAATCAGATCGATTCAAATTAATTTATGAGCCCACTAAACATTAACAGCCAATGAGTTTACAAGATATTAAAACTGAAAACAGCACTAACTACAGTATTTCATAACAGAATAAGGCTTTTTTTTTTCTAAAATGAAAATATTTCATTTCACTTTTAACTAGCAACAATTTTCAAATCACTCCAGAGTATGTTAGGCTATGAAGTGCGGCATTTAGCACTATGTCTTTTAAAAGCAGAATTCCAAGTTAAGAAGGAGTATTGCTTTGAGGGTGTTCCTACTGGGTACTACCTCTGAATCGTCACCTCCACCACCCACATAATATGCCACTGAGTTAATACATGCAAGATGCTGAGTATATAATGGGCACACAGTAGGTGCACAATATATGATATTTTCTTTCCTCTTTCCCTTATACCACAGAAGCAAAGAAGTCCTTTTCTGCTTGTTGTAGGAACAACTGACAAGTATATTCCAGGTTAAATGGAATCATATGCAGCTGGAGTTTTCTTCTATAAAGTCTTGGGTAGGCAGATTGTCCAGGTGAAGTCCAGAATCTCCAATGAATAATTCACTACTCAAAGCTCAATAATGTCAAGATTCTTTTCAGAAATCAAGATACGTCTATGGACTTTTCGTATGTTCAGTGACACTGAATTAACAAGGAGAAAAATGGCTTGGCATTACTGCTCATGTAACCAAATTAAATGAGCACAGATTTGAGGGCCAAAAGGACTTGAGTTTGCTACCTATGTGACCTTGAATACATCCCTTAATCTCTCTGGGAGTCATTTTAAAAGGGATGATCCTTTCCTTCCAGGGCTGTTATGAGAATTCAAGATAAGATATGTAAAGTACTAGGACAGTCTCTGGCCAATTGCATGCGTTAAGTGATATAATATTACTGCAATGGCTACTCAAGCAAACTCATTACTATTAAGTTTGCAATTGATAAAACAGTAATATCATAGATTTAAAGATTTTTAATAAAAATGTGTGGTTAGGCTACTGCAATAGAGAGCAAATAGAATTACTTGCTCTAAGGGTTTGACCAATCACTCAGCCTTCTAGTTCTCATATAACGCTTTCCTCCAGAAAAACAATGAAATCTCAGAGATTTATGAGTAATAAATATATTTTAATACATCTATAAAGAGATTTAAGCTCTTTTTGGAAATAAGACTGAGGGAGCCATTGATCAGAATTTGATGTGGAAATAATTTCACTGCTGGGCTGCATTTTTCCAAATACATTTCTCCTCATAAGCTGATAGAAAATTCAGTATTTCATTTTCTGAATATTGCCCAAATGAATTGTAGAAGTCCAGCAGAAGTGCTTGATCGTACTTTCATTAGACTTCTTTTCCTTTAGGCCATACAGGTGCAATGAAAGAAGAAAGAAAATTAATTAAATTTATGGGCATGTTTATACCCTCCAGGTGTCATAAAATGCACTGGCTAAGACATTTTTCAAGTAATTAAGCAGACATCTCTGTGTTTCCTAATGAGTTGCTGCCCTTCCCTTTTTAATCTGGTGAGAGATCTCATCACCTGCCTTCTGTCAGCTGATGGGCTTATTCCCTGGACAAGTTCAACCTTCTCCTCAAGATGCAATGTGCTAATGGGACTCCATGAATACAAATATGAGATCCTCTTGTCCACAAAAATCTTTCCAAGGGTCAAATAGCAATTGCACTGGGGGTGGTGGTTTGAGCATGTTAAAATAAACCTGTTTGCCCCTTATACGTATTATTGGAGGTACTGGTTTATATTATTTAAGAAATATCATGACTCAGATATGCTCAAATATAGATACATTTACATATACATGCTGAAATGTATATTATATATGATATATATAGATATATGAAAAGAGAGGGACTAATTCAGGCTGGGGCTTAGAAAAGACAAAATTTGAACTGCATCTTAAAGAATGTATTGATGAAATTTTGACAGACACAGTGAGAGTGGGACAGGATTCCAAAAGAGCTGAAGACCACATATAACTGGTTTATATGATGCTTCCGCAATTTACCCAGCACCATTCTGGACAACAAAACCCCTCAAGGAGTACCAGTTTAGTTAACAAAGCAAACTAACATATATAAAATAATTAGGGTTCTAAATAATAGAGGATGCCTATAATTGATTGCATTACATAGGAAGAGTTGACCACAGGTGGATGTTCAGAGAAGACATACAAGGACTGCAGTACCGGGTACAGTATGAGAAGGAAGGCACCCAAAGGAAGGGAGGACACACGGAGCCAAGCTGAACCAATGGAAGAATAAAGAAAAGAGAGACGGGATTGCACTTGGGGAGCATTATACGCTCAGAATCTAGAGGAACCTATGAGGCACTCACTCCAGCGAGTGTGGCACAACAAGATCAGAGAAGCACATGGTGGTGGTAGTAGTGTGTGTGTGTGTGTGTGTGTGTGTGTGTGTGTGTGTGTCTGTGCTCGCGCGCGTGTGTGTGAGGGAGGGATTGGGGAGGAATTAAAATGGAAGAGAAGGCTTAAGAGCAGGAAGAGAGATTGGAATTTGAACCTTTCTTCTAGATCCCTTGGTAGTGAATCAATTCATTTTTTAAAAAATCACTTGAAGAAATCTTAAAGATCAACTAATCTAAACCCATCCTCCACGCACAACCTTTACACAGATGAAGAAATGTATTGAAAGCAGTATGTTTTTGGATTCATCTGGCAGTGACAGAGAATAGCTTTGAATTCCCAGGTGACACCTTCTCTGCCTGCCACCGACCTTTGTGGCCTCCTGTAGTCCCCATCTCACGTATTGGCACCTTCATCCACAGGGGGGCGCTGGGCCTCCCCGTCCCTTATCAACCCCCATCTATTCGGCAGTTTTATATCTTTATTTTCTCATATGTCTTTATTTTTTCTGTCCCCAGGACCACTGCTTAATTCAGGTCTTCATTATTTCTGACTGGAGTGCTACGGGGCTTAACTTTTCTCCTTGCCTTCTCCAAAGGGCCATGAATGAAATATTAAGAAGCCTACGCCATAACGTAAATATACATATATTTAAGGCATACAAAGTGTTTAAGGTATACAAAATGATGACTTGGTATACAAATACACAGTGAAATGATTACTACAGTCAAGTTAATTAGCGTATCATCTCACATAGTTACCATTTTTTGTGTGACGAGTGCACGTGAAATTTACTCGCTTAACATATTTCTAGTGTTCAATACAGTATTATTAAGCACAGTCCTCAAACCATCTTTCTAAAATGCATTGTCCTCAGGGTGAAACTGCAAACTCCTCTGCTTGATCTCGCCCCTAACTGCTTCTCCCACACCCTCTCAGCAGGTCTTCCTCCCATCATGAATGTCCTCACTAAGCACGTTTACATATCGTTGCGGCCTCTGCTCAAAGGATTTCCACTTTCTGTCATGCTCCTCTCCTCCTCTTTCAACACGCAACTCTGGCATCATCTCTTTTAGGAACTATTCAATCACATCTCTTTTAGTTGCAATTGACTAAAATCCTGACCTGTCCAACTTAAATAAAACCTGAACCAACTTAAGAGAAGGAGGGAGGTATTGACAGGAAGGGCTGCTAGGGAGCTGGGCTTAGGCGCTGCCTGATCTAATGACACACCTATTGTCAGATTTCTCTCAGCTCCCTGCCCTTCCACCCCTTCCCTCAATATAATGGATTCATTTCCTCCTCCTATAGACAGGCTTTTTTGTGGTGGCAACATGGCCGCAGGCAACTGCGTTTGGACCAGAGAGGGAAGAAAATTATTAGGAAAATCCCAGAGAAATGTCTTCAGTTGGCCCAATTTAGGTCCTATGTCTATTCCTGGACCTATTATTGTTGGAAGCAGCATGGGGTGCACTAATTGGCTCAACCAAGGTCATGTCTCAGAGGCTGTTACCTGGAGAAGGTGATGAATGAATGAGTGCTGAGCAGAAGAAAAACAATAGCCAACTCAAGAAAACTTTTTTTACCTGTCCAAGCTGAGTCACCCCCATAGAATCTCCTTTCACACCTTTTACGTGCTGCTATTTTAAGTCACCATTATTCCACCACATGCTGCCTTTTCTGCCTCCCTCAAGGGTATACTCTGAGGCATATGCACCATGACTGCAGTGCTTGGCATATAGTAATCTCCCCCAAAATATTCATTAAATGGACAAAAAAATGTCAAAATTTGTGACTGACCCAAAGAGAAATAGGTTAACCACCACACAGGGGTAATTACAACTATAGGTAAGGTTCCAAATGGTGGCAGACCAGATTAGAAGAGCAAGGACCCATGGACAATGCCATCAAGGTTTGTAGCTAAACAAGTTGAAGAAAAGCACATGCAGCACAGAAAGAAAGAGGAGCATAAGGTTTCAAAAAGTAACAAAAGAGTTTGGAATCTGAGAAACCAAGCAGAGAAGCTTACCAACACAAAACGTAAAAACTGAGCTTTATTTATTTGGATACTGGCTAACTGGTCATGCTCTCTGTTTTCACTAAATGGATGTATTTACTGGCTAGAGTAGGAATCTCACAAATAACTGCTATGGTCTGTGGGCAGTGGTATGGGAGCAGTTGTGGTGGTAGAGTCCTGGAAAGAGCCTGCAGAAGCTGTGAGCACTGCTGAGGGCAGGCACATCTGTCAGATAAACTGGAGGCTAAACCCCTACAAAAAGACAACCCACCTGAGAGACAAAAGCACCTTCTAGGAGGGACTCTGTCTCAGGGAAAGGAGAATAGAGCAGACAAGATTAAACCAGGAAGAAAGCCTTGGTCACAGGAAGGGGGAGATGATTCTGGAAGGAGATGATTCTGAGTGCTGCCTGGTGCTGGTCGCTTGCATATGTCTCTCACTCAGCCAGTCCTCTGGGGATTGGGACAACAGATGGAAAATGAAAGTGTTCCCTCTAAAGGTTAGCACTGAAGTGAGCAAAGAAACATTCTCCCTACTTCTGTATGAGTCAGAGCATGCCCTTACCACTTTAAGGTCACCAGAGAACACACAGCACCTTGGTGCCTTGAAGACGATAGCACCAGCTGTGTCCCCACAGTTACATGAGGAAGAGGGGCAGTGGGGTGCCCTCCAGAAACCATTCCCCTGTGGATACCAGAGGCAATAGTAGCAGAGTCACTGGAACCAGAATTATAACAACTATTGATACACATGTCACTTCATCTTCAAGAGGCAAAATGTTTGGAGCCATTTTGAATAGTTAAAAAAAAGTACAAAAACAGCCATCATTTATACCCTAGATGATAAACATGTGGACAGTTTCTCCATGAAAGTGCCCATTTTTCTTCTTCATCTCTGGAGCAGAAGTTGATCAAAAGGAAAAGCAGAATAGAGATTCTTAAAAATAAATAAAGAAGTACTCCATGAGAGCTCTTGCTGAGCACCATGAAAAATTTGGTTCTGTGCCAAATTTTAAAGTATGCTTCCATAACCTGAAAGCCATTTTTTTTTTTAATGCATGCACACCTACTTCATAAAGTTTGATTCCACAGAGGAGTTTTGTGGAGGAAGAGGGGAAAGTGAGGCAAAATGAAATCTCTAGGTGTCATAGTTACTGCTAGGAAGAGTGTCTCCTCAGAGTGCAGGCTTTACAACTGCCATCATTAAGGATAATAAAGCTGTGTTAGACTGCGAAGAGGATTTCTTTCATACCCACACTGACACTTGTGACTGACCCGGAGAAATTATAAACCAAGTATTAGGTTGATGCAAAAGTTAACTGTGGTTTAAAAGGTTAAAAACAATTGCAAAAATTGCAATTACCTTTGCGCCAACCTAATAATTGGATGTTTCCATCTCCAAAATACACTTCATACCACTTTTGAAAAAACATCAGTGAAAAATCTCTTTTTTTTCCCTTCTAGAAAATTATTGGCCAGAAATCTCTCAAAACCGAATTTCAAAGTGGCCTTCACATTCATATGCTTAAAGTGCTATCTATTAGTTTCTACCCATCCAGCTGCACCAGAAAGGTGGGAAAATAGATCCAAGGCCTTATATTAAAGGAGGAATCATCCAAAAGCAGCATTTAATCTAGGCTGGTGCATTGTCTAAAAACTCTCTGAGTAAAAAAAACAAACAAACAAAATTATTCTGATTCACGCATATACGGACCTCTAACACAGTCTTAGATAGTACCCAGTACACAAAAGGCACTGAAAAATATTTAAGATTATGAAAAATGCTTAAAATATAAAACTTACATACTTCATCCTCCAGGAAAATCCTTGAGGTGGTTCCCAGGTACAGCTTTGGATATAGAAGTTGAAAACCCTATACATTCACTCAAGTATGCAGACATCTACATAACAGCAGATGAAAGGTACATTAGAAGAAAGGCAATAGCAGATTTTGAGAATTCCTAGTCTAACTAGAATGACAGGTGATTAAAAATTCATCATAATAAATAGCATGTACAAATGGCCAGAAAACATACAATGCTCAACTTTGTTACCCATCGGGGAAAAGAAAACTAAAACCACAGGAAATATCACTATACACCCTAGAATAGCAAAAGTGAAAAGGGTGTGAGATACCAAATGTGAGTGAGCACGTGGAGCACCCAGAACTTTCATACCCTGCAGGGTGGTGTTGGAGGGGGTGGGGCATGAGGGAGTGAGACAGGACAGGAACAACCTGTCCAGGAAACAGTTTCAGGAAACAGCTTGTCAGGGTCTAAGGAATCCAGAAGTAAGAATAAATTATGATCCAGCAATTACACCCTTAGATATATATCTAAAGGAAACACACATACCAGGGGTGCCAAAAAAAAATGTATACAAGTGGACACTTTGGTCAATGTTGCTCGAGCAGTAGTTCACATAATCAGAAGTGTTTGGACTCTGATGGTATCCACTTTGAGCACCTCTTGCAATTGCAGAACTCAAACGTAACTTGTATTCATCTTTTGTTATCAGTATAATTGAGTATTACAATTTTAATACAGTTTTCCTTTCTTAAAATGCATATACATTTTTTTGGGTACTCTCTGTATATATTCACCAAAAAACATGTATTAGAAAATTCCAACAGTCCTGGAAACTACCCAAATCTTTATTTACCATGCACTATATAAATAAATTGTCATATAGTCACACAATGAGGGACGATAATGAACAATCTACAACTACACACAATAAGACAGACAGATCTAAAAACCATACTGTTAAATCAAACAAGTCAGATGTGAAAGAACGCATACTATATGATTCCATTTACAGGAAGTTCCAAAACACTAGATTATGCTGTAAGAAATCAGAATATAGTTATCTTTTGAGGGTTGGAAACAATTAGTAAAGTGTAAAGGTCAGTTGAAAGGCCAGGAGGTGTTACTGGGTATGGCGGTAATATAGTTTCTTCATTTGGGTGCTAGTTGTACAGGCGACTTTCAGTTTGTGAAAATTCACTGTTCTGTACATACACTTATGATTTGAGCACATTTCTGTATATATATATTAGACTGATTAAACAGTTTAACAAAAGCTTGCTTTATATACTGAAAGGAAATTATAAAGAAAGTATTCAGCATTTGTGGTCAAAGGGGCATTGTAATTTCACATATTGAGGTTCTGCACCCTGCTCTAAACTCAGTGTAACAAATTTGGCTTTCAAAGAAAATAACACAAGGGATACCAAAAGGCAAGGCAAACACAGTCTGAAGAGATGAAGGAAGTTTTAGACTTAGATTCAGCTATGACACGGAATTATCAAACATGGAATTTAAATAACTATAATTAGTACATTAAGGGCTCTAAGAAAAAGTGGACAACATGCAAAAACACATAGGCAATGTAAGCAGGAAGATGTAAACTTTAGGAAAGAAACAAGTAGAAATGCTAGATATTCTGAAAACACTATACAGGTACACTAGAACTCAAAAATTAACAAGGTGTTAGCAGATGGTGAGAGTCAGGTTTCTCATTGTCATAGTGGGAGTTTACAGAAAAGCAATGGGAGGATGCTAGAGTGATTCACGTCATAGCAGATTAGTATGAACTCATGTTTAGCTTAATATAGATATAGATGGTTTTCTACAGAAATATTTATAGATATGTTTATATGCACTGGTTAGTATGCACACATCAGTTTCATTGCTCTATCAGCTGAGAAGGCTTTGAAGCAATAATACTCCAGTAGCAGCAAGCACACTTAGCACCCAGATCTTGGCTTCTATTCCCTATCTTCAACAGAAGGAAGCAGGACTCTTGGGAAATGGTTGATTCTCTCTGATGGGGGCAGGAAATACACCAGATGAACTTGGAATATCTCATAGGAGCAGAAAGTAAGGAAATGCTAAAACACACATGTACTCATACATACACACAATAATGGGTGTATGTCAAAGGGACCCAGGGGTCAACTGAAAGTGCTCCCCATGGTCAAAGTTGGCACAATTTGTGGAGATATTTCACCCTCAAGAAGTGGAGCATAAATCCCACTCCTTTCCTATGAACCTCCTTCCAAAGAGGACAGTATAAAAAGTGGGATCAAAGAATTACTTTACAGTAGAAAAACCTGACGGACACTGCTTCAGCCAAGTGGTCAGGGTTAAGGTCAACAGTGGTAAGTCGTGTTGATAGTATGTCCCTTTCATATGATGTGATGAGAATGGCAATTTATCTCTGTGGTCTGCCTCCCCAAAAGACATAACTCTGGTCTAATACTCAGAAAAACATAAAATAAATCCTAATGGAGGGACATTCTACAAAATACCTCACCAGTACTCCTCAAACTGTCAAGGTCATCAAAATAAGGAAAGTCTAAGAAACTGTAAACAGCCAAGAAGCGTTTTCAGAGACATGATGACTAAATGTAAAGTTGTTTCCTGGATGCAATCCTGGAACTGAAAAAGGACCTTAGGTAAAAACTAAAAAATGTCTGAATAATGTATGAACTTCAGTTAATAATTATACATACTCGTATGTCAATATTACTTCATTAATTGTGAGGAATTTCTCTTACTAATTTAAGCTGTTGATAATAGTGGAAACTGGATATAAACATAGGGAAACTACCACCTTTACATTTCTTCTGTAAGTCTAAAACTATTCTAAAATAAAAAGATTACTTTAAGAAAACGAAAAAAATTACTGTGATAGACAAAATGAGAGAGAGAGAGAGAGAGAGAGACAGAGACAGAGAGAGAGAGAGAGAGACAGAGACAGAGAGACAAAGGACTAAGCTCCCAAACATGCTAAATATCTCTCCATTACGGATCAGAAATGGAAGAAACATCACAGTAAATGCTGAATCTGAAAGTCTCCTGGTCTTTAAGTCTGGAAACCAGCAAACATAACAGGGGTGTTAGCTCCTGTGTGGTAGCTGAAACTAAAAGTGTCCACAAAGAACAAGAAACTATAATCAAGCATGGCTCCTTCCTCCAGCTTGACAGGCAGCTCAAAAAAAAAAAAATCTGCTGCTTATATGAACCTGAAGACCTAAGGATGCAGGAGGAAGCAGACATAGCATTGAAGCCACGGCCTGGGTCAGGCTGCTTCTGGCTCAGCGACTCTCTCGGCAGCATCTCTAGCATCACCTACAGACAGGAGTCCTCAGGCCTAGTTCTGGACTAGGGGAATGGGGAAATTTAGTAGAGTATCCCCAAATCAGTAGTCAGGATGAGTATGTACAGAGATTATGGGAGAGTGGGTAGGAGGCATGAAAACAGTCAGATTCAAGATAAGGCCATGTGTCCATTATCTACAGCTGTGTAACAAAGTATCCTAATACTTTGGCTTAAATCAATTGGCCTAAATCAATTGCGATTTTATTATATCTCATAATTTTGGGGGTCAGGATTTGAGCAGGACTCACCTAGGTGATTCTTCTGCTGCTCCACCTGGTATCAATTTTGGTCCTGTATGGTGTTTAGGTGATCTACATAGTTAGAGATGGCTTCACTCACATCCTAGCTCCTTGGCAGGGACAGGTGGAGGGCCAGGATTGGCTGGGATGCTCTCTTCTCCTCCGTGTAGTCTTGGGGCCATTTATATGGTATTTGGATTTCTTACATTGTGGCTCAGGGCTTTAAAGGGACTGTTCCAAGAGATAGGAAGTACCCAGAAAATGGTTTGGTATCACCACCATTGAATCTTGGTCAAACAGTTACATATCCCACCAAATTAAAGAAGAGATAAGGATCTACCACTCAATAGAAGTAGTGCCAAGTAATTTGTGCCTTGTTTAATCCATCATCCTCCTCAAACCAAAACTCTAAAATAGGTGATGACAACGAATGCTAAAATTCCAACCAAAGAAATAAACAAATGGAAAATTAATATAATCTTGATAAAATGAAAACAACAGGAACATCTGAAATATCAACATAAAAATGTTTAGGATTTTCAAAGAGATACAGGGAAGCAATAATATCAATAAAATGAAACATCACAAAATATAAACAAGTAGCTAAGAAGAGTAATTAAATTAGAAATCTGGAATATAAAAAATAAGAATATTAATTTTTTTAAAATAAAGCTTGTTTTGAGGATAAACTTTAGAATTCTGACAATGACAAGTGAACTGAAATATGGTATTGAGAAATTCACTCAACATGCAGTGCAGAAAGACAAGGATATTTAAAAATATATGAGAAAGCAGTTAGAGACACAGAACATCAGTTGAGACTCTCAAGTAACTTCAAAAAAGAATTCAAAGCACAGAATAAAGGGAATAAATAAAAATTTCTAAAACTGAACAAAAATAGATATTCTCAGATGGAGAGTATATAGCAAATACCAAACTGAAAAAGTAAAAATAAAACTGTAATTAAATAATTTATTGAAACTACGTGAAGAATAACTATAAATAACTATATCTATCTATCTACCTATCGATCTATCTATCTATCTATCTATCTATCTATCTATCTATCTATCTATCTATCTATCATCTATCTACCTATCTTCCAGAGAGAAAAATTGATTATCTACAAAAAAATATTTAAAAACCACCAAGATTCATAAATTTGCAATAAAATTTTATTTGTAATAATAGGTACTGGGAAAGAACAGAAAATATCCTTCACAAATGGATGTAAAATAACTGTTAATCTGGAATTCTATCTCTGGGTATATTACTATTCTAAAGATATAGGGGAACAAAGACATTTTCAGACACAGACTAAGAAAGTTTTGTTTTTTTTTTTTACTTCAGTTAAAAAAATAGTAAATGCAGAGGTAGAAGGATGCAAAAAAATATGAGTGATCAAAGAAATCGGTCAATTTTCTAAATTTAATTACCTGCAAAAAATTATTATGTTTTAAAGTATAGAGTTAAAACTCTGAACAGCAGTATAAAAAAAAATAGGGAAATGGAGGGTCAGAATGTGGGAATCTAAGATCTTTTTCATTTAAAAATAGTGTAGACTTATGGAAACACTTTAAATTTGGATTGAAATTCTTATAATTAAGATGCATTAGATGAATCTCCAATGATAGATCTCAAATGGCATTATTCTAAGTGAAAGAAGCCAATCTCAAAATATTGCATCCTGTATAATTCTACATACATGAAAAAGGGAAAACTTTTGAGACAGAGAGCAGATCAGTCACTTTAGACAGTGACAGGAAGGGTTCATGGAGGAAAGGCAACTGATGTTTGAAATGAGAAATCAAGTCCTCTTCACATCAACAAACTATGTGAAGAAGTTGAGAATGACTTGAACACGGGGCAACAGTGGCCCTAAATTCTTTCAATGTTAAAAAGGCTTTGAAAAGCTTCCATATCAAAGAGTATTAAAAAGATAATGAAACAAAATAATCTTCAAAGGGTTGGCCAAGAAGGGAGAATGATTTGGTTAAAACTCTACCCCGGACACACTTTCCCCTAATGTACAGAAAGGAACCCTCATGAAACAATCATCATGAAATTATCCTCAGAAAGAAACCCAAGACACAAAGAGCAAGACAATGTAGACTGTTCTAACCTAACCATATGGCATATGATTAGTTGATATGCTACCAAAGATAACTAGACTTCGAAATATATTTTGAATATGGGGGTTGCTAAGGGTATCTTTGTCGCTCTTGTACTTACCTAACAATACAGTAGATTCTCAAAAGATGTTTATTGAATGGATGACTGAATTAACCAACCGAGGCACCCACACTAATGTTATCAGAGATGAGAATGAAAGAAAAGAACAGTTACAAAAACAGGGTCCAAGAATCTGACATGGTTACTGGAGTACATACCTGACTAAAGAAAGAATGGGTCACATTAGTTGTCATGCCCAGTACTTCCAACATATTGATGGAAGGCCCCATGATTCCATGAAGAGTAAACAAGCTAGCTCTGAAAGACCCTGGATGAAAGTATCATCATTTTACAGACACCAAACAAATAAATCCTGATCCAGAAGTTTATTGATTGATTAAATGGATTGTTACAAAAATATTGAGTCAGCAGAGAGAATTTGTTTTAAAAAAGTGGTGATAATGGATTTCATAAAGGCATTCTATTATGGCTTCCATTGAAATAGTCACTTCACTTTACAAGGGCTAGCGTTGGGACTCTGAATTAATTATGATAATTTTGAAGTAACTGTGCAAGAGGAAGATTGTGTGTATGAATAAGTAAATGTCTCGTAGTAACATTTTCTGATAAATAAATCAGTTTAAAATTGGAAATCTGTGTTCTCTGATAATTTGTTTTAAGCCTTCTTTCCTATGAGATTCGTTTTCAAAATTAACACACCAAGAAGGCATTCATTAAACATTTGTTGAATGGATGAATTTTGATGTGACACTAAAATAATACTGTTAGCATCACTATAAAATAGTACCCAGTGCATATTTTTCATAAGCAAATATTTTGCAATGATTATAGGACTGAAACAAAATTGAATTCTTGGGTAGAAATTACAAACACATAGGCCTACAGTGAGTTAGGGTTACATTTCATATATTCAAGTCTTACCTTTGTTTGAAAAAAAATGGCATAAACACAACTTTCATAATGTATGCCAACCTATGGAATGAGATAAAGCTAAAAAAAAGACAATAAAATTGGTGAAGAGAATTGTCCTGCTACATGGAATACATAAATGATTTCATCAAGAAGGTTGTGGACATAACTGAATGTGATAAAATCATAAAATGATATAGAGAGAGTAAATATGGTATTAAGAAAATTTTGGATGAGGGTGCACCCTTTGAATCTTGAAAGTTTATTTTTGCTCCACACCGTAAACACTTTTCAACTTTTCAAAGTGGGAAATAATTTCTCTAACTCATTGGTTAGGTAATATTGATAAAGATATCAACTAATTTCAGAAGAACTTAAATAATAAATTCATGTACAGGAGATCTTTAGGAAGCATATAATATTTTGGTGTCTTATTCTTCGTATCTTTAAGTTAAAATCATTTGTTCCAGAATAAGCCCATTGCTTCAGTAATAAGGGCAGAATAAAGATTAAACACACCATGAACCAGCTTAATGGTGGATTTGGAAAGCCTGTGTGAGATATCAAGTGAAACAATTTCAGAGCTTTACACCCTATGAGACCACAGTACAATGCTCTCATTTTATGTAATGAGAAAACTAAGGCCC
Source organism: Rhinolophus hipposideros (assembly GCF_964194185.1). Taxonomy (NCBI): domain Eukaryota; kingdom Metazoa; phylum Chordata; class Mammalia; order Chiroptera; family Rhinolophidae; genus Rhinolophus; species Rhinolophus hipposideros. Next base: position 15,597,600 of record NC_138065.1, read on the forward strand.
AAAGAGTTTAAGTATTTTGCCTGAGGTCCAATAACCAACAAAAGGCAGACAGACTTGCTAGAATTAGACTCTCTGAGTCTCCAGTTCTAAGTTCTTTCCATTACATGTGACTCTCCCAATGGGTAAAAAGGTGTGTGTGTGTGGGGGGGGGAAGCAAACAAGTATTGAACTTTAAGGCAAATATTATTTTTGTCCCCTAAATGTGAGCATTAAAATCTTTGATTTTGTGCGATGTGATTTTATTTAAGCTCTGTATAGTGAGACTAGAATTTGGGAATCAGGAATATAGCTTCAACTTTTTATTACAGAAAATTTCAAGCATATATGAAAGCAGACAGAATAGTATAATGAAACCTCCATGTACCCATCATCCACCTTCAACAATTATCTCATGACCAATCGTTTTATCTCTTCTCTACGTAATCCTACCTCTTCTTACAGTATGATTCTGAAGCAAATCCACAAATACATTCCTAAGTATATCAGCATGTATCTCTAACTGTAACTACAATACCATTATCATACCTAAAGAATAAATTCTTTAACATCACTTTAAAGCAAATGTTCAATTTTTCAATTTTCCATAGATGTCAGTTTTAGAATTTGTTTTGAACCAAGAATAATTTACATTTTATTAAGTTGTTAAAAACAAAGAATAACCAAATAAACTGTAGTAATGCACGTCACACTAGAATCTGCTTTTGATAACAACAGTATATCACTGCATTTTGAATACGGGGGAAAATGTGTATTAGAAGTGTCTGGGAATAAGATCATTATTGTGATTACATTAAGTGACCCAACTTAATGCATAGAAGAGTATTTTACTAGAGATGAGTTGATGATTAAAGATGCAGTGACTGAGATGGTGGCAATGTTTACACACTGTGGTGCCCCACATTATCAATGAGGTCCATACATCCTAATGATCCTGGGCAAGGTGCCACACAGAGAAAATGAAACAGATCCTACCCTTTCACTGCATGCAAGTGTATTCTAATAAGTCATGGCAGGGATTAGATAGCGAACACTGCAGGACAAACTCTGTAGGAGAAAAATGGCTGAGGTTGCATGTAGTTGTGCACAAATCTGTTGATCTCTCTGGGGGTCTGGCTCCTTATCAGTGTAAAACGGAATAGCCAAGACGGCCTCTGAAATCCCTTCCATATCTGATAGTCAGTGATTTTAAATATTGTCAATTCATTCTTATTTATTAGATGGAACTTCAAATATATCATATTATTCAATTAAATGGTGAAAAATCACTTCATCTATCACACAGTTTCCGAAGAACAAAACCCTAAAGTGGCAACTATTGTAGTTTCTCATTAGATTGTTTAATACAGGAAATTATTTCCTATATCACACATCCATGGGTGTCACAGAGAGATATACTACTGCCCCCTGTAGGTTTGCCAGATTTAGAAAATGAAGACAGTATGCTCAGTTAAATTTGAGCTTCAGGTAAACAATGAATAATTTTATACTAAAATTTCATGTACAAAAAAAATTTATACAAAAAATGTTCATCGTTTACATGGAATGCAAATTTATCTAGATGTTCTATATTTTACCTGGGAACCGTAACCCCCTGATACATGCAGATGGAAGGATTTATCTTCATGTTACAGATGAGAAAACTTAGGCTTAAGTGAACTATCATCAACACAGAAAAAATAAATTGTGGCAGTGGAATGCAAAGGCAGATCTGCCTAACTCTAAAACACATGTATTTTTCACGACATATTTATTGTTCCCTAAGCACATATGGGAAACAATTTAAATTTTCTTTAAATACACAGAGAAATCTCAACAAATTCAAATGTAAGAAGACCACAGCTTACATAAGAAGTATGTCTCAAAGTCTGTAAGGCACTTAGAATTTGAAGTGGATTTTCCCCACAGATACTCTGACAAATGGTTATTAGTATCAGGTCAACACATAAGTGTCTGTGAAATCCATATTCTAGCTGAATCATCATAGATATTTTAAAAATACAGTAGAAACCATGTTGCCATATTAATGATCAATAGGAATAGGAAATATGTTCTTATTTAGTTTTTAATAGTGCTCTAGGAGGTAAACCAAATTATATTGAGAAAGAGGAGAAGGTAATAGAAATATGTGGACACTTGACAGGGTCTTCTAGAAAATTTTAAACACATTACAGATATAGGCTTTGGTGTACTGGGCCAATGTCACTTTTTAACATTTTAGACTTTCTTTTCTTGGATACAGATGTTGGCTTGCATATATGGCCTGTAACTGGGGCTATCTCTTGACTCACATATAGAAAGATATGAGGGAAAGGGAGAAAGAACAAGCAAGCAGACAAGTAGTCACTTATGTGCGTGAGTTAACTGCAAAAAGCTTTAGGAGCAAATTAAAAGTTGGAATATTTCAGATGAAGTTACAACAACTTGAACAGAGATAGTAGTAGAGAAAATATAGAAGAGACATAAATTTAACAGACATTAAGAAGTTGTAAGACCTAGTGACTAGATGGCAAAGCACAGCATTGATGATATAAGCCCTGTAGTCTCAATGCCAGAATCATCACTGGGAGCTCTTAGACAAGTTACTTAACTTCATTCAGACTTTATTTCCTCATCTGTAAACTGAGGATATGATTAAATACATTTCCAAAGACTGTTTTATTTGAAAGTGCCTGATAGTAAGTGTTCAATAATACTAGTTACTGCTTGCTATTAACTTAGAAGAATAAAGAAGGGCTTTTGGCCAGAGAAAAATAGGGAATACAAAAAAAAGTGGGCAATGAGGAGGAAGAGATTGAGTTCAGTTTAAAGGATCTAGAATTTCGATTTATTCTGAGACATGGAAATGGTCAGTTGGCAGTTGGGAATCCAGGTTTGAAAAGCACAAAAAGAATACAGTTGAAGAAATGACAGCAACTCGGTAGAATTTGAGATCACATCAGGAAGACTATCAGAAAGGAGAAGAGTGGTGAGGAAAAAATACAATATTGAAAGGCAACAGTGAAGAAATCGTAAAAAGACTATCAGGAGAAAAAAGCATCCCACCATTCAGGAGAGAAAGTAATCCTGCCATCCAAAGGAAAAGACGATTTGATCACCTATCAATTTCATTTCTGAATCTAATGAGTAAATAATTAGTATATGTGTAAGGGCATTTGTTATACATTATAATTCTAGTATATTTTGAACTATAATCTTCCTATATCTTATCTCATTTTGCCTATTAGTCTCTGTTTACTTTGTTTATGATACACATGGAATTTAAAAGGAAGAAAATTTAATTCTTTTAAAAAACAGTCAATGGTTCTCATTTTACAGGAAACCACCACAGTCTAACTTCCATTATTCAGAATCAGTCAGATTTTATTGTATAATGTGAGCCAACTGAATTAGAGTGAACATTAGAATCAAATCCCGTGGGATCACTGGTAATTTCCCAAGTTTGCAGAATGAGTTCACAAAGGTGGAATAGCAACCGTAACAAGACTGTTTCACCAGCCTAAGAACAGCAATTGTATCTTAACATTTAAAACTAAAGACATGTTTTGGAATGCAAGAAAAATAAGATAGGAGACAAGCATCCCCAAAACAGCAAATACAGGAAGAGAGAGGGAGATTCCAGGCTAATATGTGTCTCTCTAGGGCCCCCATGAGTTGGAAGGAGGAAGGCAGAGGCTAAACTCCAGATAGGGCATTTTGGGCTGACAGTGTGAATCAGGGCCCTGGAGGTTAGGTGGACTCTTGGGGGACAAAAACATGGAGAAACACGCTGGAACCGAAGACATCCTTAGAGATAACACTCTTGAATAAAGTCTGTCCACTTTCCTCTTAGGAAACACTGACTGAGCTTATCTATCCAGGATGGATGCATGAAAAAAAGATGGTCAGTAGTACAGAGTAGGAATCAGACAGGGGAACAACCTAGTAGAGAGAGTGAGAAAGTACAGAAAGATGCTCATGGACTCTTAGCTTCTTCCTAGGCACTTGGTTTTTTTTATTATTATTATTTTGATGGTTTCAATTGTGGCAAAATATATACAACACAGAATTTACCATTTTAACCATTTTCAAGGGTACAGTTCAATGGAATTAACCACACTCACACTGTTATACAACCATCCCCACTATTCATCTCCAAAACATTTTTATTTTCCCAAACTGAAACTCTGTATCCATTAAACAATAGCTCCCCATTCCCCCCTTCACCCAGGCCCTGGCAACCACAATTCTGTCTCTATGAATTTGACTATTCTAGATAACTCACATAAGTGGAATTATACAATATTTGTCCTTTTGTGCCTGACTGATGTTATTTAGCATAATATCTTTATGGTGTATCCATGTTGCACCATGAATAAGAATTTCATTCATTTTTAAGTGGAGTAATATTCCACTGTATGTATATACCACATTTTATTTATTTTTATGTCAGTGGACATTTTACTTGTTTCCACCTTTTAACTATTGTGAATAATGATGCTATGAACGTGGGTATACAAATAGTTGCTCAAGTAAGGCACTTTGTTTTTTAACCTTTGACTCATATTTACCTGCTAGGCCACAGGTGTTAGCTCCATCTGTCTTACGACATTTTAAAAATGTTCCATTTTTAGATATGTTCAAACTAGAACTATCTGTCCAGGGTGATGTATAGGGCACTCTTATATTAGATATAATGCTGGACAACTGAAGAATTATATACCTCCAAGGTGCTTTTTAAGAGCGTAGAATTTGGAAACATTTGATGAACTCACCCCGACTATTAGAGTACTATGCTCAAACGGCAAAAGAAATAATGAGTCAAAGATATTTGAGCAGCAAAAAATAATTTTGATAATGCTGAGAATTTTGACTCCCATTTTTACCTTTAGAGACTACTGGTTGTTAATTTTCTTAAAATAAAAACAACAACAAAACAACAACAACAAAAACTAAGAGTTGCTTACAAATTTGTCTCAAAGCTTCACTTGCATTTCTAAATTCACCCAAACTCTTAGAGAATCTCCAAATATGACTGGATGTCAACACCTATTTTGTCATAGGAAGCCCCTCAAATGGGATGGAATTAATACTCTAAAAATGCCATTGATTTGTATGACACTAACCAAAATGAGATTACCAGGAAGAACCATTTTAAATTTAAATGAATACGGCCTTAGATAGAATAACTTACTCTTGATCCTCAAATTTGTAATCAATAGGGAACTCTGGCTGCATCTGATTTCTCACATTTTTCAGCTAAGTCAGGAATTCTAATGCAAAAATCTGCTCTGTTATGTGGATTTGTGAACTGTCTAGAGGGTTCTGGGTCCATTAACCAACGGATAGATTGCCATGAGACGCAAATATAATGTTTTTGTCGCCTACTGAGACAATCTTGCTCCAATGTTATTCATGTGATTTCAAAAAAAGTAGTTGCTGTTTTCTTTAGATTTACACCTGGCAATTGATAAAGAGCGAGGTGTTTCTCATGATATTAATTCAAGACTTTAAAGCAAAATTAATTACATGTGCACTTTTAAAACTCAGGATCCTTAAGCTGGCAAGGAGAGCCTTTTAGAATTTATTCATTCAAAATCCCAGAGTGAATGTGCATAATAGGAGATATTACTTATGCAGAGCGTGAAAGGACCACAGCATATGGGGCCAAGGTATAGACCTGTCAGTTAAATAAGAGCCGCATTACACCGTGGCCATGACTGAGACAAGACATCTAAGCATCACTCCTTGTCTTACAACTCTGGTGTTGCAAGCAGCCAACACGATGTCAAGACTTTCATACCTGATGCGATAAATACAATCCCACAAAATGCTACAAATTCATTCAGATCTATTGCCAGATTCACGTTAGTGTGGGGCTGATCAAAAAACAGAAACAAAAACAAAAAACCTCAACTGATATTTTTATAATTAAGAACTGTCAAAAAAGATATTATCCACAATGCCGATAGTGACATATAGTGGCATATAGTGATTTAAAAAATAATGCCAATGTCATTCTATGTTACATACAGCGATGTATTTTGGACCCATGTATGATCATTCACCATAAAAATGTAACATGTTCTTAAGGAAGTTATTCTTCCTAGCCAAAGCTGTAAGTGAGCATTTTTACATCTAATGTGAAATATTAATGTTTTTCCCCCTTCTTTCTTTTCACTCTTTTTTTGGTCCAATCCCGGGCATCCTTTCCCTATAAAGGATAAAACAAAGTCATCCTGCCCTTGCTGCTGAATCATATGTGTCCTCGCCAACACCTGAGGCAGTGAAAAAAGATGAAGAAATGACAGTATCTGGTCTCAGAGTTTCTCACTACATTGTGGTAGAGATATTTAATATCTCAGATACAGTGTTAACTCTTTATTGCCCTTTTGCAGCTTTAATAACAGATGTGCTATGAACCCTCACCGATGTGTGTGGCTAAAACTGCAAGGGCTTATGGAGAAAAGGAAAGCTTCAGCCCCCTTAAAAACCAGTTATTATCGGTGAGCTACTCTGTTCTTTGCAATATTCATTCATTCATTCATTCATTCATTCACTCATTCATTGCTATATTAAAACTTAATTTTCAGGAATCTTGTGAGTCAGTTGTTAAATTGTTTGCAGCTTGAAATTGGCCCTGTCATGGTAGTATGGATATTCAAAAGAGCTACAAATCAGCCTCCACCCAAACTGATGATTAAACATTAACCAACACATCACTACACTTATTCATCAAATACTTATTAAGTATACACTATGTGCCATGTACTATGTTGGGTGCTGGGATTTTGCTATGAAGAACAAAAATTCTTCACTACTAGTGAAAAAGGCAATAAACAAGTGAATACATATTTTTTAAAAAGCTTCATCTGGTTAGCAAAATGAAGAAAAGAAGTAGTTGCTATGACTGAGAATAAAACATGAGACGAGTATTTCTGTAAAGGCAGCAAGGTATAGCGGTGAGAAGCTATTCTCTGGAGTCAGACAGTCCTGGGTATGATTCTAAACTCTACAGTATGTGGTATATGTTATATAGCACATGGTAGTACTATTTTGGGAATGTTATTTAATCTCTAAGTCACATATTTTTTAATCTGTAAAATAAAAATAATAATAGAACCTCTTTCACCAGATATTATAATGATTTAAAGAGATAATCCAGATAGAATGATTAGTGTCAAGGCATGGCAAAGATTCTGAGATAACTCAACTGAATATAATACTTAGTATCTGAAGTGGTAACATTAATAGGAACTTACGGTATACAAATGTGACCCTAATGAAAAACCAAAGAAAAGAGATTTCCTGGCCAAAGAAAGTACAAGTACGAAACTGGTTGGGTTGGTCCAAGAACTATCAGAAAACCTGGATGACTTGAGACTGGTACTAAAGGAAGAAAGTGGTGTAATTTTTCATCAAGACAATTGGAAAGACAAGCTAGGGAGAGATCATATAGGGCCTCTTAGGCCACTGGGAGGCATGTGGATTTAATTGTACATGCAACTGGAAGCCTCCAAAGAGATTTAAACAGAGTAGCATAAATCAATTTATAGTTTTAATATCTCTCTTCTTGCAGCTTGGTGGTGAATTAGTTAGAAGGGGCAAAAGTAGATGCAGAAAGATCAGATAAGAGTCCAATACAATAATTCATATGAGAGATTATGGTACTTTGCATGGGTGGGTGGCAAAGGATGTAAGTGAACAGACTTGGGATACACTTTGAAAGTAGACTCAATAGAATTTGGTCATGGACAAGACAAGGGTATGGCAGACAGTTTTTCAAAGATGAACACAATAGCACCTCATATCCCATATTCTTCTACAATGTGACCCTGAAAATCCCCATCAATAAGTAGAGTCTAACTGTCTTGCCCTTGTTTCTGGGTATGATTGTGATTGCTTCAACCAACTGGAGCACAGCACAAATGATGCCATGTAACTTCCAAAGCTAAGTTATAGAGACAGTGAAATTTCCAACTTGTACTGGGTTAAAGAGTGACCCACAAAAATTCAAAAAGTTACATTTTTTTGGAAATAGGATCTTTGGATAGCTGGTCAAGATGGTGGAGTAGGTAAACACTGTGCTCACCTACTCTCAGGACCACATCATTTAGAACTAAACTATAAAACCACCATCACTAAGAATCACCTAAAGTATGCCCTACAACTAAGGGCATATAGAAGAAGCCACCTCGAGACTGGTAGGAGGAGCAGACACACTAATATGTGATCATTAAAAATTGGGAGGGATGTCTCAACTGCAGAGGTCCTCACACCCCGGAAGAACAGGGGGGCCCAGCCCCACACCAGGCTCTCCAGACCAGGGTTCCAGAAACGGGGAAAGAAGTTTCCATAACTTCTGGCTGTGAAAACCAGCAGAGATTGTGGCTGAGTGAAACAGAGGGCAGCTGCATTCCCAGGCAATCCTCTTGAAAGGCCTGCACACAAAGTTACTTGCTGATAGACTCACTTGCTCTGAGCTCCAGCACCAAGGCAGCAGGTCAAAAGGTGTCAGGGACATATGGGAAGGAACTGTATGTTCTAGCTTCAGGGTGAGCATGAGAGGGGCAGCTTTCTCCTGGATGAAGGAGCTGGCAGGAGCCATTGTTTCTTTCTTGAGTCCTCCCCTTCCTTGTGTACAAATGCAGGCAGACGCCATATCTGAATCTCTATCTAACTGGCTATCACCTTTCATCTGCCCCACCCTAGTGATTCCTTGTGGCCACACCCCACCCAAATTTTGGGCACACACAAGTTGTTTCCAGTGGCTTTTCTGGAGAAATGGCCTGCCGTGGCTCATGCTGCAGACTTTCCTAAAATCTCTCAAAGGTTAACACAACCCAAATAAGCAGCATCTGGCTTTGGCATGTCCTGTACATCTGGCTGAGCAACCCTAAGCCTGGCATGAGCAATAGCCGGCCTTGGTTCACAGATTGGCCTTTCAAGGCACCTCCAAGACTAGTGCAGGCAGTGGTCAACTGTGGATTGCTTTGTGGCTCATACCAGGTGGCCCCAAGTAGGGCACAGGCTGTAGCTAAACTTAGTCTGCAACCGGTCCCTTCCCAGGAGGCCCTAGGGCTGTTAATGCCTGGTGCTCAGCTTCAGACCAAGCTTAATCATTACCTGGTTGCCTCCAAGGACAACCCAAAGGGCAGACTGGGCAGGTACCAGAGTCCCGCTAGAGCAAACCCTGCTCTGTAGGGTCAGCCCCTGCACCACAGCTCCTCCACTGTAATCACAGACAGTACTCACAACCAATCATCCCAAGGGTTAACCCCTCCCATTGATGTGCAAACAGCAATCAAGGCTCAACTACGACAGGAGGGCACACACAACCCACACCAGGGACACACCTGGAGCACTCAGCTCAGGTGACAAGAAAGACTGTGCCACTAAGCCCCAAAGCACACATACTATATAAGGACACTCTACAAAAAGCGGGAAGCACAGTAGCCCTGCCTAACAAATAGAAACAAACAAAGGAAGGCAACCAAAATGAGGAAACAAAGAAATATGTCCCAAATAAAAAACAGAACAAAGCTCCAGGAAAACAAAACAAAACAAAACAAAAACTAAATAAAATGGAGACAAGCAATCTACCAGATGCAGAGTTCCAAACACTGGTTATAAGGATGCTCAATGACCTTAGGGAGAACAACAAAGAGATAGAAATCATAAAAATGGAGGTAGAAAACATAAAAAAGAACCTGTCAGAAATAAGAATACAATAATGGAAATGAAGAATACATTCAAGGGAATCAACAGTAAATTAGATGAAGCAGAGGATGGAATCGGTGATTTAGAAGATAAGTTAGCAGAAAACACCCAATCAGAATAGCAAAAAGAATCCAGAAAAAATGAGGATAGTTTAAGGGGTCCCTGGGACAACATCAAGTTCACTAACATTCACATCACAGGGGTGCCAGGGGGAGAAGAAAGAGAGCAAGAAATTGAAAACCTATTTGAAAAAATAGTGACTGAAAACTTCCCTAACCTGGCAAAGGAAATAGATATACAAGCCCAGGAAATAATAAAGCCCAAACAAGATGAACCCAAAGAGACTCACATCAACACACATCATAATTAAAATGCCAAAGGTTAAAGACAAAGAGAGAACCTTAAAAGCAGCTAGAGAAAGCAGTTAGTTACCCACAAGGGAGCTTCCATAAGACTATCAGCTGATGTCGCAACAGAAACTTTGCAGGCCAGAAGGGATTGGCAGAAAATATTCAAAGTGATGAAAAGCAAGGACCTACAACCAAGATAACCCAGCAAAGCTATCATTTAGAATGGAAGGACAGATAAAGAGCTTCCCAGACAAGAAAAAGCTAAAGGAGTTCATCAACACCAGACCAGTATACAAGGAATCTTAGAGGGACTTAAAAAATAAATAAATAGATTAAAAATATGAACAATAAAATCGCAAAAACTATATATCTATCAATAATTATTTTAAATGTAAATAAATTAAAGGCTCCAATCAAAAAATTGGCTTGCTGAATGGATAAGAAAACAATACCCTTACATATGCTGCCTACAAGAAACTCACTTCAGATTGAAAGACACATAGGCTAAAAGATAATTCATGAAAAAGATATGGAAAAAGATATTTCATGAAAATGGAAACAATAAAAATAAATAAATAAAGCTGGGGTCTCAATACTTATACCAAACAAAAAAGACTTTAAAACAAAACCTATAACAAGAGACAAAGAAGGACCCAGTAATCCCACTTCTGGGTATTTATCCAAAGAAACCTAAAAATGCCACTTCAAGAGGATGTGTGCATCTATGTGTTCATTGCAGCATTATTTGTAATGGCCAAGATGTGCAGGCAGCCTGGGAGTCTGTCGATGGATGAATGGGTAAAGAGGAGGTGGTGCATATATACAATGGAATATTGCTCAGCCATGCATGGGAATGGGTCCTTGCTATCTGTGGTGGCATGGTTGGACCTCAAGGGTATTGTACTGAGTGGTGTATGTAAGACGGAGAAAGTCAGGTGCAATGTGATTTCACTTATACGTGGACACTAAAGAACAAAATAAACAAACAAAACAGAAACGAACTCATAGATACAGAGAAATTTTTGATGATTGCCAGATGGGAGGGGTGTTGGGGGTAAGTGAAAAGGGAATGAGATTAAGTATACAAATTGGTTGTTACCCAGTAGTCATGGGGATGTAGGGTATAGCAAAAGGGATATAGTCAATGATATTGTAATAACTATGTATGGTGTCAAATGGGCACTAGATTTACCAAGGTGATAGATGGGAAAGCTATTGAATTGAACCCAGTTGTTGCTTTCTCCCAGCTAAGACCCCAAACATTGTGGAACAGAGACAAGTCATCTTTCTGTACCCTGTCTACCCCACTGGTTTCATTGACACTGAAAATTGAAACTATACCTAATAAACTGACAGATTTGGCTAAGGATGTTTCTTGGGCAGAATGCTGACAGTGCGAATCTGATCCTTCCAGTCATGTCTAAGTTGCAGATAGAGAAATATAAGGAAAAAATGAATTGAACAGGTTTTAAGCAAGCCTTAAAGGAAATATAAAAGGCCTTGCTGGCTTTGAAAAAAAAAATTGCTCATTCAGTGGCTCCCTGAAGAAGATTCTCGAAGTGAGAACGTGCCTCAGTGCAAAGATCAAATTCAGATCTGTTAGGAAAATGTTTCAACGTTAGACTAAGGATAAAAATGTGACTGTAAAATCTTTCATTAAAACTTCAGAAAAATTTAAGATGGTGCCTCATAAACCTTTCAAATACACACAAAGCTTTCTGGATTTAAGGGCATGTCTTTTTACACAATAGGCACCGGATTCTTAAGGGTTTTGTCCCATAGCAGCTTCGCAGGAAGTTGATGGTAGAAAAGAGCACGTGTTCAAGAGATTTCTGGGTGTGTCTTTTGTCTAATGTAGTAGATTTAAGAATTGATACACAGGAATCTGAAGAATTTCAAAGGAACTGAATCAGCTTGCACTGAGAGAAGTAGATATTCTACAACATGAAGGAAATGGGGTCTTTGAACCCATGAACTACTTTGGGAAGGAAGCAGGAGGAGAAACGTACTCAGCTGCAAATGTGGGCAGTTTCTCACAGAAAGACAGAGTAACTCAGGGAGTGAAACCAAATTCTGGGGATGGTAGATCCAACAGCTGGGGAAACAACTGCTAGGGAGTAGATTTGAGTCCCTATCAAGGAACCAGCAAGATGTGTCCATTTGAATTTCAGAATTGCCCTTGGACAGTGAGTTCTGGGTGTCTCCAGTTCCTGTTCCTTTCTGTAATAGGAACATGTATAGTGGTTATCCTATGCCTGGCCCCCACTGCACATTGGGTATGTGGGAGGAGGATAACTGGACTCTTTTATTCCCAGCTCTGCAGAGATAGAGAACTATTTCCTAAAGAAGAACTATTTCCAAAGAGTCTCATTGGCACTGGGACCTGATTTGGATGAAAACATCCTGGACTTCAGGTAGTAATAAGATGAGACTTGGGGAATTTTGAGGGAGGGATCAGGTCTATTTTATATGTGGAAAGGATGTGAATAGTTGTGGACAGAGGGTGGACGGTGGCTAAGAGTATTTACCAAAGATGACTACGACAGTATCTTTCGTCCCACACACACTTCTTTACTTTGTATCACTGAGTTCTGAGCTGGTTTGTTATATATTAATAGCAATAGTAATCAGATCATACAGATGAGAGACAGCGAGGATCAAGGATGACTACTAGGGTTTTGACTAAGACAAATGAGGAAATGGTGAAACCACCAGGGGAGATGATCAGAAAATAGTTTTGGGGGAAAAGGAGGAGAGGTGGGCAGGGTGGGAAATCACCCGTTGTCTTTGGCCAGGTTATTTTTAAAATGTATATGAGATATTCAAACGCAATCTCTTAAATTCATTCAGGTTTCTGAAACCACAATAAGACTCCTATAGTGGAAATAGCTCACCAGTGACATTTTAATGAAGCATGGCACTACGAGCCCATTATGACATCAACAAAAACAAAAGCTTGATGTCCTCCAAATGGCATAATCATCCCAAACTAATATAACTAAGCATAAGCTGCCCCAAATTTTTAATATTAATGTTTATTACTTTGAAAGGTCACCATTTGGCCTTATTAAATAAGTGAAAAAGGCACTGTATTATTTGAAAACATTTGCATGCTTGAAATGGAAAAACATCTTTCAACAATCACTCTTGCAAGAATCACACAATTTGACGTTGACCTAACTGGTCACTGGCCAGAAGTCTTGGACAGGATTCCAGTTTCAGGCCGATGCAAATGAGGGGTATTTCAAAAACGGTCTTCCTCATGGGGATGCCAAAAACCCTTAAACAGTGCAGTGTGCCAGACACAGCCACAAAGAACAGAAGCAACCACTTTGCATCACAGCATTAATTACAAGAACCAGCCAAGAATAAACAGCAGTTGGGTGAAGCGGGGCCCCATGAACAGGATAATAAATGTTTGTGATGACCTCTTCCACCAGTGAATTAAAGGCTTTGGGAGACATGAAAAAGTAGCACAAAAGAATCGACTCCACGGTCTGTTACCTGTGCTGATGAACCAACGTGCAATTTGTAGGAAAGCTCTACTCAAAACAAGCCATCCCATCCTGCCAAACACCATGTTTCTGGTTACAGTGTTACATTAATACCATAGGGATCCCATTTCAGTTTTGAATGTTGTGATTGGTCCGTGACAGTAGATTTGCTGTAACTTTCAATAGAATGCTGTCATTTATTCAAGGGGCAACTGAACAGCCACACACTGGCAGGAAGAAGAATGAGACTGACTCTTCAGCAACCTTCTCTCCTGAGGATAAGGAAGATTGCCATCCACACAATGCCCCGATTCTCCTTTGTCAATGCACCAGTGGTTCCAATTGAACGTGCAAACGTGGATCAGAGTCTCCTATGCAGCTTAGACCTCAGAATCTCTGAGAATTCCTAGAGGACACACAAAAAGCCTGCAGTGACAGTGCCAAGGAAATGGCGAGTGCTTGGAAGTTTACTATGACCATGGGGAGCTGACACTATAGGCCAAGGAAATAAGGACATTTTATTATTTTTCCTGTCACAGAAACTCTAGAGGCCAACACAGAGCTCTACCCATAGTAGGACATCAATGAGTTTTGTTTCTTTGTTTTTGTTGTTGTTTTTAATAATAATGGGGCTAAAGCTTACAAGAAAGTATAATTTTCATTGGTCATTACTTCTGAAGAGAAAAGGCAAAACAAAATTTTATCGCTTGGGGGAGGATGGGTGGCTCAGTTGGAGAGCGAGCTCTGGGCAGCAGGGCTGCAGGTTTGATTCCCACATGGGCCTGCGAGCGGCACCCTCTGCAGCTGGAGTGGGGTCAATGAGCTGCTGCTGAGCTCCCGGGTGGCCGGATGGCTCAGTTGGTTGGAGCGTGGGCTCTCAACCACAGGGTTGCCGGTTTGACTCCCACAGGGGATGGTGGGCTGCGCACCCTGCAACTAACAACAGCAACTGGACCTAGAGCTGAGCTGCGGCCTCCATAACTAAAATTGAAAGGACGACAACTTGAGTTGGATGGAGCTGATGAGTCCTGGATAAAACACACCACTGTTCCCCAATAAAAAGTCCTGGAAATACACACTGTCCCCCAATAAAATCCTGTTCCCCTTCCCCAATAAAAAAATAAAAATTCATCTCTTGGACTTGACCATCAAGAGGGGAAGGAAGAACTTGCTACCAGCAGTATCTTCTAATCTGTGGCATGTTTCTGTTGCTAGGAATTTTCTCTAAAATGAGATTTAGGTAGACTTAAATGTTGAACTTGTGCCTATGTGTACTTTTACTTTCTCCTGCTTCCTCCTTCCCATTCCTAATGTTAGATACAGATCATAAATAAAGTCTCATTTTGCATTTCAATAAAACGTATTTATGTATTCAGAGCTTTCATCAAATGTTAAAGTTTTAAATATTTTAAATACGAAGGGAATAAAAAACACATTGATTTAGGGATTTGGGGGTGATTGGGGTATTTTTCTTTTAAGATAAATTGCACATAGTATGGGACAAAATCTAGAAGAGCAATGAAGCCTAATTCCCCCTAATAATTAATATAAAAAATATGGAGGGTTCTTCAGTATTTTTCACCTAAAGGAGACAATCAGAATGAGATGCAAATCAGTGCTCTTATCTAATGAATAATGCAAATGAATGTTCTGCATATAGCAAGTCAGTCTGCAGGAATTCTCTCTGCCTCACCTCACATGTCTTGTGGATTTAAGCACCGTGTGTCACAAGAAATTAGAGAAAGGAATGGCCAAGTAATGACAGAGCCTCGGAGCCCCAAGTCAGTTCAGACAGCAAGGGCACTGAGATGCAGGGTTCAGCTAAGGAGGGAGCTAACCTCTCATTAAAATGAAAATGGTGCTGTTTTTCCTTCATTTTGGTAATGAAGTTGTATGACACTATAATTTGTGGGGTTGATACTTAAGAGTCCTCAACAACACTTTTTGGGAAGGGTTCTGGAAAACTCTAAAAAAGCCATCTTCCTCCCAACCCCCAGTAGAGGGGGAAAAAACACAACAGAAACAAATTACTTTCTCTTTCATACAAGTTAACCAACACTTAAGATTTTTCAGTAGCATGGCAGAATCCACTTAAAACTGTGTACTTCATGCAACTTGTTAGGTACTTGAAAGGTACTCAATTCCCCAAATAACAATAGAAACCAAACCCTCATTTCCTAACACATAATCAATTGATGTTAACTATCGGTGTGCTCACAGCTACTTTTCGGTCATGGATTATTTCACTGAAATGTATTTTTTATTTAGAATTCATGCTGTTGTCTCTAGTTTTCTAAGAAAGTAGCACTGACTATAGAATTGCTTTCCTTATGTAACATTACTGTACATGCCTCATGTTTGTTGTTGAATCCCTTTCTCTGCTAGCCCCAGATTTTAACCAATCTTAAAGAGTGCTTGACTAACGTTGTGCAATTGTGATACAATTTTCCACAAAAATATTTAGGAAGGAGCAGTCGCCTGCCAGAGGGGAATCTGCAGCACAGTCTTTGAGCTATTTGTTTCAAGCCATCCTTAGGCAGACCTCAAAATTCAGAAGTGGACCAAAATCAAGCAATAATACATAAATCTTTTTGATGAAAATTGTTTGAAATATGTTCCAAATTCTATGCCGTAAAAAACAGGCAATACTAACCACACGATATCCTAATTAGGACAACAACTACATCTACCCATTATTATATGAGGCAATCATTGGGTCATTTCCACATTTTAGTTTTGTGGTTTTCCCTATAAGTTTGATTTTTTTGGAGAAAATACACAGGTAACAAAGCTTGCTAAGAATTGTTAAGTTCAATACATGTAAGACTCTGAGTTTAAAAATAATGTTCAAAAAATAAAGGAAATAACTTTAGAGTAGGGATTTTATGACATTTATTTGAAAACCCAGAGAACATTTATTTACTTCTAAGGACCGTGTTCTATAGCACTATTTTCACACTATGAAATGATTAGTGAGCCATAAAACAAGTTTAGTAAGTCTTGATCAGAATTTTAAAATCTGAAATAGAAAAGGAAGTATAAAGGTGCTTTGTATATAGTATGGGCATTTTTGTGAAACTTTCATTTCAGTTAAATGCATGTTTGTTTCTATGTGTTTACTGAATCTTGATGTAAAATCCATTATTGTTCATTTTAGGTTTAAAAAAAAATTGAAAGCTTGTGTTCTAGGGCCCTTCATCAAATCATCTAACGCTCACATTGGCATTGGAAAGGAGGACAGAGAAGCCAAACCAGCTTAATTATTAAACTTCCTAAGTATAAGTACTGATTGAGTCTTCCATACCAGTATAAGATACAAGCTTTGTGAAACTCACAACCTTCTAGAAATGCAAATACATTTCCATTCCTTAATGTGCTCTTCCAAGAGACGCATATATTTTAAGAATTCCTATGTTGTTGCTAAAGATGGATATCCACCCATGTTCACGTCTTCAGGCAGGAAAATGTAAGTCACTCTTTGGAGTGTAGATGGTAAGAATTACAAAGGACCTTGAGTTCCCTGCCTAGACAAAGGTGAGACTTCTGTGTGGACACCTGAGTCTCAAAGTGGAACCTTTGCACTTTTGCACTTGGGACACTCATTGCCGGACCTACTACTTTCTGAAGCCAGACTAGACCTATTCTCTCACAGTGCTTTTAGTCAGAAACTCTTCAAAAGAGAAACACCAAACTATACCCTGAGAGAAACAGAGATACACCAGGAAACTGAAAAGAACATTAAAAGAATCTGATTCACCTATTCAGAAATTCAAGAATGTTTTGCATTCATAAAACAGAACAAAATAGTTTAAGTAAGAAACAATGAAAAAATAATCTGTTATTGTCATATTTTTTAAAAAAGAGAATAAATGCCTTGAAAAATGTCATAGAACACAAAGACGAGATAATGGCATATATGTTTGTTTTTTATTTTTTTTAAAAAAAAGATAAAAGAAATACGGAAATGCAACTCAGGTGGTTCAGCTTCTAGGAAGAATGACTGAAGAACAGGAAGGAGAAGAGATAATTGAGAAATATTTCCCACAAGAAGGGTTTAAGTCTTTTGAATTGGAAGGATCCTCCAAGTGTCCAGCATAATAGATGAATAAAACCATGTTCTAAGCATCTGGATAAAACATCATAAATTTTTCAGAACACCAAGAATAAACAGAAAGTCATAAAATCTTTCCAGAGTGTGGTACGGTACATTGTATTATTGTTCTTACTTATTCACTGGCCCTCTCTATAGGGCTCACCTCTCAGAGTCCCTCCCAGAGGCTCCTTCCTGGGGGGAGGGTGAAGTCTGAGGAGGAAGAAGCTTGGAGGGAATGTTCTGGCTTCGTTGGTGTCAGGCTTGCAATGTGTGTGGAAATAACATAAGCAGAAGATTTAAGTGTCAGGTTCGGTTCTACCATAGTTACTTCTTCTTGTCAAGAGATGAACATTCCCTAACAGGGACTACTCCTTTAGTCTAATCCTATACTTCAAAAGACAAATGAGCCAAGCTGGAGTCACCCATAGCTAACATGTGGCAGGGCACTGAGATTTGGGGATTATATATTACCGTGGCCTTAGCGAGACCAAATACAAGAGAACAGAATATGTCACCAAAAAAAGAAAACAAAGTATACCTTTCAGCACCACTGAGTCTAACTGGGCCTTTAGACTTGTGAACAAAAATATTTTTGATTTAGAATTATTCGTCTATCTTTTCAACCAAAGTGAGGGTAGAAGAGAGAATCACACTAGGATCCATGAAGTTTATTTTCCATACACTTTTTTTTCGTAAGTTACTTGAACCTATACCTCAGCAAAATAAAAATAAAAGTCAGAAAGACATAGGATCCAGGAAACTGTGAGTCCAGCCTAGGAGAACAATGAAAGGAGTCTAATCACGGAGTTGGGCATGTGGGGAAAAGACGGACATGATAAATGTGAGGATATGATGAAGGAAAATAGGCAAATAGTGCAAGAAACAAGGTAAATAAAAATTGACAAGATGTAACGCAAGCACGGTGATTACAGTTAACAATACTATATTGCATACCTGCAAGTTGCCAAGAGAATAGATCTTAAAAAATTTATCACAAGGAAAAAAACTGTAACTACGTGTAGTGATGGATATTATTTAACTAGACAAAAAAAAACCCACAAAAAAACAAACAAACAAAAATAAAACTCACAAGAAATATACGGGCTATTTATGAATCAATGTAAACATAAACTATCGCATGCTTTCTCACAGTTGATAAGAATTGAAGAAATAACGGCTCTGACACTGACACTGTCTTTCTCCTGCAAGTGAGGCAAGAATCATGACATTGGACTTATGGAGAAGAAAATAAAATTATAGCTCTGCACTTGACCTGGCATTGAAAAATGTTTTTGCATAGTTGTCATAATGTAAATTTGGGTTATTAGTTTTCAAATTAAAAAGTTAACCTAAGAATAAAGCACAGAAGACTTGGTTGTATTTGCAAGGCAAATGAAAATATCAGCACTGTAAATGGTAATGTAAATGTAAGTACAGCTGACAGAGGGTGGGACATGAAAGAGAGGAAGAAAAGGTAATATCACCGAGGTTCTCTTCTTACTAAGCAGGAGGGTTGAGATGAAATCCTCTGGGTCTCTGGTCCCACCCAGCTTCAGAGGGTGGAACATTGTGGTCTTGAAAGTTGATTGACAAATAATATATTATTTTTTAAAGGTCATATGGATATGACTATAAATAGCCACCTAAATGTCAAAAAATGGAAAGAAGGGAGGAAGAATAGTGAGTTATATAACCGAGCTCTAACCCCATCTTTCAGGCAGAGAGGCTACAGATATTGCCTGAAACTGTAAGTCAAATAAACAGAAGTATAGCTATATCTAGAGCTTCAGAGAAAACTGCTAAGAAGTAAATCAGAAACTGTTTTTAAACTTGCCTCTTTGCCATAAGAGAAAGACAGAGTAGAGGGGGACTTGCTTTTCATGGCTCTCCAGGACACCTTTCTTTGTTAATTGCAGGTAGTACTCTGCTAAAAGTGAAACTTAGAAAAGGTGAGGATGATAAAGGGCTGAATACTGGGGCAAAAAGCCATTGCAAGTTTGAGGGCTCAGGAGCGACATAGGAAGGCAATGCTGAGACCATTAAAATGGCAGCTATCATGAACAGAGGTGAGACTGGGGGAGGATGTTTAGGAAGTTGCCTAAGAAGAATGGTTCTCATGGGGCAATTCTGACTCCCAGGGGACATCTGGCAATGTCTGGAGATATTTTTGTTTGTCACAACTGGGGCTGTATGTTACTAGTGCCAAGTGGGTAGAAGCTTAACATCCCACTAGGATGCACTGGACAAGGACTTACCCAGTCAGGCTGAAAACCTCAGCTTTAGACTATATATATTTGTTCAAATGAGAGGTGAAAACACACCAAACTTGGGAAATGGCAATAGGGACTGAATAAAAGACCCAGTTAAGAGGAAAGGGCAGCATTTGGGGGCACCCTGGATGGTAAATGAAAATCAGAAACCTTTGCAAATATGGATGATGAAAAAGTCATATTGTTTATCCATTTTCGTGAATGCCTTAATGTAACAGAACACTATATTTCACCTGCCAATTTTCAATATACTCCAATTCTGATGAGCATCATAACATCCTTAAGCCTTGCTGTAAGAGTCAGCTGATGCACTTAATGGAGACATTAAGAGTTGTACGTTGCTATAGGCAATCCTTGAATTTTTCAGTTGAGAATCAATACAACTGAGTTATTTATAAGGGTTAATTCAGTGAAATTCTTTCTACAAAGCATCCTGGATTCAGATACCTAGGGTGAAAATATGCTTTTCATGTTGATGGACATGCATAGTGATTTTTACTTTAATTTTAGAAATAATGTATGAGGCCTGACAATTAAGTTTGTGAACTTGTTGCAACACAGTTGCTAACCTTTTTTTGATATCAGAGGGATTATTCATTATGAATGTGTACCAACTGGACAAACAGTTAACCAAGTTTACTATTTGGAAGTGCTGAAAAGGCTGCGTGAAAAAGTTAGACGACCTGAACTTTTCGCCAGTAATTCATGGCTCTTGCATCACGACAATGCACCAGCTCACACAGCACTGTCTGTGAGGGAATTTTTAGCCAGTAAACAAATAACTATATTGGAACACCCTCCCTTCTCACCTTATCTGGGCCCCAGTGACTTCTGTCATTAGCCAAAGATAAAGGAAATTTTGAATGGAAGACATTTTGATGACATTCAGGACATCAAGGATAAATACAACAGCTCTGATGGCCATTCCAGAAAAAGAGTTCCAAAATTGCTTTGAAGGGTGGATTAGGCGCTGACATTGGTGCATAGCTTCCCAAGGGGAGTACTTCAAGGTTGACTGTAGTGATATTCAGCAATGAGGTATGTAGCACTTTTTCTAGAATGAGTTCGCAAACTTAATTGTCCTACCTCGTATATCATATATTTTTCCAATATCACCCTTATCAAATGAGTTGCTAATTGCAGTTGAATGGAAAATAAGGGTATCCATAGGGAATAGATACCACTTAATTTTCCCTAAATCAATCTCCCCTGCCATTGTGATACTTTGTAAACCATTAGTTTCTTTGCAACAAGATTTTATTTTATAATCAAAAGCTACATTCTTCCTACTCAACAGAAAGTTCCTTGAGGGTAGGAATCGTGTCATACTCAACTTCCTTTCCCTCTAAGTGCTCAGCCTTGAAAAGAGTGGGCTCTCAAGAAGTAGCTATTGATTTGTACTGAATTGCTGAATTTAATTTCAACCTGCCCCCAGCAGAATCTATACTTGTCAACACTAAAATTACTTATGATTCTATGCAGAGGCGTAACCAACTGACAAAATTATGAATCTTGACAAAACTGGCCTTAGAACTACTTGTGGTCCTCAACAGGCATATTGGAAATAGGTTTGGAATTTGCATGCCAAGTCGAAATATGGTGCCCTAGAGAATTTCTATGATTGATCTCATTGAAGCAAATTTATTCATTGTCCCCCAATGCCCCACTATTATTAGAGACTGGCCTTTTGTTTCAAATTACATAATAGCCTTTCATAGAAGATATCTGTCTTAGAACTTGCCTAACTTTCTTAGGAAAAAAAACAAACTAACAGAAATCAAAGGGAAAAACAATACCTCAGTGACATTAATTATACCAGTATGTTTTCCAGTGCTTTGAAAGGGGGATTATGAGCATTGATTGCCACTGAAATTAGACCTGAAAGATATAGTATCACAGTCCTGAAAACCCCACTTAATGTTCTTATGGCTCTAAGAAATCTAGTAATATCCTGATGGCTACCTAGGGTAACAATCAATTACTCCTATTAAGTTGCCCAAGGCGGTAGCCTGCTGTGTGCTGGTGAGGATCTCTTTGCAGGTTAAATTCTAAAATGCCTTTGCTTTCTGACACAAAATTTGAGCAGGATAGAACATAATGGCTTCTCCTTCAAATCCCAGCATAGACCTGCAAAGAAACCTCACATTCTGATTGCACCATCATTTTACTTCATGTATTCTCATAAACTACTTTTTCTTGACTTTGGACTTCTTATGCAGCACCCTAGAAGAGCCACTGTGCAGAGGTCTGCTAGGCAAGACAGTTTAGTTGTGAAAATCAGAAAGCACCAGCCAAATTTAAGGCTAGTATTATAATTGCTCTTTTTTTCAAATTAAAAGTATATATTTATTTTTAACCAAATCATTTTTTAAAATTTATTGGGGTGACAATTGTTACTACAATTACATAGATTTCAGGTGTACAATTCTGTATTACATCAGCTATAAATCCCATTCTGTGTTCACCACCCAGAGTCAGTTCTCCTTCCATCACCATATATTTGATCCCCCTTACCCTCATCTCCCACCTCCCACCCCCCTTACCCTCTGGTAACCACTAAACTATTGTCTGTGCCTGTGAGTTTTTGTTTCTCATTTGTTTGTCTTGTTCTTTTGTTGTTTTGGTTTATATACCACATATCAGTGAAATCATTGGGTTCTCTGCTTTTTCTGTCTGACTTATTTCGCTTAGGATTATACTCTCAAGATCCATCCATGTTGTCACAAATGTTACTACATCATCTTTTCTTACCGCCGAATAGTATTCCATTGTGTATATATATACCACATCGTCTTTATCCATTCATCTATCAAAGGACATTTTGGTTCTTTCCATGTCTTGGCCACCGTAAACAAAGCTGCAATGAACATTGGAGCACACGTGTGTTTTCAGATATTTTGGGTAGATATCCAGGAGAGAGATTGCTGGGTCATATGGTAATTCTATTTGTAATTTTTTGAGGAACCTCCACACTGCCTTCCATAAAGGCTGCACCAGTCTGCATTACCACCAACAGTGTATGAGGGTTCCTTTTTCTCCACAGCCTCTCCAACACTTGTTACTATTTGTCTTGTTGATGATAGCCATTCTGACTGAAGTGAGGTGATATCTCATTGTGGTTTTTATTTACATTTCTCTGATGATTAGTGATGTTGATGTTGAGCATTTTTTCATATGTTTATTTGCCATTTGTATGTCCTCTTTGGAGAAATGTCTCTTCAGGTCCTCTGCCCATTTTTCAATTGAGTTGTTTGTTTTTTTTGTTGTTGAGTTTCATGAGTTCCTTGTATATTTTGGATATTAGCGCCTTATTTTGGATATTAGTGCCTTATCGGAGGCACTGTTGCAAAAATCTTCTCCCATTCAGTTGGTTGCCTCTTTATTTTGTCGATGGTTTCTTTTGCTGTGCAGAAGCTTTTTAGTTTCTTATCGTCCCATTCGTTTATTTTAGCTTTTACTTCCATTGCCTTTGGAGTCAAATTCACAAAATGCTCTTTGAACCCAAGGTCCATAAGTTTGGTATCTATGTTTTCTTCTATGTAGTTTATTGTGTCAGGTCTTATGCTTAAGTCTTTGATCCATTTTGAATTAATTTTGGTACATGGTGACAGATAGCAGTCCAGTTTCATTCTTTTGCACGTGGCTATCCAATTCTCCCAGCACCATTTATTGAAGAGGCTGTCTTTCCTCCACTGTAGGTTTTCAGCTTCTTTGTCAAAAATTATCTGTCCATATTTATGTGCTTTTATTTCTGGGTTCTCAATTCTATTCCATTGGTCTATTTGTCTATTTTTCTGCGAATATCATGCTGTTTTGATTATTGTAGCCCTGTAGTACAAGCTAAAGTCAGGGACTGTGATACCTCCAATACTGTTTTTTTTTTTCTTAAGATTGCTTTGGCTATTCGGGGTCTTCTGTGGTTCCAAACAAATCTGATGATTTTTTGTACTATTTCTTTAAAAAATACCATTGGGATTTTGATGGGATTGCATTAAATCTGTATATTGCTTTAGGTAATATGGCCATTTTAACTATGTTGATTCTTCCAATCCATGAGCACGGAATGTCTCCATCTCTTTGTGTCTTCTTCAATTTCTTTCAAAATGTCTTATAGTTTTCAGCATATAGATCCTTCACATCCTTGGTTAAGTTTATTCCTAGGTATTTTATTCTTTTTGCTGCAATTGCAAAAGGATTTGTTTTTTGTATTTCTTTTTCTGAGATTTCATTGTTAGTATGTAGGAATGCAATGGACTTTTGTACGTTGATTTTGTAGCCAGCAACTTTACTGTATTCGTTCATTGTTTCTAATAGCTTTTTGGTGGAGTATTTAGGGTTTTCTATATATAGCATCATGTCATCTGCAAAGAGTGATAATTTAACTTCTTCATTCCCAAGTTGGATGCCTTTTATTTCTTTCTATTGCCTGATTGCTCTGGCAAGGACTTCCAACACTATGTTGAAAAACAGAGGTGATAGGGTACAGCCCTGTCATGTTCCTGAACGTAGAGCAAAGGGCTTCAGTTTCTCACCATTAATTATGAGATTAGCTGAGGGCTTGTCATATATGGCCTTTATTATGTTAAGGTATTTTCCTTCTATACCTATTTTATTAAGTGTTTTAATCATGAATGGATGTTGTATCTTGTCAAATGCTTTTTCTGCATCAATTGATATAATCATATGATTTTTGTCCTTTATTTTGTTTATGTGATGTATCACATTGATGGATTTGCGGATGTTGAACCATCCTTGTGCCCCGGGGATGAACCCCACTTGGTCATGATGAAGAATCTTTTTAATGCTTTGTTGTATTCGATTTGCTAGAATTTTGTTTAGGATTTTTGCATCTGTATTCATCAGAGATACTGATCTGTAGTTTTCTTTTTTTGTGTTGTCCTTACCAGGTTTTGGTATCAGGGTAATGTTGGCCTCATAAAATGAGTTAGGTAGTACTGTCTCTTCTTCAATTTTTTGAAGATTTTGAGCAGGATTGGTATTAGATCACCTTTGAAGGTTTGGTAGAATTCACTGGTGAAGCCATCTGGTCCCGGACATCGCATTTGGAAAGGTTTTGGATGACTGATTCAATTTCGTTACTGGTGATCGGTCTGTTTAGATTTTCAATTCTTCATGGTTCAGCGTTGGAAGGCTATATGTTTCTAAGAACTTGTCCATTTCTTCTACGTTATTGAATTTGGTGGCATATAGTCCTTCATAGTATTCTTGGATGATCCTTTGTATTTCTGTGGTGTCCGTGATAACTTCCCCTTTTTCATTTCTGATTTTGTTAATTAGTGTCTTCTCTCTTTTTATTTTAGTGAGTCTAGCCAAGGGTTTGTCAATTTTGTTAATCTTTTCAAAGAACCAGCTCTTTGTCACATTAATTTTTTCTATTGTCGTTTTGTTCTCTATTTCATTTAGTTCTGCTTTGATTTTTGTTATTTCCTGTCTTCTGCTGACCTTGGGTTTCACTTGTTCTTCTTTTTCTAGCTCTTTTAGGTGTAATGTGAGGTTATTTACTTAGGATTTTTCTCGTTTTTTGAGAAAGACCTGTAATGATATAAATTTCCCTCTTAAAACTGCTTTCGCTGCATCCCAAAAATTTTGGTAGGATGTATTTTCATTGTCATTTGTTTCTATGTATCTTTTGATCTCTCCTCTAATTTCTTCTTTGACCCAGTCCTTTTTTAAAAGTATGTTGTTTAATCTCCATGTATTTATGTTTTTTCAGGCTTTTTTTTTTTTTTTTGCAATTGATATCCAATTTCAAAGCCTTGTGATCAGAGAATGTGCTTGGTATGATTTCAATCTTCTTAAATTTGCTGAGGCTGATTTTATGTCCCAATATATGGTCTATCCTTGACAATGTTCCATGTGCACTAGAAAAGAATGTACAATTTGATGTTTTAGGATGAAGTGCTCTACATATGTCAATTATATCCATTTCATCTAATGTGTCATTTAGGGCTGCTATTTCGTTATTTATTGTCTGTTTGGATGATCTATCCATAACTGTCAATGATGTGTTTAAGTCCCCTTGTATAATTGTGTTTTGGTCATTTTCTCCCTTTAGTTCTGTTAGTAGTTGCATGGTATATTTCGGTGCTCCCTGTTTGGGGTCATAAATATTGATGACTGTTATGTCTTCTTGTTGTATAGTCCCCTTTACCATTATAAAATGTCCATCTTTGTCTCTTGTTATCTTTTTCACCCTGAAGTCTGTTTCATCTGATATAATTATGGCTACACCTGATTTTCTCTGGGTACCATTTGCTTGGAGTGTCAATTTTCACCCTTTCACTTTGAGTCTATGCTTGTCCTTGTAGCTGAGATGTGTCTCTTAGAGACAGCATATGGTTGGGTTTAGTTTTTTGATCCAATCTGTTACTCTGTGCCTTTTTATTGGTGAGTTCAGTCCATTTACATTTAGGGTGATTATTGATACGTGAGGATTTCCTGTCATTCTATCTTTAGTTTTCTGGTAAGGCTGTGTCTCCATTGTTTCTTTGTCTCTTTGTTGTTGTCTATTATTTCTGTGTGGTGGTATTCTACAATGTTTCCCTCTGTTTCTTCTTTTATTACAGAATATATTTCAGTTTGGGATATTTTTTGAGTGGTTACCCTTTAAGTTTATGTAAAAGAAAGTTTGATATTTAGAGTATTCCATTTTCTTCAGCATGCTTACTTTCTCCATTCCCATATTCCGGTTCAGGCCTTTAGTCTCCCCCTTTTTATGTTGCCACAAATTGTCCCTGCTGATGGTGGTCGAATAGTATTTCTTGTAGTGCAGGTCGTGTATTAGAAAATTGCCTCAGCTTCTGTATGTCTGGAAAGGTCTTTATTCCTCCTTCATATCTAAAGGATATCTTTGCAGGATATTTATTCTTGGCTCATAATTTCTCTCTTTCAATAGTTTGAATATTTGGTTCCACTCCCTCCTGGCTTGTAGAGTTTCTGCTGAAAAATCTGATGATAATCTAATGGGCTTTCCTTGTAGGTTACCGTCTTCTTTTCCCTGGCTGCCTTGAGGATTATTT
Organism: Rhinolophus hipposideros; assembly: GCF_964194185.1. Classification (NCBI taxonomy): domain Eukaryota; kingdom Metazoa; phylum Chordata; class Mammalia; order Chiroptera; family Rhinolophidae; genus Rhinolophus; species Rhinolophus hipposideros. The sequence continues at coordinate 15,624,543 of NC_138065.1, forward strand.
CTTTGTCATTGATTTTAGACAGCTTCAATACAATGTGCCTTGGAGAAGGCCTGTTAGGATTGAGGTAATTAGGTGTTCTATTTGCTTCTTGGATTCGAGGATCCAGTTCTGTCCACAAGTTTGGGAAGTTCTCATCAACAATTTGTTTGAATATATTCTCTGTTCCCTTCTCTCTTTCTTCTCCTTCTGGTATGCCTATTATTCTTATATTGCTTTTTCTGATGGAGTCAGAAAGTTATTGTAGAGTTCTTTCATTTCTTTTAAGTCTCAAGTCTCTTTCTTCTTCCATCTGTGTAATTTCCAGGTTTCTATCTTTGATGTCACTGATTCTCTCCTCCATCTGGTCAACTCTACTACCTAAGCTGGTTATTTCATTCTTAATTTCTTCTATTGAGTTCTTAATCTCCAGAAATTCTTTTTTGTTCTTTTTTTAAAATTTTAATCTCTTTCGTAAAATGCTCATGTTGTTCTTTGATTGTGTTTCTGAGTTCATTAAACTGCCTTTCTGTGTTTTCTTGCATCTTGTTGAGTTTTTTCAGAACTGCAATCTTGAATTCTCTGTCATTTAAGTCACATATTTCCATATCTTTAAGTTCATTTTCTGGAGACTTTTCACTTTCTTTCTGAGCTGTCTTTTTGCCTTGGATATTCATGGCAATTACTGATTTATTATTTCTTTTCCTAGACATTTACAGGAGTGCCACAAATTGGAGTGGCTTCTGCAAGAGGTTAATAGGAAGAAGTCCTTCCTATTCCTATTCACAGGAGTGGCTTCTGCAACAGGTTATTAGGAAGAGCTCCTTCTTTTGTTTTCCAGTACTTGTTGGTAGAATGTTTTATTTTCTCTCCGACTACAGCCTTTTTTTTTCTCTCTCACACGGTGCTATGTTTTCTCTGTTTCTCTATGTTTTCTCGGCACTATTCCAGCTTCTCACACAAAGGGGGGATTCCCTGGGAGACAGGCTTCTCCTCTGTTAATAGTCAACCTGGGTCACAGGGTGCAGTGTCCGTGTGGGTATGCGTAGAGCTTTTGAAGTTCCAAAGCTCTTCCTGCACCAGATTCAGAGCCCGTATGTTTCAGCAGTTCTGTTTACTCCTGCAGGGATCTGCCCAGATAGGTGGGGCCAGGGGCAGGGTGAGTGGGAGAGGTGGCCCAGAGCAATGGTGGCGACCACCACCACAGCCGGTCCTGCTTCCACAGCTCCCTCCCCTTTTCCGGAACTAGTTGGGCTGTGAATCTGTGTCTGCGGTCCACAGTTCTCAGAACAGCAAATATTCTGTTCTTTTGATCTGACACTGCTACTGTTCCACTTCTAGCACCAGGCAGGTGGGGGCGGGGAGAGCTCTGGGAGGGTAGGGAGGGGGCGGCTAGTCTCAGTGCCTAAGGCTTCCATTCTGTGCTCGGCAGTGAGAGAAGAACCACCGTTTTTCAGCCTTCTTCCTTCAGTCTTTTCTCCTAGGTCTCTGCCATGAGCGTTGGGTTCAGCCATGATATGCTGCCCCCTCAGCCCTGTGGGCCATAAGCGGAGCCCTAGCAGTCCGAGTTCTTCCCTCTCTTGCAGCTGTGGTAGTTCCAGGATGCAGTGAGCTCAGAGCACTGAGCTAGGTCTATGTCCTGTGCCCGTGGGGCTCCGTCTCCGCACTTCTCCCTTCCCTCCCCCCCCCCCGCCCCCCGCCACATGATTCGCCCACCTTCAGGTAAATTTAGTAGTGGGCCTCTTCGTCTTTCCTGTCTGCTGTACAGGGAGTCCTTTGTGGAGTTATTGTTGTTCGATTAGTTGTAAATTCCAGGGGAGCTCTACAGAGGCTCACCTCACGCCGCCATTTTGATGACATCAATATAATTGCTCTTGAATACGTAATGATATCCCAACATCCATGCATTCATCAACAATACGTTAATCCAATAAATAAAATGTTTTGCAGTATTTATATTGCAAAACCATACTAAGTCAGCATTTTAAAATTCACTCATTCATTTCTTCATTCAACCAAGCATTATTTTATAAGTATCTGTTATGTATCAGCAACAGTACTAAATTCTGGAAATATGGTTGAATTATCCTTGCCCTTGAAGAATGTATAGGCTAATATATAGTTCTCAATCTTAAACTTGCACTAAAATTATCTGGCCAATTTTTTTTTTTAATCTGTGAATTTCATCTCCAAAGGTAGGGCCAAGATATTGTCATTTCATGAAAACACCCCAGGAGGTTCTCATATGGAACAAGAAATGAGATCCTTGCTCAAATAGAAGAACTACACAAACAAGCAGGTGATCACAGTGCAGTGGTACAAGGTGTCACGGCATAGATGGGATGTTATGAAAACAAAGAATTAAGAAAGTATGTTGGCAAGGAGTCATATATATTTTAACATAATAAATTAATGAGCAAACATCCAGGCAAACTATTGGGTGGAAATTCAGAGAATTCAGCTCAAACATCAGCAGGGTGTCCCTGATCTTCTTTGTTCCTTTATGTATAAATCAGGGATAATAATGGATACCTCACAAGGTTAATTATTGTGTAAAGAACAGAAATAGAATGTGGCATTAAACACTCAATAAATACCATCATTAAGTAGGTGTAGATGATTCAAACCCTGATACTACTTAAATACTATTTCAGTTATTGGATTAAAATTAGAGGTTCTGTTTGTTTAGAAGACTGAAATCTAAAGATTAAATAAAAACAGCCCTGACACATTTTTCTGGGGTGGGATATAGTACATATTATGTTTTGTCACATTAATACTGAGCAGTTTTTCTCTCCCAATACTAGCATTGACTAGTACAATACACTGATTAATCAAGATCAGAATGCTGAAGGAATTCAAATGGGATTAAAATTCCACATAGAAATGGAGTTCTAAAACTCAACTTTCTCCTCCAGGACTAAGAATAAACACTAAACGTGGCACTGAAGTATTTTCTTCATGAAGTCTTTTGGTACTTAAGATGTGCTTATCAATCTCAGAGTGGTGAACAAGGATAAAGGGCTATAATTTTTTTCTCACTGTATTTCACTGTCCTACATAAGAACTTCTTAAACATCTCACACTACTTTCAGCAGATGCGTCTGGGCTTCCTTAAGATCCAGAGAGCTGTAAAACCTTCACTTCCAACGTATCAGGTGTGCTGGAGCATTATTGAAGGATAGTGGGCTTGGCATGTAATTTTCAGGAAAAGCAAAGCATTGTGGATCATACTTTGTTGTCAAAGAAACTTTGGCCCAATTCTTACTTCCTTCACTGCCTCAGGCAAGAAAATGTGCCAGGTTATTCAAGTTCCCTATTACTGAAAATGAGAAACCCCTGTCCCTTTCAACCAGGGCTTTGACACTGGTATCTCTAAAGAATCACAAGCCTTTCTGTGCCCTGGACTATACTGGATTGCCACCCCAAAAATAAATAAAAGAGCATAAAGGGAAAAAGGAACAAAGCTTAAAATAGAAAAGACTTCTAGAATAGTGAACTGTGAGAAGCTTTTAAGATACATCAAAAAAAAAAAAAACACACACACACACACTGGCTGGGTATATCTGAATAAATTTTCAAAGGACTGCAACTTGATTCTTTGACAAACATCCCATAATGGCTTAGAAGTGAATTCTGATTTCCACTCCTACTCCAAGGCCATTACGATGTTCGTGTGGACCGGTTAATTTATAATGGAATGCTCCTGTACCAACCTCATACCAACATGGCACCAGAAAAGTCCTCGGTTCTGAATGAGGTGATTTCTCTAGAATGGCAGCTGTTCTCAAGAGTCAAGTTCACACACAGCACACTGATTGCAGAAGGACACCACCAAATTCTCTATGTTAGAGTTTGCTGGGAAAAATTATTTTCCTGCACCGTAACACATTCTACCAAGTACCTATTGCTTTAAAAATTCTAGAGTTGTATTTTTCAAGTATAAATCAGTGGATTTACATTTATGAGAGTCCCTAGTGAGAGGACATGGGGAAAGCAGTCCATAATTTAAGGCAAACCCTTAAGCACCCTGATTCCATAACAATTCCATTTCCTTTCAATGTTTAAAAGCAAATCCAGTGGTCACCACATGCCCAAAATGCCTTAGCTAAAAGACTAGTCACTTTTCTTTCCTAATGACAGTATAGTTATGATGATTTTAAGTCTGGAATTTTGACTTCATACATTATGGCACACAGATTAAGTACAAGGAGTCTAAAATCAGACTGCCAAGATTTTTGCCAGTGGTGTGATTTGGGGCAATTGCATAACTTTTCTGTGCCCACCTTCCTCATTAGAAAAATGGGGCAATAATACCACCTAATTACTGGAGGTGCTCTGAGTTAACACATTTACAATGTCTTACAACATACCTGCCACATAATTGGTGCTCAATAGAAGTTAGCCATTCATACATTATTACGGGGTCTCCAAAAATTTCCTCGGCAGAGCACAGATTTGGAAACTAGGAATGAATCCCACCTCAGTCCTTCATTAGCTTTGTGATCACAGACAAACCTATTTGACCTTGCTGAGTCTCAATGTTCTCAAGGGTAAAACAAGGACAATGATATCTACCTCGTATAATTGAGTATGAAACGAGCAACAAGCAAAATGCATGCTGCATAGTCATGTGGATATCCAAATAGTATATAACAACTAAAGTGAACAAATAGCACATATACTACATTGTCAAGTTGGAAAAGGAAACAAGAGACTGCAGAGTAAATTAACATTTAGTTCTAAAGACTCTTGGATTTCTCACCCACCATCCGCACCCCTCCCCCACTCAAAACAAATGAACAAATGAACAAACAAACCATCCAGGCTGTTCTATGTCTTATTGTGAATGTGGGACTATAAAATTGTTGGTGACTGTAGTCAACCTTCAGCAACCATATAGATTTGGACAAGGCTAAACATTGTCACTTCTTAGCCTGGAAATACTCTGGGTCTATGGAGGGTGGATGGGCAGTTATGTCCATTGGGGGCTGAGGAAATGGAGGTTAGAGGGATAAATGCAGCAGGTGGGTAGTGACTAATGCTGAGGGCGACAGTGCTCAGAGAGCCCCAGGGAGGCTTCACATAGGACCGCCCGGAAGCCTCTGAGCCCTTGCTGGGGCACACTGTGGCAGATCTGCTGGGGGCCAGCTACTGAGACCAAAAAAGAAGCCAGTATCTTGCTGGCAGCCAGACACCTTAAGGAAAAAAACCCTGCATCCCAAATCTTAAAATCCATTCTGCCAATGGCTTTGAGAAGAGGGCAGACAACCAAGGGGAGGAGAAAAAACTGTTTGCTGGGAGATGAAAGACATCTAAGTTCAAAACTCAGATTTGGTGAGGAATGGATAGAGAAGATTAGAAAGTGTTGTAGTTAAACATATATACACAATGAGAAAAAAATACACTCACATTGAACATTTTTCAACATCAATAACTCAGCCATTAATATTTTTAAATATTAAAAAGGGCACAGCGTGTGATATTGATTTGCAATACAGAAAATGTCATGCTAAAAAACGTATCTGGTTTTGAAGTGACAAAATAAGACCAGTGAATCTGATTTTATCTCATACTAAGGGCTAGACTTCAACACAATGAAACTTGTCTGATTAAAATGGGGGTTGGGACACTAAATATTTATATGTTGCTACAAGTAATGATGGCTCCATTATAAATCTCCTATTCTTACTGAAGAGTTCCAAAAATAGAAAAGGGAATTACAAGCCTAAATGTATCCTATAATATGAAAAATGGTCACCTATATTTGATTTGGGGGTCAGCAATGGTAACTTGATAAATTATAATGTGTTTTCTAAACCTGACCATTAATAGCTGCTTTTAAAACAAAACATAAATGATACCAAATGGTACATCCAATTAATTCATTTCCAACTGGTTTTGATTATCAGCATCAATAATTATGTTCAGTTTGTATCTGGTTATTAACCTTAATACTATATCTACCATTTAAACAATTACTTTTTATCATCAGTAACAATAGTGTTTTGCTTATAATTAGTTGATTTATCATTCATTAAGACCGCTAATTATAATTATCTTATTAAATCATCATCCACAAAATACTCATAAACATAAATATTGCCTGCGTGCCAAAATTTGTCACCCACTTGAATTCTGAAGCATGACATAGACATGGTCCAAGAACTAAAAGAAATTATTTACCTTCCTTAGGCTCTAATACCCTTTCAATATCACTTCCTTTGGGTCTTAAATATTTAGATAAAAAACCTAAATAGCTAATCAACTTTGAAAATGGTTTTCTTAGAATTCCTAAAGAGCAGATGTGTCAACTCACTAGGCTACAACCATCTGTTATTCCAACACTAATCTAGGTGTTGCAGGGAAGGTATTTTATAGATGTGATTAAAGTCCATAATCAGTTGACTTTAATAAGAAAGACTATCCTAGAAAACGCAGGTGGGCCTGATTTCATCAGTTGGAAGGCCTGAAGAGCGAAGCCAAGTCTTCCCTGAAGAACTCCTGTCTGTGGACAGCAGCTTCAGACCATGACTGAGAGTTCCGGTCTGTCCTTTGGGCAGCCTGCCTTACCATTTTGTATTTGCCTAGCCAGACTCCATAATCGCATAAGCCAATTCCTTGAACTACATCCCTTAATATATGTCTCCTACTAGTCCTGATTCTTTGATTGCACTCTGATACAGCAGACTAGTGCAAGGTGATTTGGATGCTGTATGAGCGAAAACAGAAAGTTTTAGGGCAAGTTCTACTTGCCCTAAAATAGATACCTCACCATCTAAAATTTCATTATTAGGTAGCCATTCACTGCTTTGTGAGGTCCTATAAAAATGCAGATACTTCTAGAAAAATTAACAGTATAAATAATTCCTGTTAAGGCCTTTACCTTTAGAGGTCCTCTCCTCCCACCTGAGGCACAGAGAGGGTGGAACCCACGATGGAGAGCTGTAAAAACCAGGGGAAGAGGAGGCAGCAAATAGAAGTGTTGCCACCTTGTAGCTTGGCAAGGGCCAGTCCTACCAGAATTAGTACGTCTCCATCCAAATTTCCTTGGATTCCTGCTCAATCATAAGCTTGCATTCTCCCTGGTGGGCAAGAGCTTCTAGGAATATACTCCCCATTAGATTTCATTATCAAATGGACAGCTCACACCATGTATCAAGAAGCTCTAAAATACACTTGCCATTCTTTATAAAATCTACACACTCACGAAAACAAATTTTGATATATAGGCTACAGAGTCAATTAATACATGTGTAGATTAACTGCTTGAAATGGCTAGTTTTTGTTTTTTTATACTGATAAATGTGGGTACAGGTTTGACAGGAAAAGAAGGCTAGCCTACAAATGGAGGACTTCGTGATGATTTGGGCAAATTTCAGCCTGTCAAAAACATCGTGCGTACTTCAAATTGGTCAATTTGATCAATTTTTTTAGAATGTCATGAGATCACCAAAAAATATCCAGTAACCTCAAGATATTTCTGTAGATTTTATTGCTGGTTGTTTCTATGAGTCAGCCCATTACGAACACAAGACTGACGGACCTGTTCCAAGATTGGAAGAGTCAGCCAAATAGTAGAGAGATCAAAGATACTGATATATATATATATATATATATATATATATATATATATATATATATAATTATACTATGTGTTTGTTCTTGTGTTCATACAGGATGCAATTCAAAATATAATTATTTTAAAATAGATTTACTACTGGTTTTATTTTGTTGACCTTGGCAAATGTCACCTCAAAGTCATTCCACTTCTATTTTCCTCAAGGGAGCAGAGCTGCTCATGAACAGGTGAAAATGGAAGCACACTGTCAAGTTAAAGATATTGCATGGTTCTACTGAGAGAGAGAAAAAAAATTTTTCACTGCCTAGATTATTAAAAATAAATCAGATTTGCATATCAGAAAAATACTCTCTTGGACATAGTGTCTCATTTCATAGATTAGTACCTACTTAATCATAAATATGAATTTATAGCTTTGGAAATTATTTATGTTAGAGTCTGGTGCTGAGGGTATTTCTTCCTTCGTATTTTTCTAAAATGGAAATGAGAACTTTCCTGATGATTTCCTATAATTGCGGACTTCCCTTAAAGGAAAGAAAAGCCAGCAGAAGCAGCATTTGAGAACTGGCTTGCTCATTTCGGACTAAGACTACATGAATAATCTAGTTTCATAGTTAAGCTCCCATTAGCTATACTGTGAAACTGCAGGCTTCTTTTCTCCAGAGATCTCAAAGTTCTTTTCTGGTATCAATTTGTCAATAGTCGAATGCCTCTGATCCTATCGAGCCCAGGGGACTCTGTTCTAGCATTATTTCTGTGGAAGTCCTTCCTAAGCCTATGACAGCCCAAGCTAAGGGGCATCAATGATTATAACATTCTTTTGCCAAATGCTTACTTAACTAACAGAAGACATATATGTGGAAAGAAAAAAGTATGGCTTTGAAAAAACTTGGAAAATCAAGGGCAATGTATATACAGCCTTCTTAAATCTACTCCAACTTTCATTCAAAGATTAATACATAGTGCCTGGTACAGTATACCCAATAAAAGTTCATTATTATAAGTTTACAAATACATTATAATCCAAGATCGACCATTAATTAGTTATTGTGACTTAGAGCAAGACATTTAACCTTTTCAAAAATCAGCTTCTTCATTTATAAAATGGGGCTGTTCCACCTATATTAGGATTAACATGACTCAAGATTCTTGAAACCATTTTTAAGTTATTTTTATACAAATGAAAAAAATCCGGGACTTGAACTTTAGACACTTCAGGAACACTCATAATAATGAATTATATACTAGGGGTGCCAAAAAAATGTACACACATGACTTGCATTTGTCTTTTGTTATTGGTATATATTGAGTATTACAATTTTAAGTTTTTTTCCCTCTCTTAAAATGTGTATACATTTTTTTGGCACCCTCTGTATATTTATCCCAATTATTTAATAAACTGGGGAAAATGTAACACCAATGTGTACCATGTATGAATAGATTCTTTTAGAACAAAGTTCTTCCCTGTGATCATGTATAAATTCATGCCATTCTAAGAATGGCTGTAGGCAGACTCATGGAGTTAAGAAGATTTGTTCTGGAACAGTGTGGAGCAAATAAAATAAATAGGCATGTAAGCAGTCTTACTGGGAAACAGTGGTAAAACCAATAGTTCAGTGTGCCAGTGAAAATGTCATATCATCTTGAATTAGTATTTGGGGAGAAGAGGAAAAAACTGAGGTTTGGGCTAAGATTATAGAAGACCTTCTGAACATCACAACTTACAGACATAGATCAGGTTAAGTTGCTTGTATTTGAATTCTATGTTCGCTGTGATTTCTTTAGCTATTCCCATCTCTGAAAAAGGACACTTAAAGCCATGACACTTAATGACAGTAGCAGTGACTTCGATATTCACTCATCTATTGTTATATATTTCAATTATGTAAGTCTCATCTCTCTGGCAAAGCTCTTGGTAAATAAAGACCTGCGTCAAACCAAACCAAGGGTCTGGTATGTATGAAGAATGACTTTTCTTTATACTGTATTTTACAGGTTTCAAAGTTAATTATTTTGGTCAATCTTTACAAAACCAAGCAAAAGAAACTGGAATGCCAAAGGTTTAAATAGGTAACTTGTCCAAAATCATTTGGTTAGGGTTCAATAAATATTTATGGAATTGAATCCCCGTATCATTTCTTAAATACCTATGATCTATGATCACGGAGCTTGCAAATAAAAACTTAGTAAGAATCCAGTATCTTTGTATAGCATTCATTTTCCCCTATTTATATAGTACTTGTGTTTTACAAAGGACCTCCACTTCCATGCCTGTGTTTAACGATTGATAGATTAGAGAGTGGGAGAATATGCCCAGTATAAGAAATGTTTTATGGTGTTGTGTGGGGACACATAAGGACGGCTGAGGAGGATTTCGATTAATTCATGGATGGTACAGTCACATTTGTTACTGCTTGGCTAGATCCACAAAAGGAAATTATTTCAAAAGGAAAGCTAAAGACAAGGCTTTGCTTGTTTCCTTACGCTGGGCTGTCCTTGTCTTTCTTCTTCAACCTCAGAGCAGTTTACTATTCCCCCAAAGCTCAGCTCAAAGGCCGTCTCCTTTTGAAGCTATCATTGATCCCTCTGAGTTTGCAATGAATTGCTTCTCTCGGTGTTCCCATAGCTCTTTATATGGAGCGCTAGCAGTGCATTTATTTTCTTCTTCGTTGTAAACAATTGTTCCCTTTATAAAGCTTCTTGAAGGCAGAGGGTAGCCTGTCATTGTTACCTCCCGTTACGCCCAGCACAGAACTCTGCAGAGCAAGGAATTACATAAACATTCCCAGAACTGAACTAACTGGAGGGAGCCTCACTAAGTTAAGGAACTGAATGCTCCCACGAAACATCCCTGGAGGATCACCTCCTGCCAGCTTCTGCAGGAGGTTACTCTGAGATCACCAATGACGGCAAAGGCAATGCAAAGAAGAATTGAAGTGGTAGCAAAGATCAGGGAGGGGCAATAATAAACATAAAAGAGCAAAAGTGGAGAGAACAGAGAGATTTGGGAAAGCCGATTGCCACAGTTATATATTAAGGGCTCACTGTGCACCAGGCACTAAACTAATTGCTGGGGATATAACTGAGAACAGGGCTCTGTCACTGTCCTTCAGGAGCTCCCAATCCGGTGTGGAAGGCAGAAAAGGAACCAGTAATTACCAAATGAAGTGCTAAGTGTATTGGTAAGGACAACGACAGACAATGACATGGCAGTTACATGTCTAAGAAATTGTATTTTTTAAATTGCCTTAAAAAATAGTGTCCGTGAGGAAATGAGGGTAAGGGTTAGATTTCTAGTCTTGTGATAACAAAGTTATTTTGCCGTAAGAATTCCAATAATAAAGTTGTGTGCTTAACAACACTGAGAATATATACTATAGGCAAAACTGTAACATCGTTGAGCAAATCTACCACTCGACAACATCCACACTTTCCTCAAGAAGAATGGTCTTCACTTTCCTATCACCACCAGCATCATGAGTAATTACATTCTCTCATGAGACTTCAATTTCTTCTTTGATTTATCACAGTAGTAATTGTTGGTATACTTTTTTTTAATGTGTTGCTCCCTGCCTTGATCATGAGCTCTCCAAATTAGGAAATGTATCTGTCTTGCTCATTTTTACATCTCTAGCTCAAAACCTTGCACATAGTAGGTGCTCAATATGTATTTGCTAAATTAAACTACAAACATTTGTGAGCTTTGTCATCCAGTAGCATGAAAATAAAGTTTCTGTATGGTCTGCAAGAGCCTTTTCCCCCCGACGTGGTGCTCATTCCAGAATGCACTGTGGGTCCTGCACAAGATCCAGTTACAGCTACCAACTCTGCATCATCAGGGGCCCAGCAAGCATGGCGGGGCAGGCGCCCATCACTCAGAGCCAAGCCAAAGGGGTAGGTGGGAGCTGAGATCTAACCTGCTCTCTCCATTCTGAGCGATGACACGAGGCTACATTTCTTAGAAGGAAACCTCTTCCTCGTTCTCATAGTCAGTCACCTTGACGTTGCAACTTGTTTGTTGCCCTAATTGAACACACTGGATCCAAACATCATGTGAACTGAAAAGCTGCCATGGGAACAAGTAAGACTTATGGATCTAACGTTTCACCCAGGAGGCTTTGTTTTGTTGATCAGAAGCCCTGGGTGCTGTTGAGGAAGGGGTAACATGGATAGCAGAGCAGCCAAAAAAAATGGAGTCAGGACTTTCCATTTCCCATACTTGACACTCTCTTTCACTTCTAAACCTCCATGAGAGCCAGTCCGTTGAGCCCATTACAATATTTTATTAATAAAACGAACTTTTATTTATGGATATTTATTTTGTTAACTTTTTTTTGTTGCTTTTATAAAAAGTCCCAACGTGGCTGCTAGACTTGTCTAGTGCAGTTGTTAAAACATTGACCCATTATAATCTTAGTGCAAATGCCACTGCATTTATGAAGAATTATTTTAATACTGTGTTATTTAGAATGTATTTAATTTACTTTAGAACCACAGTTGTGAAATTATTTTGATTTTACATACCTGGCATGGAGCCAGAGCCTCATAAGCAGTTAGTTATTAGATGCCATTAGTAACATCAGAGAAGGGCCAGGCAGTTCACAGAAAGGGAAACTAATGGGAAAACATTCAGGAGATGCCTTCAAAGCAGAAAATGAAACTCAGAATTACTTCAACTTTTTAGCAACGAAGACCGAAGACGCTAGTCACAATGACAAAGACGATTAATATTTGATGAGTATTTCCTATGTGCCAGGAACTGTGCTAGGTATATCATTATCTCGTTTTTCCTTAGAGCAAAGAAGTAAGTTGAAACTTCAGCCTTCCAACTTGTTTGAATCCAAATAAAATCTCCCTACAGGCATGCTCTTTTCTCAGTTAGATAACCCCATTTCTGAATATTTGGTTCGGAATGTCCAAGACCCAATGATATCAGAACGTTCCTACCTCGAAGGGGCAATTGGCGCTTTCTTAGAAAGGTACAAAGACATGTAAACCTTACTGTTGCTACTCCTAAAACAATCCCAATCTGTCCCAAACAAACAAGCAAGTGTACAAAATGTGTACTGATCTACCTACACTGTCAATCTGAATGGAAACTTCCGGGCTGTGGTTTTAATTGGGAGCCCAACCTTTCCCTTGCTGTCTGAATTTATTACAGTTACACATCACCCTCAGGTTTTCATCTAGGAGACAAGTCATTCAGGTGATGGATGAGGCAATATTTATATATCATGCTGCAAAGTAAGCAAGGAGACTTCCAGTTTATAAGCACTATCAGGCTATTGTTATAGTTCAGTAATAAAGACAGTGTTTTGGGGGAAAAATATATACAACTAAATATTAAAAATAACTTTTTAAAACTGCGATTTTTGCACATGTTGTACAGGTCAGAGTATACCTTTCAACTCAGGTCGTCAGATATAAGGCAACACTCTTAAAATGTGCTGCCCTCTCTATAAAGATCTAGTCAAAGAAATTTGCTTCTAGTTTAGCTTGATATTTATTTCCCCGATTTCGTGCTGCTTCCGGTTGATCCACCATTACGAATATTTATTAGTGGCACTCATACAATTTCCAAGTGATTTACTGTTAAATAATTAAAACAAAGATGAGAGATTAAGAACCATGGCACAGATAGTTTTATCAACAATCCTCAGTTAAGTATGATTGCTATGATAGATCACGTAATCTAACTATGAGTGTTCTGGTAGCCAAGATAATAAGAGAAACATGATTTCTTAAATATCTGTGTTATATAATAAGAGGAAGAATATCAGTAAGCAAGACAAAACGAAACTTAGGAGAATCCTTATAATCTGTTGATAGAAATGTAAAGTGGTGTAACTACATTTGTATTCATTCTACAACCCAACAGGCTGGTTTCTAGGTATACACCTTAGGAGACACAAAAGAAAATAAACTCTTGCTCATATGCAACAAGATATAGACACAAAGAGGTTTCTTATAAAGTGGCTGGGAAATGCAAAAACTGAAAAAAAACAAACACAAAACAAAAATGAACTTCCTAAATTCTCACTAATAATGCGTTTATGCAGTGAAATATATGTTATTTTAATATAAATTAGATCATCCAGAGCAAATGGATACTTTACAGAAATAATGTTAAATGAAAACACAAGTTCAAGTTTATTTTAGAATGTTAACATTTAAAAAAAATACCCAAATCAAAACTATATATTACTTATGAACATACAAGCTTTGTATAAAAAATATAAAAACATGGACTAGAAGGAGACACATCAAAATTATGACACTTGTTCCCTCTGGGAGAGAGAGGCAAGGGATGGCTTAGGGGATAGAGACACAGATGACGTCAACTCAGTCAGTAATGCCTATTTTTAAAAATCCTAATAGAAACAATATAATATTGCCATTGTTAATTCTAATTGGTGCTTGTATGTGTATTATATTGTTTATGAACCTTTCAAGTTTTTAATTGAAAAAAATGAAATTTTTGTGATACCATCAAGATTAAAGACCTCTGATGCAGCCTGTATATCCCAAAGACCATGGATTTATCAGAGCAACACACTTTGATATAAATGTTATGATCACATTGACATATTTCTGTTTGAACAGCTCGTTCGTTCACTCAACAAATATTTATTGAGTCCTTCTATAGGCAGACACAAGACAGAGTTCCTGCCGTTTGGAGCTTGTATCGTGGTGGGGAAAAGAGACATAAAGAAATGAGCAGTACATAACGTAGTAAATATCAAGTAATTATAACTGACATTCAGTCAGAAGATACCCATCAAGGTATAACCATTGATGTCTTTCTGATTAGTCAGCGTGGGTGCTGTTAGACTTGTTAAATAATTCAAACACCACCCTGTAGTAAGTTCAATGAAGAAAAATTAAGCAGGTTCAAGAGATGGATAAAGGGTTGAAGAGGTTATTTTGGATAGCGTCCCTTTGAGAAGATGGGCCCCTTTGAGGGTTTTTAAGCAGAAACCTGAAAAAAAGGTAGGAACAAACAATGGGAAGATATTGAGAATGTGGGTCCAAACAATAAGGCGGGAATCAACATAGTTTCATGAAGAGCATATAAAGTTGTAGGTGAAAAGACTGAGCAAGGCGGGAGTGATCAATCAGAGTGTAGGTCAGAGAGGTGGGCAGGGATTATACAGGACCTTTCACACAGTGCTAAGGGTGTGGATTTAATGTTCAATGGGACACAAAGATATGGGAGGAAACTGAACAAGGAAAAGACCTGACTGACTCAGATGCTTAAAAATGTTATATATATCTCCTATGATTATATCATATAATTATATTATATATATGTATATACATATTTATATATGGTGTTCATATTTTATATTTATAATATTAATATACCATGGTATTATATACTATATTGTAGTCTTATAAACCATAATGAATTTGATAACAGGGCAAGAGTGGGAACCAGAAAAGCCAGGTAGGAGATACTGCAGGAGTTTAACCTAAAAATAAACGTGGTTGGGAACTGGTTGATACGTAGTAATGAAAAGAATGAAAAGTGGCCAGATCTGGGGTATGTTTTTAAAAGTTGAGCTAACAGGACTTGCTGATATGTGTTGTGAGGGGCATAAAGAGTTAAGGAGGATGCCTAGATTTTTCATGTTGAGCAACTAGATAAATATAAACTAACGTTCATAGAAATGGGAAAGACGAAACACAGATTTGGGGAAAAGAAATCAAGACTGTTATACTAAACATGTTAAGTTGAAAATGCCTACTAGATATCCAAGTGCAGACAGCATAGAGAGTGTTGGTTATATAATATCAGTAACAGTTATTGATACTGTAAAAATCAAAAATCAAAAGTATCACGCTAATTACTTTTTTCAACACACAAGAAGATTTTGTTAAATAGCTAACAGTTGCTGACTTATTATTCTGGATTTAGAAGGTGAATACAATTATGTACTCCATTCTCTATGATTTCTAACAGCTTATTACCATTTATATGAACGCATTAATGGAAAAGAAAGCAGGCATGGAAACAAACACTGTTGATTGGTTCTCTTATCCCTGAATGAAGACACTCATCACCTATTGTGTGTTTCCAACATTCCACACACTTTGTTTACAGAATCCAATTTTCTGAAGTCTTCAGAGAAAAGTTTGTTAAATAACAAAATCACAGAATTGTAGTTCATAGTCGAAGTCATCAACGTGATTTTTAAAAAGGTTTTATCCAACATACAACACATCACAGTAGGGAGAGAGTTTAAGGCATAGTTTTAGACATGGGACATGCATGTCAGACTGCCTGGGTTTATATCCTGTTCCCACTAGTTAGTTGGAAAAGTTATCTCATCTCATGCCTCAATTACTTCACCCGTTAAATATGGAGAATGAAAAGGACTGAGGATGACATAAACCAACAGAGGCCCAGTGTCTAGTACAGTGTGCAGCACCACGTAAGTTCTTGATAACTAAATATTATTCGTAAAAATACAAGTTCAATCCAACAAGCATGCAGCCAGTACTAGCATATGCCTCACACTGTGCCAGGCACCTCGGAAGCACTGACACCACTGATGAACGAACGGAACACTATTCTGAGCCAGACAGTAGAGGCACTGATGAGAAGCCTCCTCGGCACCACCTATAAGATCTGTCTCTCTAAACTTTGAAATCAAAATCCAAAAGGAGGGTTCCAGGCATCACAACCAACTCAGATGAACAGACTGACCACCAGCTCCTTTCTCTCTCAGGTAGGTACACATCCTCTTCTTCAATTGTGCTGACACTTGAAAGAGAGTTCTTGGAAATGTATTTGATTTCTTCCTTTCATCATTTCCAAGAAGGAAAGGGAGCAACAGAAAACAGAAAGTTACATGGGATGGACATCAACCTTCTGGAACGAAAGGGCTATTTCTTTGTACAGAAGCCATAGCCAGCTCAATTCTTCATTTAATATTTTAGAAATCAGTTTCAAAGTAGGTCACAGAGTGAAAACCAATTCGGGTTTCTTCCTCAACTCTGGTCTTTAATTTTTATGGAACTGACAGTATGTGAATCTATCTATTCCCAGAAAGATGAGAAGAAACTTACAACCTGCCAACCTCAATAAGTTTTTTTCCAATAGTATGTGTGTGAAACAACTTTCACCATTTTCCCCTCTGGTAAGAAAACAAATTATGAAATAAAAAAATGGCACATGAAAACTAGTCTACCTATTGGTCTGGTGAGTTAAAACCACAGCAGGCAGATTTCACACCAGCTACTTTATATAAAGAATACATTTCAGTATGTAACTGTTTCCAAATAGACTATATAAAAAGGGATACTTTGCTTAGGCCAAATGACAATGTCTCAAAGTTCATCCATTAGGAGCAGAAGACATGAGAGGGCACTCAGATAAATCTGTCCTGGCCCTGAGATCATGGCTCCCTGACAGTGAAAGCCAGTGTAAGAATATGTAAAAGTTCCACAAAATAAAGAGTGTGGAAAAATTTCTGAAACAAGACCTATTCTTCTGGAAGAAAGGATATTCATATTTTTGAACTTGATCAACTTCCAAAAATTGGTGTCTGTGTAAAAGGCTCAAATGTTAAATTAATATATATATTATATTTATAATATATATTATGTATATACATATTATATATTATATATAACATAATATATTATATATATGTATATATAAATTTACATTTTAGCCTTTTACACAGACACCATTTTTTGGCAGTTGATATATAATATATATTATGTACATAATTCTATATATGTATTATATATATATTTTAATAACAGAAAAGTGGCTAAAAGTACAAAGGAACAAAACTACTACAATTAGGATTAAGGAAACTTAAATAGTGAAGAAAAAAATAAAAAATCAATCTTTTCCCTAAACAAATAAATACATCTTTAAAAAATAAAATGTCATTTTTCACTTTCCAATATGTCCTACATTAATGCCAAATTTTAAAAATTATTACCTTAGCAGAAAAGGTGGTGGAATAAAGATAATTTTATTATCTTTTTTGGTAAACTACTTTTTTTCACTTATCTACTAAGGCTTAAATTTTCTTAAGAAAATTTAAGACTATAATGCCCAATATCGATGAGTATCTAGTGACTAGCACATTTTCATAAAATGCTGGTGGGAGTATAAATTGATAACTCTCTTTCTGGAGGACAGTTTGACACTGGTCAAGAGCTGTCAAGTGAAAAACAAACCTAAATGTCTATCAATGAAAGATTGATTAAAGAAATATCCATATACTACAAAGCAGTATATCTCAAAAACATAAGGTTGAATTGAAAAAGTTATGCAATGTTGTATACAGTACTTTCTCATTTACACAAGTATCAAAAACAATGCTACATATAATTTGTGGATTGTAATCAATATGTAATTTTCATTTGTCAAAGAAGGGAAAACAAATATCAGAAGGCATAGCACACAGAAAGGGTAAGTTCTGTTTTATGAAGCTTTTGTTTTGGCTGTGTGTGTGGAGAAGTGCGTGTTTACTGAGTTCCAATATAGAATATATTTCTCACTGCAGATCAATTAAAAGCAAGTTTTAAAACTACAGGTATAGTTTACAAGGTGTAATATGCTCATCTTCAGCCTGTTACTCCCAAAGAAGTCTCCCACTTTGCTCTCTGTAGAGTGGCAGAGGCTATCTTCCTTTTATCCCCAGAAGCTCTTTCAAGGCCTCGAGAGAGGGGCCTGCCTACCTCCCACATCCCAATTTCAGACAAATGCCTCCTTCCCCATGACTGACATACAGAATGTCTAATCCATTCAGCAGTGATTCCATCCTTGGGAACACAGAAGTACAGCCCTATCCTTTAGCTACAAATAAATACAATAGGATGAACTTAACATCACCCAAATATATGCATTTAACATGGGAGGGTTGGTATATGGGAGAAGGATATGTTTAATAAAGACTATACCTATATATCTATAGTCTATATATAGACTATATATAAACTATACCTATATATGTTTATCATAGCATTATAACAAATAGGAAAAAATGGAAATAACATCAAGTCGCCAAAGTGGGAGGATAATTAAATAAAATATTGTATATCCACATAGTAGGATATTGATATCTATCAAAATCACATTTTTAAGAATATATAATAATATAAGTGAATGCTAACACATAATAGTAAATGAAAAAAGATGAAAAACTATATGTAATACGATTCTAATTTTGTAAAACAAAACATATGTTATAGTTAAGGAATCTTGTAAGAAAGAGGGCAAAATGATTTCGATGTTGTGTATTAGGCTTTTCTATCTTTTCCAAATTTTCTACTTGGATAAATATTTTTAAAGGATTCAATTAGAAATGGAAGAAAATAATTCTCACATATACTTTCAGTATCAGAGCTCAGAGTACATTTCACCTCTCCCATCTCTCTTTGGAGAACATCATCATAAGCTAACCAAGTGCAATAGCTAAATTTTCCTACTTGTCTCTTAATTTACAGAGGAAAAAACAAACATTAAATTCCTGATAAAAATTCTCAAGAAAGAAAAAAACATTCTGGAAATCAATACTATATTCAATCAATTGATCCATTAAAAATATGTTGTTATTTGTTGCCTGGTAGTATGGTAAATGTTATAAGGTAGAAAAGCAATAGAATGTGTAGTTTCTGTTGACTTTTCTGCATCAGAGAGTACGGTAGGCTTTGTCACATATTATCTCACTTAAAGAGTAGTGATCTAGTTAAAGAGTCAGGATATAGCAAACCCATGCATTTTGGTGCAATACATCAATAAAATGTAATAAAGTACTAAATAGTGGAACGTAGTAGAGTACATAGGCACAGCACAATATGTACATAGAGAGAGTGAGGAGGAGTTAAAAGGTCAGGAGAATGATATGAGCTGAAATTGGCAGGAAGTGTAGAAAGAATTCAACTTGAGCTTGACCTTGAAGGGGGGTGAGGGATGTCTTCTGCTTTTCCAGGTGGAGAAAACACATGAGATGAGGGGCTTCTTATATGACGATTCTGGTCCCCAAAATCAGAGGATCAAGATACTAGCCTAAGACCCATATAGAGTTCCAAAGCAAAGCAGAGCAAGCCCTCCTCTGCTTCCCCCCAAAAGAATATGCCTAAGGGACCCCAAATAGTCCAGACAGACTATCATTTTGTTTGTGTTTTTTTTGTTTCTTTTGTTTTGTTTTGTTTTAGGATACAGCGTCTCACACTTTGCAAGTAATGCTCCTCTAGACTGAGCAGGCAAGTTTACCTCTGGGTGTGGGCGGTGGGAGGGCTGTGGGGAACTGAAGGAAGTAACTCAAAGTGGTCTACTGCAAGGCAGTTATTATTTTAAACTCTCAGTGTTTCACCTTTGAAAATCTTGCATTTGTGCGTTCAATTAAATGCTTCCCCTAAACCTTGTGCAAAACTGGAGCGCCAGGTAGATGAGCCACGGTTTATCTTACTCAGCATACTCCAGCATATCCTAAGTTAAGAAAAACAAATATATACAGGTCTAACTCATCAGGTCCTGTGACTTTTTGCTCCTCTTCCATCCTGCCAGATAAGTCATTCTACCATTAAGCAGGGCACTACCCTGTCATGTAAACGCTGTGCGTCCATCTGTTCCACTCAGCCTATTTTCTTGTCTTTTTCAGACACTGTTTAATGTTAGGCACTTGGATACCAGAGAGGGTTTCCCAAGTGGCCCTTTGAGATGCAGCAAAATAATGTTTCACTTTGAAATTCTGGTGAGTGCTGGCCTTACTTCTGGTGAGTGCTGGCTCCTCCATCCTCTGTGTATGCACTATTTTGTATGAATTTTCCTAAGACTCTTCTTTACTTCCTTTGGGTGCAGGGACCATACGTTGTTGGACAGTGATTCTCACCACACCAGTAGGTTTTGAATGTGCTACATGCTCTGTCCACTTCACTCTGCATACAGTCGTTTGATATATTTGTGAAGCATTAGCCCAACAGAGCAAAGGGCACTAGTGCTCATAGAGAACACTGTCCGGGAACGATGTATGACATGGGTTGGTTTTAGGTCTTGTTGGCCCAGCCATAATCTTTATCAGCTCCCTCCCAAGGCCTCCCCCATCAGCTGCATTGCTATGCCAATGCACCGGCAACCCAGAAGACCCCTTCCAATCTGACTGCTATCCTTTAATGCCTGGGAGATGTAATAGGGCCCTGATGGCAAGTAACGGGAAGTAAGGGTGCATACACTCAGATTAAAAAATCAGGTAGACTACCTTATACTCGATGAAATAGATAATAAGGAGCTTTTGTAAGCTCCTCGAGAGGGAAATACTTGATACAGTGACATATCAGAAAGATTGATCTCCATGGAACTTAATTCACTGCAAATACGAATTAAACTTTTCTAAGAAATAAGTCTAAATAATGAACTAATAACAATGACGTGTTAATAATGAAGGAACTGGAGGTTTTTAAAAATTCCATTCTGGCAAAATTAAGGGATAAATCAGTTCAAATGAAATACGTCACTGTTATTAAAACTTCATCCATTCATTGACTTATATTTCATGTGAACAGAGTGTATTTTTAAGATTATTCAATTATTATATGTCAGTGTCATTTACAGATTTTGGAAAATTGATATTAATGCCTTGTTATTGAAAAGGTAACTGAGTTTATCAAATCATCTTCTCAAAGGCCACCTGATAGTCACTATATGGCTTTACCTGAGCCGGTGTCAAGTCAGAAATTTAAGTTATGGATAGCCCTGAGACTATTCATTACCACTCACTCATCCCCTGGGTTCCTTTAAAATCATAAAACATGAAGGCTTTCTACTACTTTCATAAATTCCATTTGAACATAATGAAATATGCTCTATCCACAATGCTTACAATAATTAAAGGGGTTTTTTTTTCTTAATAGGAGTCTATCGAGAAATAGCACAATATAAAATGATCATTAATAGACCTGTTATGGTACTTGAATAAATGCCTATCAAGAGTGCAAGCACACTTAGTAAATTTCCTAAAGAAAATCCATTTTCATTTCAAATTCTGACATTTTATTTAGAAAAATGACACCCTTTCATTTCATTATTTCAGTAAACATAATGAGGGTATTGCTAACTACACCTCAGAGTACTTTATTTTCTCCATTTTTTTAGTAATATGAGCTTACTTGTAATTAAAGGCATGCTACATTAATGATGCCTAAATTCTCCAAGGGAAACATTTAATGTCCACCTCATAATATTATGCCAAAATTACATGCACAGAAGACTTTTTAATAATCTTTGTTTCCTAATTTAGTTTTGATTCGCTCTGAAATCCATAGCTGCACTCAAGGGCTCACATTTTCTACAGCCATCAGCACTTCTGCACCATAAATTGTACAAACGCACATGACTCCTTCCGTCTGTAGGCTTCTTTTCAAAGCTTCTGTTTAACTTATCCAGAAAATTAGCTGCAGGCTGGAGATAATTGCAGATAATTTTGCCATTTTTAAGCCACTGGGGTGTTGGGTGGAGATATGACAGCTAAGTTTGTCTAAACTCAAAGAACAAGTCACAGTTTTGTGTTGTCACTTCAGCTTTCCACACAGGTTCATATCGTGCTATGTGCTCTTTATGCAAATTGCAACAAATTGTAGTCACCAGATGATCTGTGTTTTCTGACAGAGCTGTGCAAAGCTTTTCTGAGGCTTCAAGAAAAATGATCTATACTAACATGTTAACCCAGCCTAAAACAAAAAATGCTTAACCCTCTTCTACCCTTCAGATACTTTCCCCTTAACAAAAGACAAGATTTTTTTCTTTTAACTCCCAACAACTTAAATACATGTCAAAGAAAATGTATGATCTCAATATACATAATTCATACATATATATGGATATCTCTCTATATAAATCCCCTTATTCCACTATCTTACTTAGAAATGGCAGAATTTTCCCATAAAACTAATGGTTAAAATGCTGGGATTAACACACAACAATTTAAAATCACCAAACATGAGTTATTAAGTAGGTCATACAGGTTAACAAGCAGAGATCCATTGTTAAATGGAAGCATATGGCCCTTTTTTTTTTCTTAAAATTTCCCTCTAAAGTAAATGCAGCATTCATGGATGGGCACTGGCCTACAGTGATGGAGCAAATGCAAAACGCAGCAACACAGACTCTTAATGCATTGCCAATGAACTTCAACTTTATATAAAATAAATCGGCCATGGGCATGATAGGGTATTTCTCTGACTAAATATTCCCTGGGTGCTCAGAATTGCTCTAGTCCCAGCTAATAAGGGTGCCACTAGTGAGCAGCTGACGACTGAAACCATTTGGCAGCAAACATTTACATATAAGGGCTGAGGAGTCTGCTTCCTGATGTAATAGGCCATAATGACTCTGAGGGAGAGGCATGGCTGCATGTGTCAAGGAG
Source organism: Rhinolophus hipposideros (assembly GCF_964194185.1). Taxonomy (NCBI): domain Eukaryota; kingdom Metazoa; phylum Chordata; class Mammalia; order Chiroptera; family Rhinolophidae; genus Rhinolophus; species Rhinolophus hipposideros. The sequence goes on from NC_138065.1 coordinate 15,647,490, forward strand.
GGGAGAACGTGAAAGTCATAACACAGATGACTTTATGGATTCCTATTAGACCTTGGGCTAAGGAGCACCTAAACAGGTCTGATATGACAGCATCCCGACACAGCCTTTACAGCCTTGTGTCAGGAACCCTTCCACCAGAGTTTTATGGGAAATCCAAAACGGCAGAGGGGAAGTGCTGCTGCATTAGGCCATGTCATTGACTCGGTATAACAAATAAATAAATAATAATAATAAATAAATAAATAAATAAATAAATAAAATATGCATACATATAGTCCCAAAGTATGCATTTACAGAATGGGTTATTAAATCTGTTATGCCAATTGTATGCATATTAAGGAGTCCAAACTAAGCATTGATGGGTAATATCTCCTAAATCTTACATTCTCCCTTGGAAAACAATTCTGCTTAAGGACAATCTGAAGCCCACCAAGGCTTCCAAAGATCTCTATCATAGTAAGACGTAGCCTTTTAAAAAGACCATCCTGTGGAGATTTGTGCAGCCATATAAAGCATGCATATGGACTGCACTGGAGAAGGCTGAGGGATACCATTTTAATTCTTCTTTTTTTGTTTCTGGGTCTCTAACATCACTTAGCCAGTCGACTGGTAGGAACTGGCTTGTTTAAGGACCTTCGACCCCCTTGCTGTGAAAGGCAGGCAGGAGGTGTCCAACGTACCCTTTCCCACTCATGATGGGAGGAAGCAGCATGCTAAAGACACCAAGTAAACCCTTCAACGTGATGGAGAGGAACAGCGCTGAGCAAGCATTCTCTTGCATTCAAATCACATATCAAACACATCAAGAAGGGCCTGTGCAAGTGGAAACAGCTCTCGGAACGAGGACATTTGCTATTTTACTTAGCTCTCTAAATCATTAAACAATTCCAGGAGTGGCATATTACTCCAAGTGCACACGAGCCAACATACAGAGCCAGAGTGTTCTTCGTAACATAAAGAGTTGGCCCAGAATCATCCTCTGCGGTAAGGAGTGGAACAACCTATCACCCGCACAGCCATTTCCCCCCAGATTTGCAATGAGATCTTAAATTTGACCTTTTCTGAGAGATTATTAAAGGCCTGATCGAAAGTCAACAAATATCCCCGCTCTTTTACAGATTGATTGCATTTTGCTAATGTGTTTGAATAAACTCCTCTTTTAGAAGTCTCTGGTTTCTAAAGTGCAACTTCTTTGCAAAGCACATACCTGTTTCCCAGAGAGACGGGTCCTCTCTTTGAAATATTTAGTCTTTCAGGGCACTTTAGTCATAGTGACACCTAATAGCCAAGTTCTTTTTCCCACTCTTCACAAAATCAGGTTTAGACTATAATTCAAACCAGTCCCCAAAGGCACTTCTGAAAAATGGCAAGCCCTTAGCTTTTAGGTGAAAACACTCTTTATTGCTCAAAATTGTTTCCTGTTATAAAACCTTTTCTACAGTGCTAGGTCCAGGATGATCTTATGCTAATTTAAATCACTGGGGACTGTGAACAGATGCTACTTTGATTAATAGTTTCACTACCCTGAAAATGCCAGGCCAGGTTCAAGATAATAAAGTCAGGTAAGAATCCTATTAAAATCTGCCAAACGATTATATCTGTTATGTGAGAGAAATAGGATCACAGATCCTGTATCAAATGAAGACCACCTATATATATTAAAAAAAAAGACATAAACCTAGAGGACACGTTATCTGAATTCTTTAGCACATTGATTTATATCATTTTAATCACCAAACACTAATGCTAACACCTTATAGGTCATTACTAAAAATGTTACCTTTCAGCAAATATGTTTTCAACATTCCAACATTCATCTTTAAAATACCCACAGAAAACCGCAGCACTTGAAAATAAGGGGCTGCATGAGTTGACAAATAAGACTCTTCTGGAAAAGCTTCTCGTGAAGCATTAGCCCCGCTCTAACCAAAGATTTTCAAATCACAGCAGTTTCCCAATGAGGAAAACCATGAAATCCACTCTAGTCTTGAATTATGAAACTTTGGACTGGCCTTAAATATACACATGAAGAAACCTTTGTGGTTTTAAAGTTTACCCATGGTTTCTATCCTTACCATACCACATATGGCCTAATCATATTCCCCATGTCCAATCTGAAATTTAACTTTCAGTTGGACGTTTTCTTTCATAATTTATATACAGTGCGCTTGTCTCAGTGAAACCTATGGAAAGCAGAAGGTAAGTTCCAGAGCATCAATCATACTGTGCAATTGTAATTCCAGGTGGTACTAGCCTCCACTGAGAATGAAGCTAGCCTACTGGCACAAATTTCCCACCTGCAGACTCAGCTCATTGCTTGAGTTGAGTCTTTACTCTCTCACTGCATTTGTATGCATATTCAGCATGCCCCCACTTAATATCAAATATTCCATTCAAAAGGGTTGCCTCACCATTGCACAGAATGTCTCAGGAGGGTCTCCACAGGTAATGTCTGGAGGATCCAGCTTCACTTTCAGGTATTTTGTCATGTCCGTGGATTCCGGCTGACAGGCCATGTAATCCCAAACTTTCCCCTCTTCTGTGTAAATCTGAGTCTTACACACGTCATAATGTCCCCACACCAGAGGGTAGGGCTGCATCACTGAGGACACTGTAACCCAAAGGGCGTGAATTGACAAGAATCTGGACAAATACATCTCTAAATTCTTGGCAGTCTTCGTGGTAACTAAAGCAGGGTTTGCTTATCTGTGGTCTACGTCTATTTTACATATACATATATATCTTTAAGTAGGTAGGTCTGTATATTTCAAAAAAAAAGAAAAAGATGAGACCTCAAAGTAGATTCCAAAACACACTAAGAGTAAAGGGTTGAGATATTGTGTGTGTTCAGGGATACTGGGGACTTTGGTGGAAGGCTAACATACTTGTGCGTTAGGCATTAACAGCAACTTGCAGGTTTTCCATTGTAGAACATATTAGGCTTGGGTCAAGTTTGGTTTTTGTAAAAGATGTCCGATCGCTGAAAGTGGTGGCTCTCTTGTACATCCGACAACCCTGGGAGATCCCCGATGCTCACGACTCACAAGGTCTGCTCAGACGCACTGAGATGTCAGCATCCAAAGCAAAAGGATGAGTGTCTCTAGCCCGGTGTCTGTTTCCCATCAATCATTCTTTTCTTCCGGCACCAACACCCTTTTAGAAACAATATGAATAAGAGTTATTGTCCTAGAATCAATGCATTACAAAATGTATGATATGATGACATTGGGGAGGTTAGATGCGATAGAAAGCAAATTGGTGTATTATAGAGAACCTTTACTTAGCTGCGTTGCTCAAATGAGCACATCACAGAAATCATTCACATTGGGGAGAATTTCAATATGAAGGATTTAACTCTTCCATGTAACAAAGACAGATGTGTGTATTTCAGGTGAGTTACAGGTTGTCGCTTCAAAAATTGTATTTCCATCTTGACAAAACTGAGAGCAAGCAGCAAGACTTAAACATTTCTCAAATATTGCAGTGCTAGAAACTCTTCCAGGAGAACAATGGGGGAAATGAGCACTTTTATAACAATGACAAAGAGTGACAACTACTTGTATGCCTTTTGTCTCTTGGCAAAGAGACCCTAAAAATCTCCAAATTCCTTATACATTTCTTAGCTTTTGTCAGCAGGACTGAAAACTGGCTTTGTTAGCAACAAGCCTGTCCTTTTGGAGTTGCTCATTATATTGGACAAATTTAGCATCTTTTGTTTAGTTGTGTTTAGTAATAAAGATAATTTGGCTCTCTGAAAAAAATTATTCAAAATAAAACCAAAGGAGCATATTTTTCTTTCATTAAGAATTTTCTATTCTCTTACATCTTTTTATAGCCATTACATCTGCATTTGCAGTAACAGAAGAAGAAAATTTGTCCCAAAGGCGAATATTATACACTGCTCTAAAACTAAAAGCTCTGTAGTAAAATGCACAATTTAAAATGCACATATAAAAATAGCTGAGGGTGAGTTAACAGGCCGTGAAGCAGAATAATATGGCACTAATTCTAAGAGAAAATAAAAATTACTGTTTGAAAGTGCTTTTGGTTAACGGATAATGCAGCCTATATAACTATGGGTACCACCAGTCACTGGTGAGTTTAACTGGCAACTTTTCTCTTTAGAGATCACTGTGCAAATCTAAACACGTGGTAAAATTTAGATTCCAGGTTTAAAACAGTGCATTGGTTTAATTAGTTGGTTCATGTTGTCATAGTCTCAATGAGTGATTACTTTTTTAAACAATTGAAAAAGGACAAAAAGCCTACAGTTTTAGAAAATACTGTTATTTTTCACATGAAGCAGTTTAAATATGGAAGTTCACTATCTTCAAACAATCTTATAAAAGGAATTCACTATATTTAAATAATGCACCATCTTAAAATTAACCAAGCTACGGAAACTATGAAATGCCAACAGATGGTTGAATTGTGTTTCCATAGCAAAGTAATTTATAATAATTGCTTTATGGATGCAAGTGCAATTTTCATTATATTCAATTCATAAAATGTTATCATACAGCTGCAATTTGTGGTATTTTCTATTAGGAAAAGTGCTGAATATTTGAGTTCCTATGAAGCAATAATTAGCAGTTTGTCTAAACATGTATAAACTACAGATTTGAATCTGCCTCTTCCTTGTAATGTAAAGTCTATACTGTGTTGAGCACATTTTGAAATCTTAAGTTAAAAAGAAAAAAGTCGCAGAGAAGCATATGTTGTGGCTACCACAGGCTTCTGTTTTTTTCAGATTCATTAGTTAATTGTAAGTTGACATTTTCAGAAGCATCCACCAGTTTGACAAATAATAATGTGAAAAGGTGTTAAAATAATACAAATTTACATTTTTAGATGCATGTTTCAATGTGTTTACTGCTTTATTTTACTACTTTATTTTAACAAACACTTGCATTGGGTGTGGGGTTGGGGAGCTGGGCATTACAACTGAAAGCAGTGTAAAATCTACTAGACCAGAAATTATTAATGTCAATTCTTAGTTCCAAATACATAGCAATTTATTTATCAAAATGATATACTCTTGAAGACCTGGAATGGACTGTAGTGACTCTGAGTAAGACTGTAAATTAATATTATTTTAAAAATATGACCTTCAGTATATACTGGAATTCTCCCTGAGATTAATCTTCACTTGTTTTTTTAACCAATAAATGTTATCCACCTAATCCATTGATTCTTGGTCACTGTGTTTATCCACATTTGGCCTTCCTGCAACCACAAACTAAAGAGTGACCATATATATATATATATATATATATATATATATATATGCACATGAAAAATTTGGACACAAAGGAAACATATGTGAACTAGTTACTCTTTCCTGACACAACAGCTATCCCACTGCCACGAATTCTCATTAAAGTATACCAGAATTATAATGATGGTCATTACACAGAATTATGGACTACACCATGATCGAATTTAGGGAACTGACAAGGAAAAATGCAGAGGAGTGCAAGATATTTGAATATTAGGCAGTTGCAGGACTGTGCGACAGACATTCTTGACAAGAAGCAGCCAATTATAGCTTACATTTCTGGCACATAACCAGATGTGATTAATAGTTTTCCATTACATTACAGACATATTATTAATGTATTAAAAATGCCAAGCTTTGGCAAGCACTAATATGGCATGGCTCAGTTAGTCTGCAGAATTTACATTTAATGAGTTTCCATTGACATAAAAAAAAGACATTGACCACAGCATATTACAGATCAGGAGCATGGGGTCACTGAGCACTCTTTAACATAATTATTTGATTTCGTTCTCATTTTTATGTTTGAAGCATTTGTCACCTCTTCTGTATTTTTCATATCAGGGGTTCCTTACTTTTCAATGCCATGTACATTTCAAAGGAAATCCTCTTCATAGAAAAGTAGTGAGACATTAAATCTATGAACTTCTATGCCACACAGTGGAAGAGAAGCCTCTGTCAAAATCAGGAATTTTCTATTAAAGTATATTTATGGAGTTTTCAAAGAAAATGAAATGTAATAGTCGTGAAAATAGAATATTGTTTACCCCTTAACCTCTATCACTTAATGGCACCAGTTCCCGTCTGGGTGTGCTTTCACCCAGGTTAAAATCATCGATAGCTTCTTAAAAGCTAGGTCATCACAGCAAATAGCTAAGGCAAACCAAATATGAGAAGGACAGTCAATGACATATTTGGGGATTCAACATAACTAAACTAATCCCTGCTGGCCCATAACGGAACTCATTGCCAAGTAACGTGGGCTTTGAATTTGTCTCATGTGTTCGCATCATCAAAAGAGCAGTTCCAGAAGAGCTATAGAAAGCCCCAGTTCTGGTTCTTTACTTTGCAAACCTGGGAACTCACCATTAATTAAATAATGCCATCATCTCTACCTGTGCACTAAAGTACTAAGAAGTCCTCTTGGATAAAAATACCCATTAATATGCTATGAGGACTCCACAGACCTCTGTCTAGTATATAAATTTGCAGAGCCAATGCAAAAATATAAAATTATGTCAGGCCCTCAAATTGATGGATGTTATTGATCTGGACTGAAATGGGCTATAAAATGACTTTGCATCCATGGAACATATCTTTTCTCCAGAATTCTGTAGCTAATTTCCTCCCACCTTGAGTTAACTTTGCAAAAAGTATTTCACGGGCCCTTTCTTTCACCAGAGAAGAAGACTCTCAAAATCCTACAAGGAAGTAATAATGATCAAAATTATAGACAATTATATTCCAAAAACAACTGCCAATTTCATCAACTGAGAGGAAAATATTGACAGCAAATCCACTAACTCTAGCTGGCTTTCAGCATTTGTTTTATTACATAATCTCACTAGGAGGTGGAGGTGGTGGTAGTAGGCTATTTATTCCATCAATACTCAGCTCTTCAGGGCCACCTGAAATAGATAGCTATTGACTCATTCCTCATAAACATTAAGAATTATATAAATATGCATGTTTCTGAATGGGAAGGGACAAAAGGACTATAATCATATTCCATTGAGTGAAAACTGTAGAGATAAGGAAATATACAAATTCCATAACCTATCAAAATTAGCAGCTTCCAAAACTGCCATAATAAAAATGACTAGATGAGGTAGTTAGCATATATTGAATGATCTTTGCATTTATTTATTGGTTGTGAAGAAAGCATTTTCTACTCATCTCAATGGGAAACATTGGCTTCTATCCTTTTGTTAACTATCTCTCAAAATATAAGCAATTAAACATGTACTGAACACAACTGGTATTTTTTACTTATGCTTGATTGGGTATTATGAGTAACTGCCTATCATGAGATTCTTAATAAAACCAAATAGCACGCCTTAGTATGTGAAAGATCTCTGTTTTCATCGAGAGAAGAATAATTAGAGAAATTAGCATGTATTTTGCAGGTTGTTTGAAGATGGGATAATAGTAAAATTATTTCAGAATCACTTAAGCCTAAAGGAAACCTGGTGATTCATTACCACAGAACAACAAATCTTTCCTTCTCTTGTAGGAAAGTTCAAAGAGCCATGTATTCAAATACGTATTTGAGAAAATCTACACCCACTGGAACTTTTGAAACAAAACTCCGGATTCCAAAGATAAAATTATTTTTTCAAGTATGCTAAATCTCTTACTGACCTACAATATGATTCACACTCACAAATACTTTTCTGTGAACATATAATTGATTTTCTGAGTTATATGAAATTTTATTTCTTGCCAAGCGACTTGGTGCTTTTGTAACTCTAAAACTCCCCACTCTCAAAATCTTTACACTTAGAAAACATATGAACTAAATGTGCAATGGTTTAATTTTTTAATCATATTACCTGATTTTTATCCAGATTAATAATGGAAGTAAAGGCAGGTGTTTGCTCCAATTAAATATATAAAAGGAAATTGAAAAGTACATTAGCCTCCTCCTAAAAAAAAAAAAAAAAAAACCAAACCTGCATTATTGTAATGCACATGCACAGTGAAAGCTGACAAAACAAAAATCTCAATAGGAAAAACGGCTTTCTGTGCAAATCAAATAAAATCTTTTCCTTACAAAATTTTGATTATCCCTCTTCAATTTCACGACAGGAAGTATCACTAGATTAATAGACAAATATATGTAATTCTGAATGCCCTCATGTTGGTCTTGAGTGGTGAAATAGATCTCATTTCATGATATCCAGAAAAGAAGAAATATACCCCTTATGTATGGAAGCTGGAGTAAACATTACGTGTGAAACACTTCATGCATTTTTTACTTTGTGTGCTAATCCACAGACAAAGACTCAAGTTTTGTCTTAAGGAAAAAGTGAAGGTTGTTTATCTTCCAAAAGACTCTTGGATAGTTTATGGAGCTGCTTCTTCTTTGACAAAGAGAAAGGAGTGGGGCGCATCAGCCATTCAAAGTGACAAAGTTCAAAATACTTAATGAAACCTATGATTGCTAATTCCCCACTAGTTAGAGATACACCCCAAGGGTAGACAAATCAGAAAAACCTTGCCCCTTCTCCGAAAAAGAGACTCTCTGGAAAACTTTTTCTAACAAGCTTAACCATTTAGTATATTTGAATAAATGATTTTTTGCAAGATCTTTCTGTTTTTGTTTTTTGCGTTTTTTTTTTATTATTTCTGTAAGATAAGAAAACAGCATTTTCAGTCATAAAATAGGGACTTATTTCTAGAGCAAAGCTACTGCCAGATACACCATATGTTTAGCAGAATTTTGAATCTTACTCAAAATTTTCCATTCCAAAGATTGACAAATTGTAATGGTAATGAGTGGCTCCATTACCTTTCCCTGGGTAAAGAGAATGGATAAGAGGATAGGGAACAAAAGCCTCTACTCTCTGCAAATCTATACCTGATGCGACGATGGGAACGCAACCTATGACTTTTCCAAATAAAGTTGCTTTAAAATCCCCGCTAGGAATTTTCCTCCCTTGCTCTGTAAAACGACAACATCCTAAGTGGATTTCAGGAAAAAGGAAAAAAAAAGAAAAAAAGAAAAAAAAGGTTCCCAGGTGAGGTAACTAAAATAAACAGCAGAGGGCGCAGTGTCTTTTTTATCTAAGTTTTCCAGTGTATGAATCACTTAATTGGTTATTTTGAGCCCAATAATATTCAGTATTATTTGTATTATATATAGATATCCACAAATCCTCACGGGAGAGCAATTCAGCGTCCCTAGCTAAATCCATCAACTGATTAATGCAATGCCGGTAAAGAACCTGGGAAAATGTTTCAAACCGCATTCCAACACCAAGTCTTTTCCTCTTTCAATTTTCCCTTCTCCCCAGCTGCACATCATGGGATAGTAAGGCTTTAATCTTGCACCAATAAAAGAGATTAAATGAAAGGAACTTCAAAAGCTGTCAGTGGGACCACCAGCTCCATCGGGCCGTCCAGAAGGCAAGTTTTTCCCCCAAAGCAAAGACAATTGGCGAAAGAAAAGGGGAAGGGGAAAACAAGGACCCTCCAGGGCGTGATGTGTGAGAGAGAGCTCGCTGTACGCCGGTCCGTCTGTCTGTCGGTGGAGGCACGGCCCAAGCTGTGGCTACAACACACAGCCGCGCCACCCGCTCGGGCGCACCCCGGGGGAGCCTGGAGAGGGGGTGAGAGTGCGCGGGGGTGTGTGCCGGCAGGGGCTCCGCGCGCCGCCTCCGCCCCGCGCTTCGCAAACTTCCTCGCCCACCCGGAGCCTTCCCTCCTGCCAGCGGCTGACACCGGGGGGTCGGAGGGAGGGGGACGCCAGCGTCACTTACCGTGGGGCCCGCGGGCCCTGGCGCCCCCGGGAGCCGAGCCGACGGCGCGGGGCGGCGGCCCTGCCCAGCCGGGAGCACCTCGGGCGGCGGCCGCAACCGCGGAGCCGGGGGGCCGCCGCGACGCCCGCCGAGCCTCCTGGGGGCGCGAAGGAACGGGAGGGGCGGGGTGCAGAGCAGGTCGCCGCCGCCGCCGCCGCAGCCCGGGAGTGCGGAGAGCGCCCGGCCCGCCGTGGGAGAGGACTCCGCGCGCCCAGAGCCCCGCGCCGGCCCGCCACTCCCCGCCGCTTAATTACCTCCGCCTTGGGATCCGGGGGGGCGAGGGGGGGTCCCGCGCGTGGCCCTCTCTCGAAGCCTCGCGGAGGGGGGAAATTCCTTCCCGTTGACTTCCTCTTCCGAAATGCAAAAGATCAGTGACTTTGACAGGTAGAGGAGGGGGAGGGAACAGGGTGGGCGGAGAGGAAGCGAGGATGAGAAAGGTGCCTCTCCCTCCAAAAATCTAGGATATTAATAACGAAATAGCAGCCTTCGGGAGGTCTGGCCAGCCCAGTCCCCCGCTCGCCGGCTCTCCTCCGCGCCTCGTCGCGCCACTGCCTCTGCCACTTCTCGCCTTAAACTTTTACGGAGGGTTTTTTTTTTTTTTTCCTATTTCTATTTTGTCTCTCTCTCTCTTTTTCTCTCTCTCTCTCTTTTTAATTTTTTTAAGCTGCAGGACGATTTCCTGATTCCCGGGGATCAGAACCAGCGGCCCGGCGGTTCTACCCCGCTTGGCACAGCTTTCATTTTATTTTAGATGAAGACGTTGAGCTTAGTCAGAAGGTACATAAATCAGGACAATTAGCATTGGCGCCAAGAAGATCCTCTAGTACCAATTTCGCCCGGGCTTCCTTCGCGCATTCCTCCACTCAAGTCAGAAATGTCACTGCACATCGCGGAGATGGCTGCGAGACGCGACGCACCCAAAGTCCATTTGATGTAATATACATGGCCCACGATGCTTCTGGATTGCGGTTCCTGGGCTCCCCGCCCCCGCCCGCGGCGCCCGGCCGGACCGTGCTGCGAGCGGACAGCGAGCTCTGGGCAAACTTAGGGGCGCGTGCAAATGAAGGAGTGCGCGGGAGGGCTGGAGAAGCGGGCGTGGAAGACGCAAGCCCGGGGAAGCCGCAGCCCTCGGAGGGGTGGCATGTACGTTTCACTTAAAAGCGGATCTTCTTCTGCAACTGGCAGCAAGTGAGAGGATTGCAAACCTTATACTACCTCGAGACCTGAGCGCTCCGAGCGGTCCTAACTCCGTCCGGCTCACTGTTGCTGCTTCTGCTCCAGCCGCTGCTGCCGCTGCTCCACGACCTCGGGGCTCTGAGGCTGAGACCGCGCTTCACCTCCCCCGCCCCGAGGCTCGGTGATTCCTCGCCTGCCTTCCACTTATGCCGCCGCCCATCCCATCCCTCACTCCTCGTTCTCCTCCCCCAAACAGTGCCTAAGCACACCCCTCGCCCCTAGCAGGGATGGCAACTGTTTTTCAACCAACAATTCCCTTGCCCAGCCAGCGGCCCCTACAGCGCAAACCTAGAACCTCCTTATCTAGAAATTCTTTCTCCTTTAGAATAAAGTTGAAGTTTAAGCGAGAACTGTGCGTTTTAGGCCTCCTTGCCTTTCCCGAGAGACAGACAAATGCCCCCAGGACTTCATTTCCCACCAGTGGGGGCTCAGACTTACCTGGAATCACTCTTAGCTACACACTGACTTAAACAAACAAAAATAAAAAATAAAAAAAACAGAAATATAAAAAACAAAAAAATCAAGACTTAGAATGAGACTTTAATTAGAAAGAAAGGCTATTTGAATAGGGAGAACACTTTGATCTCAGGCCTCTGTAACCATCTCAAAACCAAATAGAAATCGGCTTTTATAAGGTAAGGGGAGTGAGAAGTAAGGGAAAGTTGGGCAGGTGAGAGGGAGAAAACCAAGGCATTTGGTTTGACAAGACATGGGTCTCTGTGGTCCGAGGATTTGGTGAATAAGCTAACAAGGAAGCATGTTCTGTATTTTAGTGCTTCCTTAGATGTGGGGCAAGCTCACAGTTCAGGATCCAGTGGGGATGAGAGAAGCCTGACTCAAGTGTAGACAAGGCAAAGCAGAGGGTTAGAAATGGGCAATTGTGAACACTTTGTCCATCAGTCATACTGCCCCACAAAAAAGGCGCAAGAGCTAAGAGCAGAGGGGGCATTTTTCTGCCATGATTGGGGGTGGTGATAACAGAAGGATATGCATAGGGAAGCAGGTCTTTGAACTGAGCCTATAACCAGATCTTCCTGGGCCCTGAGTAGCCAGGATGGAGGCAGAGATTCCAGGAACCCAGACCCTCCAACACCTGAGAGGCTGCAGTGAACCCTTCCTCTCCTGACTCCCTCCACTGCAGGAATCTGGGGTTTCCTTGTTTCCCTCTTCCCCACCTCTGTGCTTAAGTATTGACATTACATAAGGAGTTACTTGCAGGGGTGAAACTCCTAGAAAGAGTTCTTTGACAGCCCATTCCTGGCTCTTCAACCAGTCTCCATCCATCCTCCTCCAGGGTTGAAATATACTGATTATATGGAGATACTGCTCACCATCTAAGCCCCCACCCCTACCTTCTTACAGCCCTCTAGAGCCTCATCCCTTCTAGGGAGCCAGCAGGACTGGAGAATCAACACTGGCAGTGTCCGTCTCACTTCTCATTGGCTCCTGGCCAGAACACTGAAACAGATCAGCTCTCAGCCTGATCTTTCCCTCCTGCCTTTTTCTGTCAAGTTAAGAAACCCCCTTCTGAGTTTTCATTCTCAGCTTTATCTGATCTTTTTAGGTACTTTTCCAGTAAAAAGTAAAGAAATCCATGCAGAGATTAGAAAATTCCCTTCTGGGACACACCAAGATCTTTGTGATATTGATGCCTGACCTGGAGAAATGTTCCCTTTAATCTGCCAAAATCTTGGAACTAACCCCTGGTCCCTTCATCCTATACCATACCCTCCGTATACCCTATTCCAGGGTTCCCTTGATTGGGAGGCAGACATCAGTCCCAAAAGAGTCTGCTGTGAATGGGGACCCTCTCCAGTCAAGTAGCTTCTCCTACCCCAAGAGTGGGAGAGCCAGGGGTGAATTTTTCTTCCAAACATCTGTTCTGATCTTTTCACAGAATCAGTAAATCACCAACTAAACATGTGGAGCTAAACTCTGGGCAGGAAATCAGAATCCCCGGAAGAGCTTTTCCAACATTAAATCCTCTTCCCCTCCAGATCCTGATGCCCCCACCAGTGGGAGTGGGGTGGGAAGGGCTTTTTCTCTAGAAAGCACGTTGGGATCTGATATTCTCCCCTAAACTGAGAACCTGTGAACTAACGTTTATATATTAAACCAGCTTTCCAGAATATACCTTTGCACATTCGTTTATATAATATACACCAATCAGAAATTTAGGTATTTTCTGGGGATCAGGGAAAATAATTTAGGGCATACTTTTCCCATCACCCTTTGCTTTCTCCATCTCTCTATATTTGATGTTCTTTGGAAAGAATGGCTTTCCTGTTTTTTATTGAACCTTTCCATATTTTTTTCTCTCTCTCCATTTAGAGAATTGCTTGATCTTTTAGTTTCCTGGCTTCCAATCTCTGGCTGGTTTCATATGCATTGCTCATTCTTCTTCAACTTAGATTTTCATTTATTTGTAATCCTGTTAGGTCTCTAACTGTTGTTCGCTTTTCTAGGTTATTAGCTTCTTAAAAACCTTCTTTTGAGAGATTTGGCAGGGTTATTTAAGTGTTTGTAATGTCAGTACACCAAACGGGTAGTGATAGCATTTTGAAATATATCTAGTCCACAAAGATACTTCTGCCAGGTACTTGACATAAAGTAGGTATAGATAAATGTTCATCACAGGTGTGAATAATTTGTGTCCATTCCCAGGATTCTGTTATAGCCTCCTTGGTATCTGAAACTAACTCCCATTATATTAAACTAAGACTCAGATGTCTGAAATACCCAAATCAGGGACAAGTTCTACCTGGCCAATTGTATACTATGTGATAGATGCCCTTTATTACTATAGTGCTTGTGTCCCAGTAGAAACATCCTTCCTAGCAGTTGTAAAAGCTTCAGCTCTTTCTTGCCTCCACTCTGTGCTCAGGGAAATATTTTATCACAGAGCCATTAGGAGTGTAATTTTGACAGGTTTTGAAGCCCTTACCTAACAGGATTTTTTAATGCTTAAATATTTTGACATTTAAACCTCTCACAAGCCCTAAGCATCTGGCCTGGGCTCTATCACTAGACTGTATTGCCATTTTCCTGCTGTTGTAGATGTACCAACATCTACGACATCTATCTTGAAACTTTAAATTTAAAAGCCCAAACTATCTAAGTATCATACGTATGTATATCAACAATCTCATTTAGTTCTTCTGAAAACTGAGCGCGGACCAAAGGACATATTGTATAGCATAAGAAAATACCCATATTTACTGTGTTACTGATTCTAGAACATGAAGAATAGCAGATGGTATAAGCCATTGGTAGTCAATGATTGATGGAGGGAACATGACCTTTACCACCCATGTGCTTTCTAATATATGGTACAGTGTAAAATAGTTTGGAAATAATAAAATTAGCAGCTTAGTTAAAATAATATGAAAACAAAATGTGGGTTTGGGTTTTTTGTTTGTTTGTTTGTTTGTTTTTTAGGAGAAAGCATGCCAACCTAAAAGATAACCTTTTTTAGTCAAATATTTCGTGTCTCTTTATTATTCCAATTTTACAACCCTAAAAGTGTTGAAGGGAGAATAGTTTTCTTATCTTTGTTTATTCTAGCTGATGCATAAGAAATTACTTCTTAATTTTTATGCTTTTAGAGCATATGACACTAGACATTTTTATCCAACCAGTGAAATCTGTCAAAATTATGACACCCTGAACTTTTTTTTTTTGAGACTCAGAATGCATAGTCAATATCTGTTAAATAATTTATCTTTTTGCCGAGCTACAAAAAGAGGCATGTTGGGCTAATGCTATGGTCTGGACAAACTCAGTATGCTTATGAACTTATATTTTGTTGTGTTTAGTTTGTCTAAGATCAGTAACTTATTTCTTGGGGGGGGGAAGATCTCACAATTAATCTAGTATGTTGGCCGGAAAAGTTCAGTCTCAAAAATCAACAGCTGTGTAGATTTCCTGCAATGTAATTTTCATATTTTCAATTCCTCTCCAACAACAAAATCAGCAGCCTTTTCAAACAGAGCAGGAAAATATATGGAGAAAGATTAACACTCCTTGCCTAATTCAGAGGTCTTTTTATTAATTCCATCCCAATGGTTCTTTTCTTCCATTCAATAAATATTGATGGAACCAACATTGCCTGCGAGGGATTGTGCTAGAAGCTGGAGGCACTGCAAAGCTCTCAAGTCAGAGTATACACTATCATGCTGGGGAAAGTGCATTTTTGTAATGGTTAAGTCTGGAGACTCCTTTTATACCCAAGACAGGGCAAAGATGCACACAACTCAGATGATGGTACAGGGTTTCAAAGGTCTCTATCAGGCCCAAAGGCAGAATGTACTAATGGCTGAGCGACCCTTCAGTGAACCACTGCAATGATCATATCCATGATGAAAGATATTCCAAGAATAGAAAAATAGCAGACACAGAAGAGAAATTTAAGATCACATAGTGCCATTGGTGTGACTTCTACGCCACCCTGTTGTTTCTCCCTGCTTTTCTTGACTTCTGCTTCTGGGTTTAGTTTGATGTTTACTATTTGAAATGATGATCTCAACTGCTATTTTCATCAGTGCTATGGCTCCCATCCCTTAGATTCTATGCTGAATCGAGGCAGTGGATATAAGCTGGGTTGGCTTCTAGTGAGTAAACGGATTTTTGCCAAGTGACTTTTACCTCCCAGTGGGCTGCCATCTCCTTTGGCAAGAAGAATCCCTCTCCTCCAGAAAATGACTAATTCTCTTAAATCCTGTTTCAATTTGTAATGGAGAAGAATGAAATCAGAGGCGTTATGAATTCTCTTTCTACTTCAGTAAGCCAGGAAGAAAGTTGATTGTCAAGTTTCATAGTCTCCAAACCATGACATCCCGTAGAAAAGAATACGATTGTAAGATTTCTATGATATTATGGAAATATTTCTTTTTCCCTCTTCCTTCCCTTTTCCCCAAACATGACTTTAACATGTCCTATGTGCTAGGGGACTGCATTGGAAATAACCAGATGAATAAGGCTGTCCTTCCTATAGCTTACAATCTGTTAGAGAAGACAAATTTATAAACACTGTGATACTGCTGTTGAAACTAAGATTGAAACCCACAGGGAGCAGATGAACCCCAAAGGAAACCATGTACGATTCCCCTTGGGGCTCCTAGAAAAAGCTGGGTAGATAAAGTTACATATGACCTATACCTCAAAAGATGAGTAAGTGTTCATCTAGCAGACAAAGGAGCAAAGTGTCTTCCAACCAAGAAGCAGGGGGAACAGTCAGGAGGCCTAAATGATAGGGCATATTTTGGTGTGACTGCAGCTCTCAGCCCCATACAGATGGCCTTTGTGGTGAATGCTTACGGAGCTTTTGACTGGGAAAGTCTGTAACAAGAATCGAGAGCTATAGGAGATAAAATTTTTAAAAAGAAAGTATCCTATGTTATGTAGGTTGACACATATGAACATACCAATAATGTATCATTAGTCACCTACAAAAATGGCAACTTTAGGTCTCAATAAAATCAGATCAAGAACTTCCCTTTCAGTTCTATGTAATTTGTGTTAAGAGGAAAGAGTAATTGTCATGCAGGGTCTCAGCTCCCCCTCCCCACACAAGAACGCAGGATACGGTGAGGCCAAAAAGGAACACCAAGGAGGCCATGGGATTCTACCACTAGATTCTCTCTGGCAGCTAGGTTGGAGACTCAGGAAGCAGAATCCACATGATGCGCAATCCGCCTTCTGCTTCTCTGCCAACCAACGCACTTGCTAGCTTCAATCCACGCCTGCTAGCGCTGCCACGGCAGTTATATCAGTGGCTAATGGCTAACTGGTAACAGCTGATGGCTACCCAGCCACAGTGGATGGCCATCTGATCACAGCTGATGACCATCTAATAACAGAGCCAGCACCTTTCTGCGTCAGGCCGAGAGCCTGGAAACTACTTTCTGGAACTCTGTCCCCACAGTAATCTAAAATAGCAAATAATTTTTAAAACGTCTATATTTGCTTTGGAATACATTATATGCCTTCTTTTGGCATGAGATATACCTTCCTAATGAGGTTTTGTGCTTAGAATGGTATTAAAATTCGTTGGATTTCCCTGAGTAAGCACTGACAGTGGGGGAACGTGGCTGCAGAACAGACTAGTGACCGAGAAACCCAAGGTTCAAATATTTAACCAGGAATAAGCCACACATGAATAATGAAGAGTTGAGTAATTAGTAATTGCAGGCACCAATTAAACCTTAGATAAAAGAACAAGCCCCCAGTCATTCCACCCTGGTTTGCATTTTTGCTATTCTAAATCAGTGTGCTTCAAACTCCTGTTAGAAAATAACTATTTGTCAAAAAGAAGGGGGAAGAAAATAAAAGAAGATAGAAAAAGATGCTAAAATTTAAGACATTTAGAAATAATTAGGCAGAATGGGAGGAAAAGGTAACAAAGTGATGCTTGCAGTGAACAGTACTTCTCTGAGTCAAAGCGGAGTTCAGATATTTTTCTTTTTTGGTGAAGATGGGACCATTAGTCAGACTCTTTAGCTGCTTATGACCAAAAAGTCAGGATATGTATCGGTGATGAGGCAAAAAATGAATAATGTTTTTATTTTTCACCTGCCCTCCCACATAGTCCCAACTGCCTTCTGCATTTATAAACCTTAGTTTTCTTGATATGCGTGTAATATAATACCTAAGAAACTACCTCTCTCCTCAGTCACTTCCCTGAAACTGTATCTGCCCCCACTGGTCTAAAGGCTGAGTTTGCAATAAAAGAAGAGAGCTAGACTGTCAGTTACTGTGTATCATCACGGTGTATATATTACTAAGATGTTGCAATTATCCTCCAATTAAGAACTGAAGCATAGACAAGGAGAGCTGACTGGTCATATAGCTAATTTAAACCTGGAGAAGCAGGATCCCAGATTGCAGCAACAAAACTTCTGAGACCATTAGTTGTTTAGATCATTCAAATTAATTTTTTCAGAAAAGCCAATGAGACACTAAAGTCGAAGCAGCACTGGACTAGGAGCCAAGAGACGGAGACCTTGTCAAGACATTTTCTTGCTGCGCGAATTTGCATAAGTCATTTCACTTCTCTGGGCCTTAATTTACCTAATCTGTACAATGAGGAAGTGGAGTGTGTTGAATCTAAGGAAGTAGTTCTCAAAGTGGGATTCATGGACTCCCTACCTTGGAATGGCCTTGGGGGCTTGCTAAAAAGCAGCTTCCTGAATCCTCACCTCCACAGGTAATTCTTCCTGAAGCACATTAAATTTTGAGGATCACTAGCTTACGGTTGCTTCTAGCTTTTGCATTTTGAGTATTGCTTTGAGACTGGGATTAATTTAAATGACAGCTGAGACAAAAATACATGTATTCTTCAAATTCTTATATGATAGAATAGGATGTCTGATATCTAAAAGTCATATATAAATTTCTATCAGAATTAAGTGGGATATATGTTTGATTCCCTGTAAGATTAGATAGAATGAAGGCCAAGGACTTTGAAGTCATATTGTTAAGAAAGGAAGAGATCAAGCATTTGTTACACAATACAGTTAATTTGTAACCATGCTCACTAAGGCCCAGTTTCTGGAACATATGTATTAGCTGTAAGCTGCCGTAAATCTTTCCTGGAAGTGTATTATTCGACTTCTAAACACCAGTTCTCTGAAACCCACCATGCAGTCATGAGGTGTTAAAAGCTTTTGAACATTTTATTCCAGTTGAGTTTCTTCAAAATCAGTCAGTGATTACAGGGCTTTCTTTACTGGCACTAGCTAATATATCTATGTAAAATGCACTTGTCAATTATTACAGTCAGGCTTTTATAAAGGTCAGAATTTCCAAAACATTTTAGATTAGACATTTATCAATTAAACCATAAATTGGTATGTGTATATATTATATGCATGAATGTATTTTCTGTGTATTCAAGTTCAAAGTCATTATGAAATGCAGTATGATGTATTGGCAAATCCTCAAAGACCAGAATCAAGTCTTTAATACAGTCTTTAATACATTGCTTAACTGTTGCATGGCCTTGGTAACTAGCTCTATCTTTCTGAGCTTCTCTTTCCTCAGTTGTAAAGTAGAAATAATGACAATAAGTATCTTACAGGATGGCTGTGAAGAATAAATGTGATATTTGGTTAAAAAAACACTGCAAATATTAACTATCATTTATTCACACATTATAATATTCAGTCTGCAATTAATATATCATCATAAATTCTTACATTTATATATTCATTTATTTATTTAATAAAGAAGGTTTTTTTGGCGGTTTTTGTTTGACCATCCATCATGCTTCTAACACTGTACCAAATATTCTGGAAAAGAAATATAGAAGTAGATGCTTCTATTTCTATGCTTAAATCACTTAAATTTTACTTGTGGATTTACAATATCTATCACACAGTGTAAGGTTAAAAACTGAAATTCAGATTTAAAAAACTGACTAAAAGTGAATACGATTGGTCTTCAAAGATCAGGGAGTGTTTCTCTGACGGAGGTGGAAGGAAGACCTTTCAGAGTGACAGGTAAACAATGGCGGGAATTTGAACAGGAGGCTGAGCAGGAGGAAAGACACTTAGCAGAGCTGGGAAGGTCAAGCCATTTCCAGGAGATGGTGGGGAGCAGAGTCCTTGGAATGAAGGCATCATGTTAGCGAACTGTGCGCAGACGTTTGAAAAGTAGATGAGCCCAAAGGTCAATGCTTCCTGAATTCCCCAGTGAGGAGTTTGAAATTTATCCAGGAGGTAATATGGAACAGTTAGAGTTCTGAGCAGAGGAGACCCATGAATAATGTGGTATTTTTTATAAATTTATCTGGAAATCATGTTCATAATGAATTTGAGTACAGAGATACTAGAAGCAAGGAGAGCATTCAGGAGGCTATTGGATGAAGCCAGATAGATGATGATTTATAGTAAAATGATAGATGTTGAGAGAGAACAGAACAAAAATAGATATGTGAAACCATGGTGAGATTTCTATCAGAATTTATTTTAAAAAATAATTTTAAACTAAACAGTTCTTATAAGTGAGATGAGAATGAAAAGTCCTATAAAACTCTTACATTTTCATTTTTCTTCAAATGTTCAAAATGCACATACCTACCTATTCTTCATTCAATCACACATTTATTGAATGTATAATATGGGCATTATTCTAGGAGCTTGAGATTCAGTGTGGAATATAAAAAGATTGAACTCATGGGCTGTACATTCTAGTTGGAGGACAAAAGACATAAATAAAACACCTAATTAATAAGTTATCTACTATGTTTGAAAGAGAAAAATATATGGAAACAAGAAAAATTCAGAGCAGGATATTGAGGGCTAGTTGCAGTATGAGGCAGAGTGGTCAGTATAGACCCCATAGAGAAGGTGACATTGAGCAGAATTTAGGAGGAAAGACAGCTGGTCCCACAGATATGTGAGGGAAGAATGTTCCAGAAAGAAGAAATAACTAGTGGAAAGGCCCTTAGCCTCCCTGGCATGTTGGAAGAGGCCAGCATGGCTAGAGATTTAGAATTTTGTTTTTAACATCTGACAGAAACTTACAGCAAATTACATTCATTTGAGGCCTAACCATATTTGTATTATTTGTATATCACATAGCCTCTATCAAGCAATATTGAGCCTTTTGGGGGAAAAATATTATAGTCCTGTAAGCATGGGGAACAGTCTTTTTCACATTTGATGTCAGTTAGCATGATTTTTATTTTTTATTAATATTATTGATTTTTGTATGGATATTTCATTTCTGTAATTTCATGAGAAAATTTTAAAAATCTCCTTTGCCCATTTTTAATTTTGGCCACCCCCGTATCTCAGAAAGATTTGAAGCCACTTGTAAGAGTACATAAATTACGACCCCCACCCAAAAGGAGCAGAAACAAAATGCAATAAGAAGTTTAAAATGCTCTTCATAATGTCCACATACCACAAAATTTCCCTTAAGCTTACTAGTGGACAAAAAAGAAAAAAAAATCTTATAATTTAATTTATAATAGCTATTAGATTTAAAAAAAAAAACAAAACACTAAGTATATAGAAAAAGAATATTCTTTGCAATAAGACCAGGCATGCATTTTTTCTGGGGGTCCTCAAAAAAGAATATAATGTGATGAAACATTATTTACAGCATCCTTGCCAAAGATATGAATAAACAGTAAAAAAAAAATGTGTCAGAGGAAAGGCAGTTTAATTCAAGACTTCAGCTGGTTATGTTGAGCATGTTGGGAAAGGCATGGGATACACTTAAAATATTTGTTTTAGCAAAAAAAAATGAAATCTCTTTACTCTCTTAGGATTTCATATAACCATGTTTACAAACTCTACAAATTGCATCTCTGTCCCTTGTTGCACATTAAAATACTGAATTCAAACCAGGAAAACTTGGGTGGGTTCCCCAGTTGTGTTACACAACCTTATAAGAATGCTAGAGTAGAGACTGGAATATTTAGTCTGCTGCTGGCAAGCCTCTGAGCCTGAGTACCAGAGCCTAGAAACCACGACATCATAACCAAGGTCAAAATGGAAGGCTTGATTGTCCCATAGTCCAGTTTTACCAAACTTGTTAAATTTAGGATTGTGTGAAATACTAAGTATCGTTCTTGTCTTGGTGGAAAGGAACAACACCTTAATACTTCAAAAGAACCAGAAAGTACTATCAGGAGCTTTAGAACTGCTGCAAGGCAGCATTATGATGCATTTCACATTTTAAGACCCTCCTACCTACTGATAATGCTCTTAAAAGTTGTTTTGAGACAGTGAAAAAAATCCCAGTAGTATTATATTATGGTATGCATTCATTGTGGTGCCCATTACATACTCGTACTTATCATGATTTCTGTTTGCCTACATCTCTTAATTATTTGTCTTATGTTACATTTATGTGAAAATCTCTGCTCACTGACTATAATGAATTTTATGTGCCATAAGAACATCAATGACCACTGGGATATGTAAGGTAATATTGAAAAACAAATGAGAGATTCTGATGAACCTGATTTCAAGTGGGTGCATGGAAACACATCATAAATAATGAACAGCTTCTATGAGGCCTGGGGCAGGGAGAAGAGTTATTTCAGCTGGCCTCCAGCTGGTCTTCACAAATATGTGTTACGTGGAATAATGCTTAACGCATAACACATGGAGATATTTTTTTATTATTTTTTTTAAAACACTTTACTTGAATGCATTTACAGGTGAAAACAATAATGTACTTCATTCCTATAGCTTTTTTTAAAAATTTATTAGTTTCAGGTGTACAAGACAAGGTACTATTTAGACGTTCATCATTTATATCCCTCACACTGTGAACTCCCCTCCCCCCATCCACTATCCCTCCGACCTCACACCGAGCCATCACATTATATATATAAAATTATAGTTGGCATTCATTAATGTTTAGCTTCTGGTGTACAATGCCATGATCAGGTATCCACAGTATCCCTGAGGTGGTCTCCCAAATAGGACGCATGTCCATCGGTTACCCAACAAAATCTTTACAACATTATTGAATACGTTCCCCAAATTAATTTTCAAAAACCCTGAGGCCATCTTGTGGTTACCAGCTGCTTCCTAATCCCTTCACCTTGCCTCTTATCCCCACTCCCCCCACCCCTCCATCTAACAACTCTCGGTTTTTTATATTCATGCCTCTGACAACTAACCATGACTTGTGATTTGTGGTACCACCGCAAGCCAGTAAAGAGCTGCAACAGTAAACAACAAAGGTTTTTGCCACAGTAAACAATAAAGGATTTTGCAACACTAAACAATAAAGCCTAATTATTTCAAGTTGTAAATAAAAATGATTGGCTTTGTTATATGTAAAAGTATTTGCTGCAAATTAATTACACAGAGGGTGTGAAAAGAATTTATGAACATTTTAGAAAAGGAAAAAACTGTATTAAAATTATGCTGATGGTAATCACTTTGAGCACTTCCTGTAATTGCAGAAGTCAAACATGACTTGTATTCATCTTTGTTATCAGTATATATTGAGTATTACAATTTTAATTCAGTATTTTCCTTTCTTAAAATGTGTATACATTTTTTGGCACCTTCTGTATTATGCTAATAGTTCTGATAGACTAGATTTAAACAATATAATCTTAACACAAAACCAAAATTTATAATTACCTTGACCATTTGTCATTTCAGGATCATTTGGTTCTTATAGAACGTAGAGAGAAGCAGACAGAAATCAAAGGTTTTTCTACAGCTATTCTGGGAACACTTAAATGAAGTATTTTCTCATCCTCTAGTCTGCTATCCAAAAACATATTATTTAATAGCGTAAACATCCAAAGACCTCATTGATCTGAAATTGAAAACAAAGAGTAATCACACTCAATGGGATATCTATTGATAGAATTCTAAATTCAATGTATTCTTTTTCAGACATTAGTTCAGTTCATGACTTGAACTCACATTCTTTTCCATAGTTTAATAATTTGTACAAGAAAAGGGGGAAAAAAATCCTTGCAACAAATTTTACACTTGGCCAGAGCTTTCTGATTAAATTAATTTGTCATTGCAACATGTTGGAAGGTGGGGGGAGGGGAGGTGTTTATCCTCAGTGATTAAAATGAGTCAGGAGAGGAAGAGAAGGAGGAGGCCACCACCCTGTACTTAGAGCCACATTTCACTTCAATTTTCTATCACTGGTTACAAGCATGATGTGAGGATTTTTAATGGCTTAAAACATTCCAGGTTTGCCAATAGTAAGTATGTCTAGATTTGGGGCTTTCTTATACGGGACATCACAGTCTCTGGAAGCAGACTGCATTCAAATGATCTCTGACTCTTCTACTTAAGACTTATGTGATATCCACAAGTGACTTCACCCTTTTTGATCCTCTGTTTTTCCAGTGAATAAAATAGGGATAATACACAATTCATATAGTTCCTAAAAGGATTAAGTTAAATGGTCCACCCTGAAAACAATGTTCTTCTTTAACATAAATGTATCAGGCAAATCAATTAAAGAATATATTATAGAAGGCTTGTGACTTTGGATTGTTTGAAGACACATGGAACATATGTAAGCGTAACATTTACACTTATACTGGAACATTAATACAGTATAATAAGACACGATGGAAACCACCCATGTTTACTAACATAAATATTGCAGTTACTTATAAATTATCAAATCAAAATAAAAATTTGTGATGAATATTTTTCTCTCAAAAAGCATCATGTATTAACTTACAAAACCAAATGACAACCTTATTTATTGGGAAATCTTTGTTGATCTTTACAACGTATTGGTTGTCACAGATTCCAGAGACACAAACCAAGAGGCAAATGTCGCCACTCACTTGCAAGGACTCCCCATAGTCATATATTTGCTCTAGGTCTGCCCAGCTTTAGCATAGTTCTCTTTCAGTGTGCACTTCTAGAGTACATCCCACTCTGCAGTCAATGAGTACGACCCATAAACTCGGTGAAATTTATATAACTTGAAATAGCTTCTGACAGAGTAATTTTCAAATTGCCCCCATTAAGATTTGCACCAAGAATAGCAGATTGAGCCTGTTTAGGAGTTGTTTCCATAACCTCATCTTGCTTTCTGTCCTAGTAATAGTTGAGGACATTTTCAGCCTCACATCAGTGGTATGTGAGACTCCCTGGAAATACCCTTCATCCTACTTTCCCCTTTTCTCTTTCCTTTTGGAAGGCAGGTGTGAAGGTCAGAGCTGGAATAACCATCTTAAACTATTACATGGAAGCCAGGTGTGTAGAGCTGCAGAACAAAAGGTAAATGATCCTGGCTTTCTGTAATAACAGACCACCATGGGACCCCTGGGCTGCTATGCTCAGATGGTTAGAGGAGATTATTTGGGGTTTTATTACAATGACTAAACAGAGCTTCTCTGATATCTGCACAGAACCTGTATGGTTCACAGCCAAGAAGAACAATCACTACTCACCTCAACTACACTAATCATATTTCAGTTCTTGTGGTAAAATTGGTTTTAAAACAAATAACAATTAGTTTACAAATTTTAGATTGATTCTATCATTTTGATCTAACCCACGTGGTAATTTAATTTGCACTTTTCCTTTCCAAATACTTTAAAAAAAAACCTTTTTCTGTCCTGAGTTTCTCAGTCTCTGAAAGTTACTTATTAACATATGATAAAGAATTAAGGGGAAATTAATGTTACCTATTTGCGCAGTGAACATATTCTAGACGCTCTGACCAGTGGGTTTTAAAAACCTCATTAGAAAACATGACATTTTCCTATAAAACATCATTACTAAATGCCCCTGACCATACTCTTACCCACTGACTTGCTATTTTGGTCTTCCCTAGTTAAAGCTGTCTTCTGTGCCTGTATGAGGACGGGCCATAGAATGCACGCTGAACAACACATCTTTAAAAACTGTTGCCAGTCTCACTGATTTATGATCAGATTACTATCATCCTGACTATTCATACTTAAAGCCTCATTTGAGTAGGCTTAACCAATATGTGTTAAAGTGAACAATTCTGGGAGGCAGAGTACGATAAAACCAGCCTGAGCTTGGGAGTCAGGTATGCCTAGTTGTAAATCCTGGTGTTGACACGTACTATCCTATTTCCTGGTTATTTCCTTGACTTTTTGAGGCAGGTGTGTAAATGGGGGTAATTAATCACACCTATTTCACAGTCTGGTTGCAAACATTCCTGGTAGGAGCCCAATAAATGTTAGCCCCTTCCCCCTACTAGAGTGTCTGACATAACGACCACCTGCAGCAGCATGAATATGTTGACCCTGTTTCTGAAGACTTGTTCAGGCTCTTTGCCTAGTGCTGCTGCTGACGGGTGTGGCTGGCCTCTCCCAGTGGACCCACCAGTATCTGGGGCACTCGTCTCCTTTTGGAGTTGGTTGGAGCTGAATTAGAATGAACTCCGTGGGAAATGGAGGAAGAGCAACTCTGCACTTTTTGGACCTGCTCCGCTCCTCTCCCCCTCTGCTACTCTACATTGTTATCTCCTGGCAAATCTGAGAAAAATTTCATTGGCTGCTTGGGCTTCTGTGATAGGGTATCTCTGAGGTCAACCACAGCTCAGCCCAGCTAACCGAAGATGGGACGTCGTGTAAGTGGGAATCCAGGGACCTGTACTGTCATTTCCATTCTGCTGTTGACTGGGAGTGTGACTGTCATGTAGGGTGTCATGCAGGGGTCTCAGCTCCCACTCCCCACATAAGAATGCAGGACATGATGAGGCCAAAAAGGAACACCCACGGAGCCATAGATAGGGGAGTCACACCACTATATTCTCGCTGGCAGCCTCCGCCTCTCTGCAATCAGCACTTGCTGGCTCAGCCACCATCTTCTTGCTAGCCCCCCATTTTCTGCTAGCGTAACTATGGCAGTTATATTAGTGGCCAATGGCTCACTGGTTACAGCTGACGGCCATCCAATCACAGTTGATGGCCATTTACTACCCAAGTGAGCACCTTTCCATGTGAGGGTGAGAGCCTGGAAACTGCACTCCTGGCTCTGTCCCCACAGTGACCCAAGGAAAGAGAAGAGGGGACAAAGAATGTATGTTGAGTTCTTATCATGCACCTTGTCATGTGTTGGACACTTCATATCATTATTTAATTTTGGCCTTACAAGAGGCCTGTGAAGTAGGCATTGTTACACCTTTCCAGGTGAAGAAATCAAGCCTTCCTCGCCCTACACAATTTGCTTGTAAATTATGGAGTCACACATTCAACCCGACACTGTCTGGCCTCAAAGCCCTGCCTCTTTTGCTAGACCTGGTGCCTCTGTGACCCAACTGAACATCTCTTTCCTCTGCATAATGCTGTTGGATGAATGCTCTCTAAGGTTCCTTATACTCTCAAATCCTCTATTATAATTCCATCCTCTCTTTACATACAGACATATAAAACTTACTAAGCTTTTTTAAAGACTTAAGAAGTCTACCTCCGATAAATGTTCACACTATGTTTGACAGTACAGGAGGTGCTTGTAAATGTGAAAGACACAGAGAGAGTAAAGGCATATAATTGGGGGTAAGGAGTAATTAGGTACTCATCCCTTTTTGTAGGCATAATTTTTCAGTAGACTGCTATTTAAAATCTAAATACTCTTTTTTATCTTTTTTTAAATTCTGATTCTACAACAGAACACAAATGAAACAATTCAGAATCCATGCTGTGTTGAAAGAAGAAAGAGATTCAATACAGGAAACGCAGTTATAGACATGTTACATTTGAAGAAGCCAGGAGCACAGGAGATGATGTTGAAAGGTTAATTCCTTTATTAGCTTGACTCCATTTTAGTCTTCCTGTGTTGGCTAGGCAGTCAACACAGCAATATCTAACACGTAGCTTCCTTCATTTGTTACCACCCACATTTTTTTGGAAGATGTGTCGCAAACTAATTGACCACAAAAAAAACACACAAAAAAACCCCAAAAATCCTTAGTATCATGATGCTTTTTTTTCTTTTCTTTCTTGAATAGCAAGGCCAGTTCCGGGGAGACTTTGCAGGGCTCTGCTGAAGCTCGACTAGAATACCCTTTGAGTGGCAAATTCAGTTTTGTATTTAATGGATATATCTGCCTTAGACATACATAATAGAGAAGCCTCCTTTTGGGTCACCAAGGAAGGTTGCATTTGGTTGGGATTTATTATTTCCATCCATTGCTCTTTGTGTATCTACTGGAACAATAGAGGGAGGCTACTCTTGTCTTTCCTTTTGTTATCACCCAGTCTGTGCTTTTGTGGAGTACATTAGAATTTACATTTTGCTTTAGCTCATAGTATGGTAATATTGTAAGCTGCTGGGAATTAAAGGTATTTAAAAGTGAGACAACACATTTTCTCAATCATTCAATGAGCTGCAGAGGCAGATCCATGGTGGAATGGACATTTAGGTAAAGTGACAGAGGTGCAGAGGTTACAGCTTTGAAGGCCCATGCTCTGTGAAAATCTAACCAGGCCCATTTCACTGCACTTTCTTTAACAATACTATTTACAATATATTCTGACTTTTTTTTCTGCAGATGGAAAACTCACCGTGTTGATTCTGCATCCCAGGTTTTACTGCCACCTCTGTGCCACGTTGTACAATTTTCATGCACATGAGGTTTCCGCGGCTGGCGTGTGCATTGTGAACTTTGGCCAAGGACAAATGACTCAGCTCTTCCTTGGAAATGGAATTGAAGGA
Organism: Rhinolophus hipposideros; assembly: GCF_964194185.1. Classification (NCBI taxonomy): domain Eukaryota; kingdom Metazoa; phylum Chordata; class Mammalia; order Chiroptera; family Rhinolophidae; genus Rhinolophus; species Rhinolophus hipposideros. Next base: position 15,675,674 of record NC_138065.1, read on the forward strand.
CCCCTCCCACCCCCTCTAAATGTTGCAGTTAATCAGCTCCACAAACATGTTTTGGGTGCGTACTATGTGCAAAGGCATAACAAATGCAGAATGGTTTCTGGGGTAACTTGAGTTACTGGCAGACTACTTCAATTCTACCCCCAAGTTTTGACCTAAATAAGCAGTCTTTACACCTAGTGCTTAAAAAGAAAGGCACAATTAAAGACTGTGTGAACCAAAAGGAAAGGCTAGAAAAGACACCAACTGCTCTTCTCCTAATCTACCATTCCTGCTTCCGACGTGGAAGGAAGGCCCTCATAGTTAGGCATTCGGATATCACCAGGTGGATAGGAGAGCAAAACACATGATGTCAATGATCTCTATGAGCTCTAACCTCGGGGCTAGTCTCCCAAATTTATTTGCTTTGCTTACTTTTTTTAAACAGTAAAGTCAAGAGAGGTACACTTGGTCTCCAAGCACGGCCTGAACCAGACACATGTACCCACAGCAGCCCCAAGATCGAGTAGGGCTCAGTGCCCAGCTGCATCAGAGCTGCAATATTTAGGTGTCGTGCGGGGAGTCCGGTGGGGTCTCAGCTCCCATCCCCACATAAGAACGCAGGACATGTTGAGGCCAAAAAGGAACACCCACGGAGCCATAAGTAGGGGAGTCATATCACTATATTCTCACTGGCGGCATCCGCCTCTCTGCAATCCGCTCTTGCTAGCCCCCATCTTTTCTGCTAGCGTAGCCACAGCAGTTATATTAGTGGCCAATGGCTTATGGGTTATAGCTGACGGCCAACTAGCCACAGCTGATGGCCATCTGATTACAGTTGATGGCCATTTACTACCCGAGCCAGCACCTTTCGATGTGAGGCCGAGAGCCTGGAAACTGCTTTTTGGGGCTTTGTCCCCACATTAGGTCAGTTGTTGTCGTGCAGGGCGGCCTGCTGGAGACCCTGCTCGCTGAGCCATGTGTCATGCGGGGCGGCCTACGGGGTCTCTGGTCCCACTCCCCACATAAGAACGCAGGATGTGGCTAGGCCAAAAAAGGAACACCCACGAAGCCATAGGTAGGGAAGTCATACCACTATAGTCTCACTGGAGGCTGGATTCACATGACGTGTGACCTGTTGTCTGCTTTTCTGCCTACCGACTGACTCACTTGCTAGCTGCAATCCGTGCTTGCCTGCTCAGCCACCATCTTCTTGCTAGCCCCCATTATTTTGCTAGTGTAGCCACGGCAGTTATATTAGTGCCCAATGGCTCACTGGTTACAGCTGACGGCCAACTAGCCACAGGTGATGGCCCTCAAATCACAGTTGATGGCCATTTACTACCTGAGCCAGCACTTTCCACATGAGACCAAGAGCCTGGAAACTGCACTCCTGGCTCTGTCCCCACAGTTGTTTACAAGAATAATAGTTGTTTACAGGAATAAGTGAGTCAACATATTTGGGACTCTGTTTCCTTCTCAGTGGATGAGCAAGAATGGAAGATTCTTTACAAAAAGTGGATTCCACTCAGAAAGGGGGCTGCTGCCATTCACATCTTGTTTGTTCAGATAAGGGCTTTGAGACCCAATCTCATCCTTTTTTAACATCCCTTGTCAAAACCACCATAGCAACCGTCAAGGGGGCACACACACCATAATCTGCAGAGGAAAATCCCTACCACCCAGGCTGACTCCTCTTTGCCCTTTCTCTTTAAAACCACCATCAAATAATTACAAGCTGAGCTTTAAAACTATCCTGTTATACGTGTGACTGGCACTCAGGCATACGTCTTGTTCGAGGGATCACCTTATAAACCATCACCATGGTGCTTTAAAATTTACAAAGGATTTTTTAACCACCACAGCAATAGGTAACATGTGGTGGGAGCTTACACTAGGACAAGTTTGGGTTCTAAGCCTTTTATAAGCATCCCCTCATTTCGTTCTTATGGTGGCCCACACAGGCAGAAGCTTTAAGGGTCAGATAGCTTGAGTTTAATCTTGGCATCACTGCTTTCACACTGTGTGGCTTGTTGCCTCTCTGTGTTAAAGTTACCTTGAGTCCTTCACAGCTCCCAGGTGTGGTAACTATAATTTCCCTACCTTACTAATGTGGACACAGAATCAAAGATGTTAGTACAATAGCCTGGATTTGAATTTGATCCTCTGAAAGAAAATCTCATGTACTTTCTTTCATCTGCTCTGTGTCTACTACAAGCACAACTGGTTTCAAACACTTATTTTCACCAATCCACTACAATAGTACCTAATGGTCTCCTGGCATTCACATTTGTCCAAACTTCTAGACTCCCACCAATGCATTCTCAACATGGCAGCAGAGTGATCTTATAAACATATTTAACCACATGTCATGTTCTGCTTAACACCTTCATGGCTTTGCATTGCTTTGGGGATGAAAACGAAATCCTTATCATGACCTGTAAAAAAAGAGATGATCTTGCCCCTACCTACTTAGCCAGAGTGATCTCAACACTTTGCCTTTTCTTTTCCTAATAAGTTAAGAAAGGTAGGCATCTTGTCATCTGAACTGCATTCCAAGGATAAGGCCTAGAATAGAAAATATTAAACATAATCAATTCTTCCTGGCCACTTATTACACACTGTCTGATTCAGACTGTCCCCAACTAAAATGTGCATATGTGCCCCAGCTGTTATAAATGGGTTGCTCGGGACAGATAATGCATTTTCCCAGAATTAGTCTTAAAAAAATTAGTTATGTTTGAAGACCATAAATGCCTATTTTGCCTACGAAGTAGCAAATCTATACTACTGAACATACTGTGTCTTTCTATTTGACAAAATAACAATATTTGGCAAAATAACACCTAATAGTTACAAGATCAACAAATATGCTGAATGTTTAAATTAAAACAAAATTATTACAATTAAAGACACATTGCCATTAATCCCCCTCAAAATATTCCCCCTTGCTTTGAACACACTTATGCCATCATTCTTGCCATTTTCTGAAGCAGCTCTGGAAGTCCACAACCTTTAGTTGTGCTGTGGTAGCTGCCTCGATGTCCTGAATAAATTAAAAACGTTTACCTTTCGTGGTAATTTTGACTTTGAGGAAAAGCCAGAAGTCGCGTGGTGCCAGATCCAGTAAATAAGGTGGATAAGGACACATCATAATGTCTTTATTTGACAGAAATTGTCGTATACCAGAAGCGACATGTGACACAGAGCATTGCCATGATGGAAGGTGATTTACAGCACGCTTTAAAACAGACCTTCTCTCAACCATAGCTCACACCCAACTGACTCCACCAAACAAGCTGAAACTTGTCACACAGTGTTACTAAGGTTCGATGTGCCACTTCCCATATTGAAGATCCCTGCCTTTCCATTGGATCGCACTTGGCAGCAGCATTCATGGTATTTTTTTTATCACAACGAAAGACTGTGTCACACATCACTTCTTCTATATGACAATTTCTGTTCAATAAAAACATTACAGATTCCAACTAGGAAAAATTCAACCTAAGGTAAACTACAATGATAATTTTTATAAGAAAAATCATATTCATATGTCTGCTATTTATACTTCCAACATTAGTAAAACAGCAGCTTAGGCTTTGGTAACAAAGCATAATTTTGAAGATTTTTTTTCTCTCTATTTCATACTTTGAAAAGCAAAAAATAAAACTGTAATAATTTCCTAATTAAGAATTCAATGCTTAGTGACGTCATAGGAATGGGGGCAGCGGGGCGCACTTTTTGAGTTCTCCTCCGGATCTTATCACAAACGGGACATATAACCCATCAAAGGACTCTCTGTTCATCACGCAGAACAACTAAGAGACTCGTGGAAGGATTATTTGAAGGTGCGCAAATTGGGCGAGCAGGGGAAGAGGGAAGGGAGCAGAGTGTGGACGCGGACCGCATTTGCGGCGGTGGAAACGCGGACTGCACCGGCAGCTGCAGACATGCAGGGCATCCCAGGACAGAATAGAGAACACAAAACCTAGGAGGTGGGCTCTTTCCCTGCGTCCCACAGCTGATCTCTCCCGCTGAGTGGGCAGCTAGGTGGGCCCAAGGTCAGACAAAGAACACAAACTCCATACCTGTGCCCCTCCCCCCACTCTTCCAATTCTAACCCCGCCCTTCCAGAGACTTAAACTGGCCCCTAAACTGAGGAGTAGTGTTAGATTACAGAGGGGCGTCTGTGCTCAGGCTCTGGGAAGACTGACAGGCAGCTCTGACCCAGGGAAGAGGCTGGGAAGAGTGATTTTGGCTGGGCTAGGAGAGAAGAGACTCCTCCACCCCCAGCCACCACCTTTTCTGGCCTACAGGAAGAGTGTGATTTTGGCTGGGCTAGGAGAGAAGAGACTCCTCCACCCCCAGCCACCACCTTTTCTGGCCTACAGGAAGAGTGTGACATGGCTGGGCTGGGAGAGAGAAGACCCCTCCATCCCCAGCCCCCACCCTTTCTGGCCTGCCTAGGGCGGGGCAAGTGCAGCTGTGGAGGCACTCCTAGGGATCAGCAGTAAGCGGCAGATGCAGCTCCCAGCTTTCAGCAGCTCAGAAATCTCCTGCCTGCCACACACACAAACACACATACACACACAGACACACGGAAGAAGTGCCCTAAAACTCAGGAGAACTGGACACAGGGCTGGTAGTGCTACTCTCAGTGTGCATATGTGCAGGCAAGGGCAGAAACTGCACTGACTTTGTAAAAACTACCATCCAGACCCCTCAGCCCCACGCATCTAAATCTGCAAGTCCCAAAGTCACTCTGGGCACCAGGTGTTCTCTTACAACAACTAAGAGACTCGTGGAAGGATTATTTGAAGGTGTGCAAATTGGGCAGCTCTGCTTGCAAATTGCAAATTGGGCAGCTCTGCTTGCACAAAAGGCAGGGGACTCTTCGGTACAGCAGAGGATAACCTGGAGATTACTTGGTGGGCTTAAGACAAGACTGGAGCTGCTTTTGGTTTTGTTTTGTTTTGTTTTGTTTTGTTTTGTCTTTATATCTTTGATATCTTTGCCTGTGTTGAGTGGGGGTTGTCGGTTGTTTTTACATGTGAATGTATTTGATTTTTTTCTTTGTTGTTGTTGTTGTTGTTGTTGTGCTTGGTGATTTGCTTTGTTCTGAAATTGCCCTACTAGGGCCCAGCTTAAGAGGCACAAGATTCAACATATCCAGAGAACTCCAGACCAAATCAGAGTACTACCGGGTTTGACCTACAAGTCACACACCCAGAGGAAATTGTCTACAGATACAAGAGCCCATAGAGGCCAAACCTCATTTAAGTGGTCAACCCTCAGGCAGCAGAACACCCTGTGGTGGGCAGAGCCAAGTCTCACAACTAGTCAGCCTAGGAGTTAACCCCACCTACTCACAAGCAAAAAGCAATTAAAGATCTTCTTTAACAGGACAATATACACAACACAAGAGTCACCTTTGGAGCACACACAGAGGAGAAGAATGAAGTAGTGCAAGTCAAATATAAAGGACTCATACTACATAAGATAACCCAGCAAGAACTAAGAACTCTAGGGGATCTACCTAATACATCAAACCAAACACAGAGAGTCAGCCAGAATGAGGAAACAAAGAAATATGTCCCAAACAGAAGAACAGAAGAAACCTCCAGAAGTGGAACCAAATGAAAGAGAGGTAACCAGCCTATCGGAGACAGAGTTCAGAACACTGGTGAGAAGAATGTTTAAGGAGCTTAGAGACGACATAAAGAAGGATGTAAAAATCATAATGAACAACCAGTTAGAACTAAAGAACACAATTACCGAAATTAAGAACTCACTTGAAGGAATTACCAGCAGGTTAGATGAAGCAGAGGATCGAATCAGCGACTTAGAAGACAAGTTAGCAGAGATCACCCAAACAGAACAACAGAAAGAAAAAAGAATAAAAAACAATGAAGATGGTTTAAGAGACCTCTGGGATAACATCAAGCGTAACAACATGCGCATAATAGGAATACCAGAAGGTGAAGAGAGGAAGCAAGGGATTGAGAACATATTTGAAGTAATAATGTCCGAAAACTTCCCTAACTTGATGAAGGAAACCAACATATAAGCCCAGGAAGTGCAGAGAGTTCCAACCAGGAAAAACCCAAACAGGCCCACACCAAGACACATTATAGTTAAAATGGCAAAGCTTAAAGACAAAGAGAGAATCCTAAAAGCAGCAAGAGAAAGACAGTGGGTTACACACAAGGGAACTCCCATAAGAGTATCAAATGACTTTTCTACAGAAACATTGAAGGCCAGGAGGGAGTGACAGGAGATACTCAAAGTGATGGAAAACAAAGGCCTACAACCTAGATAGCTTTATCCAGCAAGGTTATCATTTAAAGTTGATAGAGAGATAAAGAGCTTCCTGGAAAAGAATAAGCTAAAGGAATTTATTTTCACCAAGCCAGCATTGCAAGAAATACTAAAAGGACTTCCGTAAATAAAAGAAAGATGAAAACAACCTAACTACAAATTTAAAAATGGCAATAACTATATACATATCAATAATCACTTTAAATGTAAACAGATTAAGTACTCCAATCAAGAGACATAGGGTGGCTGAGTGGATAAGAAAGCAAGACCCTTGTATATGCTGTATACAAGAGACTCACCTCAGATCAAAAGATACACATAGGCTGAAAGTGAAGGGTTGAAGTAAGATATTTCATGCAAATGGAAATGAGAAAAAAGCTGGAGTTGCAATACTTATATCTGACAAAATAGAGTTTAAAATGAAGAACATATTAAAAGATAAAGATGGGCACTATATAATAATAAAGGGATCGATCCGACAAGAGGGCATAACCCTAGTAAACATCTATGCACCTAACATAAGAGCACCTAAATATATAAAACAGGTACTAACTGACATAAAGACAGAGATCAACAGTAACACTATCATAGTAGGAGACTTCAACACACCTCTGACAACAAGGGACAGGTCTTCCAGACAGAAAATCAATATGGAAACAACAGCCTCAAATGATACATTGGATCACTTGGATTTAATCGATATTTTCAGAGCATTTCACCCTAGTGCTGCAAAATACACGTTTTTCTCAGGCACACATGGAATATTTTCCAAGATAGACCATATGTTAGGCCACAAAACAAGTATTGATAAATTTAAGAAAATTGAAATCATACCAATTGTCTTCTCTGACCACAGTGCTATGAAATTAGAAATGATCTACAGGAAGAAAACTGGAAAACACACCAATTCATGGAGGCTGAATAACTTATTACTAAATAATGAATGGGCAAGCAAGAGATCAAGGAACAAATCAAAAGATATCTTGAGACAAACGAAAATGAAAACACGACCACCCAAAATCTGTGGGATGCCGCGAAAGCAGTCCTAAGAGGAAAATTCATAGCATTGGAGGCCTACCTAAAGAAACAAGAAACATCACTAATCAACAGTTTATCTTCATATTTAAGGGATCTGGAAAAAGAACAGCAAAACAAGCGCAAAGGGAGTACAAGGAAGGAGCTAAGAAGGATCCGAGCAGAAATAAATGAAATAAAAATCAGAAAAACAATACGAAAGATCAATGAATCCAAGAGTTGGTTCTTAGAGAAGATAAACAAAATTGACAAACCTTTAGCCAGACTCATTAAAAAAAAGAGAGAGGACCCAAATTAATAAAATCAGAAATGAAAGAGAAATGAGAACAGACAACGCAGAAATACAAAAAAAAATTTAAGAAATTACTATGAGCAACTATATGTCAACAAATTTGACAATCTGGAAGAAATGGACAATTTTCTAAAGGCGTACAACCTTCCAACGTTAACTCAAGAAGAAACAGAAAACCTGAATAGACTGATTACCACCAGGGAAATTGAATCAGTAATCAACAATCTTCCAACAAACAAAAGCCCTGGACCAGATGGTTTTACAGGTGAATTTTACAAAACGTTCAAAAAAGAATTATCACCTATTCTCCTCAAGCTCTTCCAAAAAATCCAGAAGGAGGGAAGACTCCCAAACACTTTTTACGAAGCCACTATCACCCTGATCCCAAAATTAGACAAAGACACAACAAAAAAAGAAAACTACAGGCTGATATCTCTAAGGAACATAGATGCAAAAATCCTCAACAAAATATTAGCAAACAGAATTCAGCAATACATTAAAAAGATCGTACACCATGATCAAGTGGGTTTCATCCCGGGTATGCAAGGGTGGTTCAACATCTGCAAATCAATTAATGTGATACACCACATAAACAAAATGAAAAATAAAAATCACATGATCATATCAATAGATGCAGAAAAAGCATTTGATAAAATCCAGCAGCCAATGATGAAAAAACCCTTAAGAAAGTGGGAATAGAGGGATCATATCTCAACATAGTAAAGGCCATATATGATAAACCCACAGCTAACATCATACTCAATGGGGAAAAGCTAAAACCATTCCCCCTAAGATATGGAACAAGGCAAGGTTGCCCACTATCTCCAGTTCTATTAAACATAGTAGTGGAAGTTCTAGCCACAGCAATCAGACAAGAGAAAGAAATAAAAGGCATCCAAATTGGTAAGGAGGAAGTAAAAGTATCATTATATGCAGATGATATAATACTATATAGAGAGAACCCTAAAAACTCCACCAAGAAACTATTAGAGCTGATAGATGAATTTAGTAAAGTAGCAGGATACAAAATTAATATTCAGAAATCAGTTGCATTTGTATATACCAATAATAAAACATCAGAAGGAGAAATTAAAAAAGCAATCCCATTTACAATTGCTCCAAAGACTATAAAATACCTGGTAATAAATTTAACCAAAGAAGTAAAAGATCTGTACTTAGAAAATTATAAGACACTGAAGAAAGAAATGAAAGAAGCTACAAATAGATGGAAACACATACCATGTTCATGGATAGGAAGAATTAATTAGTTAAAATGTCCATACTGCCTAAGGCAATATGCATATTCAACACAATTCCTATCAACCTACCAACGACGTTTTTCACAGAAATAGAACATATAATCCTAAAATTTATATGGGACCACAAAAGACCCCAGATAGCCTCAGCAATCTGGAGAAATAAGAACAAAGTGTGAGGTATAACAATACCTGACATCAAATTATACTACAAGTCTACAGTAATCAAAACAGCATGGTACTTGCATAAAAACAGACACATAGATCAATGGAACAGAATAGAGAGTCCAGAAATAAATCCATGCCTATACGGCCATTTAATCTATGACAATGGAAGCAGGAATGTATGATGGGGTAAAGATAGTCTATTCAATAAATGGTGCTGGGAAACCTGGACAGACATGCAAAAAAATGAAGCTGGACTACCTCCTTACACCATATACAAAAATAAATTCAAAATGGCTTAAAGACTTAAATGTAAGATCTGAAACCGTAAAATACCTAGAAGAAAATATAGGAAGAAACTTCACAGACATTACCCGGAGTAAGATTTTTACTGATATATCCCCTCGCGCGAGGGAAATAAGAGAAAAAATAAACATGTGGGATTACATCAAACTAAAAAGTTTTTTCACAGCAAAGGAAACCATCAATAAAACAAAAAGGGATCCTACTTAATGGGAAAAGATATTTGCCAATGATATATCTGATAAGGAGTTAATATCACAAATCTATAAAAAACTCACTCAAGTCAACTCCAAAAAAACAAACATCCCAATTAAAAAATGGGCAGAGGACATGAAGAGAAATTTTTCTAAAAAGGACATGCAGATGGCAAACAGACATATGAAGAAATGCTCAACCTCACTAACCATGAGAGAAATGCAAATAAAAACCACAATGAGATACCACCTCACCCCAGTCAAAATGGGTATCATCAATAAATCAACAAATAACAAGTGCTGACAGGGATGTGGAGGAAAGGGAACTCCTTGTGCACTGTTGGTGGGATTGCAGATTGGTGCAGCCACTATGAAAAACAGTATGGAGGTATCTCAAAAATCTGAAAATGGAACTACCTTATGATCCAGTAATTCCACTCCTAGGTATCTATCCAGAGAAACTCCAATTCAAAAATCTTTATGCACTCCTATGTTTATTGCAGCACTATACACAATAGCCAAGACGTGGAAAGAACCGAAATGCTCATCAGTAGATGACTGGATTAAGAAGCTGTGGTACATTTATACAATGGAGTATTACGCAGCCATAAAGAAGAAAGAAATCTTACCATTTGCAACAACATGGATAGACCTAGAGAACATTATGTTAGGTGAAATAAGTCAGACAGAGAAAGACAAATACCATATGATCTCACTTATATGCGGAATCTAAAGAAAAGAATAGGTGAATGAACTAATCAGAAACAGTTTTGGAGACAAAGAGGAAAAATTGAGGGTTTCTAGATGGGCGGGGGAGTGGGGATAAGGGGGAAGATGAGGGGATTAGAAAACAGTCGGTAACCACAAGATAGCCACGGGGTTTTGAAAATTAATTTGGGGAATCTAATCAACAATGTTGTAAAGATTTTGTAGGGTATCCGATGGACACATATCCCACCCATTTGGGAGACCACCTCAGGGATGATGTAGATGCCTGATCATTGCACTGTACACCTGAAGCTGAACAATAATGAATGCCAACTGTAATTATATATATATATATGTATATGTATATATATGTATGTATATACTTACAAGAAGCGGAGTACAGCATTAGGAATAGAGACAGTGGAAATGTAATGGCTCGGTGTGATGTCAGAGGGATAGTGGATGGGGGAGGGCGGTCCACACAGTGTGAGCGATATAAATGATAAACGTCTATGTATTACTTTGTCTTGTGCACCTGAAACTAATAAAATAAAACAATAAATAAAACAATAAATAAATAAAACAATAAATAAATAAATAAATAAAATACACACACAAAAAAAGAATTCAATACTTGTTTCTCAGCCCTTGGAAATTCTCCCATAACTCTGACAATAAAACGGGTCCTGCTTTTAGCTGATTTACTTTTTGCTTCTGTCTGTTCAAACTTGTGGTAAGAGACCCACCATACTGATCCAGTCATTCAACTGTTTCTGTCAGTGTCTGACTAGGTGAAAAACAGCACACATGCTGTCCTGTGTCCATGGCATGCAGAGTCAATTTCTTTATAGCGACCCCACTCAGTACATACTCTCTAGGAATGCATAGAAATAACAACCCTAAAATGTCTCGGAATTGTCTAGTTCCTTTTTCTACCAAGTCGTGATCACTCCCTACAGTGTCATGCTAAGTCTCTGTTTAGCTTTTTATTTTTTAAAGGCTTAAGCAGATTCTGCATGTTTAAAAAGATAAGATCACAAGTTATTAATATTTGAGCAACTGCAAAAAAAATTAAGCTAAAATTCCAGACAACATCACTGATTCGTTTTCATCTACTGCCTTTGTTGTTTCACACTTTGGGGAATATTTGGCTAGAGTCTGTTTGGTTTGGGAGAATTATTAAAAAGTGTTTGTATTGCTGACAATGATTTTCAACAATAGGTCAGCAAATGAAGGGCTTAAATATATGTTTTATTGAAAACTTAAAATACCTTAGATTCAAAGGGATGCTCTAATATAAAACTGTAAGTTTTGCAAAAATAGAATTGTTTATTAGTGGTGAATTAATGCAAGTAAGGTGGATAATTAAACACTGCCCATGCATTTGATATTCTCAACATAGACAATAACCAGGGAACACGTTATCTGTTTTTTTCTTTCCATCCTTTGCCCCACGTTTCTTGGAATAGTATGGCACCCACACCATCCTGGTATAACCTCCTTCAAATAAATGTTGTAAATATATCATAATAACACAAACACAAATGCTATGTGATTTTTAAAATAGAGTTGATACACATAAACACAGATGATATATGTGGTAAAAGGAATATTGAAATATTTTCTTCAAATCTTCATAATAGGCTTAATAAATTAAGACCCTTCAAAATATCAAAATGCTGAACAACCAGTATGGCACAGACCCGGACCAAACACAACCGACATGGGCTTCTGTTTAATGCTACGGCAACAATTGAAACTTTAGCTGTGGGGAGATGGGACTCTGGCAGTGGGGAGTGGCAGAGTGCTGACTACAGTGGCTATTTACCAACCAGTGCAGACGTATTTCAATATTTTAACTCACAAGGTGTCTATAGTGGTGCCTACTGACTTACAAAATCCCTGGCCTCAGTTAGTAAGATGCAGCCTAGGAAACCTGCCATTTGGCATTGACCATTTGAAGATCCTATCTCGGCACTGCTATCTGAGGGCCTAGCTGTATAACAACACAGCCCTGGCTTATAAAAAAGAGCCCCCACCGAACTTCTCATGGTGCTAATGGCCCCCTCACTGGGACTTTCCTTATTGCTTTGGTAAATAGAGTATTTAAGAGCATAATTTTTCGACCCTTAGCATTTAGATCTAGCACTTCCCTAGCCAGATTATGTTTGATTGTATGTGATTTTAACCCTAATTGTTGATCAGGAGATAAGGATGGGTTGGGGGAGCACGTGTTGTGTCATAATGTGTGGACTTGTGCATCACCATCAAGCAATGGGCGAGTGCTGTCCTCAGATGGAGAAAAGTGGGCAACTTCTGCAGATCCAGAGGGTCCACTGGGAACTGGGAATTTAAGGTTTTCAAGTGCATCCTACATCTCAGGATTCCATTCTTTCCCAGTTAAAATCCTAACCTTGATATAGCAGACTTGCTTATGTTAAAAATTCTGACTTCTCTGGAGCTCTGCTACTTTTAAAATTACATTTGGGACCTAGTTCTCAGCACGCTTTTGCCATCCAGCATCAGAAAATAAGAGTCTCTTTACACGGTGTCAAAGAGGAACTGCAGACTTTCATAACCACCCCTTAATTGCTCAGCCTTTTATTACCTTTTCCAACCATCAGTTGTCCCCATCGATAACCAAAAAATTCCATTCTCCTTATAAATATATCAATAGTTCTCACTAGTGGGACGCATTGAACCCACTAGTGCATTTATTTACTTCTACTGTTACATCAACACTGTTCACTACCAGTGAGCATTTTTAAAATTTCACTGCCGCCTTTTCCAGGAGCTCCATCTACCAACAGTAATAGGGTCTTTATTGCCAGGGGACAGGCAGGTGGTCAAGATCCACTATCCCATCTTAGTGTCTACACTTTCTGGACACCCTGGTATTGACTATTGCTGGCTGGGTTCCCAAGGGGGTGAAATGGGAAGTGAAGATTAGTACACAGGATAGACAAACATGGCAAAAGGAAAGCAAACATAAGAGGGCAGAGGGTGAAGGTGGGCTGTACTGCAGTGCAGCCTCAGTAGAGACGTCATGAGGATAGCCCTTCTGCGTTGTTCCAAGGTGGGACAAAGGGGTAGAAAAGAGCGGGACTTTGTCAAGGCAATTCTCATTAGTGTACTCATAGGTCAGTGGCTCTCAAACTTTAGCATGTATCAGAATCAAAATCCAGGAGAGCTTAATAAAACAGATTTTTGGGTCCCACTGCCAGAGTTTGTAATTAGGTCTGGGATGTGGCCTGAGAACTTGCCTATCTAAGAAGTCGCCGAGTGATGCTGATAATGCTGGCCGAGGGCTCATACTTTGAGAAACACTGGTGTAGTTCCTTTCCTGGAGGGGCTTGTCAGCTGACAGCACTCCCAACAGCTGAGAGAAAATTTTCTTCAATCCCAAAAGGGGATCTGGGAAGCATATCACAGCATGTACTACCAGCAGGGACTCAGGAGTCAGGGATCTAGTCGTACAGACTGCATTTCTAAAATGGGTATAACAACACCTGATGCAAGGGATATTATTCCCTTTGTTACCTACTCAGTGATTGGCACCACCATTGAACCAGTTGCCCAGGTAAGAATGTTGAGAACCACCTTGAATTTTACCTCTTCCTCTCATCTAATCCATGTATTAAGAGTTGAAAATATATCTCATTCAATGAGTTAACCAAAATCTTTCACATGAGGAAAAAAAAACCTTGAAAATCTACCATGTCAATGTCTCTTGAACCATCCACTCCTTCTTAAGGTCACTGCCAATACCTGAGTTTAGGCCATAATCATGTTTCACCTCTTAATTGGTCCATCTGCCACCAGTCTTTTTTCCATGGCATTCTACAGTCATCCAGTGTAATTTCCTAAATTTATAACTTAATCAGGCAATCCCATGTTCACTGTCCTTTAGTGGTTCCTTCTTGTTTTTAGGATTGAGCATAATCATCCCAGCTCAGGTCTGCCCTTCCGAAGAACTCTGCTCACCTCTCCATTCTCACATAACACCACTCATACCCTCATAATCCAAACTCTAAGCTAGCTTAATTATTTGTAGCTTCTTGAAAAGTTCTTTTGACTTTTCACCTTCAGTCTTCACACATACTATTTTCTCTCTCATATTCTGCCATATGTTTTCCTGATTCCAAATATCCTTCAGGTTTCACTTCCTTTGAAAACCTTTCCTGACTCATCAAGGCTGGTTTGCGTACTTACTATGTGCCTTCCTGGCTCCCTGTGGTTTTATGGTGGTTAACTACCTCTTTATTTTTTAGTTTCTTACTCTCCACCCTTCCACAGGTGGAGATGACATTTGAAAACACTGTCATACTAACGACATATGCACATAGTAGAACTCTGCACTTTCAAACTTTGGAGGGTTAAATCAATAAGTCATGTGCTTGCCACATAAAAATTATTCAGTAAGTGGTATTTATTATTTCAGTTGTAGTTAGGGAGAAAAAAAATTCAAGTGAGTAAAGGGAAAGAAAATGCAACATACAATGGGCAATTTCTAAGTGGGAAGTTCATAACTGGGACGGTATCTAACATGGTTATTTTCTCTATCAAAAATGCAAACGATCTAGAACATTTAATCTTTTAAAATAATTCTTACACTCAGTGTCATAAGTAAAGATATTAGTATCATAAAAACATCTCAATTTTAATATCTACCATGCAAATGAAAACCATAAATAATACTGTAGGAACACAATGATCTGGCCATAATTATTGTTAATTTAATTTCCAAGTAATATTTAGTTATACTTAGTGATTGATTCAATTTTTAAGTATTAACCTAATACTTTGCAATCATTCTATATATAATAAAGTCAGCAATTTTATTATATATAAATAAGCCTATTATTGTTTTTGCCAATGAAGAAATAGTTATATAGGAATATCTCAAAGGAGTGAAAGAGACAGAAGGCAGAGCCTGAGAAAAAGAAATGTTTACCAGAATCCATGGGAAATAAAAAGCATCGTTTGGGTAAGATATCAATAAAGGAAATCAGAAGCCAATATAGTATAATAAGGTAGATAAATTTCTATTATGGTACATAGGAGTGTCTTATGCTACTTATTTTCTCCATTAAGGATTTTTGCTATTTACTGTTATAGCCCCTTAGTCACTTAGCACTGCTTTACATCCTTTACCTCCTATCAACTGTCAAAAATCTCTTCAGAAAATTTCTGTTGGAACACTTCTCCTCAGAGTGTATGGAGATTTTATAATGCCTCATATTGGTTAAGCTGAACTACATTTCCCAGAATTCTCTTTCCTATATGTTTCCAGTTACAATAGGCCCAAGAGGGACTTTTTTTTTTTTTTTTGCAAGATTTGTAGGACATAAATAAAATGGCAGCCATTTTGTAGTCCACCACATCACCATGTTGATATGAGGCAGAAGCTGGGCCTGAAACTGCTCCAGTTATCCCTGGATCTTCCTTCTGCTTCTCTGACTCCTGGGGCAAGTGTGTGTGTTTCCAGCTTCATAATGAAGTGTTCTGGCTTCTTCAGGGCACCCACACTAGTCAAAGGGAACAAGAACCAGATATGAAATGTATCCTCATGAGTTCATCTCATGCTTATGGGTTCCCGCTTATTCTTATTTTTCCCCACTTTGCACCCAACTTTCCTTCGTGACTCTACTTGGCCTGTGGACTTAAGGTTCCACCTCAAATGTGAAGAATAAAGCCTCACAGAGATTGTTTAACCAACACCAGCTCCCACAATTGCATGAGATCAACTCCCTGTAACAAACAAATCTCTCTGTCTGACATAATTAAATTTAAAAATATTAATGATCCTGTATCCCATGATAAAGGGGGCACTGGTAATCTGTGGCATGAGAGACAGCACAGGCAATGCAGTGACTCAATTTATGATCTCTAGACACCTGTAATCAAGTGCTTTTAGAAGGCAAGTTTCTGGGTGACCAAGTATTTACAGTCTTAAAATATTATAGTGAAAATACAGAGTATGATGGTGTGGGCTGGTTGCTTCTAACTGTGCTGGAGAAGTTGAGGCAAGAAGATAATGAGCTCTTGGTGCTTTAAATTCCCATCTCAAGCTCTACACAAAGTACTTAAAAGCTTGTATGACTACCCCGAGGAAGAGGACTCTTATTTCCTGTAACAATGGGACTAAGATTTCTGAAAACCAAACACAAAGTCTAATCCTGTAGGTAGCTGAACTATAATGCAAATTGAATTCCAACACTAAAAAATCTCTTAAAGTTATGATATTGATTGGGAAGGAATGAGATCCTTAAAATTGGGATGGGACATGTGAGCAGATTCTGATAACCCAATCTCCTAAAACCTTATGAGCCTTCTTTGCCAGTGGAAGCAGCCCTTACTCCTCTGCCCGGATAGGTGAGTCTTTCTTTTCCTGAAGAACCTGTAATGACCTCCCCTGATAAGGCTGCCTTGCAAGGCACTGCTGATCATCCCTGGACCTACCATGTCACCCTTCCAGATCTATAGCTAGACTCAAGTCCCAATAGGCCCCAACCAGTAACATACAAATCATGACCTGTAACAAGGTGTAATATTCACCAAGAGAATTGCATGATCTGCTAACTGAGTTTGACAGAAACATGGAGAATATGTGTAGGAGTAGATCTTATCAGTGTGGGATCGAGGTAGACGGAATATAAAGTTGTATCAGGCCTAAAATATTGCTATTGGCCCACTAAGGAGAGATTCTATATTTAATGTTTTAAGTAGAGGAGCTAGAAATAGCTCTATTTTTTTTTTTTTTTGATGTTGGTTCAAATATGGGTCTGAAGTAGCTTATATCAAATAACTTTAAATGCGATAACTTTCTTGGAATTCTGTAGAGGAAGGCATCCAAAGGCTGAGGGTGACAGGAAGACTAAAGTGGTTTTTTCATTGATGACCTGTTCACCCACCTCAGCAAGGTTCAGAGAATAGCCTTTACATGATGTTATGAGAAATAAATTTGTGAGGGGATCTCTTGCATCTCTGAAATGCTTTGTGGCAAAGATTTTATTTTTTATTCTTTTAAGTATTTTTTTCAAGAGCAAACCAACACATCCCCTGATACTGGATATGCAGCCACGGTTCAGAAATGGTTGCAATAGGATGTCTAGGACAATTGATTTTATACTGGGGTTTGCCTGTATGAGGCAACCTATGGAAGGAACCAAAAAAAGGTAATCATTCAATAGAAGGGAAAAGTCAAAACAGAATTTTTGAGGGAATGTCTCTCTCTCATAACATGTTTTACATTATCCCTTGGCCTTGGAGAAGTTGTTTAACAAACAGTTTTTTTCAGACCAGATTTTTAGATCTGCAAAAGCAATAAGGATGTGACCTACTTTGTGGTATCATGTCATTACTGTGATGAGGTAGATAGCACTTCTCAAAATCTCACCAATATAATGAATCACATACATTTTTCAGTGTCAGGAAATCCTGAGACATATAAAGTTAGCCCAGCAATGCATACAACTGAAATACGACTGCACCATGAAGAGAGGAGGAGATAGGCTTTTAACATGTCATGTGGTCCTTTTTTTCAGCACTTTATCCGTGAGTATGGTAAATAAATGAGGCTACCTAAAGTTATCTCCGCTTCACAGTTACTTCCCAAATATTCTAATTTTATCTCAGCACTCATGAAAACAACTTGTTTTTGTCATTTAACACGTGGCAGTTCAAATTTCAGACACCTTAGGCTATGGGTTCCTAGGTCTTTCTGTTCGCAAAGCAGGAGCAGATGTATTATATGTTGTTTATCTCCTTTCAGTAACAAGGCTTCTTTCCTTCCTTTTTTTCCTTCCTTCCTTCCTTCCTTCTTTCCTTCCTTCCCTTTTCCCTTCCTTTCTTCCTTCTTCCCTTCCTTTCTTCCTTCTTCCCTTCCTTTCTTCCTTTAAAATTTTTAATTACAGTTGACATACACTATTATATTGGTTTCAAGTGTTCTTTTAATGGTTTCAATCCATCATAGCCAATGATTAAAATCATGTAATGAATTGCTGGAGTCTAGCCTGAGAAACATTTATACTTAGGATCACAAGATAAAATATTCAGCCCCCTTCTCCTCACTCTTCTTGAATCACCCGGACTATCAAAGCATAACAGCATCTGGAAGATTCTATTATTTAAGTACTCATTTCAGAGGATGCCAGAATGGCCTCCATTCTGAACTACATTCAAACTCTAAACTACATTTCAAACTCTAAACTACATTCCCAGCAAGGTGTACAGCATTATTTTTCAAGCCTCCTTACCATATTCCTTTGAATATAATATCCCCAGGTATTTTTGTTCACACTTCAGTTTTGAGGAATAAAATATTTTGTTTACTTGGTTGGTTGTTTTTGACTCGAAGTTATTTTCACAGTGGTGAGCTACTTTGGTTGTTGATAAAAGTAGTTGCTGCTCTGAAAGAGGCATGAAAAACCCTATTTGCTGAAAAAGAAAGCAAGAGTGTATATGAATTTGGTGAGAAAGCTTGAGTGAAATGATACGGAGGAAATTTAGATGTAATGTGTAGTGGCAGCCATACTCTATTCCTCTAATTTTTATCTTGTACTGACCACCTTCTCAGCCTATTCCTGTTTTAGGAATAAAACATTCACTTCTGAGGCCACAGAAACTAAGTCCCAGGTCAAGACAAAGTACAGGAGGGGCTTGGGTCACAGAGCAATTCTTGTTTTGAAGATCTCCCTCAGTTAAGAGATTTCAGAATTCTAAGCATTCAGTTCATCGCAGCAGTTTATGAATTCACAGGGTAACTTTCTCAGCATGAAAAATCTGAAACATATTTTGAAATAAAATCATTAGAAACATTGTTCTCTAATACATTTCACAGCTTATCCATGCTGAGCCATGTAAAACGGGAGAGAAAATACAACAAAATGGCATTTTTGTACCTGACCATAATGGTAATTAGAATATGAAGACTAGTAAACAACTTGAGAGTGAGTTGCAAGCACTAATGTGATCTAACATGTTATTATCAGTCATTTACCACTGCATTATTTAAGCTACTAAGGAAAATTGTAACCATTGTCAACTAAAATACATATAGCCCAATGGCTTAATAGCTGAAGTCATTACGTAAAGGGGTATAGGAAGGAATGTTAGAGAAACAGTTTTGTGTATAGCATGAAAAATGAGTAAGAGAAAGATGATATGGGCATAAAAGAGAAAAGAAGATATTTCTGTCTCATCGAAATCCATTTGTTTGTTTATGATCGCAATATTCATCTGGGAACTTTCCAAATCATAAGATTTGTCTGAGGGACAAAAATGCTCTTTTCTATTCTGTGCAGTAAATTAAAGGAATGCTTGGTTCTGAATTTACACAGGTCACTTATTTGATAAACGAATTGTGGTAAAATCCTTGTTTAGGAGCCATGAATAATCAAGGATCTTTAGTGTGGTCCTCCAGAACACAAGCCTCGATGACAAACATAACTGTCTCTGAACTTCAGCTCTGCTACTTACTAAATGTGATCTTGGGGAAATTTCTTAGCCTCTCTGAATCTTAGTCTTTTTTTAAAAAATCTCTAAAATGGGGCTAAAACAACAGTCTCTACTAACATAAAGTTATGCGAAAATAAAATGAATATATGGAAAATGGTTAGCACAGTGTCTGGCACATACTAAAAGCTCAATAAATATTTGCTATTTTTAAACTTGCAAGCTGACATAACCTTGCAATATTCATACTAGTATGCGTATAGAATTGAAATCCATATATGTTTGTCTTTTAATGGAGCAAGGGCCCACAATTTTAAATACAGTGTGACTACATAAAATAATTTAAGATTGGGTCCAATGAGTTCATGTTTCCCTGATGGTCCAAATGAGATGAACAGGGACATCCAGATTAAGAATAAAGATAATCAGCTGATAATCTAACAGCCTGAAACCAGGTAAGGGTAGTGAAGACTGGTATAGGTAGGAATTCCTCTCCTGAGCAGGCAAGGAGTTGGAGAGGTGAGAATGGGACACAGGTAAAAGAGAGATATAGAATCTTCAAGGGCATATTACACCGAGGAATGCTTCATCAGGCCACAGACGGAATCAAAAGCCTGGAAGGGGAGTCATCAGTAGTTGAGGAATGAAAGCAAATAGACCGAAAGATTAGCTGACGGACCACATTGACTGAGCCAGACCAAAGACTAAGGGACAAATTGATGGTAAACCCGTTTATTCATTCACCTATGAGGTCTGACAATTAAGTTCACAAACTTGTTGCAACACGGTTGCTAACCTTTTTTGATATCAGAGGGATTATTCATTGTGAATTTGTATCAACTGGACAAACAGTTAACCAAGTTTACTATTTGGAAGTGCTGAAAAGGCTGCGTGAAAAAGTTAGATGACCTGAACTTTTCGCCAACAATTCATGGCTCTTGCATCACGACAATGCACAGCTCACACGGCACTGTGTGTGAGGGAGTTTTTAGCCAGGAAACAAATAACTGTATAGGAACACTCTCCCCACACCTGATCTGGCCCCCAATGACTTCTTTCTTTACATGAAGATAAAGAAAATATTGAAAGGTAGACATTTTGATGACATTCAGGACGTCAAGAGTAATACGCCGACAGCTGTAATGGCCATTCCAGAAAAAAAAGTTCCAAAATTGCTCTGAAGGGTGGACTAGGTTCTGGCATTGATGCATAGCTTCCCAAGGGGAGTACTTGGAAGGTGACCATAGTGATATTCAGCAATGAGGTATGTAGCACTTCTTCTAGGATGAGTTTGCAAACTTAATTGTCAGACCTCATATTCTGTGCCAGGAGCCAGATGAGTTAGGAGAATAAAAGTATATTCTGAGAGAGAGAGAGAGAGAGAGAGAGAGAGAGAGAGAGAGAGAGAGAGAGAGAGACAGAGAGACAGAGAGACAGAGAGAGAGAGAGGACTCTGAAGCATTCATGTTTCTATTTGTCCATTCATTCATTCCACAAATATTTATTGGTCACTTATTTTATGCAAGGCTATGTTCTAGATACTGAATATACAGTGTTAAACAAAGGCAAAAATCCCTACCCCCACGGAATTTATATTCTAGTAGGAGAAAGATGCACATGAAACAAAAAATAAATTAAATATATTACATGTAAGAGTGCTAAGCAGAAAGGGGAATAGGAAGCGTGGTGGGGGATGCAATTTTATACAGGCTTCATTGAAAAGTGACATGTTAGTAAAAACTTGGAGATGAGGGAGCACAGATGGATATGTGAAAGGTAGCAAATGCTGATTTGAGAGCCAGCCGGCTTGCCATGAGACCTACCTCCCATGCCAGAGGCAGATAAGCCTCCAGGAGAGGCAGGGGCTATAGAGGAACCACCGGTCCAGGTTGGACGAAAGATCTGGGGGACACCAAAGTGTCTTCAGTTGGTGGAAACCACACTGAGATTGAGATAGTTAGGCAGGACTACCTGACCAAGCCAAAGAGACCAATCACAGACAGTACAGTCAGAAGCAGAGTCCCAAGTTGTCAGCAGGGCGGGTATATGTGGGTAAGTCCCAGATGAACCTGCAGGCACCGCTATTCCTTACCTTCTCCCTCCTCCCATGCCAACTGCATGCCCAGATAACATTTAAGGTAGAGAAGAAAGGAGAGGAATCTGAATCAGTGAATATTTTTATCAAAGAGAAGCTGGGCCCCATCTAAAAGTTATAGTATACTAAATTATGCAATTTGTAACATATAAATTATACATGAATTCTATAATTGGACAAAGCTTTAAACTGAAGTGAACGATTGATTTATTTTCCTCCCTCCCTGCTATTACATAATATAGTTCAAACTGGGTTTCTGTCACTTGCCACCAAAAGTTTTGACCAAATGCTAATGAAAAAAGGGAATTTAAACATTAAGTGGCCTCATCTTTGACTACACTTGTGGTGTCTAGTGACTTCAGAGTTTCAACTTTATAACTTTTAACTTTGAGGTACACATTAAGGTTTTTATTATTTTTAGTAATGGTAACATTGCTTTGTTCAATACTTGATGATCCAGATCCCAGTCAATTTTTGGTATCATAGTATTTGAAGGAACTTGAAGGGCATCTTTGTGCACCCCAATCTGCAGAAAATAACGTCCTTCAAGGCTTAACTCAATACTTTCACTGAGATTATTTTCTTTATATTGTACAAAAAATTATTTTTTCCTCTTTAAATTATTTTTCCTATGCTGTTAATATTGTATGTATTATATGGCTATTTGAATAGGTATATAAAATGTATGTTGTAGGTTTTTGGCTTTGTATTTCAATATTTAGCACATACCTAGCATTCTTTTGACACTGAAAATACATTTATTTCATACATGTAACAAATCATTAAATTTAACTGAGGATTAGGAGATTGAGACAAAAATGAGAGGTACAAAAAACCTTAGAACCCATCTAATATAAACTTGATAATTTATAAATTTGCAAACTGAGGCCCACAGAGGTTTTTGTTTGTTTTCCCCCAACCTCACATAACTAATTATTTGCAAAATGAAAATGAAAACACAGCTCTCCATTCAGCTATACCAGCTTGTAACTCCAAGCTGTTTGCTCTGATGAAACCTTGAGTGATGCAGTCCTTTTGTGAAAGACGAGAGAGCTCATACACCCAGGCTGGTGGCCCTGCTCGGGCTGCACAGAATGGAGACGCATTCTCCTTCTTGACGTCTCACTGGGTGCCACTGCCTTGGCTCTGTACCCTGATGAGTAAGCATTACTCTGAGCATGTGTCATCTAATGGCACACTCTATTTTGTGTTTCAAATGTTTAAACTGGAATACAACGAAGTCCCCTACGTTGGAAGAGTTTAATACTAAGATATTTAAATGGCAGTTATGGGTCTGTTTTGGATGTTTCAAATCTTCACAGGTTTGATCAGTCTTCGTGGTGAGATTCTGTGTTGTCTTTTCTTTTAGAGCATTGTGTAATTTTCTTTAGTGATCAGGGTATAGTTACAGCTGGGAATCTGTTTTATTTGCATGTGTGCTATGTAGGACCTATGTTAACTTGGTGTTCAACCTTTATCATGACGATGGATACTGGGGAGGACACTGAGTAGCTCAGGTGGGGGCTGTTAGGCATTGATTGCTTGAAGGTCTATGTCTTTCCTGTATCAAGAAACCTTAGGGGGGAAATAGCTCTGAGGACCAACACCTCTAGATTGGGAGTAACATGTCTCTTGATAACAGACTTAAGAATTGTGGAATGTGGATGCAGCGCACAGAGGAGATGAGAAAGGCCACCTGCGAGTGGGTTCTAAAAGGCATTACAACAACGTATAGATTACCTGTATGAACGGCCATGAAAGTTTACTCTTTTGAACTGGAGTTGAGGCATGCATCATGTATTCCCAACCTGCTGGTGGGAATCAGAAGGTTCTTTCTTAAATTCTGTAGACTGGTTAGGGCTCTTGGAAACCTCATGGAGACTACAGATACTACAGGATTTGGTGTAGGTTCTGGTACTGCAATCAATTAGGTACACGCTGTATTGCAATCACTTTAGCTGCCGACATTGTAAGAAGGAGACAGACACATGTCCTTTCATGTTGCCCATGATCTCCAAGACATTCAGGAGAGAAGTAAACCTCTACATTTATACCAGAGGCAGTCATCAAACCTAATTTTTATTGTAGGATTTCCTTTCTTTTCTTTTATATTTTTTTGCTACATTATATCAACAAATTTAAGAAATATATTTGCTCATGTATCAGCACTATATTTCAAGTACAGCTTATTAAATATTTATAAAAACACATTTTACTGTTTTGTACAGTTATCAGACATTTTTTCCTAATATACATTTAAATGATACCTTTTTTAAAAAAAATTATGAGACTATAGACTTAAACTTATACTAATGCTCTTGAAGGAGAGAGATTAAAACCCATATCCTGTTTGAGAAGACTGACATATTTTATGTTTCTTAATTATCTTTAAAGTTCCCAATTGCATTTCTGTTGAAAAGACTCAATTTACTATGTGCCAATGAAAGAATAAAAGAACCTGCCAAACAATTGCTATTTCGGATGAGAAAGTATTTCATTCCTTTGTGCTGTCAGAATGTAAAACTTTCATGTGAAGGACATTCTTTTGTTCTAGTCAAAGTCATAGCATCATTGGGTCAAGATTGACACGGACCACAAGTATAAAATATTAATTTAATAAAATTTTCCAGTATATAGATTTTCTGTATTTATTAATTGGCAATGCCTTTAGGTCTTTGCCTCTCAAAAATATTTTGTGATATATGAAAGCAATTTCAAAACTAGCTTGACAAAATTGATCAATCTTTTGAGGTTTTTACTAGCTTACTGTGATTTCTTTAACCCTTCTCCCACATTTCCTGTTCTTTCACCAAAGGGTCACTTCATCCAGAATCTTATTTTGTACCCTCTATGACCCTTTTCACTATGTACTTTTTGGAACTGCTAGGGAAAGTTTGATGAATCGACAGCCTGGGGGAATGGCTGCTGAATTTTTTCTTCATCTAAAATGGCTCAGTAGCAGAAAGCCTACTCCCTTTTAAATTTACATTTGGACAGATTTCAATCTTCTGCAAATCTCATTAACTATAAACGTACTTGCATATTTATTACATTTGTTTTTGGTTATACTGTCTTTCATCTTTTTTTGGATGAATTGTTCTCATCACAGGTCTATGTTCATAGCACACTATCGTCATCTGTCCTCATTTTATTTTAATTAATTATCCCATTCTTCCTCCCCCCCTTTCTTCAACAGTCACTAGTTCCATTCTTCTCCTGCCCCCTCTTCTCACCAAAGACACTTACTCTATTTAAGATTATGTCCATTTTTTATATCCTATCCTTCTGGAATATTGTTTTAAATCTTTTCTAAAAATGTATGTAAATGGTATTATACTAGATATTCGAGTTCCTTTCCTGTTTCTTACACTTTTTAGGACTCAGGCGTATATTAATGTCCATCTGAATGCAGATTTGATTCACTGTATCTGACTGTTGTTGCATGATTTTCACTGTATGTGTCCATGATATTTAATTATCCATTCTCTCAGCAATGGACAGCCAGGTTGCCCCGTTTACACCAACCCCGCCACAGCCCCTCGGGTGTTGAGGGGCAATAGGAAGAAGAACTGTGGGTGGAGGAGATGCCCAGAGACAACCAGTCTGCCTGCCCCTGTTGTCATGTGCTCCATACCACATCTGGCTTTGAACATTACTCTGCTTTGTCTCTACCATGGTGCTGGCCAGAGATGCTTTTCCTTGTTTTGCAGTGATGAAGGAGCCGACAGTGATCTACCTAAGGGTTCCCTTTTGTTGCTGCTGTTAACTTTTTAGTGAGAAATTTTATCTCACTGCTAGGGCATATCAAGCATTGGATCACAATAAAGGGAGCTCGCAGTCTGTGTTCTTAGTGTTTTTTAGAAATCAGGAATCTATAATTATTTTCAGAAGACAAATTCTTGTTTATAATGTGGAGATGAGGTTAGACATTTGGGAAATACAGACTTGAAAATGTACTTTCATTGGCCACATTTAACATACATAGTGTCGAACGGATACCTATTCTCAATAAACGTTTAAGCTATTAACCACATTAAGAGCCACAATCCTCACAGGGAAGAATTAATAAGTGTACAAATGACCACAGATTTCTTTGAAGTAATGAGAAAAAAAATGACTTTGGGAAAGATTTCTCAAAATTATTGCAGCAATATATTTTCTGGTCATGTTCTCACCTTTCAAGCAAATTTTGATCTTTGTGCTTTCTTTTTTCTCTTTGAGCTCATACTTTGAAACAACTCCCTTTTCTTAGTGGAAGGAACAGGACTTGACATGTAAGCACTCCCCTTTCTCTGCTTGGTGAATGCTGACTAGAACATTCAAACACTAACTAGAATCTTCCACTGGAAAACAAACAAAAAAAGAAAAAACAATAAACCATAAAATAGCTTCCTTGACCCCGTATCTTACCCTAGTACTGTCTTACCTCTTTCACTGCCAAATTTCTTCAGAGGTACCTTCCCTTCCTTCTGTAACCTACCCTTAACACTCCACTGAAACGAATGTCACCTCAGGCGTCCAAATTCAACGCTTTTCATTCTTTGCTCTCCACTTCCTCATGTCAGGAAAATGACATTATGAACCATTTCTTTCACCTCAAAACTCTCTCTATAAGTGTCTCATTCCATTTTCATTGCTAACTCTCTAGGAAATTCCTCTGTCTCCTTTGTCTCATAACACATCCAACTCAGAAATGTTCTCTTGTCCTCTGCCCAGGGTACTCTTCTATTGTTATGCGACTCTCCCTCCTTAAGCAATTTCATAGCTTCATTTACCAATATGTATTTTCCAGAAATTTTCAAATCTGTATCTTCAGTCTGGACATCATTCCTGACTCCCTATAGCCAGCTATACATTAACTCTCACCTTGGGTAGTTCACAGGCCCCTCAAATCAAGCTTGTCCGACCTGAAATTATGATCGCTCCAATCCCCCCTCACCCTTCAGTCTCACTCTCCCATCCCTACTCTTCCTCTTCTAGTTTTCTGTAATGTTCAGTGTTTGGCACAACCATCTGTCCAGTCATACAATCTCTAAATGTCCTTTAAATTCCCTTTTCCTTTTTCAATTTCGATATGTAATCAATCACCAAATCTTATCAATTATAATTCCAAAACATATATAAAACATATCCACTTTTCACAGTTTCTCCACTTCTATTCTTGCCTCCTTTCAACTCATTCTGCACACAACGGCCAGAGTGAATTTAACAAATCTTCAGTCAGACTTTAAAATGCCTTCAACTGGTACCATCATCCATTGACACCATTAAACTCTTCATGGATTAGGCTCTACTTGTCACACTCATAATTCTGCTCATCACTCGCTCCCTTATTGTCCCCAGACTCAATGCTCCTCAGTTCCTCGTGCTCTCCCACCTCTCTGCCTGCCGTCAGGACTCTGTCTCTCTGGAATGCTCTTCCTACATCACATTCTCCCACCCCACCTGAATAACTCTTACTTGCCCCTTGGTTTACACTTGACCTCCCCATATTTGGAGAGGATTCCTTTATGAGTTCATACAGACCTTGTACTTCTGATTCAACCTTCTTTAAGTTCGTGGTTATTTGATTATTAAGTCTACATGCTACAACCTGCCCTTCAAGTAGGTAAAACAATTCTCTTATTCTCCTGGCCAGGTGCCTGGCACCATAGGTATTCAAAAAGGCTTGATGAGTGAATAAATGAATGTAGAAGGAAGAAATCCATCCTTTGAAATTCACTTAAGAATAATCTCCCCAAGAAAGCCATTTCTTAACCTTTTGTTTTGGCTACATGCGCATTCCCTTCATAGTGCTAGCACCCTATGTATGACTGTATATTAACCTTTACTACATTAATGGTGACGATATCTGCTTTGGGACCTGCCACCACTGAACTCTGTCTCAAAGTGTATCAGTTGTAGCATCAGTTGGAATTGGATTGCTGTGGCTTGAATCACAGCTCTGCCATGTAATCCCAAATAGCTACATAATCTTCGATTAAACTCTGCCTCGGTTTCCCTTCTAAAAAAGGGAGATAATAATTCTTACATTGTGGTCTGCTGTTGGGATTAAATGACACACATAATAAGTGTTCAATAAATGTTAGTTACCATTATTATTAACCTTGTATATTGTTTTGTATACTCTGTATTATTTTGCTGTGAATGATAAGGCAAATTGCCTAAGGCAGTGGAGAAGAAAGAAAGAAAATTATAATTTAAATTAATCCATTTATTCTTTAATATCAAATATGTATTTGAGTACCTATTTCTAAATTCAATCCAATTTATCTTTCACACTACAACCAAAATTATATTGTAGAAACACAAGCTTCTTTTTTGCTACTTCCCTGATCAAAATTTCTCTAGTGATTCCTTATAACTCATAGGAAAAAATTACGAAAGCTTTAGCAAGGAATGAAATGGTCCATGCTACTCTTTCCTGACTTGCCTCCTCAATTTTTTTGTTCCATCCCGTTAGTCTCTCTTGTGTCAATGTATCTGCCATTAAGATATATAGATATAGATATATGCATATGTACACATCTATATATACATCATATATATATTTACATATTTATATATATGATATATATATTAGAGAGAGAGAGAGAGAGAGAGAGAGAGAGAGAGAGAGAGAGAGAGAGAGAAATAAGGCCAATGCTCCTCTCTCAAACACATGATAGTTACATGATCAAATTCTACTTTGTCGTCAGAACCTTCCTGAGTCTTTTCTCTTTGGCTCCATCTCCTTCTCATTCCAAAAAGAAGTATATTTTGTCTCTTCTAAATCCTCATGGTGTCTTGTGAAGTCCATGTTATAACACTTGTCACATTTCATTATATTATTTATGGATCCATTTCTCCCCTGAAGTATGAGCTCCTTGAGGGTGGGAACTCTGGAGAGCATTGCAGGTCAGAATGCTGGCCTTGCATTTGAATCCTAGCTCTAGCTCCTCCAGGCTCTGTGATCTCGAGCCACTTCATTTTGGCCTCTCTAGGAAACAGAGATAATGTTAATACTTATCTGAGGATTAAATAAGTGTCTAAGATATAAGAAGAGCCATAGAATATATATATATATATATATATATATATATATATATATATATATATTTACATTTATATACATATATATATATTTACATATATATATATATATATTTATATTTATATATGCTATCTACTCCATCGATGCTAGCTATTATTAGTAGTATTTGTTATGGTTACATATTAGTCATAGCAATCCCAAAACCTAGTGGCTTACAACAAACACCACTTTATTATAATTCTGTCGGTTAGAAATCCAAGTAGGGATTCTCTGGACGATTTTCTACTCTATGTAGTACTGACTAAGATCAGCTGCTCAGCTGGGTCCCAGACAGCTTCGATCAACATCTGATGTTTTGGTGAGAAGGGTAGGAAGACTGAGCTCAGCAAAACAGTTGGCTGGGCTGCCTACCCATGGTCTTACCACCAGATAATCTCAGGCTAGTCAGGTTTTCTAGATAGACATGTTTATTATCTTTCCTAAGAGCAAGAGTTTCAAGAAAACCAGGCAGAAGTTGCATGACCTCCAATGAACTGACCACAAAATTCATGCACTTTCATGTCTACTACATTCTATTGGTTATGAGCAGCCCAATAGAAGAATCAGACTACGCCTCCTGAAAGAGGGGTGGCCAGGTCACATAGTAGAAAAGCATGTGGGATGGGAGCTAGTACTGCTGCCATCTTTGGAAAATACAGTTCACCACAATATTATCAGTGTTTAGCAGAGTGCCAGACACTCAATCGATACTTGAACAATGGATGAATGAGAGATTCTAGGGGAAGAAAAAAATGGATCACAACCCTTGCTCTTTAGGGGTGTGTGTGTGTGTGTGTGTGTGTGTGTGTGTGTGTGTGTGTGTGTGTGTTTGATGTCTCTTTAGTACATTTTAACTCTGTCCTCACTAGCTGCTAAGAATCAAAGACAATCAGTCTGAGTTTCTGTGAAACTGAAGAAATGGGCTTCATTCTTCTTTTTCTCTTTCTCTCCTAAAATAAATCTCAATGCATAGCGTTTGAAACTGGAAATGAAGCAGAGCTTGTTTTCATGAACTGACATCCAGTGCTCACCTTTCCCCAACTCCCTCACACATCTACCAGGTTTTAAAATTTAATTAAGTTTTGTATCAGTTGTATCAGTTGTTTTACTAGTTCAACACAAAGAGATAAAGTCTTTTTCTTTTATAGGGGAAATTATAGGGAGTTTTATAATAAAGCATTTACTATTTAATTATTTCCATGAATGTGAACCATAATTTTAAAATAATTAAACTTGTGTCACAAAATGTTTCAGAGGTCCAAAATTATTTTTTTAATGAATGAAAACTAAATGTCAATTGATCTAGATGTCTCTGATCAAATTGTTGGTGCAAAAAAATAAAACCCTTTAGAACAAAAAAAATATTTTACCCATTCATAGGCTCCCTCTGCCCATGTGCCCAAAAGAGTTTTAGTCTCTACTTTCTGATAAGGAAGCAACTAATAATTCCACCATGAGAGAGTATGCTATATTTTTCTAAGTTCATAGTTATTATATAAAGTATTATTGAATCTAGTATTAAAATATTTAAAAATCGCAACAGCAGGAATAGAAAATACTTATCCAAAGATACATAATGCATGATACAAGGCAGGTCCAAGTAATGGCATGACAACCTGAAATCTAACAAGACAAAATGATTTCCCAAATTGAGTACGGTGTCTCATGCTCAATTAAAACAAGCTCTAGCTTCATTATTTACAAGCATTGGTTAGTTGCATCTTCTCTAAAATTTGGAATGTCTTGCTGAACAGCAGATAAGCCAAGACTCTAAATTCAAGATTATCCTTTCTCCTGGATCGGAGCCCTGCTCACTGAAGTGGAGAATGGCATTTATTACCATTCAATAGCACCTAAGGGACTTCAAGGAAGAATAGGCATTGATTTACTGTGACTATCGGCTGCTGTGATTTGGCAGAAACCAAGGGTCACAGAAAATTTTACTTCTTTAACATCTACTCAAGCAAATGCAAGGGAAAGCCAACCAGTTCAGCTGTGTGAAATGTAATAATGTGTTTTGGTTAGGTATTGGTTTTGCTGTTTAGTCTCTGCATTTATTATTTAAACTAAACATTGGTGAAGATACACATCTGACCAGTCTATTGGTTGTACCTAATTATTTAAATACAAATGAGTGTAACAATCCCTGAATGAGGTGTATTCAAATAATAAAAATGGATATAACTGGTTCTGAGTGAGACGTAGTCAAACATTACTGAGTTCTTGAGATTTATGCAAGTAACTCTTCAGTAGAGATTCTAAAGCAACCCAACAAGGTATCTATCCGTCTAGAAGTACTGGCTATGAAATAACTGCTGAAGAAACACGTATTTGTACTAACGTGTTGTTGAATTTCCCCCCAGGAAAATTCCTGTCTCCCTCCCACTTGGAACAAACACCAAACAGCTAGTGTCTATCAGATATCTCATTAAATCTGAAGAGCAACAAGCATTGGTTTGGTCTCAAAAAGTTAATCTTCCTTCCTTCCTTCCTTCCTTCCTTCCTTCCTTCCTTCCTTCCTTCCTTCCTTCCTTCCTTCCTTCCTACCTTCTTCCCTCCCTCCTTCCCTCCCTCCGTCCCTTTCTTTAGGCAGTTGTTTACTTTTTCCAAAGTCTAGAGTTTATCTTTAAGATACAAAGAACTATTCATTAACTCATGAATGCATTAATTTGACTATGAATTCAGGGAACATTTTGTGCCTGTTTTGAGCCAGCCACTCTGGAAGATAGAATCATTATTCTGAGTGTCAGATTATAAACAAAAATCATTAAACTTCAGTTGCTCATATGTGTGTGTGGGAGACAGGTAATTACAGGCAATTACATTGTGCTGTATACAATAAAACATAGTATATACACCCAAACACATAACTCATGCCATGTAAGCCCATAGGAGATGGACACTCACTCTTTCCCGGGAGAGTTATATAAAAGTCTCCTCGGAGAAGGTGATAATACATGAGAAGGAAGTCTTAGGAAAGATCAGAATCCTTTTCTACTTTATTTTTAATCAAGTAGTATGTATTGCTGAATGGAAATGATCTTTATTTCTCCATTATTTTCACCTAAAAAGTTAACATTAGGCTGCAAACTTCCCACCTCCTCATCATCACCAATGTGTACAAATTGTATTGGGGGTTTGCTGCTCTGCAGCATAATTTGGTTTTTGACATTTTAGAATTTGCAATTGAGACAAAGGTGAGGATGGAGGAGGACATTATTTAAGAAAATCATAATGGCTTTTTAAAAAAATCACCAGTTAACTCACTGGTTCTACAGCGACAGAACAGGAGATGAGGTCATTTGACACCATTTATTTTATTGACAAGATCTTCCTTAAAGCTAATTCCTTAGGTGGCTCTTCTTTCAACAAATTCCCAAAGTATTTTCTATTAACATACACTTCCTGATGGGGTGAACTACAAGAGAAGCTGTGGGGCTGAACCTGACTACATCGTCTCATCTTTTGATCCAGAGTTCACTTCACTGTGAACTTCTTTTGTACCTCTCATCCTGCCTGACCAATTTACATATAAAGTGAACACCCAATGAATCACATTTTGAGACTTTCCGACTATAAATCTGTGACAAACAGAAACTTTACCTATTTTGCCTCTCATTATCTCAACACCAAGTTAATAATAGCTGCTCCACAAGTAATTGTTGATTAAATAACTATATGCCTAACTGAATGTACAGAAAAACTTCAGAAACTTTAAATTTATATATTTTTTAATATAGCCTTAGGCTGAGAATTGCTTAATGATAATGGAACACTAACTTCTTTGATTTTTTTATTTTGTTTTTTGGTTTACTGTTTTCTAATGGTGGTTAGAACATTACAAAACCATAAAATTGGTATAAACACTGGAACAGTTTGCTCTGGCTGTTGTAACAAATTACCACAAACTTAGTGGCTAAAAACAACACAAATGTATTCTCTTACAGCTGTGGAGTTCAGAAGTGTTGACTTTGGCCCAGGTTCAACTGGGCCAAAATAAAAGTATAGCAGAGCTGCATTCATTTCTAGAAACTCTGAGGGAGCGTCTGTTTTCTTGCCTTTTCGAGCTTCTTTAAAGGCTGCCTGAATTCCTTGGTTTGTTGCCTCCTTGAGCAATGGCAGGTTGAGTCCTTCCCTTGTCACATCAGTCTGACACTCATTCTTCTGCCTCCTTTGTCTACATTCAAAGACTCTTGTAATTTCAGAGGGCTTGCCTGCGTAATCTAGGATCATCTCCCCAGCTCAAGGTCATCTGATTAGCAAACTTAATTCCCTCTGCAACCTTAATTTCCCTTTGCCTTGTCACCTAACAAGTGACAAGCTACCTTGGTTTTCCAATGTAATCTATTCCAGAAGACCTTTCGAATTCTGAAACGTTTGTAAACAGTCTACAGCTAGGCTTCAGGATCTTGCACTCAGCGGAAGCCAAGCCGAGTGACATGTTCGACTTCCGAGGCATGTTCAAAATTCGAAGCATTTAGTTCCGGGTTTATGGTTTTCGTAAACCCAAATGTTCATCCACCGAGACATTCGAAAACCGAGGTACTACTGTATTGACAGATTCAGGGGATTAGGATATGGGCATCTTTGTAGAACCCTTATTCTACCTGCCATAGACACCAAACACTGAGTTTGAAATTATTGTTCTGTAATTAGCAAAGGCTAAATTCAGTAATAGCAGATTGTCTTTCATTGATTCATCCATTTAATGAAACTTTTACAGGGTTTGAGGGGCTTGAGTCACACAGAGCTGGGCTTCGGTCCCAACTCTGCCTCTTCTAGTTTTGTGACCTTGGGCAAGATAGCTAGACATTCTCAGTGTCATTCACAGTCTGTAAAATGTGTGTCACAAGAATTTTGTAAGGAATAAAGAAATATGGATAAAGGCAATATATATAATTTATAGGTCCATTAAAATATTGATTTATTCTCACTGTTAAGAGAGAATAGAAAGAATGGAAGAGGAGCTAAACCTTTGCTTTTCGCTTCTCTTGCCCCAGTAGTAATTAAGAGCTACTTTAAAGATCTGAAGATGTATCTGAAGCCAGCTTGAAACTTTGGTTCAGGGAGATGGGGCTGCTCAGGAAGGGGAGGAAATGGAGATGAACATCTGAAGGACCATGGGGGTGGCCAGACCCTGAGGCTAGAAAGATACAGGTATTGCTGGAGCAGTAGAGTTGTGTTTTACATTTGTATCAGCACACTAGGGTCAGGTAGGACTTTAAATGGTGATGGCTGCACATGTGCCAAGGGAAGTCTGGATTCTTGACACAGATTCCTACGGTCACACCTGGCTAAGAAGTAAAGTATATTCATGCCCTGAAAAGGACTGTAAAGATCTGGGAGTGGAAAAGTGGCAGAGTGGTTTCCATAAATTTCAGAATTCTTGAATTATGGAAGGAGGGGAGGTAGATTTAGACTTTTTGATTTTGGAAAATAAAGGTATTTGATATTTCTTCTGTTATAAAGTCTCTGAATATATAAGAAACTAAAAAAAAATAGTATCTATTAGGTTGGTGCTAAAGTAAATGCAGTTTAAAAGGTTAGAAATGATTACAAAAACTGCAATTACTTTTGCACCAACCTAATATTACTCAATTAATTCTCAGTCTAAGTGATCTAATTTGATTCTTTCCAAATACTATCCATGCTGAATACAAAGGAATAAAAAATTTGATTCCTTTGTGTATTTTTTGCTTCAGTGTTTTAATAAGTAAGGCTCTTGAAAATCAAATGGCAACAGATTTTGAATTTTCACTCTTCGTGAAAATCATAAGTGATATTCCATTTTTATTTGAGATCTTCACTCCCATTCCTGGCATTTGTTAGTTCTAGTGTATGACTTGCTATTTGTTATAAAATGCAAAACCAACATTTGTGAAAGGCTCACGCAATATGATGAAGACCGTATTTTAACAACTTAAAAGACACTCTATTTAACCAAAATATGCATTTTGATAGTATTTTATTTTAATTTTTTAAATGTACATTACTTATCCAACCAATTGGAACTATTCTAGCAAGCATTTATTTATGAATGCCTTTTAAATTCCAAATGGCGCACAATGGCATATTTGAAACTACTGGAGATGATGCAGTAGGTGAATATTAAGACTCATAATCCAAATGAAGAGCGGATACTTCCAAACACTCAAGTTATTTTCTAGAGCATAATATCTCAGCAATTTGAAAAATGTTTACTCAAAATACCAGAAGAATTATAGACAACATGATGACAA
Organism: Rhinolophus hipposideros; assembly: GCF_964194185.1. NCBI lineage: Eukaryota > Metazoa > Chordata > Mammalia > Chiroptera > Rhinolophidae > Rhinolophus > Rhinolophus hipposideros. The sequence goes on from NC_138065.1 coordinate 15,710,783, forward strand.
TCCCTTTGTAAACTTCGACTGTTAAAATCAATCTTGAACCATCCTACTGGAAAAAAAATCAACCAAACTCGCAAACATTTATTAGCATTACAATAAATAAATATTGACTATGGCAATAAAATGGCAATAAGAATTTTAATAGCCCAAAAGAAAAATCTTGTAAATTAAAAAGCACTCTATATAACTAGGTTATTCCATAAAAGGAGAGAAGTTATAAATCTCTTCTATGGGCTCTAGAAAGATAGTCACAATATGGTTCATGTGGTTTATCACCATAGTTTTTGAGCATTACATTCTTCACTGGTTTGTTCTACACAGTAAATATCTCATTCATTAATATGTACATTCTGTGAACGATTTTATCCCATTTTTACTACAGGGTATTATTTTGTGGCTGGAATGAATTTTTGTAGTAATTCTTAAATATCAGCTGGAGAGAAATGCGTCCACAACCTTTGAATTCTCCACTCTGTTTGAATTCTTTTTAGAAAGATAAAAAGTGCCAAGCAGTGACTCTAAATATGTGATTCTCAGACTGTGAGGAGATGCGGGGGGCATTTTAGCTCCTAGGGGACATTTGGCAAGGTATGAATTCAATTTTGGTTGCCAAAGCAGATTGGGGATATATTACTGGGACCTAGTGGGTAGAAACCGGAAACATGACACAGGGCAAGCACCAACAATATAAAATTATGAAGCCAAGGATATGTGAATAGTGCCAAGGTTGAGAAACCCTGCTGAAAATTAAACAACAGTAACAAACCCAATATAAATGTATAGTCAGTTTGCTAGTAAAAATAGTTGGTTGGCTAGTAAACATTACTTACAGAATGCCCTCTTTGGCAAGGGGAGATATTGAAAATTAAGTGACCTCTTCCCTGGAAGGTTGGTCTAAAATTGTGTGTTTAGACTGTCTAAAATTTCATCTTTAAGTGTAAGTAAAATATATAAACACTAGAAATAAAAAGCATATATCTATGCAATTTTGTACATAGTCAACTCTCAATAATTATCTAGTAAAGATTTAGGCAGTGTCCACTGTGATCTTGGTAGAATCAAAGTCAAATAAGTGAGAGTCCCTGAAATTGAGGGATTTATATTTGAGTAGGAGAAGTCAAATAAATAAATGCAACTAGAGAAGAAAATAATCTGAAGAGCAAAGGAGTTGAGGACCAGAATGCAAAAACAATTGTGTGACATAGAAGTTTACATTTTGTTTTATAGACATCTTTAGGAGTTGTTTTATGGGAATGTAGAGAACAGCCTGGAATGATGGGATAACAGTGGGATTTCAACAGCCAGGGGAGAGATGTTAAAGACCTGAACTAAAACAGCGCCATGAGTCCGGAGGAGAGTGGACAGGTACAAAAGATGTCATGAAACTGAATTTAGTGGACTTGGTAACTGAATAGCTCAGAGTGGGATGAGGGATGAGATGAGAAAGAATAGGCACCTAGGAGGACCCCAAGTCTCAGGATGGGCTGCTATTCACTAAAATAGAAACTAAAGGGACAGCAGAGTTATAGGGGAGTTCACTCTTGGCAAGCTGAATTCGAAAGGCCTATATGACATCCTGGTGGTGCTGTTCAGTAGAGAATTGTATATGTGGGTCTCGAATTCAGACAAGAGAGCTGGCCTGTGTTGGGAGATCATTCTTCATGTCTCCAAAGACACATCTTTCTGGCAGAGATATTAACTTGACTCTTGGTACCCTAATATCTTTTCAAGGATGTTTGTATAGAGAACAACCTTGAAGATAGAGATAGTATCTCACTCTGGAGTCCAGTGCATGTTTTCTTTTTTTACTTTATAGTATAGTAAAGATAATGTCTCCTCTGGAGCACAGGATGGACAGGTTTGCTTGCGGCCCATTATAAAAGTTTGGGGTTTTCTAAGTTTGGGGTTTCTCAGTTGTGATGCAAACTCACAGCACGTGCAGCATCTACCTGGGCCTCTTCATGATTACTCCACGGGACGTGGATGGAAAAGGGAAACTAGAATGAACATAAGGCTTACTCACCTTGCTGTGCTATAAGTAATAAAGCCCTTTGTTTCCGACCCAAGTGTCTCGTGTCTTCTGTCAGCATCTGTGAAACTGTGGTAGGCTAACTTGTTAGCTTGCAAGCAGGGTAAAATCTCCAACTCTTCACAGTCCTTGAGAGGCTGCAAATGGAGATTTGGGAATGATCAGAGCAGTAACAGTGGTTGAAATTTTAGGAGTGCATACGTATCCTGACACAATATGAAAAGAAAGGGATTAGTTATTCAACCGGGAATACATAGATTTGTTTTCTTTCCTGTTTTCATTTCATTGCTTAAATTCTCATTTTTTCTTTTCTTTTCTTTTCCTCCTCCCTCTCTTCCTTCTTTCTTTCATTCCTCCTCACTAGCATTTCCAGGCAGGAATTCCCGTCTGTTCTCAGGAATTTTTTCCCTTTCCCTTTCCCGAATCCTGAGATATAAACTGTTTTCTGTTCTCCACGATGAATCGTTTCCACAATGCGACAGCCAATACTACCAACCACCTGGGTTCAAGGAGCCGATTTTCCCGATTTCCCGACCAACTTTTCTCGGGATTCGGGAACGGGAAAATGTCCTGAGAACGGGCGGGAATTCCCACCTAGAAACCCTACTCCTCACCCTTTTCCTCTCTCCATCTCTCTTTCTTTCATAATTGCAGGCAAGTCCAGTAGGGATTGAGAGAAGACTGCAACTCTCCCTACAGTGGTGAAAGAGAGGATTTCATCACTGTAGGGACAAGTGCCATCATTTTCCACTGGCCCAAACAGTCTTTTCAGAGAAACTGTTCCACCTGGAGCTCAGAACAGGTAACCCTGCCAGAATCTCAGGGTGGCCATGTAATAGATAGAGAAGAGAAGAGAAGCTGCTTCTATTTAAGAGAACACAGAAAGAAAGCCGATCATAGCAAAGTACTATGCTGCAGAGAGCATTCTGTGAAACCATTTGAAAAGAATCATTTGTTTGTGAGGGTTCCAGAGAAAATGTCATTTATTAAATCTTGATTTCCCTGCATGGACATTATAGCAGAATAAAAACATTGAATCTGTCTGACCATAGGAAGTTTACACTTTTGGTTTCCTTTTTTTTTTTTTTTGGTATCTTGGGCTATTTCAGATCAGCCCGTGTTTCTATTTCTAGTGATGGGGGCAGCAGAATCCATGTGACATGAACCATGGGAAGAACTATGGAGTTGAGAAACAATTGCGTTTTTGAAGATAGAGTGGCCAACTGAGGAGAGGATTCAAGTTTAGGAACTAATATAGTAAAATTTTCAAGAAGTCAAAGGAGAAGGGAGAACTTCATGGATGGACATAGTGAAGCAGGATTTCATAAGCTACCGAAGGACATCACCTCCCAGGGGCTGGGTCTTGGTCCAGGAACCACTCAGCTGCCAGCCAGACAAGAGCCTCACCAGGCTGGCACCCATTGGTTGAATTCCCTGACGCTTTAAAGATAAATCTTGCTTTTACGACTCATTCACTCTCACTCTAAATGCCCAGCAAGAGTATGGTCCTTCATGACAGAAATCTTTATTTGGTCCTGCCACCCTCTGTGCACACCACTGCACACACACAATGTCGCAGAACACCTGCGAGCCCTATGGGAGAGGTCCTGAGCTGGAACCATTGGAGGCAGAATCTCTTCAATATCTTTTTTTTTTTGATAGAGGGTTATTTTTAAGCAGGGCTTGAAAGAGGGGTGAGTACTTTTCCAGGACAAAGAGTAGCATCAGCACAAATATAGATTTTTTATTTTTTATGATGGTTATTTTGTAAAACAAATGGTGACTAACCTGTACCAGTAGTGATTCTATTGGTAGTAACTAGAAAATTATTTAAGTCAATTAACGAATAATTATATTACATAGAGGGGAAATTGGGGATTTAACTTCTGCAGTGCCAAGTTTTAGCATTAAGTATACCTGAGTACAGACTGATTAAATAAATGTCTGATATTTCAAAGCATTGCTGCTAAGTGCCGACTGTTACGTGGTTAGCAAACATTCTATATCTGAGGAATACTCACTCCCCAAACTGAAAACAAATCTGAAAAAATAAATAAATAATAAAGGCAAGAATATATACTCATAGTCACTAAATATTTCTAGAAGAAAACAATTATTTTCCTCTATTCCTTTTTTGGGGAAAAAAGTAAAGTATTTCAACAAATAATATTATAATGCCCCAAGCAAACGCTTTCCACAAAAGTACACCCCCCCCCTTTCTACACATATTTGTATCAAAATGTGGATCTAATTTTCCAGATGCTATCTGTGAACACTGGAGCAACACTTGCATATTCAGTTCATGTTTTTTCTGAACTCAGACTATCTGTATACTATGGCCAAAGCAGGCTTGTGATAAGAACTTGACTGTTGCAAAAATATGGACTCATTGTTCCTGAAAATGCATGTCTGGATAAAAGCTGTCAATAACTATTCATCAATATGTTTTACTGCCCAGTTTTTTTGTTTTGTTTTGTTTTTTGTTTTTCCAGCATATGCAGTTCCTGTAATGTGTTGCGATAATGCTGGTTTAAAATAGCTATGATTCCAGTCAATTCACATTAATAGTAAACAAAGAGACAGCTCACCGAAGGACGGATCTTCTTTTCCAATAATCCAAAAATGCCATGTAACCTACTTTTATAAATATGAACACCTATAAAAATCACCTCTGTGATGGTTAAGTTTACATGACAACTTGGCTGGGCCACAGTGGCCAGATATTTGGTTAAATATTATGCTGAATATTTTCTGTGAAGGTGGTTTTTAATGAGATTAACCTCTAAATTGGTGGACTTTGAATAAAGGAGATTACCTTCCATAATGTGGGTGGGCCTCATCCAATCAGTGGAAAGTCTTAATAGAACAAAGATTGACCTCCACCGAGTAAGAAGGAATTCTGCAAGTGGACTGAATTTGGATTAGAACTGCATTTCTTCCCTGAGTCTCCAAACTGCTGGCTTCCCCCATCAGATTTTGGACTTGCCAAGCCTCCACAATTGCATGAGCCAATTCCTTAAAATAAATAAACAAATCTCAATCAATCTCTCTCTCTCTCTCTCTCTCTCTGTCTCTGTCTCTCTCTCTCTTTCCCTTTCTGCCACCTTCCCTCCCTTTCTCAATAGAAAGATATATAAATACATATCCTATTGGTTTTGTTTCTCAGGAGACCCATGACTAATACATCTTATGATTATCTTAGAAAAGTCACTCTACCTATTTAAAAATTTCTTTAAAGTGGGAATTCTTAGAATGTTCAGAGTAAATACAAGATTAAAAGTACCTTGTTTGATGGCTGGTAGATTAAGGAAAAAGAAAAGGGACAACATAACTAGGTTGAATAACCATAAATGCCAGTCAAGTATTTATTCATGTAGCAGCTCTAAGAATAAACTGTTCCTAAATTCCCCTATGTAATTGGTTTCTTGGAATGCAGGCGGCATATATCCTATCCTTGAAAAGGGAATATCGAAAGGAAATAAAGCAAGTCCTCTTATATTAAAATGTTTAATGAGCTACATACTATGTAACTCGAAGATCAAACATTAAGTGAAGACATTTTCAGGAAATGTGTAGGAATAAGAGAAGGCTTATAGCTCAGCCCACCCTGAAAAATAAAAAACGAAGAAAACAGCCAAGAAACTTTAAACTAGGGATTAGTTTCAAAGGTATACCACAAACTTTATGGACTATCTTTTAGGAACAGTATAGATTGAACAAAATTGAAAGTAGACACTGTGAATTGACATTAAATAATCCTTCCAAAGCAATTCCGTGTTTTACAAAGTAAGTGAAGTAAATCTGAAAATTACCAGTAACACTTCTCATTTTGGAAAGAGGTCTGGAGGGAGGGACTGGATTTGAAAATAACGAAGAAATCTTTTCATTCTGAGTTGAGTGTCATGGGATTTGTGCTCAACATGTATGCTCTGTAAAGAAAAATTTCTCCAAGTACTCAGGAAAGACAAGCAGGTTACTTGCAAAAGACTCACAAATAGTTAGTTGTCCTGACATTTCTTTAGTAGTAATGGATACCAGAAAAGCCATTTTTGTGGATGAGGAAATGTCAGTAAACAGTTAGACACAGGGTTTGTCACTCACAGAAGAGGTCTGGCCTGGAACTAGAAATGCCTGCTACTCAGCTTCCCCTGATTGCTATCAAGAGGAATTATAGGTGTCTATTGCCAGATCATTCAAGTCAAAATTCCAGATTTTTAAGTGAAATCTCTAGAGCCTTAAAGATTTCAATTTAAGACTGTTAGAATTAAAAAAGAAAATATTTGGAGGTTGACACTTGGTTGAGCCAAACAAAGCACAGAGGCCATTCATTTGAAAACTCTGGAGAAGAAAAAAGGCCCGAAACTGGGCATCACTGAACTCTTAACAATCATCAGATTTGTTAAAACGTAGATAGCCAACTTGTTTGATAGATTTGATGCAGTCCCAATAAAAAGCCTAGCAAGTTATTTTGTGGATATCAACAATGTGATTCTAAAGTTTATATGGGGAGGGAAAAGACCCATAGTAGCCAACACTGTACTGAAGAAGAAGAACAAAGGTGGAGGACTGATAACTATTCAACTTCAATACTTACTATGAAACTACAGTAATCAAGAGAGTGTAGTAATATTGGCAAAAAATGGATAAGTAGATCAATGAAACAGAATAGAGAGCCTAGAAATAGACCCACATATAGTCAACTGATCTTCAATAAAGGAACAAAGATGATACAATGGATCAAAGATTGTTTTTCCAACAAATGGTGCTGGAACAACTGGAAATCCACATTGGGGGAAAAAAATAAAAGAACCTAGACACAGACCTTATACCCTTCACAAAAAAGTAACTTAAAATGTATCATAAGCCTAAATATAAACCATAAAATTAGAAAACTACAAAATAACATAGGAGAAAACCTACGTGACCTTGGTTATAATAATGACTTTTTAGATACACCACCAAAGGCGTAATCCATGAAAGAAATAATTAATAAACTAGATTTTATTAAAATTTAAAACTTTTGCTCAGCAAAAGACACTATCAAGAAAATGAGAAGACAAGCCACGGACTGGGAGAAAATAATTTCAAAAGATACATCTGATAAAAGACTGTTAACCAAAATATATAAAGAACCCTTAAAACTCAGCATTAAGAAAACAATCTAATTAAAAAATGGGCCAAAGACCTTTAAAGACATCTCACCAAAGAAGATATACAAATCCTAAATAAGCATGTGAAAAGATGCTTTACATCATACTGTATTTCCCCGAAAATAACACCTAGACGGACAATCAGCTGTAATGCATATTTTGAAGCAAAAATTAATGCTCCAAAAGACGCATTAGAGCTGATTGTCGGGCTAGGTCTTATTTTCAGGGAAACGCAAATTAAAATAACAATGAGCTATCACTACACACCCATTAGAATGGACAAAATCTGGAACACTGTTAACAGCAAATGCTGGTGAAGTCTTGGAGCAACACGAACTCCCATACACTGTTGGTGGGGATGTGAAATGGTACAGACACTTTGAAAGACAGTTTGGCAGTTTCTTACAAAACTAAACATACTGTGTGTATACAATCCAGCATTGTGCTGCTTGGTATTTACTTAGAGGAGTTGAAAACTTACACCCATTGAAAGCTGTACACGCTGTTTATAGCAGTTTTATTCATAATAGCTGAAGCTTGGAAGCAATTAAGATGTCCTTCAGTAGGTGAAAGGATAAATACCCTGTGGTATATCTAGACAATGGCATATTATTCAGTGCTGAAAATAAATGAGCTATCAAGCCATGAAAAGATATGGAGGAACCTTAAATGCATATTACTAAGTGAAAGAAGCCAATCTGTAAAGCCTACATACGGCACGATTCCAACTATATGACATTCTGGAAAAGGCAAATCTACGAAGACAGTAAAAAGATCAATTGCAGGTGAGGGTGAGGGGAGAGGAGAGAATTAATAGGCAATCTCTATGATATTATAAGGATGGATACATGTCATTATCCACTTGTCTAAAGCCATAGAATAAACCATAACGGACTATGAACTTTGGTTTATTATGAGTATCGGTTCATCAGTTACAACAAATGTACCACTTCAGTGAGTGCTGTTGATAATGGAGGAGGCTACACATATGTGGGAGCAAGGGGTATGAGAAAAATCTCTGTACCTTCTTCTCATTTAGCTATGAACTTAAAATCTGTCTAAAAAAATAAAGTCGTATTACAAAAAACATATAAAGCTGTCTTTATTAAAAGTGTGAGACTAGATAGGGACAAATCAAAAAAATCAATGGAAAGTTTAAAGAGTTACCAAATAAATTCAAATTTTGGGAATTTTGGTGTGGTGGCATTAACATGAGTAAGGTAAATATAAGTTATTCAATATATGATTTGGGGACAGTGATCTGGCAATTTGGAGAATAAAGTTATGTTGAAATCCTGTCTCACATAATGCAGCAAAAATAATTTACACTTAGAGATAAAAAGGTAAAAAATACATTAATAAATATACTAAAATACAATTTAGTTATTTATTTCTATAATTAAATATAATGAAAATAATATCTGAGTATAAAGCAAAGCCAATGCATCTGTTATTTATGGCTGTGTAACAAAGTACCCTAAATTTTAGTGTGTTTAAATAATGATGTATTATTTCTTAGGTTTCTGTGGATTGGCTGGGTAGTTCCTATGCTGATCTTGGCTGGACTGGCTCATGTAGCTGCAAACAGATCATAGGTCAAAAGGTGGCTGGGTTCAGCTGGGAAAAATGGGTGGTTTATCTTTCATCTTCAGGGTGGTTACACTAGGCTTATTCCGAGTACAGTAGCCTCCAGGTTTCAAAAAGGCAAAAGCAGAAACTGCAGACATGGAGGCCTTTCTCAGAGTTTATATAAAGCCATTTCTGCCTCATTCTGTTAACCATATCAATTCACAAGATCTGCTAGTTTCAAGGGGTGGGAAAGAAAACTAGTCCTCTTGATGAGAGAGGCTGCAAAGGATTTTTAATCTACCACAAGTACAAACCCTAAAGGACAATTCTTATTGTTCAGATTACATAAAAATGGAAACCTTTACTGCCAAGTTCTCATAATAAAGAAGACAGGCCAACAAATGAGAAAGTGGTTAAAAATACTTTGTAACACATGTAACAAAGAGTTAATATTTCTGATACATAAAGAGCTTGTACAAATCAATGACACACGGTGAATAACAAGATACACCCATTGTAATAACAATTCACAAAATAAGAAATATCAACAATAGAATGAAAATAGCCTAACTCTAATGCACCTAATAATCAAATAAATTCAAAATAAAACAGCACCCATAAAATTGGTACAAGTGAACAAGACTGATAACATCTTTTTATGGAAAATTATAAGAAATGAGGATTGTCCTACACTGGAAGAATATAAATTTGAATTTCTTTTCAGGATAACAATGTGGCATTCTATCAAAAGTATTTAAAAATATGCACACCCAATAATTCCACTTCTAACAAATTACTTTAAGAAAATTAGATGACAAACTCTCAGCTAATATCATAGTTAACGGTGAAAAACTGAAGCCCTTTGGCCTACATTCAGGAACACAACAGAGCTGTCCCCTATCACCTCTGTTTTTCAACATAGTGTTGGAAGTCCTTGCCAGAGCGATCAGGCAAGAGAAAGAAATAAAAGGCATCTGAATTGGGAATGAAGAAGTTAAATTGTCACTTTTTGCAGATGACATGCAGCTATATATAGAAAACCCTAAAGACACCACCAAAAAGCTATTAGAAACAATAAATGAATACAGTAAAGTTTCTGGCTACAAAATCAACATACAAAAGTCCACTGCAGTCCTATATACTAACAATGAAATCTCAGAAAAAGAAATTTTAAAAAACCAATTCCTTTTGCAATTGCAACAAAAAGAATAAAATACTAAGAATATACTTAACCAATGATGTGAAAAATCTATACACTGAAAACTATAAGACATTTTTAAAAGAAATTGAAGAAGACACACAGAAATGGAAAGATAATCCATGTTCATGGATTGGAAGAATCAACATCGTTAAAATAGCCATATTACCCAAAGCAATATACAGATTTAATGCAATCCCTATCAAAATCCCAAAGGCATTTTTTAGACAAATAGAAAAAAAATCATCAGATTTGAATGGAACCACAAAAGATCCAGAATAGCCAAAGCAATCCTAAAAAAAAGAACAATGTCAGAGGTATCGTACTTCCTGACTTTAGCTTGTACTACAGGGCAACAATAATCAAAACAGTATGGTATTGGTAGAAAAACAGACACATAGACCAGTGGAATATAATTGAGAACTCAGAAATAAACCCGCATAAATATGGACAGATAATTTTCGACAATGAAGCCAAAAATATACAATGGAGAAAAAACAGTCTCATCAATAAATGGTGCTGGCAGAATTGGAAAGCCACATGCAAAAGAATGAAACTAGACTGCTATCTGTCACCATACACCAAAATCAACTTAAATGGATCAAAGACCTAAACATAAGACCTGAAACAATAAACTGTATAGAAGAAAACATAGGTACTAAACTTATGGATCCTGGGTTCAAAGAGGATTTTATCAATTTGATTTCAAAGACAAAGTAAAAGCAAAAATAAATGAATGGGACTATATCAAACTAAAAAGCTAACTAAAAAGCAGTAGATTTTTAGTTTGATATAGTCCCATCTTCTGCAAAAGAAACATCAACAAAGAGGCAACCAACCGAATGGAAGATTTTTGCAAACAACACCTCCAATAAGGGGCTAATATCCAAAATATATAAGGAACTCATACAACTCAACAACCAAAAAACAAACAATCCAATTAAAAAATGGGTAGAGGACCTGAAGAGACATTTCTCCGAAGAGAACATACAAATAGCCAACAGACATATGAAAAAAATGCTCAACATCACTAATCATCAGAGAAATGCAAATAAAAACCACAATGAGATATCACCTCACATCAGTTAGAATGGCTATCATCAACAAGACAAATAGTAACAAGTGTTGGAGAGACTGTGGAGAAAAAGGAACCCTAATATACTGTTGGTGGGAATGCAAATTGGTGCAGCCACTATGGAAAGTAGTGTGGAGGTTCCTCAAAAATTTAAGAATAGAATTACCACATGACCCAGCAATCCCTCTCCTGGGTATCTACCCCCAAAATCTGAAAACATTTATCCATAAAGATATATGTGCTCTGATGTTCATCGCAGCTTTATTTATGGTGGCCAAGGCACAAAAACAACCCAAGTGTCCTTTGATAGATGATTGGATAAAGAAGTTATGATACACACACACACACACACACACACACACACACACACACAATGGAATACTATTCGGCTGTAAGAAAAGATGAAACAGTGCCTTTTGAGACAACATGGATGGATCTTGAGATTATTACGCAACGCAAAATAAGTCAGAAAAAGTCGAGAACCATATGATTTCACTGATATGTGCTATTTAAAACTGAAAACAACAAAGGAACAAGACAAACAAATGAAGAAACCAAAACTCATAGACACAGACACTAGTTTAGTGGTTACCAGAGGATAAGGGGATGGTGGGTGGTAGATGAAGGTAAAAGGGATCAAATATATGGTGATAGAAGGAGAACAGACGCTGGGTGGTGAACACACAATGTGATATATAAGTGATGTATTACAGAATTGTACACCTGAAACCTATGTATGTAACTTTACTAACAATTGTCACCCCAATAAACTTTACTTTAAAAAAAAAAGAATTAAAGAAAATTAGACAAGAAGACCAAAATAGAGTATAAGAATGTTTCTCTCAAAGTCGATTACAATAACCAAAAATGCAAACTAGCTCAATTCATTATTTATTCATGCATTCATCCAACAAATATTTATTGAGAGTTTGCTATGTGTAGGCACTTATGGTGGCCCTGATGACAAAGTGGTAAACCAGACAGTGTCCCTGCTTGCTGGGGGGAACAAACAATATGTTAATAACTATTCTATACAATATACCATCAAGCAAAGGGGTGAGGTACTATTTTAATTGAGTGCTCTGGGCAGATCTCTCTAAGGAAGTGACCTTGAGGTAGAGACAAAAATGTGCTCCTTGGGTCCCTTTTCAAAGAAGGCCTAGCTGTGCCCAGCAAAGCAGAGACCATATCTGTTTTGTTCAAGTATCATCCTTAGCCCCTAAGCACTATGCTTAGCATATAGCAGGAACACAAAACCATAAAGCTACTTTCATTAAAAATTATTAGCTTGATATTAATGCATATGTAGACTCAGAACACCTGTTAGGCCTTAGTGTGCAAAACCTGTGTTTTGATGCTACAGTATTTTCCCCTTGGGCTGCATTTGTTTTTCTGCTCAGTCTTGGGCATTTTCTGGGACTCTCCTTAACTCATTCAATCACTGAAATCTCAGGTGAGTGCCTCTCTGGTCTGTCCCCTCTTGAATTGCCATCTTTTTTTTCCTATGTCACTTCTCTGGTGTCACTACTCTCCGATGTCACTACTCAGCCAATGAGGTTTTGAACTTCTGGAAAGTATCATTTTGCACAGTAAAGGTTACCTAGTTCCACCAAAACCACAACCCTTTCTGATATTGCAAGAGGACTTATAATACAACTATTTTCTCTTAAAGTGACAGGTTTATTTTCTTTTTTTCCCTTCAACTGTCTTGTTCAGAAAAATCACTTCCAATCTCTGTTGAGTGCCTAAATGGCTTAATGGTCCACTCAATCATCCAAAGTCTTCCCTCTTTATATAACATTTCTATAATTCAGAAATGTTAGAATTAAATAACTTAAAATTAATCAATATTTATTGAATACCATAGCATATCTAAGAGATTGTGTTAAGTAATTAGGAACTTATCAAAATAACATAAGAATAAGCATCAGTTCTCATAAGCAAACATGTAGTTGAACATTTATCCATACAGAACCAGCTATGTCAAATATCACAGGAGGGAGGTCCCTCACTGAGAAGGTAATGACAGCTGATTACCCAATTTCGAGTCAAATACAAAAAGTAGTTACAGGTTTTGTTTTTGTTTTTCTTGAATGAAACAAGAATTTTGAACAAATCTTTCTGTTGCACTGAAAAAAATCAGTGAATTAGAAATTCATCATTATCACTACCAAAACAAGAACAATAGCAAAAGCAACAAAAGCATTAAGTCTAACAGCATCAAGATGGGTAGCAATCCATCACTTCCAATTTCAGAAAACAACCTAGTAAAGGAACCTAGTATGTTTTGTGCTCAAGTCTTTGTTTCAAATTATTATTAACTGATATTTTTGCCTTCTTACAAAGTTCTATGTGCATTAAACACAGTATAATAGATCTTCAATCCATGCTTCTTGAATTGAATTGAGTCTTGCCACAAGCGAATTCAGAAGACAAAGCAAGTGGATGGAACCTTCCTTCAATGGTCTCCTAAATGCCCCATTTAGTTTACATTTTTATACTTACCCATACAAATTTTGTGGCATGTGAATTAAACTGTAAGTCAAAGAAACCTGATGTACTTGGGGATAGCAGGTATTAATGTCTGTGCTTTAATTTATTATTTTTTAAAATGGGAATAGTAAACTTTGTCTCTTCTGAAGGAAAGGTTGTAAGAGTACACTTTTTTAAACCCAGGAAAGAGCTTTGCACTATGAAGGCAAATTATTAATGATGTTATTTTTGGTGCACAGGCAACCAGACTACACTCAGAATTTAGAGCTAAAATCACGTGTTAACTTATTAAAGTAAAATTAGTAAATAAATAAATAAATAAATAAATAACATGTAGTTGATATTAACTACTAGAAATAATCTTCTGTATGCCTTAGGGGACAGTTTGCTAATACGCTTGAATCAAGTTATTTCCTGGATCAGATCAAGAACCCAGATTATTACTGTGAATCTAATTAAAGTAACCAATACTATGTGTCTTGAAACCGAAACCTAATTGATTGTATTTTAATAACCAATCCTATTACGCTTTCCTAGTAAAGTAATTTTTTCCCTAAGATAACTGTTTCACACCTTCATATACTCCTTCCAAAGGGAATAGATTGAGACACATCCCTTCTTCTTTTTTTGTCTGTTTCAGGTGTACAAAACAATGTAATAGTTAGACATTTACACCCCTCAAAAAGTGATTATCCCCCTCCCCAATCTACTATTCCTCTGACATCATATATATCTGTTACAATTCCATTGACTCTATTCCCTATGCTGTACTCCACATCCTGTGACAATACATATATTAAATTATAGTTGACATTTATTATTATTCAGCTTCAGCTTCAGGTGTACACTGTAGTGGTCAGGAACTTACACCGTCCATGAAGTAGTTTCCCTAATAAGACAATTGTCCATCAGATACCCTACCAAATCTTTACAACATTATTGATTATATTTCCCAAACTGTCTGTCATATTCCCATCACTATCTTGTGGTTTCTAATCCCCTCACCTTCTCCCTCATCCTCACCCCCCTCCCAGCTAGCAACCCTCAATTTTTTTTAGAAAGACAAATAACCCTATGATCTCACTTATATGTGGAATCTAAAGAATAGAATAAATGAGCAAACTAATCAGAAACAGTCTCAGAGATGTAGAGACACATCCCTTCTTAATAAGACTGTGGTTCTGCATTGAATGATACTTCCAAAGGTTTATACCCCTCAAAACAAAATTCAAGCACATTAACTCTTCATTGCTGGTACTCACAACCCTCAATCCTAAACCTCAAGATAGGGATGGAGGATTTTAGCCCAGGAACAACATATTTTTGCTTTTCTGATGTTCGTGTGAGAGGAATTTGAATCCAGGCAATCTTGAGCGTTCATTCACTGGTATATCATCTGCCTATGACTTGGGAGAGGGTGGGCAACATATTATTGTGGCTAGAAAGCAAGACTGTTGAAATGACTCCTATTTTAACTGAAATGAAACAGCTATGTTTCTGGGGCTCTGGGGTGTTAACTGATGTCAAAGCTTAGGGACAAATGCTCATCTAGGGCTACAGACAGAATCTATCGTTTTTACATACTTTTAAGTCTACTTCTTAACAACACATTACAAGGTGTTGAACTTTGACATCCTTTCTGCATAGTGAATTTCAAGCAGCCAGCATACACCTTTTGCATCAGCACAAAAGAAGCATTCTCTTTTAATCTATTAGTTTATTATATTTGGCTATTATTTATCAATCCATAATAATGTGTTTATAAATATCAGTCTTAGGAAACTGACCTCCCAAATGCATCTCATCACAAGGAGAAGGCTTTGTCTCATCCACCCCCCTTTTTTTGCGAGCAGTAAATTGGCCCTGTGAAAGGGACTTTATCATACCACTCTTGGTGAACAATTCTCCAACCTTCCCTTGTCAAATGACTCCCCAACTTCACTTGACTCCGCACCTTTACCTGCAACTCTCATAACTAAGAAAATAAAGCTACCAAAGCAGATCTACTTCCTGGAAGCTCTGCAAACTGCCCTGCCAGCCTCCACTTGTACTATCCTGCCTTCCCTTGTTTATGCCCAGAGAAGTGCTTTGCTCCCATCAAAACCTTTCTCCTTTGCTGGGGAACCTCTGTGTTACCTTGCTAAGGGTGCTCCTCCTTCCTTTACTCCTTCTTTCTCTTTCATTTATAAACTTTATTTTTCTATTAGATCATTTCTATCAACAAACAAGCATATTCTCTTATCTCCTCTCTTGAGAAAAGAACATCTCTTCCTTTATGTGTGGTTTCTGTTCTTCACAGTGAAGCTTTGCCTGCACTCACTGGATCCATTTCATTCTTCAACCCACTTCAGTTAGACTGGAACTGCTCTTATAAAAATTACTAACTTTATTTATGATGCCAAATGCAATGAATATTTTTCCTCTGGCGTGACCTCTCAGCCACATTCACTACTACTCTCCATACTATGTGAATGGTTTGCTCTCCTAGCTATTCCGGTGCAGCGCTTGCCTAGCTTCCTGAATGTCTCACTCTGAAGTCACCTGGGATGCCATCTACTAAATTTGGAATTCCTCAGACTCAACCATTGCTTAGTTTCAAATCATATCTGTATGCTGATTACTCCCAAATTTAGCATTTCAGTTCCCTTTTCTGACCTCTGCATTCATAACTATCCATCTGACACATCTCTACAGATAGGGTTTCCAGGCGGGAATTCCTGCCTGTTCTCAAAAATTTTTTTTTGCTTTCCCGTTCCCAAATCCTGAGACATAAACTGTTTTCTGTTCTCCACCATGAATCATTTCCACAAAGTGATGGCCAATACTACCAACCACCTGGGTTCAAGGAGCTGATTTCCCCAATTTCCCGACCAACTTTTGTCAGGATTCGGGAATGGAAAAGCGAAAAAAAATCCCGAGAATGGTTGGGAGTTCCTGCCCAGAAACCCTAGTGATAAATAGGAAAATGCCTAAGAGATACATTGTGTGTAGTATGCTTATTTCCCATTGTGGGTTTTACTGGGTTCAAGGAGCTGATTTTCCTGATTTCCCAACCAACTTTTCTCAGGATTCGGGAACGGGAAAGCGAAAAGAATTCCTGAGAATGGGCAGGAATTCCCGCCGGGAAACCCTATCTACACGGATACCTAATAGGTGCTTCAAACATATTAGACCTTGAGGTAGGCTAAATAATGGTCCCCCAAATTTGTCTATGTCCTAATCCTCAGAACTGAATATGTTACCTTACATGGCAAAAGAGACTCTGCAGGTTGGACTAAATTAAGGATCTTGAGATGGGGCGTTTATCCTGAATTATTATCTTGGTAGGACCAATATAATCAAATGGTTCCTTCAAGAGGGATGAAAGAAGGTCAAAGCCAGAGAAGGCGATATGACCATGAAACAAGAGAGAGAAAAGAAGATGGGATGTGAGGCCACAAGCCAAGGAATGAGGACAGCCTTCAGATGCTGGAGACAAAAAGGAAACCCTTGTATCCTCCAGAAGGAACTAACCTTGCTGACATTTTGACTTGAATGCAGTGCAACTGATTTTGGACTTCTGACCTGTAGAACTGCAAGATGATAAATCTGTGTTGCTTGAGGCCACTAAGTACGTGGTAATTTGTTACTGCATCAATAGAAAACTAATACAGGTCTCAATGTCTGAAATTGGGTTCTTAATACTTCCCCAAACCTGTTCCTCTGAAGTCGAAACTAATTCAGTAAATGGTACCATTTATCTATCCTGTTGCTCAAATAAAAAACCAAGGAATCAACAAGGATTCCTGTGTTTTTCCTTAACCTCCATTAACAGTTCCTATTAATTTAAAAATATATCTCAAATCTGTATATGTCTCTCTCTCTCCACTATGACAAGCTTTGCTAAGGCCTTATCATTTCTTTTATACAGGGCTTAAATGCTCCTCTAAAACGATTTCTTAGGGGAAAATTGAAAAATACACAAAATAAGGAAAATAGTATAATAAACCCCATGTGCTCATTCCCTGTTATAACAGTTATCAGTATATGTTGATCTTCTTCCTCCTTTCACCCTCCTTTTTTTCCCCTGGAATATTTTAAAGCAAAGCCTATATATAATGCCATTTCACCTACAAATACTTCAGTATATAGCTCTAAAAAGAACATTTTTAAAAAACAACCTCATTGCCATTTTCATACCTAAAAAATTAACAATAATTTTTAATATTTTTTGATACAGTCCATATGTGAATTTCCCTTATTGTCTCAAATATTATTTTATAAGTAGTTTGTGTGAATGAGACCCACTACGTACTCATATTGCACTCAGTTGTTATGTCTCTTAAGACTCTTATTTTATAACAACTACCCCTGTCCCATCACACTGTCTTTTATATGTCATCGATTTGTTGGAGAAATTAGGCCACTGTTTTTCTATAGAATTCTCACCTTCCAGATTTGGCCGATTACTTCTTCATAGTGTTATTTAACTTATTCCTCCATTCCTTATATCTCCCATAAATCTAGAGGCCCTATTACATTCAGGTTTAGTATTTTAGGCAAGTATACCTCTGTTGCATTCATCATATTTTAAGACATATAGTATCTGGTTTTCCCACTTCAGTGATGAGTGCAATTGATGGATTATGAGCACATCAACCTGATTCCTTCATTACAAAATTCTCTATAAACCACTCCCCTCCTAGTTTTAGCAACTATAGATATCATTGCAGAGATCCATTATTTCATCGTGAGTTCCAAAATGATTATTTTCTAATTCTATTATTCCTACTGCTTTATTTGCTGGAATTCTACAAAAAAGAACTTTCCTTAACCAACTATTAGCTATCCTGAAATGCAAGTCAGGAGGCTATTGTGATTATCTTGGCCAGAGGTTTTGGTGGCATGAACTAAGGTGATTGCAGTGATAATAAAGAATAAATGGTTTCAAAATATATTTTGGTAGTAAAACCCTCAGTATTTGCAACCAAACAGATGTGGTGAAGAAGTAATATGAGGAGTTAAGACAGACCTCTAATTTTCTTGCTTGAATGACTAACTGGTAGATGGAGGTGCAATACACTAAGACAGGAAAGCTCTATGGAAGCCAGCCATGGGAGAAGATGAGATAACTAAGCAAATATTACAGAAAGCAGAAAAAGAGGTCTTTAAACTTGTTCATTATAATTTGTGACAGAAAAGGAGTTTCGAAAACAATGATTTTCTAAAATTTTAGAAATGTAAGAAAATATTTCAGCAAGTATTCAACCAGTTAGTTTTATATTTGAAATACTACATCTAGTAGCACCCTAATCGTGTTGCTACATTGAGGCAGCCTCAGCAAATGTTATAACAGCAGAACATTCATCCTTCTAAAAGTTAAGGGTATGTCAGTACTTCCATTATAAACTCCAATTTTCAGGGGTTTATAACTTGGCTATTTTAAAATCAGATCAGGCTAAAACTTGCAAGTAATAAGACATTTAAAAAATAGACTTAATTCATTTTTGTCAAGATCTAGTTAAAATATTGCCTAATTTTTTCTGAGATAAAGTGACTTACAGCTGTGACTTGTAAGAAAAATGTTTAATTAAAAACACTTTTTATTTTAAAGTTTCTGGAAATAATTACACTTTATAATAATGTCATATTTCACAAGTATAGATTAGATATGGATGGACCACAAACATTATACTGAAGCAATTTTAACACATTATGGCAGAACTTGGCATGTGCACTGTGGTTTTAAATAAATTTCTTTCCAAGAAACTTGTAAATTGGTTAAGGTTTTATTGAGGAACAATAACATGTTCAATTTTATTTTATTATTTTGCCAGCCAGAACTTATTCTCAAAGTTATTGTTCAATTAAAAATATGCCATCTTTTTGGAATATAATATTTTGATTTCCTTTTAGAATAATACAATTTTCTAGCATATGGATGCTAAATTCATTTAAGGCCTTCTGTAAAATCAGTTAAGCCAGGAATTCTATTTGAAAGAACAAAAATACTCTCTTCCCTTATGAGGAACAGGAAGAAACATGGAGAGGATTATAGAGTAAAAACAATCAAATACTATATGCTAGGTAAGGGGGATCAACCATCCCATCTGCCCTAGCTGAACCCTGCCACCTTTTGACTTATAATCTGATCGCAGCAACATGAGCCAGTTCAGGCAAGGTTAGCATAGGAACCACCCAGCCAATCCACAGAAAGCAATTTATGCTAAAAGAGTAATTTGGTAGCATAATTAAATGGACTTTATGGTTTTACATTGAAAACAAAGAATCATTACCTCGGAGAAGTCTGACTGGGCACTCCTGCTCAGACCCTCTGGGAGGGGCAAGCCACCAAGACTCTCCAAAGTTCTTCCTTGTAAGACCAGCTTGCCTCAGACCTGTCGTGGGCCCAGATGTCTCTCATGGAGCAGGGACCTTCTCATTTCGATTGATTCTGGGACTTGGTTCGTTATTACTAAGTTTTATTCTATTCTGTATAATCTTCTGTGCTTACCAGAGCATTGGCCTCTGGAGGGACATTGGTTCCCAAATAAAGCTGTGGAGGGGGGAAAAAAAAGAATCATTACCTCAAATTGTAAAAAGCAAAACAAAACAAAAATTACATAGAGGTGAAATATCTAAATTTAAAAATCAAATAATGAAAATGGAAGTTAATTTGGGAGTCTTTTCCCAATTTTCAATTAGGAAAAGGCTTCTTAATCAGGAGCAATTACAAACAAAATAACTAGATTTGGATTCGTTAAAATGGAAAAATTCTCAATGAATCAAAATTAATTAAGTAAAAAATTAAATGAATTTGTTATAGTATATATGATAGACTATTCCTAATTAACAAAGAGTCCTCCAATAGCCATAAAATCTAATAGGAAAATGGGTAAAATAAGCGGTAAATTCACAGAAAATGAAATGCAAAGGGCCAACGAATATAAGGAAAGATGCTCAACCATTTAGTTAGGGTTAGGGTAATGAAACTTAAATAAGAAGCTAGCATTTTTTATGCATAAGATTTGAAAAAAAATAAGATTAATCAAATTTAGGTGAGTGAGGATATCAAGAAACAGATTTTCTCATATATCTTTGTTGGGAATGTGTATTTTGACAACCTTCCAGAAAGCCATATATCAAAATTCATTAAAATTGAACTTAAGCAAAATACTTAGGGAAATCTAAAGATGTAAAAATACCACTATATAAGATAATAAGAATATTGATTTAACATTTATTCATTAATTAATTTCTTGAGTACATAAGAGGATTCTGTTCTCTATAAAATGTAGCTTTTATTTGGAGAAAGTCAATATAAAAGTAAAGAAAGAAAAAATAATTTCAGGTGGCAACAGGTGCTGTTTGAAAAAGAAGATGGTGGTGTTATAATTATGTAAATTAAGATTGTAGAAAACAGCATGATATAATTTTTATAAAATTTGAAAAGAAGCATACATAAAAGTTGGAGAAGAAATACTCTAGGGGGTGAAATTGTGAGTGATATATTATTTTTCTCTCCTATGTCTCTGTAGTTTGAAAGTTGCTATAATCAGCACACATTAATAAAAACGTACTATCAAAATAAATGAATTGTTTTTCAAAATAGTTTTTAATAAAATTCTGACACAATATGTTGGAATGTAACCTCACTGTGTGGTTGCTGCCTTTTACTGTAGTCTATTGTAAAGCATGCCTTTGCTGAGCTTCAACCATACAGAGCACTCAGTGAGAAGATCTTGTCTACTTCCTACCCCAAAGGACACATGCAGACTCATGCTAACCCCAAACAGACTGGGCCAGGGGTGATCTCCTGGCATAGACTGGGCAGCATTGAGCTGACAAAGAATGAAGAGACACAAGCTTGTAACTTCTTCAGTGCTTTGTTTTTTTTAGGAGGGCAATTTTGTGGGATCTTGTCCATTCAGGGGGTAACTGGCAGGTACTTACTTGTCAAACAGGACTGTGTTTCCCCGAAAATAAGACCTAGCTGGACAATCAGCTCTAATGAGTCTTTTGGAGCAAATATTAATATAAGACCCTGTGGGGAGAGAGCCAGGAGTGCAGTTTCCAGGCTCTTGGCCTCATGTAGAAAGGTGCTGGCTCAGGTAGTAAATGGCCATCAACTGTGATTGGATGGCCATCAGCTGTGGCTAGTTGGCAGTCAGCTGAAATCAGTGAGCCATTGGCCACTAATATAACTGTGTGGCTACGCTAGCAAAAAAAAATGGGGCTAGCAAGAAGATGGGGTAAGAGCTAGCAACAGCGGATTGCAGAGAGGCGGATGCCGCCAGCAAGAATACAGTGGTATGACTCCCCCATCTATGTCTCCGGGGGTGTTCCTTTTTGGCCTCACCATATCCTGCATTCTATATGTGGGAAGCAGGACCAGAGACCCTGCAGGCCGCCCCGAGTGACAAATGATGCAGCAAGCAGGGTACGGTACCGGCCAAAGCTCTCCGAAGGGAGGTGGAGCAGATGCGCGTAAGAACACTCAGTCTCAGGAAGACCAGGAGGAGCCGCTGTTGGAGAGCTTGAGCCTTGTGGAGAGATGGGAAGACCTGGATGGTTCCCCAAACAGCATAGGAAAAGCTCTGCAGCTGCTGGAGAGCTGGACCCTCGTGGAGGGATGGGAAGACATGGACGGTTCCCCAACCAGCATAGGCCTGAGAAAGCCAAGGTCGTCGACCCTGTGGGTTGGGAAGTGCTTGCTGAGGCCCTCACCCCCAGGTTGGGGAGGACTTGGAGCCCTCGCCCTGCGGAGGGGGCACACATTGTGAGGCTAACGCACAGCCCTGGTGAATGACTGTGGACTATGGGGAATGGGCTCCATCCCTAATTTAATGGACCGCTTGACTGTTTGCTTGGGAATGTACCACCATGTAGTGGAACTGACAGATGTTTGCTTTTGTGTCTTGACTGGCAGCCATCGAGAATATGTAAGCACTTTACTGTGAGCTGCTGTTGTTCCAGCACGGTACCCTGAGAGGCCAAGAGAGTGGCAGTGCCCTGAGAGCCCTGGCTGAGCCCAGGAAGTCTGGCTGTGCCCAGAGAGAGTGGCAGTGCCCTGAGAGCCCTGGCTGTGCCCAGGAAGTCGGGCTGTGCCCAAAAGGACTGGTGATGCCCTGAGAAACCCTGTCTGTGCCCAGAGAACCTGGCTGTGTCCAGGATATTCTTTCACCTCCAGGATCCTCGCACGGGGCCCCTTATGGAAGACGCTTGTTGAGTAGATTGTGAGGCGAGAGCCTGTAGGGGTGGAGTGTGGGGACAGAGCCAGAAGTGCAGTTTCCAGGCTCTCGGCCTCACGAGGAAAGGTGCTGGCTCAGGTAGTAAATGGCCATCAACTGTGATTGGATGGCCATGAGCTGTGGCTAGTTGGCCATCAGCTGTAACCAGTGAGCCATTGGCCACTAATATAACTGCTGTGGCTACGCTAGCAAAAAAATGGGGGCTAGCAAGAAGATAGTGACTGGCAAGCGCGGATTACAGTTAGCAAGTAGAGTTGAGGAAAGTCAGAGAGTCAGTCCGTTGGCAGCAAAGGGGACAGCAAGTCGCATGTCGTGTGAACCCAGCCTCCAGTGAGACCATAGTGTATGACTCCCCTACCTATGGCTCTGTGGGTGTTCCTTTTTGGCCTCACGATGTCCTGAGTTCTTATGAGGGAAACAGAGGCTGAGACCCCACATGACAACCTGCGTGACAGACCCGGTCTTATTTTACTATAACACCGGGTATAATATAATATGAGACTGCGTCTTATATAATACAATGTAATATAAGACCGGGTCTTACATTAATTTTTGCTCCAAAAGATGCATTAGAGCTGATTGTCCAGCTAGGTCTTATTTTTGGGGAAACACGGTAGTTAGGGGGAAATCTAAATAAACTGGTTGCCAAAATATAGTTTTGGGGAGAAAAGTTTCATTAACCTTAATAAATTATACCTTGGTTGCAGTTTCGTCCTTTGTCATCGTTTTCAGTCTTTCTCTTTTGTTCATGGAAATCCTGAAAACTAAGCCAATAGTTTTGAAAGTCTTATCGACACTTTTATTTGTCTTGTGCCTTGTAAAGTTTTATTTCTAGAGATTCCACCAAGTCCTCTTTGAGAAGCTTCATGCTGTGTGCTTAGGGACAATTGGCAGAGCCAGGAGAAGGCTCACTGGCCATAAGCTGAGCAGGAACTACTGTAATAGTGGCATGCCTCAACATCCGCACTGTGCGTCAGTGGTATTATCAGTATCCCAGGTGTTACTAAAATTTCTACGTAGACAGTAGAAAGCCATCTATAGACCATGATTGAAAAGATCTAAGGAGCACCTGTTTTCCAAACCATCATCCTTGCCTAAAATGGTTACTCTGTCCTCATATAAGTTCCATTTGGTTTACAAGGCCCATTTGCTCGGCAAAAATTTATGGAATACCTACTTTGTACCAGATGTTTTCAATGGATAGACAATGGTGAACAAGGGGACAATAAAATTCTTGCTCTTACAAATCTTATATTGTGAGAAAGACAAACAAGTAAACAACTGAATTTCAAATAACAAGGGGAAAAGAGTATCTGTGGTACATATCATGGTAGTCAAGGAACACTACTCTGAGGTGACATTTGAATAGAGAACTGAAAGGTGAGTATGTATAACATGCAGTCTAAAGAATGTTCCAGGTAGAGAGTACCTAAGGTAGAATCTTGAAATGATTGAGAATCAGCAAGACCTAGGTCCATTCCTCCGTTTTCAATGAGAAGCTCTGATTTTTCCATCTTGCAATGACCAAACTCTTATAGCATGTGTTTGTGTGATTCACTTGACATTGCATTATAATACCAGTATCTTTGAAATGCTGAGATGTTTGCTCTCCACTTAAGACTCAGCTCGTTCAGGCCAGGCACCTTATCGTATACTTCTTGATATACTATAACCCAAACTAGTACAATCATGTAACAAACATTCAATAAACACTCACTGATTATCATGATCTGATGTAAATAATCTGTGCTGTTGTCATGCCTTCAAGGAGTCATCAGCATATAGTACACTATTGAAAGTAATGGGGTGATCTGGATGAGATCATCTAGGGAGAGAATAGAAAGAAGGGTAAGTATATAATGGTCATGTCTTAATTTTTATTAAAATTCTTTTTGTGTTTAGTTAGGTCCAAGATTCTGTGTTTCAAATGCCTTTCTCTACAAGCATCTATGATATTTTCAGAAATAGTCTCATTATATCATCTTTCTCCTTATCATTACTGTAAACTATTTCGACACATTTTTGGAAGAGGTTTGGCAATCTACAATTTTCTTTACTGTTAAGATTCAATGGGGGCCTATTCTAGGTTTAGAAAGAGATGCACAACATTCAAGTTTTACTCAAGATTGTCAACATGTCTCAGAGTTTTTCACAGATTCAGAAATCTTGATTCTACAAAATGTAAAATGTTGTAGGTTGGCTAGAAGGATGGGATCCAACCAGCTATCCATCTATATTAACATTAGATACCAGATTTCATAGGAAATAAAGGGGACATATCTCAGAATCTTCTGGCCCTTTCTCTAAACTCTTTGCCCTCAGCACTTATGAAGGTATTACAGAAAGTGGGAACATATTTTAATGCCAAAAAGTACTAGGATGAAGATACATAAAGTCCGACAAAACCGCAATATTTATTATAAGTGAGAGAGGTAAATCAAGAAAACAAATGGGGTATGGACATGGAGCCAGGTATGAAGCAAAAAAAAGAGCACAAGTGAGCCATAAATTTGGCTCAGCTTTCTAATAACCAATGTGAGAAGAATCATCTACCCAATATACTGTGTTCATTAGCTGAAATAAACCAGTTATTTAGAAGGCATAGATTTATTTTTGGAACTAACACCATAGAGGAATTTTTCTGTGAGATCTCATAATGTAATAAATAATATTTTTTTGTACCTGGGAAAAATTTTAAGGATGGACTTGGTAAGGGGGCTGGCTTCCCAATCCTTCTTTGAGTTGGAATGAAATTTTTCTCGGCTACAGAATGTATGCAATCCACTGATGCAGATAATTTTATTCCTCTACTGTATCCCAGTTCTTTGAGGTTAGGATTTGCTTATTTATCATAGAATTCAATTGTTAGATAGTTGGTGTTTATTAAATAATTAAATGACTGAATGCCTCATTGGATGCCTCTCTGCTCTCCAGCACTATAGCCAGAATGGCAGAGTTCATCTACTTTTGTTAGTGTTGGGCATTCAGTTTCCTGAGGCCCTCAGAAACAGTGCCATTTTTGATTACCTGTTCGACAAATAGGTACAGGGGTGTTTCAATGAGTGCTTACTATGTCAATCTTGAGATCCTATATACTGAAAGTGGCTCTTAGAGGTCTATTAGATCTCCAATGAGACTTCCTTAAACTAAGGACTTTTCCCTAAGTTTATCAAAAGATAACAAGTGCTATTTCCCTTCCAGAGGTATGAATCTTTTTAAGCATGCAAGGTTAACAGAATTAAAAAGTGATTTTTCTGTTTGTTTGTTTGTGGTAAGGAATTGAAAGACTTGTGTTCAATTGTGAAGAATTAGCTATGTAACCTCAGGTGAATTCTTTACTACCTGTATAATTTTTCTTAATATGTAATTACCTGCCCTCCCTAACAACTGGTGTCATCACAATCTTTATCCCATTACTGTCTATTTTACTTTCTGGCTTATCCTATGAAGGAACATACCTACCGTGTGTCCCTGAAAGTAAGACTGAGACGAACCATCAGCTCTAATGCGTCTTTCAGAGCATTAATATAAGACCTGGTCTTATTTTAATATTAATATAACATAACATAAAACATAATACCGGGTCTTATATTAACTTTTGCTCCAAAAGACGCATTAGAGCTCATGGTCCAACTAGGTCTTATTTTCGGGGAAACATGGTACTTGGAGGCAGAAATTATGTTTTATTGGTTTGTATCCTAAGTGCTTATCACAGTGACTGTTAGACTGTAGACTCAGTGAAATGCCCACTGGTCCAGTGAATTAATGGAAATATTTGGAAAGTTTCACAGTGCTAAATAAATGGAAGCTATTCGAGGAAGGCAGGTAGAACTTCCCCATGTGTTTCTCTCCTTAGGACTGGAAGTTCCTTCCGTGGCTCAGATGGCCCTAAGCAATCAATACCAGTTCATAGAGATTGGACAGTGCCTGGATGTTGTTGCATCTCACATTCTCATCCTTCTGGAAGTGTCCTCACGCCAGAGGCCTTGGGCTTCCTTTGGATCATCTGGTATCCAGTGTCATACATTGCTTGTCATATACAGCCATGTTGATACTGTCAAACACCTGTAAAGAAACCAAAATGTTGACTATTTATTCTGTAGCACATTTTGTATGTGTCCAAATGCTCCAGGTTGGCATACTTTTCCATAATCACAACAGCCAGGAGATACTGAGATCTTTCAGATACTACATGCTTACATGTATTCACTGCTTCCTCACATTTCTAAGAGGGTTCCACTGTCATTCCCAATTTGCATGAGAACAGGAGAGAAAAACAGTTTAGTCCTTTGCCCAAGGTCATACATTGAGAGTGGTAGAGGCTTGGTTCCAGCACGAGCTGTCTGGCTTCAGCATTCAAGGTATTAACTACTATGCTATGCTGCCTCTTGATTAATTGCTTTAATAGCTTTATTTTTATGATAATTAATTTTTCTTTGGGGAAACAGTAAATAATTTTAAAGCTTACTTTGCCTAATTATGAAATACTTACCTTTCACTTCTATAGTTATCCAGAATTACAGCTAGTGGTTCCCTTTGTGTGCTTATACTGGTAATGAGAACTATGTAATACTCATATATTTAGAAAACAGATTTTGAAAAATAGCACTTGGAAGATGCTTTCATTGGCTTATACGGCAAAGGGATCATTATATAATAGCAAATTAACAAAACAAAAAACACCAGAAATCTACTCAAAAACCATACACTAAAATTCTACATAAATGTTCAACTTATATTTTTGACCCTAAGATAAGGAGTACAAAAATAGCTTAAACTAAGCCTAGCTTGCTATGACTGTACCACTTATACAGGCTATTAACTATCTTGACATCAAAATGGTGACACATATAACTGTATTGCTTGCTATTCAAGGATCTTGACAAAGTCCATGACTCGACGAAATCTATGATTTTGTACATTTATGTTTCCTTTCATAATGGCAGACCCCAAGTGTTACAACACCAAATTTTAGCAAATTACTTATAATACTTAAGTACTTTAATATCCAACCTATCAAGAAACAGAAAACTCAGTTACTAGAAACAAAACTTGTGTTAGAGAGCTTCAGAAAACCAGTTTTCACACCTTACAAAAGCTAACAGTATGAAAAAAACCATACACTAAGCAGTTTGAATTACCCTGAAGCTATATTCTGAAGGGGTTTTAACAATGTTCTTAGGAACTGACAATATTAAAAAGGCAAATGCATTGTAACTCAAGACAGTACACAAAATTTCTTACTTCATCTATAAAAATAGGCGGCCAATGTTTTATTTGCCACAGAGATGAGGGAAACATCGGGAAAATAAATTTGATAACATGGCTCACACTTCATTACAAACGATTTCCCTAAATTCACAACTTTCACATTTGGCTGAGCTAAAAAGAAAAAAGGCGCTAAAAAGGGAACTTTCACTTTGTATATGTGGGCCAAGTCACATGACCCATCTAAATGAGGGAATTTAAAAGAGAAAGAGTGAATTTTTCTAGTTGGGAAAATATTTTCCTTAATTAAGTGAACTTAAATAATTTATCCATGGTGATGAATAAGCCCTTGAGTCAGGTTCTGAAACGTCCGCTATTAGCCTGTTTCATAAAATTACCCAAAAATGTATTATGGAACATATATGAAACATTTTCTTGGTTATGTCTTAATAATAAATACAAAAATAAAAAATCCATTTCACTCTTTCAGGTCTTTTGCTCCTTAATGTGCCATCTCTAGCTTTCTTAGGTAGGCTGTATAATTATATATACAGTCTACTTAATGGAGTAATGTGTTCATCAATTTTAGCACCCTATGTAAGTAGTAAGTGTAATGAGAACAGGGTTAAACTGATCCCTCATTCTCCTCCTCACCAGTAGTAAAGTTTATTTAACAGTAAAGTTTATTTAACAAACAATAAGGAAGAAGCACTGTAGCCTAGAGGCAACTGGGAAAGGAGGGAATTCAGAGAAGGAGAAAATATAGCTCCGGAGAGATATTAAAGTCATACTGGAAATTTATGGAGTCTAACCATAAACTCTTTATTACCGTTCTCCCTGGCTTCTCTAACTTAGATAAGGTGTTAAGTGTCAGGAATGTGCACCGATCCTTCATAAACTGACATTTTCTTCTGTGTTCTTTTTTTCCGTGAAACAAAAAAGAAATACAAGTGCTTGGTACCACATGCTTTTGAGGCTTAAAAGCCTATTAATAAAAACACTGTTTCCAACGTTGGGGGCATCGGAGTCACTTTTTTAATAAATATCGCCAGAAGACTCTCCTCCAAGGGAGACTGAAGTCACTCTCCCTCCCCAGGAGCCCAGAGGGAAAAGGGAGACAGAAGATAGCGCCCCCTACTTGCTGGTGGGATCTCCCTTTCTCCTCCGAACCCCCTCCGCCTCTACTACGCAGGTCTGGCCGCCTTGGGAGGTGGCTGGGGGAAAAGGTAACGCTCAGTCCTCCATGGCGAAGTCTTTGGTCTTTTCCTCCTGGTCGCCCACTTTGTAGCGCAGCTGCACCCGCAGGAGACGATGGTTGTCCCGGGAGGGAAGCAGAGTGATCTCTCCGGAAATGTCCGTATCTTGCTCCACTGGCACAGGCTCGTTCAGGTAGAGGAGTGCCTGCTTCCAGTGCGTGACCGGGTGAAAAGGCGACGTGGACAGCACCAGGGGTTTCTCCGAGTCTCCTCCGGGGAAGGTCACCTGGAACCAGATGGCAAAGCCGTGCATGGGGGCCGAGCCGTAGCAGCTGAAGCGGAAGCGCCCACCCACGCCGGCCTCCAGTTCCTGCTCCAGACCGGCGCGGGCGAGCTCCAGCTGGGCAAAGCGCTGCGGCCGGGCCAGCACGTCCTCGCCGGACAGGTCCTGCACCACGATTTCCGAGTGGCCCATGATGCAGCGCGTGGCGAAACTCTCCAGGCAGCTCATGTCCACACCATAGAGCTGCTTCACCTGGCTCCAGAAGCCCAGGCGCAACTCGAGCATCTGGTCGCTGATGGGCGCCACGAAGAGCTCGGCGGAAGCCGGCAAGAGAAGACCGCCCTCCTTCAGCCACTTGGACCGTGCGTGGAGCACGGAGCTCAGCATGGACTCGTGCAAGAGCCCGTAGCCCATCCACTCGCTAACGATGACGTCCACCTGCTCCGGCAACTCCACCGTTTCCACCGGCCCAGGCAGGACGTGCACCCGGTCTTCCAGCCCGTTGAGCCGCACCACCTCCCGGGCCTGTTGCCAGATGGCGCTGGCCTCCACCGCGTACACGCGCCGGGCCCCGGCCTGGACACAGAAGATGCTAAGGATGCCGGTGCCCGCGCCCACGTCCAGCACTGTCTTGCCTCTCAGCGCCGCCCAGTTACGCAGGATGCCCAGGCGGTAGGCATCTGTGCGGACACGATCCGCAATCATCTCCTCGTGGACTGATATGTCCGAGTAGCACTCGTAGTACAGCTGGTCCCGCTCCCGCCTAGTCCTCCGGGGTCGCAGCTGGGCCGCCTCCCGCTCTCCGCCATCTTTTTCTTCAGTTCCCTCCCCTAATTCGCCACCGCCCCCCGACTCAAGTTTTCTTTTCTTGGGCTGCGACATCTTGGCGGCTCCTGCCGACTCCCGGCGGGCGTTGCGCGGCGCGGCGCGGGCTCCGGGAAGCGGGAGCTTCTGGGATTTGTAGTGCGCGCTCGCGCTTCCTACTTAAGAGTTACCCGGCCAGTGCCTGCCGGTACCTAGGAACTCTGTTCAGTTCTTCATCTGCGCCTTGCGTGTCCTGGATTTCCCTTTCCACCCACCGTAACCACATTCTGTGATTCTTTACGTTCCCCCTCCTTCCTTTAGCCCTCAATTCTCTTCTGCTTTCACTCTCTTCCTATAGTGGACACGCCCACTGAAAACTAAAAATCCATGTTTTATCTTTTCTGCTCAACTCCCAGATTTCATCCCACCGAATTATCTGGGCGGCACCCTTCACACAATAGCACCTCACCTGGACTTTTGCAACTCTTAAAACGCTCCAGATGTGTAGATTTAGAAATTCCACTACAGGCTTTTCTGTTTTCAGTGGAGTTAGGGTGCAAAGAAAGTGTAAATGGAACAAAGAGAAAAACCTAACAATGTTAAACCTTGGTTCTGATTCCAGTGAGACCACAAATTAATGGAATGATTAGGGCAAGTGGTATAACTACACTTGCTTTCAATTACCCATTCACCCTCCGGAAACAAGGACTCTTGCTTGCCAACGAAGAATTATGTTTCTGGTCTCTATTTAAGGAGAGTATCACTTGGCTTTTAGTCCTGCTTTGGTAATTCTGTGGCTCATTCAAAATCTTGGAAGAGTTCTGACTTGACAGCAGTTGAAAAGCTACAGTGGTGTGATACAGTAGTGAAACCCACTGCCAGGTGTAGTCTGGTCACCAATTACAATTTTTCCCCCCAGTAATAACAACCTTTTATCCCTTGTGATCACTTTCCCACTGCAATTCCTTATTTTTTCCTGTGTGTCTCCTTGTGTAGGCAAGATTGGTACTCCCCTCTTCCTCTTCTATTTTTCTTTCAGTTAACTATCAGCTGTTCATCTCTTCCTATTTGTTGTTTATAACAGAAATAAAATATATTTTAAAATATGTCTGATGTCTATATGAGTGTCTGTGTTCTTAAGTAAGGTGAGAATAACATTTTTCCTATCTTAAAAAAAAACACACATCGAAGAAAGTTGACTTTTATTTTCTTGTAGTCTTGAACTAAGTTTAACTAATGGGCCTGTATTCTTTATCTGGGGGGAAAGTTTCTTCGCCCCATTCTTGCTATTAATCCATCCTTTAATGGAATAGGTTTATTGACCTGACATCCTCAGGTGTTCTTCAAGGGTTCTCATTTCTGGTTGCTCATTACAAGCATCTGAAACTTTTGAAAAATACCTATGCCTGTGTCCCACCTCAAACAAATTAAATCAGAAGGACTCCAGTGGAGGTAGGGTATATAATTATAAAAGCTCATCAGAGAATTTGAATGTGCAGCCAGAGTGAAAACCACTGTGTCTCACTAAAATGATCTTAGTTAAATCTTGCTTCATTATTTTCATTGAGTAAATTATCTTTTTCCAGTGGCCTAGGCTCAACCATTTAAGGCTAAAAATCCTCAGAGCAGTTCCTCTTTCTGCTGAGTTTAATCTTGTTTTAAGAAAATAAGAGGCCCAGGGCAGGACATGGGATTCGAGATGTAAATATCACTTTAATATTTTTATATTTGTGTGCTGCTCCCGTTCATTCCTTCCTCAAAATGTTTTCCTTACTTTTTAAATCTCCTCTTTGCAATTTTAAATTCACTTACTTGTTGTCTCTTTAGAAAATTCTGAGTATAAGTTTTTTTGGTTCTACCTTCAAAATACCTCTGAGTCATCTATTCTCCTTCACTGCCAACACTAGTCTAATGTGGGGACGGAGTCCGAGAGAGCAGTTTCCAGGCTCTCGGCCTCAAGTGGAAAGGTGCTGGCTCAGTTATTAGATGGCCATCAGATGGCCATCAGCAGTAACTAGTTGGCCATCAGCTGTAACTGGTTAGCCACTAATATAACTGCCGTAGCTACACTGGCAAGGCGGTTGGCAGAGAAGCGGACAGTGCATTGCGTGGATCCTGCTTCCTGTATCTCCAACCCAGCTACTGGTGAGAATATAGTGGTATGAACCTCCTACCCACGGTTCCGTTGGTGTTCCTTTTTGGCCTCACCATATTCTGTGTCGACCCACCGAGAGTGGGACCAGAGACCCTGCATTACATCTAATCTTGCATCTTTGCTTGCCTGGTAATTAGTCTTCTAAGAGATCTCTCCGCTTTTAGTCATACCCGTATCTAATCCATTCTCCACCTAGGTACAAGAATGAGCTTTGAAAAACCCAAATTGAAGCATGTCATTCTCCAGTAATTTCCCATTTCCTCTCATATTACTCTTCCCAGCTCATATTGAGCTAAAGCTAGACTGGTGTGGAATAACACACGTCTTTCTTGTCATAGGTCCTGTGCTTTTCCAGGGTCTGGAAAATAGTTTTTCTCCTTAGCATTTCAATGGCTCCTTCTCATCCAACAGGTCTCAACTTACATATTACACCCTGAGAAAGGCCTTCCTTGGCTACTTTAAATAACTTTTTTTTTTTAATCCAAGACACTGTTTATTCCCTTCAATAGCTTTATTATTACCTGAGTGTATTTATTTGTCTATTTGTTTTCTGTAAAATAGAAATTCCAAAAGACTTGGACTTTTGTTTTCCCGCCATTGTAGTTTCTAGCCCAAGAATAGACCCTGACAGGTAGAAAGTGCTCAATAATCTGGAAACAATTAAATTGTTATTCCTAGGAGGAGGAGAAGAGAGTTGCTTTTTGTAGTTCAATATGACAACTTGACTCTGCTAAACTCTGAGATAAATCCAGAGATAAAAGGAATTTAAGATGCTCCCAGTTGTGAGACTCATTTCATTTCCAAACACTCTTAACCTATCTGGATAAAATAATGGTAACCCTAAATGTTATGCCCAGAGTAGAGAAGAAATGGCCTGTGGCCTTTTCACTTTCTGCACTTTGGCTTGATACAGAGAGGGATTTCTTTACTCATCTTTTCTACCAGAGTTGTTTTAAGTAGGAAAGGGATCTAGATCATACCCTTCTCTAAGCATCACAGCTCAGCAGAAAATCACCTGGATGGGAGAAAAGCTGGAAATGTGCTTGCAGAGCATACTATGTGTTTTCATGTCAGTGGTCTAAGATCTATTTAATGCTCAAACCTTCTTTTGTCCTCTCACTCATCTTTTCAGGTAGGACTCAAACATTATCATTTATTTGTAGCTTTTCAACCAGTCTTGGCATGATAATACTTACATATAAGTCTTTTTTCATTTATTCCATTGTACCAGAACTATTTATATACTTAGCTTTTATGTACTTAAGACGGTGGTTATTGGGACACCAAGATTTTGTATGTTTCACTTTTATATTGAGAATCTAGCATGTTGTGCTGGAATCTGAACCATTTCCACATTCTAGGTTGTTGGTGCTGAATACACACAGGATCATAGCTGTGTTTTGTT
Organism: Rhinolophus hipposideros; assembly: GCF_964194185.1. Taxonomy (NCBI): domain Eukaryota; kingdom Metazoa; phylum Chordata; class Mammalia; order Chiroptera; family Rhinolophidae; genus Rhinolophus; species Rhinolophus hipposideros. Next base: position 15,744,575 of record NC_138065.1, read on the forward strand.
TGACTTATCCAATCATTCATTCATTCATTCATTCATTCAACAAACATTCTGGACTTCTACTCTGTACTAAATAATCTAGAAACAGGGAACACATCAATAAAAGACAAAAATCCCTATCCTCAGGAGCTTATATTTTTGTGTTGCTGTTATAATATCTATAAGCAAATTATTTTACTTAAGCAAATTATTAGACCACTTTTAACTCTCAGCTTCCTTTCCTTTATTATCTTGGCTTTGCCAATGTGATTTCCTCTCACAAAACTTATTTTTTATTTCATTTCCTTTTTAATTTGAAGGTTTGTTGTATAAAAATGTATTTTCAAGCCTACTTAAGAATGGAAGGTCATTTCTTCAGCATTTCAAGAATTCATTGTGATTCTCAAAAGTGTGTGTTGAGGAAGGATAAAGACCAATGACATGAAAAATGTTATAAATATCTCTTATATGAATATTCATTTCAAAATGTAATTCTTAACCATTCTGCAGTTTCTTGGAAGTTGCCAACATAGAAAGAGACACTTCTATAAAAAAAAAAAAAAAGCTTTATAGAAAATAAAGACAAAAGGTGGTGATTTTTATATTTAAACAAATTGGAACATCAAACATAAAAAGCCTACGTATTGTAATTCTATTGATGTGTATATTGTCTTTTAGACCGATGGTGTATTGGCCCAGCTATTAAACCTAATATGAAAACAGAAGAATATTTAATTTATAGTTCCTTGATGATATTATTATGAGTGGATGTAATTCTTTTAAAAAATGTTTGTACTGTATTGTTTAGGTAGTTATGATAGGGATATTACGAACTTAATCCATAATTATCAATTCAGTTTAAATTTATTGAGCCCTTTCAGAGTATTGAATATGGCATTTTAACAGTTTCAAGTATAAATATTGGTTATGACATTTTAACAATTTCTACTATAAATCAGGCCACTATAATGAAAACAGTACAGGAAAAAAAAGAAATGTAAATTACATGGGGAAACGTCATGTGTCAGTGTATCTATGGAAATAAGCATTTGCTCACCTGTCCCAGGAGTAATATGAATCAGGTACTTTAATGAAAATCAGGTATTATGCCTTAAAATATATTTTAGTAAGATCTTTTCTCTCTTCCTTCTTTGGTGAAACCTTTAATATGAAAGGAAACCCACCATTTGCTTCAATCAGATGCTTATGTTCTCATACTATTTTGCTACTGAGGGCATTTGAAGTGCCTAGAGGTAAATATAGTCTTGCTAGTCCTGTGGTTCTGTAAGTGTGATTGGAGGCCAACAGCATCAGCATCACCTGGGGAACTGTTAGAATTACACATCACGAACCTCGCTCTATGTCTAATGAATTAAAATCTCTGGGGTTGGGGCTCAGCAGTCTTTGTTCCAACAGACTTTCCGGTGAATCTGATGCGCATTGACATTTGACAATTTGAAGAGTGCCAGGACCAGTCTGAAGCCATGTAGAGTTGATGGAATGGAGTGTCTATTATTTTTTTCTACTGCTATGCAACAAATTACTACAAACTTAGCAGCTTAAGACAACAAACCTTTTTTTTTTTTTTTTTTTAAATCTTGTAGTGTCCATGGGTCAGGAGTCCAGCCTTTGTTTCATGGGGTCCTCTGTAAGGCTGCAGGAATGGGCCAGGCCATATTCCTTTCTGGAGCTTGGAATTCTCTTCCTAGCTCACGTGGTTTTTGGCAGAATTAATTTCCTTACAGTTGTAAGACTGAGGATTCCCTCTTCTTTCTGATTGTCAGGTGGGGCCTACTTTCAATTCCTAGAGGCTGCTGGCAGTTCTTTGCCTCATGGCCCTGTCCCAGGTTCTCTCACAACAGACATCTTACTTTTGACCTCAGGAAGGGCTCTAGTCCAAATTATTTTCCTGCCCCCTATCCCCAACAGAATAATCTCCTTTTTGATTACCTCCAAATCAACTGATTTGGGACTTCAATTACATCTGTAAAATAATATTTTCAGTTGGAGAAAATGGCTCAGGGTAAAGAGACCACAGGTGTGTTCCCATTGAAACTTGATAAATATTGCAAAATACTTGCAAATAAATGTATGTCTTAGAGAACTATGTGTGTGCCTTATGCACGTGGAGACGACTGGATCAAATAAATCAGAAACAAAGTTTTAAATAAGTGGTACACCATATCTGAGCCCCAAATTTTAATGCAGCTAGATGCACAATTTACCTCAGTCATCCTCAAGATTCTGAACCCTACCATGTGTAAAAGCATGCCCCAAATCGTGGTTACTTTTCTAGTCTGGGTCCAAGAAGCAAAGACTCCTGGAATTTTAAGCCAGGTGGAGCTGAGTCTCAGTGAACCCAGGAGAATCTAGCTGACTGCAGCTCTCATGTAATGAAAGTAAGAAACAAAAATACTTTTATTGTTGTAACCCATGTAAATATTGGGGGTAATTTGCTACTATAGCAAAAACAAAGCTGAACTAATACAAACATACATACAGAATGAATTATCGTTGTATAACCACTACCCAGGTGAAGACATAAAACATTACAAGTGCCACAGTTGTGCCTGTGTTCCTCCAACCCTATATTGTTCCTCTTTACCAAAGGTATGTATCCTGATAATGCCATAAAAGATTCAGTGACCTGGTTTTTGAACTTCTTTCTAATCATACAGTACTATGTGTTCTCTTGTGTCTAATTTCTTTTGTTCATTATGATTGTGAGATTCATTCATATGACTATATGTAGCAGTATTTTTTTCACTTCCATTGCTCTATTTTATAGTATTTCATTTTATTAATATATTATAATTTGTTTAACCAGGCTTCTGGTGTTGCATAGATCCTCTGAGATGGAAATAATTTCTACCAGGACTTACATAGTTTTTTTTGTTTGTTTTGTTTTTCTGTATGGGTTTTTGACTCAATATAGTCTACTTTATATAAATGATTATTTTTATTATATATTTAGTGTCTAATAATTGCTAAAACTTACTATGTGTTTACCATGTGCTAGGTATTACTTAAATGTTTTATATGCATTATTAATTCATTCTTTCATTCAACAAATATGTACTGAACAGCTGATACTCTCTGTATGGAAAAGTATAGGGGTAAACAAGACAGACAAAAATCTGTATTTTTATGAAGTTTATATTTTAGGCAATAATCTCCAATTCTCAAAATCTGTGAGGTGGATATTATTGTCCCTGTTTTTACAATTTGGGAAACCAAAGCACATAGCAGCTTATTTACCCTTATTTAATCTTTTCTATCAGATTATAAATTCCTTCTAGGCAGGAACCAATTCCTTTTATCTCCTCACAATGGAGCATCATACATATAGTCATAATAATAATTTTGATGATAATTAACATTTATTTCATGATTTCTATACACTAGAGACCTCAATCTTCACAAAACCTTTATGGTACTGTAGGTATCATCATTAACCCCATTTAGAGATCAGAATATGGGCAAAAAGAGACCAAGTAACTTGGCTTTGGTCTAGATTCTTTTGCTCTACATTCTGTATGTAGAAATTGATCCATGTGGTTGCATATGACAGTAGTTCCTTTATTTATCTTCCAGTATAGTATTCATTTCTCAGCTACCTCTAAAGCCACTATGGCATATATAATGCTAAATCTATGATTGATTTTGCATAGAGAAGGTAACTGAGCTCCTCATTTCTCCCATCTTTGTTCTACAGCTATTATATTTCTAAACAACAAAGGAAAACACATTAGACATTGTGTTTTTATCTAATCTTTACAGGTGTTTTACTCAGAAGAGTTGGGTGGGGGAATTAGGCTGTCACAGACTGACTGTTTAAGAACCTTAGTTGGTGTAGTCACATATATATATATATATATATATATATATATATATATATATATATATATATATATATTTAATTTATTAGTTTCAGGTGTACAAGACAAGGTAATACTTAGACGTTCATCATTTATATCCCTCACACTGTGAACCCCCCTCCCCCCATCCACTATCCCTCCTACCTCACACCGAGCCATCACATTATATAAATAAAATTATAGTTGGCATTCATTAATGTTTAGCTTCTGGTGTACAATGCCATGATCAGGCATCCACAGTATCCCTGAGGTGGTCTCCCAAATAGGACGCATGTCCATCGGATACCCAACAAAATCTTTACAACATTATTGAATACGTTCCCCAAATTAATTTTCAAAAAACCCTGAGGCCATCTTGTGGTTACCAGCTGCTTACTTAATATTACTCAGTTCCTTCTACATACCTAGCACTGTGCCGGGCTTTAGGAACACCGAGAAGGAAGCAGCAGTCTCAGCTTCCACCCTAAGGAACTCACAATTACTGGAGGAGGTGATAGAGAGAAAGTGACCCCTGATTGAGACCTCAAGCTGGACCTGGGCAATCGGAAGCTCTTTGCCTATTCCCCTGGCCTTGGAACATACATTCCACACACCGTACCCACAGCCGGAGCTATTTTAAAAGGATGCAGCCTTGAGAGAGGAGGGTGTTGTTGAGGCCGTCTGGATTGTGTATGTGACTATACCAGTTATCCCCTCAATATAAACTTTTAAAATTCTGGAGGGCGGATACAGAGGTGGACTCTTCCTGAGGACCCCAAGACAAGCCTGGTGGGTAAATCTCCTTGCTCAGTAAACCTAATACCTACCGGTCTGGACTGCTTTACAGTTCGCTTCTGTCTCTTTGCCCTTCCTGCACGGAGAGGCTGGTTACAGATTTCACTCCGGAAGCCCCTGAGGGTGTGAACCAACAACACAAAGAGCCCATAATCCATTTGCCAGTCTTTTAATGCAGGTTTGTCTATGGTTTACAAATGATGCTGAGTGCCTCTTTCAAAAACTTGCGGATAATTCTTGTATTATCCAAATGTCTTTCCAGTATGGCTCTGCACACATTTAATTTGCACTGAGTTTTTGTTGCTGGTTTGAGGAACTCTTGTGTTACTCTTCTGCTGAAAACTGTTAGGTTCTCTACTTAATTTATATGATTTAAGCTATCATTGGATAGTGTAATGGCCATATTTAAGAATTCAATTAATTTTCACTTCATGTATATTGAAGCCCTCTGTAAAGTGCTATGAAATGACCTTATAATTATTGCTGCTGTTGTTGGGTTTATTCTTTCTCAGCATAGTCAACATGAGGAAATACCTGGGTGATTGAATCCATTTTTTGTTTTTAAAATGTTCATTATGTTGAAGATTTTCTCCGAGGACAAGAAGCAAAATTTAATACATGCTTCCAGGCTTCTCTTTATATTCTCAAGTATAGTTTACAACCTTAAGCATGGTTGTCCTTACGACAGAACTACCTTTTATCTTCTTTTACAAGATAAGATTGACCTATTTTTTAAGTTAATACACCACTGGCTTTATATCCTTGTTGTAGGCTTTGGGAAAAGGTTCAAGTCTATTTGTGTTGCATTATTTACTGTGCAGCTACATTCAAAAATACAATGAATGCTGTGGATTTAATCACTCTAGAAGGGTTCAAAGTGACAGTATTCACATTCATTATAGAGATGATCTATTACATTAATATAATAGCAATGCTGATCGAATACAATATGGTGAATAAAAGTAAAGTGGCAGGCTAACAGAATTTCAGCTTTTGAGTTTAGAAAAAAGGAGATAAATGGTTAGCAGGCATGGTTAATAGCACAAATGAATGTGCTATAAGTCCTTATTTCAGTGTCAACTCTTAGCAAAGGATAGCAGGCAAATGAATTTGAATATCCATTTGATTAACTAGCTTCTTAGAAACTGAAATACGCTTTTGTATACTCTGGAAAGAATTGCTAGCAAAAAGGATAAAAGGGTGGGTTTTAATGGAGGTAATCCTCTAAGAAATTACTTCTTAGTAGTTAGAAATATAAAAAGGCAAGATAAACTTGAAATAAGCCTGATAAATCCTATCTTAACCATTGTCTTAGTAGATACTTTGGATTTCGATTAAGCTGTGCTCAGTAGTCACCCCAAGAAATTCTATTCTTTATGTATTCTCCTTCTACCCCTCTTCTTACTGAACTAATGATTACTTTCCCACCTACAAGTTATGAATGAAGATATTGAATATCATTATTGGATGGAGTCCTAGTTTTTGGATTAAGATCGTGGATCTCTAATGGGCCTTTTAAGTGTTCTATAAATGGTGATTCTCAGACCTGCCTGCCTATCAGAATTACCTGTGGAGCCTATTAGAAATATGAATGCATGGGTCTCTCTCTCCCATAGATTTTGGTTTGATAATCTGGGAGGAGCCAGGACAAATGTAGTTTATTATACATGAACAGGATTGCGAATCTTATACCCTTGTTGGTTCAAAGTACATTTCATAAAGATGTAGGATTTTTGTATTATATTTCAGCATTGATTTGAATTTATATTATTTTATAATGTTTGTATGTATATAAAATTAATTTTAAATATCTAAGTAATACCTGTGCATTGTAGAAGCATCAGAAAATACAGAAGCAAAAAAAGGGAAATAAATTAAAATGTGATCACTGTTAATATCTTAAAACAAACAAATGGACATTTAGAATTTAACTATAGTAATAGAGCTTTTGCCTTTGCAATTGGAAGCAGAAAGCCATAGGTGCTCCTTAGAGTTGTTTTTCTTGTGTATAATTAGATATTATTTGTTCAAGTTGTCATTCTTTACTGAAGGGAGGGTCCCATCCATCCCTCTTCTTCTAGTCAAATAGGTATTTTTTTTGTTTCTTTCCCTTAAGGAGTAGCATATCTGAGTTTAGCATGGGGTTTCAGCAAAGCTGATAACGGACTTGTAGGAGCATCTGTTCTGGGAACATACCACACTGGTGTGACAGCAGTTCACTCACCAATTCATTTATCCATTTAAGAAATATTTATTGAGCATCTACTAATATGCCAAACCCTATGCTCTGTATTAGTAATACCCAGACCCTTCACTGGAGAAACTTCACACTCTAGTATGGGAGATAGACAAACAAACAAACAAAAATTATAGTATATATGTGCTGTGAAAGATGTGTGCTCAGGCTGTGTTGAGTGTACATATAAGGGATATCCAAATAAGAAGAAGGAGTCAGGGAGGAAGAATATAAAGAAAGGATGGGAAAGCAGAGCCTTAGATCTACAAGATACTCACTTATATCCATTGCTAATTTTGTAAAAATTTTTTGTTTGCTAAAGGCATATGCTAGCTTTACTAAAGTGCCCACACCATCTGGCAACCATCAAGATGTTCTCTAACGATGAGTTTGTTTCTGTTTCATTTGTTTATTTTGTTCTTTAGATTTCATTCAAATCATAATGACTTTTGTTTTTCCACTGTCTGACTTACTATACTCAGCACAATACCCTCTAGGTTGTCACAGATGGCAAGATTTCATTCTTTTTTATGGCTGAGTAATATTCCATTGTATATATGTACCACATTTTTTTTATCCATTCATCCATTCAGTGACACCCAGGTTGCCTTCATGTCTTGGTCAAAATAAACAATGCTGCAATGAACATATGGATGCATTCGTTCCCTTGAAATAGCGTTTTGGGTTTCTTCAAATATCCAGAAGTGGGATTACTAGCTCCTTCTTTGTTTCTTGTTAGTCTGTTTTAAAGTCTATTTTGTTTGGTATAAGTATTGCTACCCAAGCTTTCTTTTTGTTTGTTTGGTACCATTTTTATGAAATAACTTTTTCCATTACTTTATCTTCGGTTTGTGTGAGTCTTTTGATCTGAAGTGAGTCTCTTGTAGGCAGCATATGTAAGGATCTTGTTTTCTTATCTATTCAGCCTCCTGTCTTTTGATTGGAGTATTTAATCCATTTACACTGAAAATAATTATTGATAAGTATGTAGTTATTACCATTTTATTATTCCTATTTTTGAGGTTTTATTGTTGTCTTAAAGAAGTCCCTCTAAGATTCCTTGTAATACTGGTTTGGTGTTGATGAACTTCTTTAGCTTTTTCTTATCTGGGAAGATTTTTATCTGTCCTTTGATTCTAAACGATAGCTTTGCTGGGTAGAGTAATCCTGGTTGTAGCTCCTTGCTTTTCATCACTTTGAATATTCCTTGCCAATCCCTTGTGGCCTGCAAAGTTTCTGTTGAGGAACCAACTGATAGTTTTATGGGCGCTCCCTTGTAGGTAACTAACTACTTTTGCTGCTTTTAAGATTCTCTGTTTGTCTTTTTCATTATGATGTGTGTTGGTGTGTGCTTCTTTGGGTTCATCTTATTTGGGACTCTGTACTTCCTGGGCTTATATATCTATTTCTTTCACTAGGTTAGTGAAGTTAGTGAAGTTATTATTTCTTCAAATAGGTTTTCAATTCTTTGTTCTCTCTCTTCTCCTTCTGGTACCACTATGCTGCGAATCTTGCTACACTAGATGTACCAGAGGCCCCTAAAACTCTCCTTATTATTATTATTATTTTTTTGGATTCTTTTTCCTTTTTGCTGTTCTGATTGGGTTTTCTGCTACCTTATCTTCCAAATCACTGATTCGGTCCTCTGCTTCATTTAATCTACTGTTGATTCCCTGTAATGTGTTCTTCATTTCTATTATTGTATTCTTTATTTCTGACTGGTTCTCGTTTGTTTTCTATCTCCATTTTTATGTTTTGTATCTTTTTGTTGAAATTCTCCCTGAGATCATTGAATATCGTTATAACCAGCATTTAGAACTCTGCATCTGGTAGATTACTTGTCTCTTTCTGCTTAGTTCTTTTTCTGGAGCTTTGTTCTGTTCTTTCATTTGGGAAATGTTTGTCTCCCCACTTTGGCTGCTTTCCTATGTTTGTTTCTATGTATTAGGTAGAGCTCTGATGTTTCCTGGTCTTAGTTGAGTGGCCTGATGTAGTAAATGTGCTGTGGGGCTCTGTGGCATAGTCTTCCTGGTCACCTGAGCCACGCACTCCAGGTGTGACACTTTTGTGGGTTGTGTGTGCCCTCCTCTTGTAGTTGAGACTTGATTGCTGTTTGCATGTCAATGAGAGGGAGTAATTGGTACGTCGGGCTCTTTGGTTGTGAGAACTGGCGGTGACTACAGTGGAGGAGTTGTGGTACAGGGGCTGACCCCACAGAGCAGAATCTGCCGCAGCAGGGCTCAGGTGCCTGCTCAGTTTGCCCTTTGTATGTGTCATCCTTGGAGGTGGCTGGGTGATGCTCCAGCTTCTTTTGAAGCTAGCCACTGGGCATGACAGCCCCAGGACCACCTGGGAGGGGACTTGGTACAGATCAAATTCAGCTGCAGACCTTGCTCCCCCCCACCCCAGGGCCAATCAACAGCAACCACAAAACAATCTGCAGATGGCTGCTGCCCCTGCCATGCTTGAAAATACCTTGAGAGACCAAACTAAGAACCAAGGCCAGCTGTCACTAATGCTGGGCTTAGCGCTATTCAGCCAGAGGTACAGGACATATGGGCACGCTCAAGCTACATGCTGCTTGTCTGGGCTCCATAAACCCTGAGAGACCTTAGGAAAGTCTGCAGCATGAGCCAAGGCAGGCAGTTTGTATGAAAAAGCCACTGGAAGCAGCTTGGATATGACTGAACATTGGGTGGGGTGGGGTGTCAGAATCACTAGGGAGTGGTGAATGAATGATGTCAGCCAGCTTGATCGACTCAGATTTGGCAGCTGCCTGCATCTACATGCCAGGAAGGGGGATGGCTCAACAAAGAAACAATGGGTTCCACCAACTGTCCCATTCCAGAGAAAGCTGCCCCTCCAGCCCTTATCCTGACACCAGACAACTCAGTTCCTCCCATATGTCCATGTCAACTCTTCAACTGCTGCCCCAGTGCTTGAGCTCAGAGCCAGTGATTTCATTGGTAAGTAAGTCTGTGCATGGTCCCTTTAAGAGGAGCACCTGGGAGTGCAGCTGCCCTCAGTCTCACTCATCCACAATCTCCACTGTTTTTCAAAACCAGAAATTATTGGGACTTCTCTTCCTGACACTGCAACCCTGGGCCGGAGAGCCTGGTGTGGCCCTGGGAACAATTGTTCCTTTGTGGGAGGAGGAGGGGGAGCGCTCCACAACTGAGATATCAGCTCCATATTTTTAATTACACACAGGTATGGAACCAGCCCATTCCACATCTCTGCCTCTCCTTCCAGTCTTGAGGTGTTTCTTCTGTATGTCCATAGTTGTATGGCTTTGGTTCAACTAGAATTCAGGAGATTCTCAGTGACAGTTTTGTAATTTAATTATAATTTAGATGTGGTTGTGAGAGAAGGCAAGCACAGCATTTACCTAGTCTGCCATCTTGACTGGAATCTCTGATTTTGGAAATCTTTATTAAGGGACAGACTAACTCTTCACTTACTGTATTTACTGCCTAGAGAGGAGACCAGGAAGCTTTTCTTTGTTCTCTGATGTTCCTTTTTTATAGTGTTCTGTCCTCTTTTTCATACGTCATTATCTTATATTTCTGAGAGTCTTAATAATATTTTGTAAATGTGTTCTCCCTGCATAGTTTCTGTTTCTTCTGAGAAGCTTTTACATTTTTGTTTGTTTTGTTCCTATCTTTCTAGGTAGAGGTCCCATTCTTCTTAGCTTTTCCAGTCTCCTGCCTGACAGGTTGTATATAGGCCTGGCCATCAACCACTGTGAAATGCAGATGTAAGAACATTTACATTTGAAGGTTACAACATTTAGAATGTGAATGTTCACTGGGGTCAGACAGTCACCCAGCTGATCTAGTTTTATAGTGGTGGGATAACTGGTTATTAAAAAGACTTTTCACCAGTCTTTGTAGTTTGCCTTTATTTTCACAAACACCTGTGTGTGTGTGGTGGGGTGCAGTTAGTTATATGGTGTTAAATATGTTTGCTTCTCACTTGCCCCACTAGCAGCTTGCATTTTGCCTTCCTGGGTGGGTCTGCTGTCAGTTACCATTAGTCAGTTATTTTCTTTCTGGTTTCAAATGTTTGTTCCTTTTCTCTAACTCTTTTGTTCTCTTTGTGCTTGTAGCTTTGTGTCAAAACAAAACAACAAAAACTCCATTATGATATGGTTTCAGGAAGGAGAGAAAGTAAACTTGTGTATTCTGTCTTCTGTTTAACTTGCATCTAAGTGTCTCCTTTTAGTAGGACACAGGGCTTTGAATTTAATTCCTCATAATTCCAAGTAGCAGGCATTATTATTGTATAAATTTTGCAGATTAGAGAACTCGATTTCAGAGAGATTAAGTGGCCAAATAACTAGCAAGTGGTATAACTATGGCTAATAAGTGGCTCTCAAATCTGCAGTGTTTCACATAGATTAGGAAGTCTCGTGGGCTAACACTGATAGAAAAGGCAACTTCATTTTTCTGCATTTATCAGGGAGAAGCCTGATTCCAAACCCAGCTTTAGGGACTACAAGAGGACCTGTGAAGGGAAACCTAAGTGGTCATAGAATGAGAGAGCCTCTGTTCTATGAAGAGCTGATTTTTACCAGCTCTGTCCTCTGGATGGATTGGACTGTATTCCCATATAAGTTCTTTCTTTTAGGAGCTTGATAAAGTTGCATTTTGATTGTCTATTTTAGTATTTTGCTAATTATGAAATACAAGCCACCTGCTTTCAAAAGAAGCTAGAATGGGGAAAAATAGAGATGTAAATATGGTGACTTTTATGGGCAAAAGCAGATTTTTAACAGCATGTTTCCAAAAACTAAATATTTAACAGCTGCTTTGCAAAATAAGTGAAATGCTTCCATGTTATTAAAGAATGTGCACAGGTAATTAATTTTAAAGTAAAATTTGTGACCTCATTTGACTGTATTTAGCATCACTAAATTAATTAATTAGCAAATTTAATCTGCCAAATTGACTAGATTCTAAATCTCTGCTCACTAAAAATATTGATTTTTTTTTTCCATGGAAGGTAAATATGAATTAACAAGACCAATTTTCTTACGTAGTTTGTGAAATTGACCCCATAGCTCTATGTATGTAACTGGTATGGAATGGAATATGAATTACCTTTTCTCGAAGTGATGATAGGAATAAGGGTTTTAAGAAGATATTTTGGGGGGCTGTAATTAGAGGGTGAAGTTTAGAATGGAAAACATTTTTAAGTACACCAAATTTAAATTGCAAGAGTGAAAAGTGATAATTGAAAAATCATCTCTTCCATAATATGCAACTGTATTGCTTACATAATATGCACATTTCTCACCCAGCAAGCAGTTTACCTTGGCCCCTTATACAGATAGAATGTTTGTGCGCTCGCCTTAAATGCGTATGTTGAAGCCCTAACCCTCAATGTGATGGTATTTGGAGATGGGAACTTTGGGAGGTAATTAGGATTAGATTAGGTCAGTAAATTGGTGGGTTTGTCATGATGGGATCACTGGCCTTAGAAGAAGGGGAAGAGAGAGAAAGATCACTGTCTCTTCCTCATATGTGTTGATTTGCAAGCCAGGAAGAGAGCTCTCGCCAGAACCTGACCATTTTGGCACCTGATTTTAGACTTCTAGTGTCCAGAATTGTAAGACAATAAATTTCTGTTGTTTAAGCCACCCAATCCATGGTATTTTGTTATGGCTGCCCAAGCTGACTAATAACAGCCCTTAATATTGTATTTCATTTTGTTCTAAGGTTTTTCTGTTCTCAAGGTAAAATGCATCCCATGGTTCCCGAAAAACTTCTTCTTCTCAATACTTGGTAAACCTCTACATCCCAGTTTTTGAAGAAAAGCTGAAAACTCCAGATTTTTATATGAAATTGCATAAAACTTTTAATAATAGCATATTGTTCTCTAATATAACGCATTTCTATGCTGGATCTATCCACAAGTCACAAGTTCACAAATTTTGTTTTAATGTGTATGTACTATTTTCTAAGTTCCTTGAAGTGAGTGTGTTTTATTTTTATTCTCTGATTCCCAAGGTCTAAAATGGTTTGTAATCAAATAATATGTGTTCTTGTTGATGCTGACTCTACTTGCTCTTGCTCTGACAATTCTCTTTTCTATGTAAAGTATTCCCAATTACATTCATTCTTCTATTCTTCTTCTATTATATTTTTAGTTCATTTGGTTGTTGTATATATTTTTTTTAAATCTCTCAGTTTTTGGTGAAGACTTTTGTTAGAAACCATACTGGGAGGAACCTACTTGTCTGTACTCACCAATTTTTAACTCTATACTTTAACTCTATACAAAGTGAGAATTGGCATGGAGGTCCCTTTTCAACTGAAGGCCTTGAACTGTACATAGAAAGGAATTGACAGATGCAAAATGCAAGGAGGGTTTCTTCTGATTTCTATGTTTTTCTTCTGTTTTCATCACCCACTATCTTTTGTTATTTTAGTAATACTGCTGTGTTACTGCTCTGTAGTCCAGTTTCTCTTAGTCTCGGTGGGAAGTCTCTTTTATTTATCTATTTGTACCTATTGTGTGGAAATTAATCTTTAAGTGGCTATACACCTGTTTGTTCATTCTGCAAGTGGTATTGCTGATTGTCAGTAGTTGTTTTTGATGCTAATACTGTTCTTGTTTTATTTGGATTCCTGACATGTTTACAGGCCCACGGTATCTGATAAATAACAGTAATGAATTCTTTACCAGTTTCTGTTCCTCCCTCACCACAATCTTCCTGGAGTCAAAATGGAGAAATGTTCTTTTTCTCTAGTTTCATATTTGGTATATATATTCAATCAAGGTGTTTATAAAATGAAGTTAGTTGGCATTTCAATGTTGTAGTACCAATAGGATTTTTTTTTTTTGAGCTATTTTTCTGCAACTATTTTCCATCATTTGATTTTTAGGATAGAAAATACATTTTCCTAGTTCAAAAATAATATAAAAATGCAGCAAGATATACAGTGAAAAGGCTTATTCCCATCTTTCCTTCTCTTTTGCCCAGTTCCTACCTCTCAATTCCATAGGTAACTACTTTTATTAACTTTTTATATGCCATTCCAGTGTTTGTTTATATTCTTAGTTACCCATTAAAAAAAAACAAAACAAAACAAGATATCATTGTTCTGCTTCTTTCAGTTTTCACTTAATATTATTATATATCTTGGAGCTTCTGCCATAACAAAATATAGAACACCACAGTCTTTTATACAGTTGAATAGTAAGTATTTCATTTGAGGGAGGTACGATAATTTATTTACCCAAGGTCTTATTGATGAAATTTGTTTGTTTTTAGTATTTTACTAGGACATGCCATATTAAACAACCTCCTACAGACCTCATGCCACACATATGCAAATAGATTTATATAGAATAAATTCCCAGAAGTGGTAATACTAGGTGAAAAGGTCTATGTATTTAAAATTTTGTCAGATATTGGTAAATTGCCTTCCACAGGGGTTGTACCAGTTTGTACGTCCAGCAGTAATGTGTGAAAGTGTTGTTGTAAGTCTCACCTATAGAAAGCTTTATCAAGCTTTTGGATTTTATTAATCTGATGGGTAAATATAGTATCTCAAGGTGTATTTAATATGCCTTATGAGAGCAGCTGGACATATTTTTATACGGTTAAACGTCATTGTTATTTCCAAAAGACTTTACCTATTTTCTACTGAATTGTTAAATTTTTCCTAATAATTTCTAGAAGGTCTTTATATAAGCATTGACTTTATCTATCATATGACATATCATTTTTTTGTGATTTGAAATTTGTTTTGGCTTGTGGTGGTTTGCTGGGCAAAAAGGTTTAACAATTTTTAATTCATTTAAATATATTTATCTTTTTATGGATTTATGGTTTTGAGATACAATAGAAAGCCCTTTCCTCTGGCTCAACACACAATTTTCTTCCAGCATTTTATAATTTCATCTTTTTAACATTTAAATTTGTTTGATTTATTCATCTATTCATTGAATAAATATTTGAGTATCTCTCATGTATTAGGAACTATTTTAAGTTCTTGGAATGTATCAGTGATCAAGACAGACAAATACCCTCGCCCTTGTAGAGTTTACATTCTAGTGGAAGAAGATAGATTAGAAACAACCACAATAACAAAATAAGTAAACTATATAGCATGTCAGAAAATGGTGAGTGCTATTAAAATTAAAATAAGAAAAGTCAGTTAAGCAGAACTGGAATACCAAGTGGCAGATATAAGTAGCCATTTTAAGGTGATGGGTGCAAACCTCATAGAGAGGATAATATCTGAGCAAAGCTAGGAAGGAAGTGAATGACTTTCATGTAAATCTCTGGAAGGAAGAAGTTCTAGGTTGAGGTTCTAAGTCACGAGCATGCCTGAGAAAGAGCAAGAAGACAGTGTCCGATGAATGAAGAAGGGAATAGTTGGAGAGGAAACCAGAGCCTCAACAGAGACTAGATCATTTAGAGCTTTCTAGACTCTTATAAAGATTTTAAGTTTTACTTTGAGTGAAATGAGGAATCATCACTGAGTTTTGGGCAGAACAGTGACATATAGGAAATGTTTTAAAAGGATCACATTGACTGCTGTGTTGAGAATGCATTATGGGTAAACAAAGGTAGAAATGTAGAGACTGGTTAGAATGCTATTGGAAAATTCTAGGAAAGATATGATGAAGCCTGACAACAGGGTGAGTGGAAGCAACAGAGATGGTACAATGCTGTCACACTGGAATATGCTGTTGGATTTACAACAGAAATTCCTGATGAAATTGATACAGGGAAAAGAAAGAAGGCATACAAAGATGAATTCTATGGTTTTCCTGAGCAATTGGAAGATTGAAGTTACCATCAACCTAAATGGAAATGTGGAGAAATGAATGGGGTTTTAAGAATGAGGATGGCTTTAAGAATGAGGATGAGGGAGGAGGCATTGGAGGTTGAGGAGGGAGAATACGTGTGTTATGTTCATCTTGGAGGGTGTGGGAGTGAATATGCAAGAAGCATAAAGTCTGCTGGTAGCATGAATGACTCTCCCAAGGCTCATGATCTTGGATTTTAATGAGACCAGGTAGCATGTTTTTTTTTCAGCTATGTTTCAGTTATGTACCTGTAAGGATGCAGGTACAGAATGGTGGGAGTTGGATTTAATCAGGATTATGGCTTTTCCAAATTAGTTCAATGAAGTGAGAGAAGGAGTAGAGGTACCAAGTAATTTACGAAGGAAAGATGAGAGGTAAGACATCAAAGGGCAGGGAGAAGGTTGTAGGACCTATTTTAGTGGGGTTGAAAAATTATTAAGATAGATGTTTTTAGCAGTAGGCTGGAGAGGGGCATGGCTCAAGAGTGGGAACCAATGAATTGAGATTATGATGGTGTTGGAGTTATGACAAAGCCTACAGTGCTATTTTGAAAGTGAATGGCTCAGATAGGGTTAATGACATAATATGACATATGTTTAAAGGACATATCTTTAATGACAGGATCACTAAGAGAGATGAAGTCATGGAAAAGAGAAGACAGAGTGTGATATAAGCTGAATTGTGTCCTCCCCAAATTCATGTTGAAACCCTAACCCCAGTACCTCAAAATGTGACTGTTTTTGGAGGTAGGCCCTTTAAAGAGGTAATTAAATTAAATGTGGTCATCAGGGTAATCCCTAATCCAATCTTACCAGTGTCTTTATAAAAAGAGGAGAATAGGATATACAGAGACACCAAGAATTGTGCACACACAGACAAATTTTTTTTTTTTTTTTAAGCCACCCAGTCTCTGGTATTTTGTTATGGCAGCCCTTGAAAACTAATACAGTATATCTACTGAATTACCATAGAAGAAGGAAGGAGTAGTTTGGGAGAGACACATAGTGAATCAGGGGCTGTAATAATTGAGAAATTAAGGGAAATGATCCAGATCATATGATATGTCAGCAAAAATCGGGAATATTTACTGATATAATCTGGTGACAATAGAGTCAAAGCTGGGTATTTTAGGGAAGGGATGGTCTGAAAGCAGCAATGAGGACGGAGGGTATCTACCTCACAGTCCAGTGAAACTAGGGTTATGGGTCAAAAACCAGCCACCACTTGAGAGCTGCAGGGAAATCAGAGTGCACAGGGGAGAGTCAGGTTTCATTGGGGTGAAAATGGTGAAGGGACCAGGATTCTGTTGCTATGAAACCATGAATTTCAGAGAGCAGAATGGAAGAGTTTCAGGGATTGGATGGCTTGAGAGAATGAGACACAAAAGAGGATGTAGGAATTCTTCTGTTCTAAGAATGTGGGGAGAACCATAAGTAGGGATACAGGGCATTGAAGTAAGTCTGAGAATGTTTAAGGCAGAGAGCCCCTTCAGGATTTAAGAGTTTAAGTTGGAGAGTGGGGAGGGAATAGAAGTCCTTGGAGGTATGGTGTCAGGCTCTTGACCTTGAACAAAGTTTGAGGGATCTTATTCAGAATGTGCTGTGTCTTGACCCCACGTAATATGCTTGGGAGCTTCTAAGAAAGCAGAGAATTACACTAAATGTGTTGGCTGCTTCCCTTCTGCTTATTTAGAAATGTATCCTGTTTTACTGTGTGACTTATTGAACCGACATTATTTCCTTCTACATAGTTACCAAGTTAATTCAAAACCTTTTTTCTTTTTCTTTCTTTCTTTTCTTTTTCTTTTTGGATAGTCTATCTTTCCCCCGTAGATTAGAGATGCCAGCTTTAACATACATTAAATTCCCATATCCAAGATTTTTTGCATATGTGTATTGTTGTATTGAGAGCTATTGTGATGAATAAATATTCTTTAAGAAGTGTTACTTAGATATAGAAGCCTTTGTGAATGTGATTTTTGTCAAAATGTAGGTCATAAAAATATACAGCTATTATTTGTTGTGGGGAGGCATTAACTCATTTACATTCTTTTGTTATAAAATCATTTTTATACCAAAATATGAGAACAATCTTCTTCATTATTTCCCTTCACTGAGCTTACAATTCTGCAGGTGTTGGTCACTGTCTGTGCTAGCGTGGCTAGGTACCAATTTTTGAGCATCTTATCAGATGCCTGGTACTGTACCATGGATTTTGATAGTGTATATCTGAAACAATAAGAATTTATTATTTTGGTTTTACAGAACTGTATAGTAAGGCTCAGGGCAGTTGAGCAATTTGGGTAAGTCCCAACTAGTAAGTGGCAGAGGCAAGATTATACAATGTCTGTGTTCTCCTCTTAAGTAGTAAAAAAATATTTTGTTCTCTTCTCACTTTGCTGCTAAATATTAGTTAGTTACATGAAAGAGAAAGTCTCATATAAGACTAATCTTCAGAGCAAGTACTATAAGAGCACCTTAGTTATTTTAGTTTTGCATAAGTGGTTGTCATTTCCCATTAATGTGCTCATAAAATCAATGCATAAATATATCTGTCTGTCTGTCTGTCTATCTGTCTGTCTGTCTGTCTGTCTGTCTGTCTATCTATCTATGTGTTTATCCATCCTTCCTTCCTTCTACCCCTCCTCCCTCTGGCAGAAAATGATTATGAAGATAGTCAACATTCTGTAAAATAAATTTTTTTTTAAAGTTTAAAAAAGTTGTTTATTTTAATCTCATAAAATCCAGGATTATGGAAATCCCAGTGTCAAAAATATATAATTATACGTGATTATTATAAAACACATACCTCAAGAGAGAGCATTTTATTAATAATGCTTAAGGGAGTGTAAGAATGAAAGTTCAGTTTTATCAGATTTTGAAGTCTGTATTCTAATTTCCCACAAATAGTGATTGGACTTTTAAGCGTTTTTTTTTTTTCCACTTTTACATTAAATTTAACTTAGATTTTAATTTTTCAAAGACAATGTAATTAATTTTCCAAGCTATCAGAAGAACACAGCAAAACAAAATAACAGTGCCTTTGTTTTTGTTTTATAAATCACAGTAGTGTTTTTTTTCCCCTGAACATAAATGTGGTCTGCATATCGATCACATTATTGATTTTTTACTCAGCATGCTTATACGTTTTGTTCAGAGGTTTTTTACTGTTGGCATTGTGTTGGGCAGTAGGCGTTTTAAACCAGTGTGTGGAAATTTAAGTCACTGTAACAAGAATTCTAATTAAAGATGGATTTCCATTGTGTTCTGGCTGCATGTACCTCAGCTCCGTTCCTTGACTATGCCGAGCACTCTGCTGCCTCAGGGCATTTTCATTAGTTTCCTTGTGGATTCTTTTCCTTTACTTTCCCATTTCTCAAAATTTCTATGGAGAGCAGCTTTTGATTTCTTTTTTTTTTTCTTTAAAACAAAGTAATCACATGTTGTATCTTCTTTAGATGATACGATTCCTATCCCACTGAGTATCTTCCATGATCTTTTTCTTCTGTAACAATATATGGAATCAAATGGTTTCCTTTAAATAAATTGTCTGAATTTCTACCAATCTTTATATTCTACCCAATTTGTAAAAAATTATAAAACTATTCATAAAAAAGAAAAATAAAGAGAATATTTACCTCTACATAAGGATCTTGAAAGCATCTATATTCTACCATTTATTGAAACATTGAAGAGTCATTAATAGGAATGACGCTTATGAAAGCACTTTGAAATGCTTTTCAGGTATAAAATATTATTATTATTTAACATTTTGACTGTAGTAACTTGGAAAATATCTCCTGCACCAACATTAGTCATTTTATCTTTATTTTTAACAGAACACAGTATCTTATATTGATGAAACTTCTAAATATATAAACTTAAAATCATGCAAAGCGTGTTAAAAGATTTGAACCATTACTATTAATGTAGTGCGTTTATTTGTAATTCGTAAAAACTCAACATTAAATATTTGAATTTTCAATCATGAGGAAAAACATTCTGAGATTAGTAGTCTTTTTACTGACATGCAGTCTGCTTGTGTCGGGAGCTGGTCTTCATGGAAAGTCATTTAGATCATTTAACAAGAGAGGAAAACCATTAAAAATATGCAGACTCTTGGAAAACAAAATCCAGTGTACCAATTAATCCTATTAAGGCAATTATAAAGCACTATAAATGATGCAAATGTTATGTTGGGCTCCTCATGGTACCAATAACAAAAAGCCAAGGAGTCCCTCCCTATTTTTCTAAATAGAGATAAGGAATCTGGGTGATTAATTTCAGCACCATTGAGTTAATTTGCAATGAGCCAACAGCAGAAATATTGCCATGGTCATAAAATAATGGTAGAAAACACTTGTTTTACCACTTGATGGTAATACAGCTAGCTATTTGTCAGGGAATGCTTTAAAAATGAAGGGAAAAGTACAACCACCTCTTGACAAGAGAGAAGAAACATAAAAAACTTTTCTGAAACAGTCTGTGGTCTTTAGTTGCAGCTAAACCTCTGAGTTTTCCCAGACTAGTATGAACATTTGAGAAGATTGCTGCCTTAATATCTTTTGATGGGTGATCAAAACATTATGACTTCTGTTTCAAATGACAACTTCAGGCTTATGAAATAGTAATTGGAATTTCAAACTTGTTCCCTGAAAGGGTCTGATTATTGTGTGGTGGTATGGAAAACCATCTTAGGAATATGTGGTCTTAGATGGAAAACCATCTAAGGAATATGTGGTCAATAAAACCTTAAAGAAAACATCTGTACAGATTTCTGAGAGAATTTTTTTTTAAATACTTGAAAAGAACTGAATGTCTGAAACAGATATATTGTTATTCATTATTTAGATTAATGATTGAGGCAAAAGTTAAGCAATTTTCCTAAGGCCTTTCAGTAAGGGAGGAGAAATATTAGATCAGGACTTAGCTTTCCTAACTCCTGGTCTGGCACAAGATGACTACAATAAGGTGGTCCCTAATATGAGGTGATTATTTCTCCATTCTCAGTTGCCTAATGAATTTTCTGTTGTTTGTGCCTTGGAGCAACATACAGTGAATAAGTGTATTTATTATTATTCACCAAAACATGACATGGTCATCTTGCAAAGTCAGCCAGGGCACAATGAGCATGAAGAAAGGACAACCAACAGCATATGTGTAGATGTAATGTCTATTAGAATCATCCTCAGTGGTTTGGCTAGGGAAGGGAAGTCATGAGCACAACCGCTCGAGGCTGAATCTAGTGCAATGCCCACCTCCAGAGCTAACCACAACAGAACAACTTAGTTGTTTTCCTTTTGCATTAGTGATTGTCATTCCCATTTAATATATTCGTAAAAACGTATACATTTTGATTGGTCTATGCCTCATGACAGAATGGAGTGGTATAGGAAGATGAACTCAAACTGAACATAATTAGTGGCTTGTTTTAACCTCATGAGATCCAGGATTTAGGAACCCCTTTGCAAAGACATAGATAATCGAGTGGCTTTTATACAGTTTGCTGCAGCACACATTCCTTAACTGTGGGCATTTCTTAATTGAGGTCTTATTAAACCTAACAACTTTCCTTTTCTTCTGACAGGAAAGGACAGGCGTAGATTAATCTCTGACAGATGTAGATTAATAATAGTGTGAAATAAATTTAATAATAGTGTGAAAGAAATAGTGAGTGGACTGACCAGTCCAGATCTTGGTTTGTCTTTGGCTTGCCTGTCCCATTGGGCTCATTATCTTAAAAGGCATTAGCCATGTTTTTACCAAGTCTATATCACAGGCTAAGAATTCATTGAGAGCAGAAATGTTCTCTTTTCTCTTTTTATCGCTCTTGCTTAATATCACATCACAGGTGAATAGTAACAATAAATGGTGCACGAACCAAGAACTTTATATCTGATCTACTTCAGAACTACCCTCCCTTGATCAGTACTTTGTAAAAAGTGCTGTTCAAGGGAGAGTAGTTCTGAAGTAGAGATATAGTCCTGAAATGTCTAACTGGGAAGAGGACTATGTCTTTGGTGCAATTACACAAGGGACCTGGTAAAAGTTAAGGAACATGATTTTGATTTTACTATTTTTAAAGGATGAATAAGGCTGAAAAAGACATAGAGAGTGTGTCTAGAGTCTATGACGCCTTAGGCTCCTTTTCTCCATATAATGTATACACTATGGAAGAGAAAGGAGGATATGCCCAGTTGAGAACTTGGTTGCTAGATGATGTCAGTGTTTTCCTAGAGAATCGTTAAAGATTGCCAAATTATGAGCTCAGGATGGAAAAAAAATGGAGCTCCAAGGATGGAGAAAAATTTATTTATGAAGAAATCTGCCAGGTTAATCAGCTGAAAATAGGCCAGAGATTCTAAAACATGTAAATATATTCAGTTACCCTAAACTGACCTAAAAAGAGGAAAAGTGATGGAGAAAGTTCCCAAACGTCATAGTGGAAATGAAAAAATAAATAAATAAAAATAAATAAGATGACAGAAGATGGCACAACTTGGTTATATGAATCTATATGAGATTTAGTATTACAGGATTGACTACAAGAAATTTGGCTAAGGAAGGATATAGATAATTACTGCCTAATAGAACTATAAGGTGAGCCACATATGTCATTTAACATTTTCTAGTAACCACATTGTGTAGTAAAGAATTTGGCCATGCCCCAAAGAAGGCTTTTGTATTTGCTTTTAGGAGTAATCTGTCATATCTGATAGGGGCATCTTTGTTTAGGGTAGGGGCCGGCCACACCAGATCTCAAGGTGGGACCATCTATACCCAATAGTCTTAGAGTGAGGGTTGACTATGCCAGCAAGACCAACCATATGATTTAGGGTGGGAGCTTTGGGTGAAATGGTATCAGTCAACCTAGAGGTTGAGTTCAACCATGTGGGAAATCAATCAATCTTGCCTTTGTAATGAAGCCTCAATAAAAACTCTGGACACAAAAGCTTGGGTGAGCTCCCCTGGTTGGCAATACTCTATGCATGTTGTCATACATTGATGCCAAGAGGGTGGTAATTCTTTCTGACACCAATGGAAGCTTCACATCTGGAACCCTCCTATGAGTTTCTTCCCTTGGCTGATTTCACTTTGCCTCCCTTGCCTACGGCATGATAAACCATAACGGTGAGCATAATAGCTTTCAGTGACATCTGTGAGTACTTCTAGTCTATTATCAAAACTGAGAATGCTTTTGGAAACCCCTAAAACTTCTAGTTGGTGCCTGAAGTGAGGGCAGTTAGCTGGACTCCAACTCCTTATAGTTGGTGTCAGAAGTCTTGGGCGTGTTTGGCAGTTTGGAGGATTGTGCCCTCAACTTCACAGTTTGGCTGACTCTATTTACATATCAAAAAAAGTAAAAAGATACCAGTGAATTAGTATCACCAACATATTTTATTTAACTCACTGTATTCAAAATACTATCATACCAAGAGGTAATCAAATAACATTATTAATCAGCTATTATATATATGGCTAGTGGCTACCATGTTGGACAGGGCAGTTATATGTTATTCAAAAATGATAAAGTCCTAAGCAGAAGAGATTAAGTAATGTCATTTGTCAAGACATTTGTCAGATCATGTACTCATATTCTCATTTAGTTAAATGCAGTACATAGGATAAATTCTTGCCATTTGTGGGAAACATGTTTGTGTCTCTGTTTCTGTCTTTCCTCCGTTACACCCACTTTCCCTCTCCCCTCCCCTTTTTCCTTTTCCCTTCACCCTTCACTTTTTTTTTTACTTTCCTTTTTCCCCTCTCTTTTAACAAATGATTATTGACTACTTATTTATGCATCATGTACTATTTTTAAAAAGGTTTTTATTAAAATATAGCTAACATACAATATTAGTTTCAGGTGTACACAATAGTTAGTCAACATTTACATACCTAAAGAAGTGATAACTGTAAGTCCAACAACCATCTGACACCATAATATGCTATCACAATATTATTGACAATATTCCCCATGCTGTACCTTACATCACCATGACTTATTTGTTTTATACCTGGAAATTTAAACCTCTTATTCCCCTTCACCTTCCCCCATTTAAAAAAATTTCCAGAACAGTTGACATTCAATATTATTTTATATTGACTTCAGCTATACAGCATAGTTGTTAGACATCTACATAATTTAGGAAATGATCCCCCTGACTAGACTAGCACCCAAGTATGTAGTTATTGCCATTTTATTATTCATATTTATGATTTTTTTTTAAAGAAGCCCCTCTAAGATTCCTTGTAATACTGGTCTGGTGTTGATGAACTCCTTTAGCTTTTTCTTATTGATTCTAAATGATAGCTTTGCTCGGTAGAGTAATCTTGGTTGTAGCTCCTTGTTTTTCATTTGAATATTTCCTGCCAAACCCTTCGGGCTTGCAAAGGTTCTGTTGGGAAATCAGCTGACAATCTTATGGGAGCTCCCTTGCAGGTAACCAACTGCTTTCACTTGTTGCTTTTAAGATTATATCTTTGTCTTTAACCTGTGGCATTTTAATTATGATGTGTGTTGGTGTGGGCTTCTTTGGGTTCATCTTGTTTGGGACTCTCTCTGCTTCCTAAGCTTATATATTTACTTCCTTCACCAGGTTAGGGAAATTTTCAGTCATTATTTCTTCAAATAGGTTTTCAATTCCTTGCTATCTCTCTTCCCCTTCTGGTATCACAATGATGCTAATGTTACTACACTAGATGTTCTCCCAGAGGCCCCTTACACTCTCCACATTTTTTTGGATTCTTTTTTTGTTGTTGTTGTTCTGATTGGGTGTTTTCTGCCACATTATCTTCTAAATCACTGATTCGACCTCTGCTTCATCTAATTTACTATTGATTCCCTGTAATGTATTCTTCATTTCCGTTATTGCATTCTTTATTTCTGATTGGTTCTTTTTCATGTTTTCTATCTCCATTTTTATGTTTCCTATCTCTTTGTTGAAGTTCTCCCTGAGATCATTAAGCATCTTAATAACCAGTGTTTGGAACTCTGCATCTGGCAGATTGCTTGTCTCTATTTTGTTTAGTTCTTTTTATGGAGCTTTGTTCTGTTCTTTTATTTGGGACTTTTTTTGTCTCCCCTTTTTGTCTGCCTCCCTGTGTTTGTTTCTATGTAGGGCTGCTATTCCTCCTGTTTTCAGTAGAGTGGCCCTATGTAGTAGATATCCTGTGGGATTCAATAGAGCAGTCTCCCTGCTCACCAGAGCTGGGTGCTTCAGGTGTGTCCTTTGTATGTGTCCTCCTATTGTAGTTGAGACTTGATGGCTGTTTGCATGTCAATGGGAGGGATTGACCCTCAGGCAGATTGTTTGTGAGACTGGCTATGACTACAGTGGAGGAGTGTTGAGCAGGGGCTGACTCTACAGAACAGGGTTTGCTCTAGCAGGGCTCTGGTGTCTGCCCAGTCTTCCTTTGGGTGTGTCATATTTGGAGGTGGCAGACAATGCTCTGGTCCAATCTGAAGGTGGCGACTGGGCCTGCCAGCCCCAGGGCCTCCTGGGAGGGGACCTGCTGTAGGCCAAGTTCAGCTGCAGTCTGTGTCCTGCCTGGGGCCATCTGACATAAGCCACAGAGAAATCCAGAGCTGGCCACTGTCCACACTCTGCCTGGAGGTGCCTTGAGAGACTAAGCCATAAAGTAAGGCAGGCTGTACTTAGTGCCGAGCTCAGGGCTGCTCCACCAGAGGTTCAGAACATGCTGAAGCCAGGTGCTGCTTGTTTGGGTTTTGTGAACCTTTGGGAGATTTTAGAAAAGTCTATAGCATGAGCCAAGGCAGGCCATTTACATAGAAAAGCCATTAGAAGTATCTTGGGTGGGCCCAGAAGTTGGGTTGGGCCTGGTCTTAGGGAATTGTTAGGGCAGGGAAATGAAAGGCGACAGCCAGTTGGATGGAGATGGAGATGAGGTGTCTGCCTGCATCTGCATGCTGGGAAGGAGGAGGGCTCAATAAAGAAACAATGGCTTCTGCCAGCTCCTTAGTTCAGGAGAAAGCTGTCCCTTCATCTCTCATCCTGAAGCTAGATAATTTGTTTCTTCCCCATATGTCCCTGGCAACTTTCAAGGTGCTGCCCCAGTGCTAGACCTCAGAGTGAGTGAGTCCATCTGTGAGTAAGTCTATGTGTGGGCCCTTTACGAGGATTGCCTGGGAGTGCAGTTGCCCCTCTCCTCACTCAGCCACAATCTCCTCTGGTTTTCACAGCCAGAAGTTTTGGGAACTTCTCTCCCTGGAACTGAAACCCTGGACTTGGGAGGGGCTAGGACCGTTTGCTTCTCTGGGGGTTACCTCTGCCACTGAGATATTCCTCCTGATTTTTAATGGTCACGTGCGTGTGTGGGTCCTGCCTGTTCCATGTCTCTACCTCTCCTCCCAGTCTTCAGGTGGCTTCATTTGTATGTCTTTAGTTTTAGGCTTCAGTTAAGCAAGATTTTAGGTGATTCTGAATAATGATTCTGTAGTTTAGTTGTAATTGATATGGTCCTGAGAGGAGATGAGCACAGAGTTTACCTACTCTACCTCCTGGATGGAAAAATCACATCAGGTACTATTTTTCTCCTAACTATTTTGACTCCCAATCTCAGGGAACATTTGTCTATGTCTGAAGACATTTTTAGTTGTCCTAACTTGGGACTAGTGTGCTACTAGAACATAGTAGGTGGAGGCCAGGATGTTAAATGTCCTACAATGTATATGATGGTTTCCCATGCCACTGCAAAAATTAATCTAATGCCAAGTGTTGAAGTTGAGAAACGCTGTCCTAGAATATTTTAGACATGAAAGAAACTACTTTTCTAGGCATAATTTTGATTAAGAAGGAAAACGTGGAAGTTAAGTCTTTTGAGAAAGCACTACTTATTAATTACAATAATAATATAATAGCTAACCCTAGTGTGTTTACTATTTTACAGGAACTATGATAAATATTGTAGTTATTTCACCTCCTTAATCCTTGCAACTTAATAACTAAATCTTACTATTATCTTCATTTTATAGACGAAGACTCTGAGACTCTTGCCCTCTAGCTGAAACTAGGAAGTGGTTGCATTATTATGCTGGAGTAATGGGAGAAAGGAACAATTGACTCACTGACATGGTTACCATAGACACTAGAGACATGGCTTTCAAAAATGGAAGGAAAGAGGTGGGCTTCTGTGATCGAGATTGTGATAAAGGATGGCTTAATGGGATTTGGAGTTTCTGAAAACACATTCTAATAATGATAAAGAGAATGCTCTCATCAAAGTAAAGAATGGCTGTTTTCTAAAGAGACATATTAATCATTTTAGTGTGTTGTAGCAGATGCTGTCAGTATCCTTGTTCATATCACTGAACGCATATAGTTCACATGCTTGCTGACCTGACCCAAGAGCTTCCTACTGTAAACATCTGCATCTCTTTGCCTGAAACTTTCCTTGGGGAGGTGAGGAGCTCTCAGCTGCCAGGGGCAGGTCAGACATGTTTTTAGAATTAATTTCTTTGGTAAAAGACTTCACTAATGATGGACAAGAGTGTGCATAATAAGGCAGCTTCATTGGCCCTTTGAAGAGGACTTTATCCAGTTTCCCAAGCTCCTCAGCAGAATTGAGTCTCTGTTGTCTGCAATGGTGACCTGCTTTTTAACACATCTTACACTGAGTTACTTCCTTTCCTTGTCTCATTTACTCTGTCTTCTATGAGTGCTTCCTATGACGACCTCGTACTCATAAACTTGCTCAAGGTCTTCTGGTGGAAGCTAACCTAAGATAGGTATTCTCAGATTGGGTCAGATTTTGAAAGAACATGGCAAAATAAGACATGAGGAATAACCAGGTAAGGATGAATATGAATAAATCAAAGGACTGTCAAATCTTGAATTAAACTAAGGCCTATGAAAATTGTTGTAGACACCTTAAATGTCTATCTTAGGAACTAAAGGAATAATGATAAAGATTTGAGAACTGTGTTCCAATGTTGAAAAACCAATATTGCTTCTACCTTCTCTGTTAAGAAAAGTTGTCTTTACCTTTAATAAAAAGGGCAGAACAAATGTCAGTGAAAAGAAATTGAAACCCAAATTCATTGGTTAGGTGGAGATTTCTCAGTTTACAAAGGGCAGGGCAGACATATTTGAGAGTTAATCTCTTTGGGGAAAGCCTTTAACTGATGATTGACAAGAGTTTGTGCATAATGACCTTGCTTCCTTGCCCCTCTGAAATGTCCTCTATGCAGTCTCTCAGGTCTTTGGCAGCCTACACTGTTTAAATATCTTGATTCGGGCAAATTATATTGCAGGAAACAAGAAACCTGAAGATAATATTGAACTTCTGTCAGAAATCTTAGAAGAATCATGAAAAATATGTAAGGATAGATATAATCTATATTTTCAATAAGTGTAAAGATATTCTGTTGATCAACTCTAGTATTTCCCCTAAAGCATCTGGACAGGATTCTAAAATTATAAAAAGAATAGTTTGTGAACATGTCTTCAGATGAAATTGTAATCATTTGGAGACTTTGACTATTGCTGATTGACCTGGACCTATAAGGAGTAGAGAGACTCAGAATTCTTTCCATACAATGTTAGACAATTTATGACACCGACTGCTACAGTTTTTAAATGATCAGAAAATTAGGAACATATATTAAACCACAGATGTGATTTTTATCTTGCAGAAAAATATGGTAGCGTAAGGAATCTTAAATACATGGACATATCTAACTCCTTTTTAAAAAATAAGCCTCAAAAGAATTAAAAGGAGTGTATTTTGAAACAACCTCCATTTCATTTCATTTCATTTCATTTCATTTCATTTCATTTCATTTCATTTTTCCCTGTTGATTGCTCAAAACTTGCTATAACCTAAAAGATCAAAGGAAATTAAACCAAGAATGAGATAATTATATAAATTATAAAAACAAACTATTTGAAGTGACTCTCATTGTATTATCTTAAATATTAACATAAAGATACAATTTAAGATGATGATTAATGTTTTCCAGTATAACATTAATGATTGGAATGTCTGGTGACAGGGATCATAAAGGTATTCTATAGTTACTGTTGTGCTCTGCTTTTTATCTCATTTAGTTTAGATATCTTTGCATTTTTTCCCCAACTGTGTGAAAGGAAGTTTCTGTGTACATATTTATGATTTAGTATGAGCCTTCTATAAATATTAAAATATTAATCTATTTAAAATATCACATCTCAGACAGATTCCAAAATAGGTAATCCAATAAGTGCAAACAACTATGCTAATCATTGATTGTTTTCCCTGACTTATATTACCATTTGCTCATTTCCAAGTGTCTATGTTTTTAGTATTTTACCATGGTTGTGGAGGTGGTAACAGGGGAGAAGGAGAGCATGGGTCCTGGTGTCCATGGAGATGGTTAGAGCTGCTAGTAATATGGTTGTTAGTAATTTTAAAAACTAGGTAGAGGAAATGAATGGTTTAGTCAGGAAGGGTTGGGATATCTGCTTCTCATCAGCACATAACTCAGATTAGGGCGGTGGCCAAGTCAGTGGTATCTTTTCATGTTAAGTCTCTTGTGGCTGAAAATTATCATCTCATGAATGCCTGCTAGTGTTTTTTAAAGCTCTGTGTTGCTCTTTAAGCTCCTTCTGAGACAGCACAGATGTAGATATTAGAACCTGATTGTAAGCAATTCAACAGTTTAACTCAGTGTTTTGGAGGATCTTCTCAGGTAAAATTGTTGAGCCATCAGGAAGGTCTTACTTTGTCAACACATTCCAGCTAATTAAATGTTTGTGTACCCAGTAGACATATTAAACACTATGTGGGTCACTTGTTTTATGTTTCACTTTCATAACTTTTGTCAAAGCTCATTCTCAAATCAGCCTTCTGGCAGCCTTCTCACAAACACAGAGGATTGCTGGCGAATCAGAAGTGTTAGAAAGTGGGGTGTTTTGATCGTATGAGGAGTCTCTCCAAGTGAAATGAGCACAAATATCAGTTAACAAGTAACATAAAAATGTTGAGTAAGTCTTTTTTTAAGTCAATGTTGCAGTTTTAAATTTTAATCAAAATTATACATTTCTATAATGTTAATCAAACAATTAAATAATTTTTAAAATCAAATAAATTAATTCACTAAATAAGATTTGATAAGAAAAAAACATTAGTCTTACTCTTCCTTCTCTTATCCATTTTCCCCTTCTCAGAGAAATCAGTTTCCCATCTTTTAAATATCTATGTATCTATCTGCTATCACCTATCTACCATCTCTCTCTCTCTCTCTCTCTCTCTCTCTCTCTCTCTCTCTCTCTCTCTCTCTCTCTCATCTGTCTGTGTGTGTGTGTGTGTGTGTGTATAGTATTTACCTCCTGTGTCTAAACAACATGCTTATATTGTTATTTTTGATTTTGATTGGAACAGATTTCAGAGCTTACATTATTAAGACTAGGGATATTTATCCAGATCTGTGCTATATAGTAAACTGAATACCTTGAATGCTGCTGTTGAGAACTCAAGGCTACTCTGATTTCTGTTTCTTTGCATATGAACTCTTTCTCTTCTCCCTCCCTCCCCCGGAATCTTTTAGGGTCTTGTGTTTGTACTTGGTATTAGAACATTCATGGTGATCTTCTAGGGTATGGCTGTATTTTTATCATTTTTGTTGGCAGTTGGTGGGCTTCTCAATCAGTTCTGAGAAATTTTCTTTTACTATTTCCTGGATGGTTTTCCTTTTAGTGTTTTCTGTTTTCTTTCTGTCATTTGGAGTTTGGATCATCTAGATTGATCCTCTCATTTTCTTGTCTTTTTCCCTTCTATTTTCCATTTACTTGTTTTTTATTGTTTTTGTTTTTCTTTTTTCTTCTATTTGTTGCATATGTACTTAATGTTATCTATTGAGTTTTGCATATCTGATGTCGTATTTTTTTAATTTCCAATAACTCTCTTTGCTCCTCTAATGTTTTTAAAAATAATATTCTATTCTTGTTTCATGGTTGTAATACCTTCTTTTGTCTTTCAGAGAATACTGATTTTTTTTATTTATTTTTGTTTAAAGAGTTCACTCTATAGTCCATTTTCCCTCCAAATTACTTTTCCTATTTGATTATTTTGATCTCAATTTCTCATGTTAGATGTTTTCCTCAGATTCCTGGTATTACTCAGTTTTCTCATATTCAAAAGTGGGAAATTTAAAACTCTAATTGGAATCTCTGACACTATGAAGGGAGTTTCCTATCTATGAGCTTTGCTGTATGATGATCTGGCTGGGCTGTTTAGTTGTGAAGACCCTGCTATCTCTGTTTTTAGGGCTTTTATGTTGGTCAAATTCTGCAGAGACTCACCCTCCATTCACCTTTGAGGAGACAAAGGATGGCTGTTAGCATTCTAGGATTTGGAATTTTCCCTTCCTAAACTTTTCAGAGATTCAGAGATATAAATGGGATCTGCTTTCAGTTTTTCCCAGCTCCCATTTAGAATTCAGTTGAAACCACTCTTCCATATCTTTCCAGCTTCTAAACTTGATTGCTCTTGTTCTTTCTTCTGCACTCCTGGCCATTGTGGAATAATACTGGGGAAAAAAAAAGTTCATTTACTGTTGTTTTGGTGGAGTTATTGAAGGAATAAAAAGTAGATGTCTGTGTACAATTTGATTTCTTTATCTAGGATCTAATCTTTCTAAAATTATTCTTTAGTGACTGAAGATGGAAATTCAGAGATTATATAGGCTATTATTCAGAAAGTCATTATTCAGCCTGAGATTATTCAGGCTTTCTGGGGAGGCTACTCCTAAATTCACCGAATCAGATAGGCATGAGTTAAAATTAAAACATATTCAAAGAGGAAGACTGGCATTGTGATGATAATGGTTGGAATTGGATAATACGTACATGTGGGTTCATCATACATACTCTCTACTATTATATACATTTAAAATTTCCCATAATAAAAAGTTTTAAAAATAAGAAGGACTATTGTATAATCCTCAGTAGTGTTTCTAAATCCAAGAATCAACTAGTTTTCCCTTAAATTTTACATAGCATTGTCATATATGTTATATAATATGTGATCAAAACATACAGCGAATGTTTTAAAAAAATTATTACAGTAAAAGACACATTTCCATTAATCCCCCTCAAAATACTCCCCCTGGCTTTGAATACACTTATCCTATTGTTCTTGCCACTTTCTGAAGTAGTTCTAGAAGTCCTCTTTCGTGAGTGCATTTAATTGCACAGTCATGGCTACTTCGATGTCCTGAATAGATTCAAAAAGTTTACATTTTATGGTCATTTTGACTTTGGGGAAGAGCCAGAATTTGCACAGTGCCAGATCCAGTGAACAAGGTGGATGAGGACACACTTTAATGTTTCTATTTGACAGAAATTGCAGTACCAGAAGCAATGTGTAACATGGAGCCTTTCTGTTGTGATCACAAAATATGGTGAATGCTGCTGCTGAGTGCTATGCAATGGAAAGGCAGGGATCTTCAATATGGGAAGTAGGTGTGTCGACAAGTTTCAAGTTTGGTGCAGTCAGTTGGGTGTGAGCTACGTTGAAAGAAGGTGTGTTTTAAAGTGTGCTGTAAATCATCCTCTATCATGACAATGTTCCGTATCACACATCTTTTCTGGTGTACGTCAATTTTTGTCAAATAAAAACATTACAGTGTGTCCTTATCCACCGTATTCACCAGATATGTGAGACTTCTGGCTCTTCCCCAAAGTCAAAATTACTATAAAAGGTAAATGTTTTTAATTGATTCAGGACATCGAGGCAGCTACAACAGCGCAACTAAAGACACTCATGAAAGAGGAGTTCCAGATCTGCTTCCAGAACTGCTTCAGAAAGTGGCAAGAGTGGGTTTGATTCCTACATGGGCCAGTGGGTTGTGCCCTCCACAACTAGATTGAAGACGACGAGCTGCCACTGAGCTTTCAGAGAGGTGGCCAGATGGCTCAGTTGGTTAGAGCAGGACTTCTCAACAACAAGGTTGCCTGTTCAATTCCCGCATTGGATGGTGGGCATAGGAATATATTGAGGGGATTTAGTGGCAACGTGTCTTTTACTATAATAATTTTTTTTAAATTTAAACATTCACCATATTGTTTGATCATACCTCGTATACTCAAAATAATTTAAATTACATGCCTCTAAGAAAGCTGTGGACTTTAGTCGAAACATGTCTTTTTGAATTAAGATCAAGTTAACTTCCTAATAATCTAGTTTGCCACTACTATTGGTTTAAGAAGCCACTTAATTGATTACCTGTTCATCCTTTTAAGAAATGCTGTTTCTTTTCTTTCTCTTTTGCTTTCAACTCTAGTTTAAGATGGTCCCCTCCTAATCTCAGCCCAATATACCTCTAGTACCTCAGTTAAAGTTCAAATTTCCTTTTACCTTTCACTGTTTCCCATACATGTCAGCTGATATGTGAAAAAGATGAGCTTGGAGAAGATTTTACTATACCTTAATAAATGTAAATTCAAGGTCACTAAATATATATGTGATTACAATTTGTCTAAAGAAAATATAACCTCCTCATGAGATGAAATTTTAGTATTTTGTAATGTGAATTTTTGAAATATAGTACTTGTTTTAGATGCAGTATTCTACTCTGAGTAGTGCAAAATTTTACTTATGATATCCTTTAACAATAACTCTTTGGACAATAATACACCTGACCAAATGTATGAAAATATGTCATAGAGATTAAGAAATTCTGGTTATTTATAGTAATTACTTTAGAACTTGGGAATTAGAGGCAACCAGGCAGAAATTCAAGATAGTAACAGTAGAGATAAATGTCAAATTTATGCAAATGCTCTTACCAATCACACTAAGTCAACATTTATTAATAAACATTCAGTTGCACTTAGAACTTTATGTTATGGTCTATTGTTTTGTCTCTTGAGTTTACTTTGGTTAACTCTATCAAAACCCAAGTACATCTTTAAAATGGCATTTTTTCAGCATGAGAAATCTGGGAATCTTTATGCCTCTATTAGAAGAACATATCTTATTGAAATGAAAGAATCAGGAGAGGTTTTTTTGTTGGTATGTGGAAGATACACGAGTCAAAAGATTGAAAGAAGCCAGCAGAAACCACCTAGTTAAGTGATTCTCAGCCAGGGTTGCTTATAGCCCCTCTGAGAAGTACTTGAGAATGTCTTTGGCAGTTTTCATTGTTACATGCCCGAGTGGAAGGGGCCCCACTGGTGTTTAGTGGATGTGGGAGGGAGCAGAGATGGTAGACATCTTAAAATGTTCAGAATGATTCAGGATAATGAGGAATTGCCTTTCCCAATTCCTGATCAGGCCAGCCACCATCTGATGCTTGAATCATTTCTGCATTGTGGGCTTACTATAAGAATGATGAATAGGAAATTCAGTTTTAGAATGACAGCAATGCAATTCTGAGAAGTTGTGGAATAGCTGTAACAGCAAAGAAAAACACAAATTCATTAGAATTAGAAGGTCACATATTAGAAATCTGTTATCTATCTATCTATCTATCTATCTATCTATCTATCTATCTATCATCTATCTATCTATCTATCTATCGTCTGTCATCTATCTATAACAATTAAGGCTCCCAAGGTTTCCTGAATAAAATGCCTCTAGATTTAAATTTATTCAAGTTAATTCAATTATGTTACAATAATTTTCTTTTTTTCCAAATGGAATTGCCTTTTACCCTGATTAAAAAATATAAAGCAAACATATACTTTCTATAAATAATCCATAATATGGAAAAGCACAAAGAAGAAACAACAATAACTATTAATTCTATAACTCAGAGAAATCATTAATGTATAAATCAAAATTTCCGAGCAGTAGCACTATTGCCATTTTGAATTGGGCAATTCCTTGTTACGGGGGTTATCCTGTGCATTACACGATGCTTAGCAGCACTCCTGGCCTTTACTCACTAGATTCCAGGAGCATCCACACAGTTCTGACAACCGACACTTTCTCGATAGATGGCCAGATGTCCCCTGGGGGAGAAAGTCACCCCCAATTGAAAACCACTACTGTAGATGTATAGCCTTTCATATGTGTGTTTATGTGTGTCTGTGTGTGTTTATGGATGGCATCAAAAATTCCAATGCTTAAAACAAACTAAACTAACTAGCTGGGTACCATAGTGTATTTCGAAACATTTTTTCAGTTTGTGACTTAATAGGGTTACCCATTTCCTGGGGTCCAGTGGATGGCAAGGGTTCTTTTACATATGTAGCAGAAGTGCCTTACTATGTGTGGTTCATTCTTTTTCAATTTGCTCAACTTTTAGATGTGAACCAAATTCTCCAAGGATGGTGATCTGCAAAGGCAAACCACCTGACTTAAACTGCTTGGGGAACATCATGGTCTCCTCTGTAGTTAACTGTTGTGTTGCTGTTGGTTTTCTTTTCCTCTCTGTGTTCTCTCCATTCTGGGCTGGAATCTATTTTAACTCAGGCTGAATATCATCCATTGGTGGTTCTGTGTGCTGCTCACATGATGTTGAAGACATTTTTAATATAGGAACACACATTTCCCCCTGTATTGTACTGGCAATTTCATATTCATTTCTGCTTAAGCTTGTCGCTTGGATGGCTGATGAGAATTCATTGTCTGAAAGAGCATGATAACTATTTTCTACTTTTTCCAAGTGAGTCAGACTGTGAATGCTGTTTTGTGATTTATTAAAACATGAAAAAATATATGTTGGCAAGTAAAAACATGCAGTAGATTTACATTCACACATTCCTAATGGATAAGTCAGGACTTTGTCTTTTTTAACTTTCCCGCGCCCATAGAGCTAGGTTCACATGATAACCTCTTTAGGAAAATGGAAAGAGTCCCATCATGCCTGAGCCCCACATCTCATTTTCTTTGTCCATGAGAAAAAGAGGCAGATAAGCTTTTATTGACAAGCTACTCACCCCCCTATCTTTTATCTAACTCAAATTACACTGAAAAGGTAAACATTTACTAAAAATTGTGTTACTGAGTTACTGGGTAATTCAGTGTACTACAAGAGCAAGAGATGCTGAGATTGGAATAAAGCCATACACACACACACACACACACACACACACACACACACACACACAAATAGTGCTCTTTCATGGTGAGCAAAACTGTAGCATTAGAAAATCTCAGGTAAAGAGACAAGGCAGAAACATAGTTTGAGAAGTTCACTCTTGTATCAGAAATGATTAGCACTCATCCACTATCCATGAGCTCCTCTTACTTCCCAGTCTCTCTTGTATGTGATGGTTCTAGTCAATAAAATGTACTCCTTGCAGGATGAAGAAGAGCAGTAAGCCACCTCATTCCCTTATTTATTTTATTTTATTTTATTTTTTTTTTACCGTGGTAACCTAGAGCCTGTATGTTCTGGATTACATGAATGTAAGATGGAGCCATCCTAGATCTCTGAGTTACCACGTGGAGGAGAATTGTGCTAGTCCTGACCTGTCACCTGAGTAAGAAGTTGTTACTGCAGCATAGCCTCTCCTAGCCAAAGACATCAGCCAGCCTTAAAGGGTTTGGAAGTGAAATGGAGGAAGTGTGAATCAGACACAGCCAAATAAGTGAAAAGTAAAGTGGAGCAGAGAGGCAATTAGCTCAATTTGAGAATTACGGAAACATTTTAGACAATAATTGTTTTCATTGGAGGCAGAAAGAAGGATTTTGTCTGAACTTTTGGCTTATTGATGGCAATCAAATCTCCCAGCAAACTTCTGGGAGGAGAACTTTCTTAACCCTCTTATGTCTTGGTATTTTACTCCTCTACTTTTAAGAATAGACTTTTTATGAAAAACTTTTAAGAATTAAAAAAAGAAAATTATTTTGTTTGACATACCTCTCTGAAAAAGTCCCCAATCAGAATCACAATCTCATAATCAGTGATGACTTTTTGTGTTAATTTTGTGTTAACCTTGTTCCTGTGTGCTTGGCACAACTCAAAACTATGATATTTTTTGTTCTTTTCAAATGCAAATTAATCTTCACTCTTACTACAAGTCAAACAAATTAGGACATAAAAGCAGTTTTGAAAATTTTTTAGTTTCTACTCAGTTGGGGCTCTTTTTCAACTTTGTTGTTACATTTGAAATATTACTAAACCTCAAAAAGTAGCTAAATTGTTAGTTTTTTTTAAATTTTAAGATTCTTCAGAGGATTCACTGTTGTTGTAGCACTTGATTCCAATAATTATAGAGACAATTAGAAGATTGGCAGAAAATTTAGAGAGCCCAGATATCTTTATTTTGATCTTAAAAAAACCAGTATCTTATATTTCTGAAGTTACAAGAAGAAAGGATTCCCCTATATTGTCCCCCTCAAAAGATGACAGAAACAATTGACAAATGAATTAAGTCTGGGAAGAAGGCCACCTGGCTTGTGTATGTGAGACATGCAGGAATAAGTCAAGCCGAAGGGTGTTCCCATAAGGACACAGTGGGATTCAGGAGGTTTCTTGAGGATGGATAAAGATAGGGAGTATAAGAAGCTGGAATCTAGCCTATATCCACACACAACTTGGAGAGCTGAATTTCACACCAAATTTGAGCCAAGGCTTGGTGGAAGCTTTACACTTTAGCAAATAAATGCCAATTGAGTTTCAGATTTCAGAGAAGAGCCTAAAAGAAGAAACAGAGTCTTGGCAATGATTGTGACTGGCTGGTAATGGCTGCTGCTAGTGGTGGTCCCACAAATGGCACCATCATGCCCCATCACTGAACCAGTCCAATGATGCAGGGGTACATGTTTACTCTGTGAAAGTTTATAACAGTAGAGAGCCTCCTGTGCTCTTCATGTCAAAAAATAAAAAATCCATTAATAATTTAAGAACTATAGAGGAAATGGAGGGCTTTTTAAAAAGCATCTGGTTAGTTATCCATTTATCTTATTCCATATCTTGCAGTCCACAATCACACAAATAATTCAAATAAAGATGCAGTCAGCTCTTGCCCATCAGTTATGATAATCTTTCCCTACAACAGCTTTATTTTAATAGGGTGAATTGGCCAATTAAGGACTTGTTCCTGAGCAATGAACAGAGATGTTAAATCTAAGAACTAGGGAGTCAAAGAGTAGGGGTAGGCAGAGAAAGGTCCAAGTGCAGGTTGGCAGCAGCTGTTATGTTGAGAGAGGGATCCAACCTTTTAAGAGGAAGGCAAAGCTTTTAGACTTGACCCCTGTGTCTTGGCAGAACCTTCACCAATACACTGGCAAACAGACAAGTTCCTGCTTATCATCTGTAAAATATTTGTGGTTCATAGCTTATGAGGCACACCCCTAAGGAGGTGAATAGGACAAAGGAAATAGCAAGAAATACTTGGAGTATTTGATTCCAATGGACTTGGCCATAGTTTTCATGTTGGCTAGAGTGAGTTGTTGCTCTGTAGTGTAATAAAACATTTGTCATCACATTTTAGGTTTTAGTTCTGGTGGTGTTTAGGTTTCAACGTATAATTGTGTGTTGAGCTTTCTGCTTAGCAGACACACACATATTGGCTCTTTCTCTAATGTGGCTCTTTTGTGAGTTTCTCAGGGACCCTTCCTCATTGGGGACCTCCTCCTCCTCATGTCCTAGCATGGGAAATGCAAATCTCCAGGTTTTATGTCTTTCCCTTTAGGCTCCGGCTTCTCTCTTCATCCTACACAGATTTTTCTCTATTGGGATACTTTCCCCATCTTGAACATCTTGGGTAAGAAGGGTTTGCTTAAAAACAGTGCAAGTTTGGCTCCCCACAGGTTGCTATACCCTAACCCTCTCTACTTGTCTTGTTTTCAACATGTATACATATAGTACCCACCTTCAGACTTCTCCAGGAGGGAGTGAGGTTCCAGCTGCTTTGTGATCCCCAAACTCCAAGTAGTACAAGTCAGTTTTCTAAGTGTTTTTCTGAGCATCTCCCAATTTCATCTCACCTGGCTTGGTGGAGATGTAGCAAAGAGAAAGTGAACAGCACTGCAAAGAACATCTTACAATGGACATTCCAATTCTAATGTACCTCCAGTGAATCCTTAGTGTCCTCTTATTTGGTGGCAAGGCAGCCTATGAGGTAGCAGAACAAGTCTTGAGTCACCAACCTTGCAAATTACTCATAAATGATCTAACATATTTTGTTTTTGAATGGAAATTACTTGAATCTATTGGTTGTGGTTTTGTGGTTTTAGCTGAAACTCAATGAGAGAAAGAGTCCATTTTAACAAAAAGTTACACATGCCAAACCACTTAAAGGGGATTGTAAACACTAAAATAATAAAAATGGAGGGAATAACTCCCAAACAAGTGGAGGGATGGAATAATAATAACTATAATTATCATAAATAAAATTGATGAATCAAAAAGAAGGCAGGAAATGGAAAAATACCAAAGTATAGAAATAAGGCATAGATAAAGAACAAAATGAAACATATACCCAAATATATCTACACTAAGTATAAATGGATTAACCTGCCAGTTGAAAAAGAAATTGTCAGACTTGAATTTTTAAAAATATCTAGCTATATGTTATTATAAAAACAAAAACAAAACAAACATACTTAAACCAACACAGAAAACTTGGAAGTGAAACAACTAAAATTTTTCAATAAATATTGAGCAAAATGAAGCTGGTATACCAAAATAAGAAAAATAGACTATAAGGCAAAAATTATCAAGTTATTAAGACATTGTAGTACTGTGCTAGAATAGACAAATAGAAGAAAGATCTCAGAATCAGATTCAGAAACTTGATATATGACAGAAGTGGTATTTTCTATCAGTAAGGGATGGTTGATCTAGTTAGAACAAATGGTGCTCAAACAATGAGTCTCCCATAAAGAATAAAATATATATTGTATTTAATGTCAGAAGATTAATCAAACCTACTAAGTAAATCAAGTCTTTGGAATTTTCAGAAGTGATAAAGAACTTTTCTGTTATAAAATATCTTTTACTATTTCTTGGAAAGGAATATAATAAATAGGACCCAAAGAGAATGAACTATAAAGAAAAATTTGACTGTTTAAAAATTAAAATTAAAAAAAGTGTATCATAAAAAGATGCCACAAGTAACAACAGAAACGCAACAAGTATAAGCCATATACTAGAAGATAATTTCAATGCAGATAACAAAGAGGATTAGTATGCAGAATTTACAAAGACCTCATATAAATCATTAACAACAACCAATTAGAAAAATTTGAAGATTAACAACCCAATCAGAAAAATTTGACAAGGTATCTCAAGGGGAAATTAAAATGTCCAACTAACAAGTGAAAATACATTCAGTCTAAATAGTAATCAAAAAATGCAAATTAAAACCAGAATAAAATACAATTTTACATCTATTAGATTGATAAAAATAAAAAAAAATCTTGAAAATAGCAGGCATTGGAAACGGTGTTGACAATGGGAGTACTGATAACACAAATGGTAGGAATACAGACTGTATTGATAAAACCACATGGGAGATTGTTATGGATTGAATGTGCTCCTCCAAATTCATATGTTGCAGCTCTCACCCCCAATGTGATAGTATTTGGAGGTGGAACCTTTGGGAGGTAATTAGGTTTAGATGAGATGGTGAGAGCACACCCCCCCCCCCATGAGATTAGAGTCCTTATAAGAAGAGGAAGAGATACAAAACCTCTGCCATGTGAAGTCACGACAAAAAGGTGGTCATCTGCAAGCCAGGAAGAGAGTTCTTACCAAGAATCAAGTAGGGTGGCTCCTTGATCTTTGACTTTCCAGTGTCTAGAACTGTGAGAAATAAATTTCTGTTGTTTAAATCATCCAATGTATTGTGTTTTATTATGGCAGCCTGAGTTGACTGAGACAGATCTATTTCACAATGTGTGGTTAAGTTTAAGATTCACAGATGCTATGCAATGGGTGCCCCAGCATTCATCCCCATGTTGGTCTACTGTGCCATTTTGTTCTGTTAAAGACTGAGAAGAGTCAACATTTCTCAGAATTCTCATAAGTTAGAGCTCCAGAAGCACATTAGGTGCTGCCAATTTGATACAGTTGAGCAATATTTGGAGAGTAGAAGTGTTATGGGGCAAATTCTAAAATTCTGTGTTGGTTGGCAGGCAAAGTCACACAGACATTGTTTTGTTTTTCTCGCAGTAACCTTGAATGTCAAGTCACTAGTTTCATCAGAGTTAAGAGATAGTTGTAGTTCAGAAGCTGTGGTTTCCTGATCCTGGAATCCCAGTGACAGTGGTTGTTTCTTCAACTCAGCATTTCCAGTAGTGCCTCAGTCTATCCCTCCCTGCTACCCAACTCCTCGCAACCACTTGTATGTAACGCCCTCTCTGTCCTCTGCTTTGGGATTATTATTATATGTATTAGGTTGGTGCAAAAGTAATTGCAATGTTTGTAATTTAAACCACAATTACTTTTGCACCAACCTAATATATTGGGCCAGGTGAATTTTTCCCACAGCTTTCTCCCACTCTGTTTAATTTTCAGTTCATTTTTTCCTCTGTGTGTTTCATTTTGGATAGTTTTGTTGCTATGTTTTCATGTTTTAATCTGCCAATTATCCCATCCAGTGTATTTTTCTTCTCAACACTGTAGTTTTCATTGCTAAAAGTTCACGTTGAGTCTTTTATATATTTCCTATTTCCCTATTTAATTTTTTGAACAAGTGGAATGTAGTTATTATTACTGTTTTAATAGCCTTGTCTGCTAGTTTTAACATTTGTCTCAGTTCTGGGTCAATTTTGACTATTTTTTTTCTCTCATTATGAATTCTTGTCTCTGGCTTCTTTGCAGGCTTATTATTTTAAAAATGTGAGTCCAGACATTGTAGATTATACTGCATTGTGTGCTGGATATTTTTGTATTGCTATAAATATTCTTGAAGTGTGTTCTAGACTGTGAGAAAATTACTTGAAACAGTTTTATCCTTTTGGTCTAGCTTTTAAGATTCGTTGGATGGACACAGCCACATTTAGTCCAGGACTAATTTTTCTCTGCTGCTGAAGAAAAATCCCTGTGAGTACTCTATCCAATGTCCTGTAAATTATGTTTTCCAGTTTGGCTGGTAGGAGCACGCACCATTTCCAGTCACGTGTGAGCTTTGGTTCTGTCCCTTCTAATCCTTCAGGGTGGTTCTCTCTTAGGTCTCATGAGGTTTCTTTACACATTGTGGATCTTCAGAGTTCCTGCTCTTTGCAACTCACTTTACAGTGTTCTATTCTATGGACTTTAGCTGTTTTGTTGCCTTGGACTCATAAATCCATGTTTTCACCTTAGGGAACGATTGTCTTCATCCCGGGCTCCTCCCCACCACTCACCCTATTTCATGCCTTGTAAAGTTCTCAAGGAAGTAAGCTGGGACAATCTTAAGGATCACCTCATTTGAGTCCTGTCCTTTGGGAATGAATATTCTACATTGCCTGATGTCCAGTGTACTGAAAACCATTATTTCATGCTTTTCATCAAGTTTTTTAGTTGCTTCAGGCAGGAGGGTAAGTCCAATATATGTTATTTTATCTTGGCTGGTTTCTTTTAACAATTATATGAAATAGTATGTCAAAATATGTTTGCATATAAAGTTCCATACATATGTTTATTATTTCCAGAATAATGTATAAAGTGTAAATATCATCTTATTATTCAAAAGCAACCATGAAATTCTATTTTAATATAGATTTTTTATTATAAGAGTCAATATGCTTATTATAGATTATTTGGAAAACAGAAGGACAAAAATAATCTTAAAATTATCTATAATCACACCACCAGGATATAATCACTGGTGATATTTTGGAATATATGCTCTTAATTCATTTTTGCATATAGCGGGATCCTTTTCCCCCCAGTATTATATATGAGAATTTTCTGGTGACGTTAACTGCTTTTCAAAACATGATTTTCATCTATTTATAGATGCACAATTGTCTATTTAATCATTACCTTTCTATGGGACATTTAGACAACTTTGAATTTTCACTGCTACAAGTGACATCTTTTACATACATCTTTGTTCGTAATTCTGATTGTTTCTTTAAAATAAATTTTTAGATAGACAATTACCAGTTCAGTCTTCTTTGTTAGAAACAAAGGAAACTGATAACTTTTGTTTGTAAAAGGTATTTTTCTTTTTCCTAATAGATGGAATATTTTATTTTGTGGGGTTAGAGTTGATTGATAATAAACATCATTTTGCCATACTGCACTGTAACACTATAGGTGCAAATAAATTTCATTTAGTCAAGACACTGCTCTGTATTCATGCTAGTTAATTGAAAAGTCCCATAACCAGGAGGAAGATTCTAAAGATTAATGAAGGTTGTCAGAAGAGCTAGCAGACAATGATCCAGATGCTGAGATAATTGTTCCTGCTCCCCTTTTTACTTTCCCCATGATAGGATAAATATATCAATGGAAAAAGAGACGACTTCAGTAAAAAAATATATATGAAAGAACTGGTATATCTCTAATGAATGGAGTTATGATATGTGGTCATAGCATTGTTATTAAAATTCTAGCCTTTTCATTTCTTAGTTGTATGGCCTTCTTAATCTCTGTTCCAGTATTTGCATATGTAAAATGGGACAGTATAATGCCTCAAAGATTGTTGTGAGCATTCAATTAGATAGTAAATATATAGCATTTAGAGCAGTGCTTGGCAAGTAGTGGATAGCTAAGATGTAACAGATATTATTAGTGTCAGTTCTCTACAAGATCTTTCTAAAAATTCATTTTTCCTTAGTAAATAATTATTAATTATTTGTTGGATGAAGCAGTTGGTTAGTTTCTGGTACTAAAAAATATATAGTTTATATTACAATCTTATAAGATCAAAGATTTTACTTAATCTTCTAGTCTCCTAATCTCCTAGACTTTATCATGAATCAAAGATTTCTATAAGGGAAATTGCAACTTCCTGTCTACCATGAGAATCTCTTTAAGTCTCTCTGGCAGCTGGTCTCACTGCTCTTGTCTGAGAATCCCTATCACCAAAGCTGACTTCCTTCCTAAAATGGTATGCTTCATTGTGGGGCAGTGCAGACTAGAAAAAAATATAATATATGCATAATTTCTACCTCTGCCTTTAGGTTCTACTCTGAACAAGTCAACTACCTCCACTTTTATCTACATTTATAGTTAGTTTTCACCCTTCAAGTGCTTCACTAGATTTTATTTAATCCTTTTCTAATGTGGACAAATTTTCTTTTTCTTTTACTATCATGCTGGGTCAAACTTTCTCAAAGAAAAACAACCTTACCACACAGAGATTGTTTAGCTTCATCATCAAGTAAAAAAGAAAGCATATTTTAATTTAGCTACAAAAGACTTAAAATATTAAAGAGATATTATATTAAAATTGTATTTTTTCAGGTATATGAAATAGAGATTTATCATAGGTGTAATTAGTATTGATGCAGTTGTGTGTTTGAGTAATCATTTTCTGTTCTGCAGGTTATAAGAAATAATACTTTTTTTTTTTTTTTTTGTCAAAAGCTGGACATCTTGTATCAGGAAATAGGAACTGAGGTAACAAGGTCTTTATTGTGAGGACATATGGTGACCTGGCTAGGAGTGGGATATGTTTAATGTTTTCTGTAGTTCTAGGTACCAGAGGCTTTAGCTTCTCTGGTGTCCTGCTTTTGTTTCCGTTCTTGACTTTTTGATTTCCTAATGCCTCCTCCTTAGAGAGAGTTTGTGTCTTGTTCTTTCAGCTGTAATCTACTGTAACTGTACTAGAGCCGTGTTGGTGAGGTGTGAGGGAGAGAGGCATTCTATAATGGCCCAATTAAGTCTCAAGGTTTTAATGGACCTGTGTCTTAGGTTTATTACTTTTATAAGTGTTTCTCTAGAGGTACAGCTTTTTTCATTTTTTTTTTTTTTTCTGTTGACTACTCCTTTCCCTGGATGTAGCATTCCCTATCTATTCTCTTGAAGTCTTGACTCCTGTTGACTATGTTTATTTCCTTTTTTGTGAAATAGGTAGTATAGATAGGGCTAAAATGGAAAAATGCCCTTCCCTCAACTGGGATAGTCTTCGGCAAATTATTTTCCTTTGGAGTGTAGGTATTTGTTCTGATAAGGCTCTGGACATGTTTCACAATGATTATTCTTGTCTCCTCCCTGAGGTGTAAGGCCAAAAATGAAAATTATATCCTGTTTTGGCATCTGGGAAAATTAAGAGGGACATGAGTGACCTAACTGAAATTCCCATCAGCTTTAAAAGTAGCCAAAAGGTGAATTTGTTTTAGTCAGGTATGGTAAAACATACAGACATAGACTTGACTGTCATAAAGGAAGAATTTTTTATACTCATATCTCTAGAACAGGAGGCACAGCATGCTATACAGGACCACATATGGATACACCAGGGTCAATCAAGAG
This sequence comes from Rhinolophus hipposideros, assembly GCF_964194185.1. Taxonomy (NCBI): domain Eukaryota; kingdom Metazoa; phylum Chordata; class Mammalia; order Chiroptera; family Rhinolophidae; genus Rhinolophus; species Rhinolophus hipposideros. The sequence goes on from NC_138065.1 coordinate 15,789,569, forward strand.
ATGGAAGGAGCAAGGGGAAATGTGGGCAAGAGTCTTTATTGTGGCTTCCACAAGAAGACATAGGCAAATCAGGGTAAACAGTCTGAGAATTGGCTGGTTTGAATAATTTCAGTGGGCTTGGGGGTATAAGGACTGTCCCTAGTTTTCTGATACCTGGTTCTGGCGTGATTAGAGAAGGAGAATAATGGCCTGAAGTGTAAGAACTCAGTAAATTCAGAGTATTGGCTCTGAACTGATTGGTTTGCGTATGAAAGCTGTGCTCACAAGCAAGTCCTTTACAACCTCTAGGAGTTGGCTAGCCCTGGGAGGGCAGGCCCTCCACAGTCAGCAAAGTCCAGGTATCCAAGCATCTAGTACAGAAACTAGTAAACTTGGTTATTATGCCCACCGCTTTCTGCTCCCTTGGATAAAGTCCCCTACCTAATAACTCCTTATCCATTGGATATACGGGTTTCTGTTTATCCCAGGAAGTAGTGGGTTTCCATTTCCTGCCAGCTTGCAGAATTATTCAAACAAGCAATCACATCTTTATGTAGGTACTAAGAGGCACATGCCCTCTTGCTACTACCAAGGCTGCCTCTCTCAGCCCTTGATTTTTCGCTCTGCTCCCAAGTGAAACCCTCATGTATTCCTTTATTGCCTGTGGTGTCCTTCTTTCTTGGGCTGTGAATATATGTGACCAGTAAATGGCTGTCCAACTTATGTGTCTAGTGTTGGTTGTTGTGTGTTTGGTCAACCCCATGACCCTTGAGTGGAACCCCTTCCTCACCAATGGGGTAAAGAGGAAGTGATCAAAACACCCTTCATGATCAATTCAGGGAGGGGTCTTTATTGGATCATCACCTAGAAGGAGTGCCCATGAGATTATGGAGGTTCCCAGGAGTTTCTCAAACTCATGCTCATCTACATTCTCCAGAAATTTGCCAAAATTACTCTTTGTATTCCTATCAGTTTATGGCTCCAATTGCATTTACTTAAGGTAAACATATCTGTCCTCTTCCTAGATAATCCTTCTCTCCGGATTTTTGGTGATGGTTTGCCCTGACACTGCCATTTTCTAATGGGTCTGAGAAAAATCATTTTTAGTTTGTTGAAACTTTTCTTGTTGTAAAGATAAGGGTGATAAATTTTAAGCTTTTTACATGTGGGTACTGAAACCAGATTCATTTTTTTTCTTACTATAATCTGATTTCTTTACCATTGAAGTTTCTCTTAGCAAAGTCACAACTATATTTCATTTCTAAATGTAATGGATTTATTTCTTTTCTTGACTCAATCTCTCTGTGACATTTGACACTTTGATTAACTCCTCTTTCTGAAAACTCTTGCCTTGCTGAATTTCTAAAATACCACAATTATGTTTTTCTTCTTCAAAGTTCTGCCATTATCTATTCTTTAAATGTTAGTCTTTTCCAGATTCCATCTTCAGTGTCCTTCACTTATACTCTCTTTGAGTGACTCCTCTACTCTCTTGTATTTTTTTTTATTTTCAATTTTAGTCACTTCCAAGATCATTTTTATTTTAATTCTTTTTCCTATGTCCAGATTTCTCTATTAAACAACCATTCTGGACGTCTCCTTCTGAATGTCTAATATTTCAGATTTGATACATCTCAATATGAACTAAGCATTCATTGTCTACACTGACCACCCTAAACCTGACATGTTCTTATATATTTCTATCTCTGAAAAGGTTATCCTAAGCATCAATCACACAAATCATAAGCCTCAAAATTGTATTTCATTTCTTCCTTATCATCTAGTCTGTCATCACATGTTTCCGTTCTGTAACATCTGGAAAATGTGTTATCTGCTCTCCAAACCCACCACCACAGATCTTGTCTCCTACCACTATTCTCCTAAATTAGTGGTTCACAGACATCAGTGTGCCTCATCATTACCTGGAAGGCTACAACAAGGCAGATTGCTGGGAGGAAGCCTGGATTTGTGATTTGGTAGATCTAGAAAGGGTCATGGCAATGTGCTTTTTTAACAAGTTGCCATGTGATTTGGATTCTGCAAATTTGGAGACCATACTTTCGCAATCATTGTCCTAGATGATTGTAATACCCTCCTATTGAATCTCCCTGTTTTTATTCAAGATGTCTCCCATGCCATATTCCACATTAAAAATACAAATCTGCTTAAAACCTGTAATTACGCTTCATGGTCTTACAGGGCCTACCAAATGCCTGGCATATGCTACCTGTTCAGTGTTTGTATAAAGAAAATAGGCAGGAGACATCATCAAAATGGTGGCGTGAGGTTAGCCTCTGTAAATCTCCCCTGGAATTTACAACTAATTGAACAACTATAACTCCACAGAGGATTCCCTGCACAGCAGATAGGCAAGACAAAGAGGCCCACTACTGAATTTACCCAAAGGTGGGAGAATCGCGCAAGCCGGGGAGGGGTGAAGGGAGAAGTGAGGAGACGGAGCCACGCTCGAAGGACACTGACCTACCTCCGTGATCCGAGCTCGCTGCATCCCGGACGTTCTGCAGCTGTGGGAGAGGGAAGAACTTGGACCGCTAGGGCTCCATTTATGGCCCACAGGACCGAGAGGACAGCATATAATGTGGTTGGGCCCAACGCTCACGGCAGAGACCTCGGAGAAGGGACTGAAGGAAGAGGGCTGAAAATGGTGGTTTTCACTGCCGAGTCCTCACTGCTGAGCAGAGAATGGAAGCCTTAGGCACTGAGACTAGCCGCCCCCTCCCGACCCTCCCAGTGCTCGCCCCGCCCCCACCTGCCCGGTGCTAGAAGCAGAACAGTAGCAGTGTCACATCAAAAGAACAGAATATTTGCTGTTCTGAAAACTGGACCACAGACAAAGATTCACAGCCAAACTAGTTCCAGCAAAGGAGAGGGAGCTGTGGAGGCAGGACCGGTTGTGGTGGTGGTCGCCGGCATTGCTCTGGGCCTCATCTCCCACTCACCTCACCCTGGCCCCACCTACCTGGGTGGATCCCTACAGGAGTGAACAGAACTGCTGAAACATACGGGCTCTGAATCTGTTGCAGGAAGAGCTTTGGAACTTCAAAAGCTCTCTGCATACCCACACGGACACTGCATCCTGTGACCCAGGTGGACTATTAACAGAGGAAAAGCCCATCTATCAGGGAATCCCCCCATTGTGTGAGAAGCTGGAATAGTTCAGAGAAAACATAGCACTGCCGTGTGAGTGAGAAAAAAAAGGCTGCAGTCAGAGAGAAAATAAAACATTCTACCAACAAGTTCTGGAAAACAAAAAAAAAACCTCTTCCTATCAACCTGTTGCAGAAGCCACTCCTATAGGTGTCTAAAAAGAGAAATAATAAATTAGTAATTGACATGAATAACCAAGCAACAAGACAGCTCAGAAAGAAAGTGAAAAGTCTCCAGAAAAGGAACTTAAAGATATGGAAATATGTGACTTAAATGACACAGAATTCAAGATTCAAGTTTTGAAAACAACTCAACGAGATGCAAGAAAACACAGAAAGGCATATGATGAATGAACATAGAAATGCACTCAAAGAACAACATGAGCATTTTACGAAAGAGATTGAAATTTTAAAAAAGAACCAAATAGAATTTCTGGAGATTAAGAACTCAATAAAAGAAATTAAGAATGAAATAACCAGCTTAGGTAGTAGAGTTGACCAGATGGAGGAAATAATCAATGACATCGAAGATAGAAACCTGGAAATTACACAGATGGAAGAAGAAAGAGACTTGAGACTTAAAAGAAATGAAAGAACTCTTCAAGAACTCTCTGACTCTATCGGAAGGAGAAATATAAGAATAATGGGCATACCAGGGGAGAAGAAAGAGAGAAGGGAACAGAGAATATATTCAAACAAATTGTTGATGAGAACTTCCCAAACTTGTGGACAGAACTGGATCCTCGAATCCAAGAAGCAAATAGAACACCTAATTACCTCAATCCCAACAGGCCTTCTCCAAGGCACATTGTATTGAAGCTGTCTAAAATCAACGCCAAAGAAAGATTCCTCAAGGCAGCTATGGAAAAGAAGACAGTAACCTGCAAAGGAAAGCCCATTAGATTATCATCAGATTTTTCAGCAGAGACTCTACAAGCCAGGAGGGAGTGGAACCAAATATTCAAACTATTGAAAGAGAAAAATTATGAGCCAAGAATAATTATCCAGCAAAGATATCCTTTAGATATGAAGGAGGAATAAAGACCTTTCCAGACATACAGAAGCTGAGGGCATTTTCTAATACACCACCTGCACTAAAAGAAATACTAAAGGAGGCTATTCGACCACCATCAACAGGGACAATTTGTGGCAACATAAAAAGGGGGAGAGTAAAGGCCTGAACCGGAATATGGGAACGGAGAAAGTAAGCGTGCTGAAGAAACTGGAATACTCTAAATATAAAACTTTCTTTTACATAAACCTAAGGGTAACCACTCAAGAAAAAAAAAATCCGGAACTGAAATATATACTATAATAAAAGAAGAAACAGAGGGAAACTTCATAGAATACCACCACACAGAAATAATAGACAACAACAAAAAGGCAAAGAAACAATGGAGTCACAGCCTTACCAGAAAACTAAAGATAGAATGACAGGAAATCCTCACGTATCAATAATCACCCTAAATGTAAATGGACTGAACTCACCAATAAAAAGGGCACAGAGCAGCAGATTGGATCAAGAAACTAAACCCAACCATATGCTGTCTCTAAGAGACACATCTCAGCTATAAGGACAAGCATAGATTCAAAGTGAAAGGGTGGAAATTGACACTCCAAGCAAATGGTATCCAGAGAAAGTCAGGTGTAGCCATACTGATATCAGATGAAGCTGACTTCAGGATGAAAAAGGTAACAAGAGACAAAGATGGACATTTCATAATGGTGAAGGGGACTATACAACAAGAAGACATAACAGTCATCAATATTTATGCCCCCAATCAGGGAGCTCCGAAATATACCAAGCAACTACTAACAGAATTAAAGGGAGAAATTAACCAAAACACAATTATACTAGGGGACTTAAATACATCATTGACAGCTATGGATAGATCATCCAAGCAGAAAACAAATAACGAAATCGCAGCCCTAAATGACACACTTAATGAAATGGACATGATTGACATATATAGAGCACTTCATCCTAAAACATCAGACTATATATTTTTTTCTAGTGTACATGGAATATTCTCAAGGATAGACCATATATTGGGACATAAAATTAGCCTCAGCAAATTCAAGAAGATTGAAATCATACCAAGCATATTCTCTGATCACAAGGCTTTTTAATGGGATATCAACTGCAAAAAGAAAGCAGGAAAAAACACAAATACATGGAGATTAAACAACATACTTTTAAAGAACAACTGGGTCAAAGAAGAAATTAGAGGAGAGCTCAAAAGATACATAGAAACAAATGACAATGAAAATACATCCTACCAAAATTTTTGGGATGCTGAGAAAGCAGTTTTAAGAGGGAAATTTATATCATTACAGGCCTATCTCAAGAAACAAAAAAAATCCCAAGTAAATAACCTCATGATACAACTTAAAGAACTAGAAAAAGAAGAACAAGGGAAACCCAAGGTCAGCAGAAGAAAGGAAATAACAAAAATCAGAGCAGAACTAAATAAAATAGAGAACAAAAAGACAATAGAAAAAATTGTGACAAAGAGCTGGTTCTTTGAAAAGATTAACAAGATTGACAAAACCTTGGCTAGACTCACTAAGATAAAAAGAGAGAAGACACTAATTAACAAAATCAGAAATGAAAAAGGGGAAGTTATCACGGACACCACAGAAATACAAAGGATCATCCAAGAATACTATGAAGGACTATATGCCACCAAATTCGATAACCTAGAAAAAATGGACAAGTTCTTAGAAACATATAGCCTTCCTAGGCTGAACCATGAAGATTTGGAAAATCTAAACAGACCTATCGCCAGGAACAAAATTGAATCAGTCATCCAAAATCTTCCCAAAGCAAAAGTCCTGGACCAGATGGCTTCACTAGTGAATTCTATCAAACCTTCAAAGAGGATCTAATATCAATCGTTCTCAAACTCTTCCAAAAAATTGAAGAAGAGATAGTATTCCCTAACTCATTTTATGAGGCCAACATTACCCTGATACCAAAACCTGGTAAAACAACACAAAAAAAGAAAACTACAGACCAATATCTCTGATGAATACAGATGCAAAAGTCCTAAACAAAATTCTACCAAATCAAAAGAACAATGCATTGAAAAGATTATTCATCACGACCAAGTGGGGTTCATCCCCGGGGCACAAGAATGGTCCAACATCCACAAATCCATCAATGTGATACATCACATAAACAAAATAAAGGACAAAAATCATATGATTTTATCAATTGATGCAGAAAAAGCATTTGATAAGATACAACATCCATTTATGAATAAAACACTTAATAAAATAGGTATAGAAGGAAAATACCTTAACATAATAAATGCCATATATGACAAACCTTTAGCTAACCTCATAATTAATGGTGAAAAACTGAAGCTCTTTGCTCTATGTTCAGGAACACGACAGGGCTGTCCCCTATCACCTCTGCGTTTCACCATAGTTTTGGAAGTCATTGCCAGAGCAGTTAGGCAAGAGAAAGAAATAAAAGGCATCCAAATTGGGAATGAAGAAGTTAAATTGTCACTCTTTGCAGATGACATGATGCTATATATAGAAAACCTGAAAGACTCCACCGAAAAGATATTAGAAACAATCAACTTTACAGTAAAGTTGCTGGCTACAAAATCAATGTACAAAAGTCCATTGCATTCCTATATACTAACAATTAAATCTCAGAAAAAGAAATACAAAAAAACAATTCCTTTTGCAATTGCAACCAAAAGAATAAAATACCTAGGAATAAACTTAACCAAGGATGTGAAAGACCTATATGCTGAAAACTATAAGACATTTTTAAAAGAAATTGAAGAAGACACAAGGAAATGGAAAGACATTCTGTGCTCATGGATTGGAAGAATCAACATAGTTAAAATGGCCTTATTATCCAAAGCAATATACAGATTTAATGCAATCCCCATCAAAATCCCAATGGTGTTTTTAAAAGAAATAGAACAAAATATCATCAGATTTGTTTGAAACCACAAAAGACCCCGAATAGCCAAAGCAATCTTAAGAAAAAAGAACAATACTGGAGGTATCACACTCCCTGACTTTAGCTTGTACTACAGGGCTACAATAATCAAAACAGCATGGTCTTGGCAGAACAACAGACACATAGACTAATGGAATAAAATTGAGATCCCAGAAATAAAACCACATAAATATGAACAGATAATTTTTGACAAAGAAGCTAAAAACATGCAATGGAGGAAAGACAGCCTCTTTAATAAATGGTGCTGTGAGTATTGGATAGCTACATGCAAAAGAATGAAATTGGACTGCTATCTGTCACTATGTACCAAAATTAATTCAAAATGGATGAAAGACTTGAGCATAAGACCTGTCACAATAAGCTACATAGAAGAAAACATAGGTACTAAACTTCTGGACCCTGGGTTCAAAGAACATTTTATGAATTTGACTCCAATGGCAATGGAAGTAAAATCTAAAATAAACGAACAGGACTATATGAAACTAAAAAGCTTCTGCACAGCAAAAGAAACCATTGACAAACTGAAGAGGCAACCAACTGAATGGGAGAAGATTTTTGCAAACAGTGCCTCAGGTAAGTTGCTAATATCCAAAATATACAAGGAACTCATGAAACTCAACAACAAAAAAAACAAACAACCCAATTGAAAATGGGCAGACAACCGGAAAAGACATTTCTCCAAAGAGGACATACAAATGGCAATAGACATATAAAAAAATGCTCAACATCACTAATCATCAGAGAAATGCAAATAAAAACCACAATGAGATATCACCTCACCCCAGTCAGAATGGCTATCATCAACAAGACAAATAGCAACAAGTGTTGGAGAGGCTGTGGAGAAAAAGGAACTCTCATACACTGTTGGTGGGAATGCAGACTGGTGCAGCCGTTATGGAAGGCAGTGTGGAGGTTCCTCAAAAAATTATGAATAGAATTACCATATGACCCAGCAATACATCTTCTGGGTATCTACCCAAAAAATCTGAAAACATTTCTCCATAAAGACACGTGTGCTCCAATGTTCATTGCAGCTTTGTTTACGGTGGCCAAGACATGGAAACAACCAACATGTCCTTCGATAGATGAATGGATAAAGAAGTTGTGGTATATATGCACAATGGAATACTATTCGGCGGTAAGAAAAGATGATATAGGAACATTTGTGACAACATGGATGGATCGTGAGAGTATAATGCTCAGCGAAATAAGTCAGACAGAAAAAACAGAGAACCATATGATTTCACTAATATGTGGTATATAAACCAAACACAACAAAAGAACAAGACAAACAAATGGAAACAATACTCATAGACATAGACAATAGTTTAGTGGTTACCAGAGGGTAAAGGGGGTGGGGGGTGGGAGATGAGGGTAAGGGGAATCAAATATATGGTGATGGAAGGAGAACTGATTCTGGGTGGTGAACACACAATAGGATTTATAGATGATGTAATACATAATTGTACACCTGAAATCTATGTAATTTTAATAACAATTGTCACCCCAATTAAAAAGAAAAAAAAGAAAACAGGCATTAGACAATAGGTGGAATTTGCATAGGAAGAGTTTAGACACATTTATGCAGGCATTAGGGTGAGTGAGGGAAGTAACAGGGTATAGTATTAGTTGCAATAATATTGTAAGAAAAGAAAGCCTTTCAGGGAAATCAGTTGCTAAATAAGTCAATTACACACACACACACACACACACACACACAAAACACAAAGTCTGACTATTAAGTTCATGAGCTCATTCTAGAAAAAGTGTTAATACCTATTTACTGAATATCACTAAGGTCACATTCTAAATGCTTCCCTTGGGAAGCTATGCACTGATGTCAGTGCCTAGTCCACGCTTCAAACAATCCTGGAACTCTTTTTCTAGAATGGCCATCATAGCTGTCGTTGTATTACCCTTGATATCCTGAATGTCATCAAAATGTTTTCCTTTCAATATTTCCTTTATTTTGGGGTAAAGAAAGAAGTCATTGGGGGACATATTAGGTGAGTAGGGAGGGTGTTCCAATACAGCTATTTTTCTTACTGCCGGAAAACTCCCTCATAGACAGTGCCATGTGAGCTGGTGCATTGTCATGATACAAAAGTCATGAATTGTTGGCGATACGTTCAGGTTGTCTAACTTTTCATGTAGCCTTTTCAATGTAGTGCTTTTCATGTAGCACTTCCATATAATAAACTTGGCTAACTGTCCAGTTGGTACAAATTCACAATGAATAATCCCTCTGATATCAAAAAAAGGTTAGCAACATTGTTGCAATAAGTTCGTGAACTTAATTGTGGGAACTTCATGTAACTATATATGTAAGTATAAATGAGCAAATTAGCCGAATTGAAACAAAATGATTATATTAGATTGATCTTAAGGACATAGAGAAACTTAGTATCATAAACATTTTATTTTGCCTCACAGTGTAAAAGAAATATGGATTTACTTTTACGCTTTCACCATCTTACAGTTTGAATATTTGGTTCAGCATTCCTCCATGTAGCTTTTTAAAGTTCAAGAAATCTATATAAACGTATATTTGTTGAATATATCTACTTATTCAGTTTGTACGTAGAAACTTTTTCCATTAAAATTAGCTCAAGGACTTTACTTAGTTTGCCACCAAGAATATACTGGATATATCTCTAGAGTCTTAATATTATGATTCCTTTATGAAAACAATTGTCATTTGCTTGAAGCTTCTCCTTCAAAGATCTTTTTTATGTAGAGCATAGAAGCTTGTTTCCTAAAATATTCTTCTTATTTAGGAAAATCTTTTGTAAATTATTTGTCTCTTTTCCACAAAGGTGAATAAATTAAAAAAAAAATACAAAAGTAAAGAAGATAGGGGTGTTCCAAGGGTGATAGTTGACCATTATCCCCTGAGTACTTTGGATGTCATTTAGGGTCTTAGAATCTTGTATAAATATACACATGTCTCCTCCCCCTCCTTCTACTTCCTTCTGAGAGGTCACAATAGAAGGGAGGGCAGTCTCTGTTTTGAAAATGTTTCCAAGGTAGTTCTAATCTACCCTTTGAAAGGGAACTGACTTTGATTGTTGGGAGTTAGATTTTTGTTTTTCATGGATCAGAACTTTTTTGTTGTTGTTGAATGAGGAGATGTGTAGGGATGTTGACTTTTAATTTTGATAAGGCATTGAAATGAAAAAATGAACCATATAAAAATAATATCCTATGTTATCATCATCTCTGCTGAAGAAAGGATATTTTAATACAAAAATGTAAGTAGAATACATTCCCAGAATAAAGAATAATCATTTAAATCAAATAAATTGCACTTAATGCAAAAACTTACCACTCTGTCCTCACTTTGGAGAGAACCATACAAAACATCACTATCGGTCAGCACTTTTTCTAGCATCTGAGAACCATTGCCCTAGATCAGTTAACAGCCTCCAGGAAATAAATTTAACATCACCTTTGCTTTCTTTCCTCTTATTTTAATTCGTCATTTAAAGCTTTGATTTCCATGTATGTCAGAGTAGTCTATTTTGGTTCAATTAAGCATTGCCTTTCCTATTTTTTTCTGTTCTGCTCCGGGGGGAGCCATCCACACTGCTAAGAATTCACAGCATTAGATCAGATGGTACTTTCTTTCAGTCCTTTATCCAGTGGCAGGTTTAAAACCCCTTGATGATTCAGCTCTATAATAGGAAGAGATCTATTTGAAATCCTTCAAATTTAGGATTTTAGAAGAGCTAGCTAGCTGCCTGGGAAAAAAAGCGAGTCCATTAAAATCTATAATCCTCTTAGTGACCCATTCACTGGGTCTCCCAACAAATCTGTTCAAGTTTTACCCTCTCCTGAAAACAAAGGAAAAAGCAAATGGAAAACTGAAACCCTACCAAGGCAAATCTAAGGTGAGACCACTCTGAAATAAGTCTTATTAAGAGAGAATATTTCAGGTGCTACTTATTTTGCATACTTTGAGCATCAACATCTCAAATCTAACAGCTGAGTGGGCATAGGACTTTTTCTTTCTTTTAAGATTTTTATTAAAATAAAGTTAGCATACAATATACTATGTTCCCCATGCTGTACATTACATCCCCATGACTTATTTGTTTTATCCCTGCGAATTTGAACATCTTATTCTCCTTCATTTTTCACCCCATTTAAAAAATTTTCAATTACAGTTGACATTAAATATTATTTTAATTAATTAATATTTTAAATAATATTTTAGGCATATAGCAAAGTGGTTAGACATTTATATACTTTAAGAAGTAATCCCCCTGACTAGTCTAGTATACATAGTTATTACCATATCATTGACTATATTCCCTATACTTTACTATATTCCCATGACTATTTTGTAGCTACCAATTTGTACTTCTTAATCTCTTCCCATTTTTCACCTACCTCCAATTTCACCTACCACCCTCTTGTCTGGCAACCATCAAAATAGTCTCTGTATCTACAAGTATTTTTCTGTTTTGTTTGTTTATTTTGTTCTTTAGATTCCACATATAAGTGAAATCACATTACATCTGTCTTTCTTCGTCTGACATATTTCACTCATCACAATACTTTCCAGGTCCATCCATGACGCTGCAGCTGGCAAGAACCCATTTCCTTCCAAGGCTGAGCAATATCCCATTGTATAGATGTACCACCTACTCTTTATCATTGACAGACACCCAGGCTGCCTCTACATCTTGGCCATTGTAAACAATGCCACAATGAACATATGGATGCACACATCTCGTCGAAGTAGCATTTTGGGTTGGATAAATACCCAGAAGTGGGATTACTAGGTCCTTCTTTTTCTCTTGTTATAGCCTTTGTTTTAGTCTATTTTGTCTGGTATAACTATTGCTACCCCACTTTATTTTTTTTTTTTGTTTTTAATTTTCATGAATTATCTTTTTTCCATCACTTTACTTTCAGTCTGTGTGTGTGAGTGTGTGTTGATCTGAAGTGAGTCTCTTATAGGCAGCATTTGTAAGGGTCTTGTTTTCTTAGCCATTCAGTCACCCTATCTTGATTGGAGCATTTAATCCATTTACATTGAAAGTGATTGTTGATAGATATGTAGTTATTGCCATTTTAGTATTCATATTTTTTGTCTTTTTTCTTCTTCTTAAAGAAGCCTCTTTAACATTTCTTGAAATACTGCTATAGTGGTGATGAACTCCTTTAGCTTCTTCTTGTCTGGGAAGCTCTTTATCTGTCCTTCAATTATAAATGTTAGCTTTGCTGGGTAGAGTAATCTTGGTTGTAGGTCCTTACTTTTCATCACTTTGAATATTTCCTGTCATTCCCTTTGGTCCTGCAAAGTATTTGTTGAAAAATCAGCTGACAGTCTTATGGGAGCTCCCTTATAACTAAGTGCTTTTCTTTTGCTGCTTTTAAGATTCTTTCTTTGTCTTTAGCCTTTGACATTTTAATTATGATGTCTCTTGGTGTTGGTCTGTTTGGGTTCATCTTGTTTGAAACTCTGCACTTTTTAGGCTTGTATGTCTATTTCCTTTGCCTGGTTAGGGAAGTTTTGCATCATTATTTCTTCATGTTGTTTTTCAATTTCTTGTTCTCTGTCTTCTTCTAGAATCCCAGTGATACGAATGTTGGTACACTTGATGTCATCCCAGAGGTCTCTTAAACTATCCTTATTTCTTGTGATTTTTTTTTTCTTTTTGCTGTTCTGATTGGGTGTTTTCGCTACCTTATCTTCTAAATTGCTGATTCAGTCCTCTGCTTCATCTAATGTACTGTTGCTTTCCTGTAACGTATTTTTAATTTCCATTATTGTATTCTTTATTTCTGACTGGTTCTTTTTTATTTTTTGTATCTCCATTTTTATGTTTCCTATCTCTTTGTTGACGTTCTCCCTAAGATCACTGAGCATCCTTATAACCAGTGTTTGGAACTCTATAGCTGGTAGATTACTTGTCTCCATTTAGTTTAGTTCTTTGTTTGGAGCTTTGTCACATTCTTTTATTTGGGACATGTTTACTTGTCTCCCCATTTTCACTGCCTCCATGTGTTTGTTTATATGTATTAGGTAGGGCTGCTGTATCTTCTGGTCTTGGTAGAGTGGGCTTATGTAGTAAATGTGCTGTGGGGCCCATTGGTATGGTCTCCCTGGTTACCAGAGCTGGGTGCTCCAAGTGTGTCCTTTGTGTATCCCCTCCTGTTATAGTTGTGCCTTGGTTTTTATTTGCATGTAAATGGGAAGGACTGACTCTTGGTCTGATTGGCTGTGAGGAGTGGCCATGATTACAGTGGAAGAGCTGTTGTGCAGGGGCTCACACTATGGAGCAGGATTCACTTAGCAGGGCTTTGGTGCCTACTCTGTGTGCCCTTTGTGTATTCCCTGGAGGCTTCTGGGTGAAGCTCTGGTTCGGTCTGAAGCTGGCCACTGGGCGTGCCAGCCCCCGAAACATCCTGGGAGGGGCCTCACTGCAGGCCAAATTCAGCTGCAGCCTGTGCCCTTCCTGGGGCACCTGGCATGAGCCACAAAGTGATCCATAGATACTGCCTCCTGCACTGGGCTTTGAGGTGCCTAGAGAGACCACACTGCAAACTCAGGCCGGCTGCTGATAGTGCTTGGTTTAGTGTTGCTCAGCAAGAGATACAGGACATACTAATGCCATATGCTGCTTGTTTGGGTTTTGTGAATCTATGAGAGATTTTAAGAAAGTCTATAGCTTAGGCCAAGACAAGCTGTTTATATGGAAAAGCCACTAGAAGTGGTTTGAGTGGACCCAAAAGTTAGATGGGGCAGTGTCTCAAGGAATCAGGGTAAACAAATGGTGTTAGCCCGTTCATACCCAATGACATCTGCCTGTGTCTGCACACCAGGATGGGGAAAGCTCAATAAAGAAACAATAGCTTCCACCAGCTCCTCTGTTTGGGAGAAAGCTGCCCCTCTGGCCCTTGCCCTAAAGCCAGACAACTCAGTTCCTCTCCATATGTCCCTAGCACCTTTCAAGCCACTGCCTCAGCACTAGAGCTCAGAGCGAGTGAGTCTGTCAGCAAGTTAAGTCCATGTGTGCTCCCTTTAAGATGAGCGTCTGGGAATGCAGCTGCCCTCCATCTCACTCACCCACAATCTCCGCTGGTTTTCACAGCCAGTAGTAATGGGGCTTTCTCTCCCCAGCACTGAAACTCTGGGTTGGGGATCCTGACATTGGATAGGACCCGTCAATCCTCCCAGGGGGACCCCTGCAGCCAAGATATCCCTCATAGTTTTTAATGGTCACGTATCGGTGTGAGACCAGTCCATTGTGCACCTCTGCCTCTTCTACGGGTCTCGAAGTGACTTCTTCTGTATGTCCTTTGTTGTAGGTCTTTGGCTAGACTTCAGGTGGTTCTCAATGATGGTTGTTCTGTAGTTTAGTTTTAATTTTGATGTGATCATTGAGCAAAGGTAAGCATTTACCTACTCTGCCATCTTGACGAGATCTGGGTCCAAGACCTTTTCATTTAGTTGTTATGAATAGGGACAAACAACTAAGGCTACATTGTGTACTAAGAGCTATATATTATTTACATAATATGACAAACTTTGAAGGCCATACAAGATTCCTAAAGTCAGTTTCCTTTTCCACTTTGCTCATTAATTACTGAAAGCTTTGAATAGGTGTACCCAAGGGGCTGCTTCTGTTTCAGTCTTCACCTTCTTTGGTGCCTGACATTATTCTCCTCATTCTTCCAGGTCAACTGGACATATCCACTGTTTTCATTTTTTGTTTTGTTAATGTACTTGCTCAAAGATTGGTTATTAGATACTGACATAACAGCTAGTTTTTATGGAAGGCTTTGCCCTTGTCTGCATTCTTATTTATTGTTAGTTGGGCTTGTATAATCCCAACTGTCTGTATCTCTAAACTGATCATTTTAAGTGTGGGGAGGGATCAATGTCCTTCTGCACTCTGACATGATAGTTTGTGAGGAAAATGGATTAAATCGTTTTGACAGGAAGAGTGACTTTATGTTTGAATGAAAGCTGGAAACACATTTACGCATTTCTGTAGGCCCATGATTATATCTGTGTAATACCATTAAATGGCTCTTCTTCAATCTAACCCCCAGCCCTCCCACGTCATAGTAATAGTAGTAATGATAATTATACTAACAAGAAACATTTCTATAGTACTTCCTATGTGCCAGGCGCTATTCTTTTGTTGTTTTTGGTTTATATACCACATATCAGTTAAATCATATGGTTCTCTGCTTTTTCTGAACCAGGCGCTATTCTAATGCTTTATTTTTATTAATTAATTCAATATTAAAATAACCCCCTCAATTAGGTGCTAATATGTGCATTTAGTAGAAGAGGAATCTGAGTCACAGAAAGGTAAAGCCCAAGGTCACCCATGTAGTGGTAAAACTGATACTATGAACACGGGCAGTTTTGCTATAGAATCTGGTTCTTTAACCACTATTCTTTATTGTGAGAAAGTAAACCAGCATTGTTTTTAGTCACTCTATGTCCAACAATCATGCTTGTGAAGTATTTTTGCAGACAATGAACTTGGGACCAACACATATTATAACAGAATTATAATCAGCTTGCAAAATCTCTAGAGACCCTGGGGAAGCAGAGTTTAGAAAGCACAGATTTGAAATCAGACATACAAGGATTTAAATATTGGGTGTTACTTACCGGATGAGACTGTAAGCACGTTTCTTAACCTCTTTAATCTGTTTTTTCGTAGTTACACAGAACAAAACCCATCTCTTAGGTTGTTACAAGCTGGAGTCCAAAGAGGGAGCAGCAGCTGAATAACTGAATTAATAACAAATTTGAGCTCTTATGCTGTCCTTTCTCATGTGTTTATTTAACCCATACCTATCTCACATTTACTATTCTATGCTGTTTTAGGTGCTTTATGTATATCAACTCATCAAGGACTCATATAATAACTCCATGAGAAATTATCATAGAGCCTATTTTATGGATGGAGAAGCTGAGACACAGAGAGGCTCTGCCCAGGGTCAAACAGAGATGGGATTAACAGAGCTGGGATTCAAATCCAAGCACACTTGTACTTATCTGTGTTTTTAGCTGCTATGCCATGCTGCTTGATACTAGCTAAGCCATGTAAGGAGAAAGGCTGTTTGGCATTTTAGCATTCATGCTTTGCATAAAGAGTGGGGTAGGGATTGCAACCCAAACTGCTTAAGAAATGTTCTGGGCACACCCTGAGTGGTAGAGCTGGAACTAAAAGTATTCTCTTACCCAGCCAGTTTTTGTTACATACTCGCAGTGATCATAACTTTGGAACGTAGAGATAACACATAGAATTGATCAAGTAGGAATTTAGGATTTTCCCAGAAAATTCAGGACCCCCACTTACCATGACTGTACCGAGCTGCAAATGATGAAATCATCCCAATATCATATCACTGTGCAGTGGTAGATAAGCTAAGCTCAGATTGCATTGTACTCCTAGGCAGAGAGAGAGAGAGAGAGAGAGAGAGAGAGAGAGAGAGAGGCAGTGGATAAGACTGAAATGGGATTTTCTGCTTGGTTTGTTAATGAAATATCTGAAAGCACTTTCCAGAACAATAACAAAATGCCCCTGTTCTTGTAAGGTAGACAAATTCCAGCTGAGTAATTACATTCTACCTAATTAAAAATTCTTTCTCTAATTTCAGATGCTCCATGTTTACGATACTCTTTACCTTCTGTCCTAAATTGTTGTTTACTACATTTTCCTGCTGTTAAATTCTTTACTGCATTTCTCCCTGGAGGTTGGTGTATACTGATAATGGTTACAATAATTCTCTATGTAAAGTATGTGTGAAATATGTAAATATGTGTATTTTAATGCTGGAATATATCTAAATTAAAATGTATAAATATATTGTTTTCCGAACTTCTCTCAAATGCCTCACACAGTCAAGACTCCTTTTTGAATATGAGTTGAAGATTGGACACATAGTTGTAATTATTTATTAATCATACATTTAATACTCCCCAAGCTGCCATAAAATGCCTGAGGAGACATGCTGCTAAGAATAACTTGCTCAGCATTGCAGTACAATGCAGATAATTTTCCACAGGGAAAGAAAAAAAGAAACATATCTTTTTTACCTATTGCCAAGCAAATCACTAACGGTTTTGCCCATTTGAGCTGAGAAGTAATTAGTGGTATGGGATAGAGGCCAAGCATACCAAGAACTTGAAAATGTGTTCCTACTTATATACTGATATGCCTATTTTGGATTTAGCTGTAATTTCTGTACATTTGATGAATTTCCCTTCTTTCTGTCACTACCTTAATATTGATAACTTGCTTTTAAGAAATAGTAATTTAAAAATAATGGCCATATTTTTTTTATAGACACAAGTTGTAATTGTATGAATAATAATAATAAAAAGCCCTAAGCCAATTAGGAGCATAAGTTAATTTTTTGGATGACAGCTTACTCTGACTTTTCTGTTTTCTGTAGTCACTAAGCCCCAACAGTACAGAGGCTCATACGAGGCTCCGAGTATCATAACGCTTACAGCTAGTGGTGATGGTTTAATGGTTCAATCTCTAGCATCAAAATCTTAGCATTATTTTAATGCCCTAAGTGGCTTCAAGGTCATCTGATTTTCTTTCCTAATGTGATATAGATGCATTCAAATGGTGGCCTAATTCAGTCTTTCAAACCTCCAAAATAGACTAATATGTTGCCTCTCGGGGTGAACTTTTCTGGAGTTTGACTGTCATGCAAGTGGAATAAATATACAATTAACTGTGTAATCTTGTCCTTGTTTCAGGAAGGATGGCAACTTACTAATGTTTACTTCTGTGTCTTTGTGTAGTGTGTTAACTGGCATGGATCTTTGGCCAATCTTAGAATCTGAGAAATGGGGATGTTTGAGATCAACTTTTATGGACACTTGAAAGGCAGTTATGCAGGAAGGGGGGCAAGGATGTGATGGAAAGAAACAGTCGTGATCTCATCAGTCATTCATGCTTGTACTTGTTGCCATTTTATAAGTGTACGTTCTTGGTCCTGTCTGCTGCTAATGGTGAGTTATTCTAGCAAAAATAAACAACCAAAAAAAAAAAAACACCACGTTGTGAGTTGATATTTGTAAAATACATTACACAAAACTAATGAGTAGTCTTCCAAGACACAAGTGGCATTCCAAGAAACAAATTCTGAAAAAAAATAGTTGTTAAATTGGTAATTGTGACATGTGATGCTGTGTAGTGCTGTTGCCTTGCTAGGCTATCTGAACAATATAGTATTCTAACACAACTCAAAATGTTCACTCTCATTTCCCAGTATTTGAATATTCTCTATAGACCACAGCTCTTTTAAATACTTTAATAGAGGACATGCAAAGAAAAAAAGATGTGGATGCTGTGTGGGATACTCTAAGTGAAACCAGAAATTAATTTAAAATCTGAATTAGCAGAAGCACTATTGATTTCAATGGTAAAACTGAAATCAGAGCCAAGAGAAAAGATATTTTCATCTTTAAAAAAGGAAATGAACTTCTATGAAACAATAGATACTCTAATGCCCACCTTGAAGGTGATTTTGGAACCATTCTTAAAAATTCAATCAAGGAAAACACAAAATACAAGAAGGTGTTGTATGTCCGGAGTATTTTTTTTTATGAAACAAAGATTAAGACTATCAAGGAATTAATGCTTTGCATATCTAAAATTTTCATTTTAAGAATAGTAATTTAAAGGAGGGCAGATGACATCATCAAAATGGTGACATAGGCTCATACGAGCCTCCGAGTATCATAATGCTTACAGCTAGTGGTGATGGTTTAATGGTTCAATCTCTAGCATCAAAATCTTAGCATTATTTTAATGCCCTAAGTGGCTTCAAGGTCATCTGATTTTCTTTCCTAATGTGATATAGATGCATTCAAATGGTGGCCTAATTCAGTCTTGTTATGTCGTCTTGTTGTATTGTCCTGTTTATCATTATGATATGTCCATCTTTGTCTCTTGTTACCTTTTTTATCCTGAAGTCTTGTCAGATATAAGTATGGCTACACCCACTTTTTCCTGGAAGGCATTGGCTTGGAGTATCATTTTTCACCATTTCACTGAGTCTATATTTGTCCTTGTAGTTGAGATGAAACTCAGCGTCAGCATATGGTTGTTTTGTTTTTTGGTTTAATCTGCTACTCTGCAACTTTTTATTGGTGAGTTAAGTCCATTTACATTTAAGATGATTATAGATATATGAGAATTTCCTATAGATATTTTATCTTTTGTTTTCTGGTACTCAATGTCTCCATTATTTGTCTTTTTGTTGTGTCTGTTGTTTTAGTTTGGTGGTATTCTATGATTTTTTTCCCTTTTGTTTCCTCTTATGTGTCTCAGTTCTATCTTTTTTTTTTTTTAGTGGTTACATTAAGTTTATTTAAAAGAAAGTTGCATATATACAGTAGTCCTTTTTCTTCAGCATGCTTCTTATCTCCATTTCCCTTTGCAAATTCAGACCTTTACTCCCTCTCCTTTTATGTTTTTGTTGTCATAAATTATACTTATTTATGCTGTGAGTTGATTACTGACTCAGAGTAGCAAATTGTCTTCTTTTTCTCTTTTTCTTTCTTTTTTTTTTTTAATGTTTTCATCTTCTTTACCCTTTGTATTATGTTTAAGTGTATAGTGCCCTATTTGTGTAGGGGTTGCATTTCCTACACAATGCAACCTGTCTGTTAGTAATCTTGCTGATGTTTTTTTATAGTTTTGTCTTTTTGTTTCAGTATTAGTAGTCTCCTTCCATATTTCCTGTAATGCAGGCCTTGTCGTGGAAAATTCCCTCAGCTTTTGTATATCTGAAAAGGTCTTTATTCCTCCTTCGTATCTAAAGGATAACTTTGCTGGATATATTATTCTTGGCTGGTAATTTTTCTCTTTCAGTAGTTTGAATATTTGAATTCTACTCCCTCCTAGCTTGTAGAGTTTTTGCTGAAAAATCTGATGATAATCTAATGGGCTTTCCTTTATAAGTTAGTCTTTTTTTTTCCTGGTTGTCTTGAGAATTATTTCTTTGTCATTAATTTTTGACAGTTGTAATATAATGTGTCTTGGAGAAGTCCTGTTAGGATTGAAGTAATTAAGTATTTTATTTGCTTTTTGTACTCAAGGATCCAGTTCTTTCCATAGGTTTGGGAAGTTCTTGTTGACTGTTTGAGTACACTCTCTGCACCCTTCTCCTTCTCTCCTCTTACCGGTATACCCATATTTTTATAATGCTCTTTCTGATGGAGTGAGATAGTTCCTGTAGAGTTCTTTTATTTCTTTTAACTCTCAAGTTTCTCTCATCTCCCATCTATGTCATTTTCAGATTTCTATCTTTGATATCACTAAATTTTTCTTCCATCTGGTCAGTTCTATTTCCTAAGCTCACTGTTTCATTCTTCATCTCTTTTATTGAGATCTTCAGTTCCAGAATTTCTATTTGCTTTTTTTTCTTAATTTTAATCTCCTTGGTAAAATATTCATTTTGTTCATTGGTTTTATTTCTGAGTTTATTAAACTGCTCATCTGAGTTTTCTTGCATCTCATTGCATGTTTTTCACAACTGTAATCTTGAATTCTCTGCTGTTTAAGTCACATATTTCCATGTCTTTAAGTTCATTTTTGTGGAGATTTTTCATTTTCTTTCTGAGTTGCCTTGTTACCTTGGTTATTCATGGCAATTAATGGATTATTATTACTATTATTATTATTTCTTTACTTGGTGTCTACTGGAGTTGATTCTGCAGCAGGCTGATGTGAAGAGGTCTTTCTTTTTCTTTCCAGTAGGTAGCACTGTTTTGTTTGTTTTTCTTTTCTCTCTCTCTTGTGCTAGAGTTTTTTATTTTCTCATGCACTGTTCTGGCTTCTTGCTTGATGAGAGATTTCCTGTGGGCGTCTCCTCTCTGACCAGGTCTCCTTGGTCTCAGGGCACCACCCCATGTGGGAGGATGTGGTGGTCGATGCGGCTGTCAGCCTCTGAACTCCCAGTGCTGCCTCTGCAGCCACATACAGAGTTATACACCTCAGTGGCCCTGGTTGCTCCTGCTGTGATCAGCTAGGAAAGGTCAGGGCAGGGTGGGCTAGGAGAGGTTACCGGTGTATCTGTGACTTTGTACTCTTCTAAGTAATGGTGACTACCAGACCATAGCTGCCTCACTCCTATAGCTAGCTCCTCCTTTGTCACTGGAATTAGCCTCACTGTGCGTCTGCTGCTCAGTAACTGTCTCTCCAGTTCTCAAGGCTGTAGATATTCTGCTCTTTAATTCGACACTGCTACCTTTTTGTTTTGTTTTGTTTTGTTTTCTGGGGGCTGATGCTAATACTGGGAGGGTATTGAGGAGGCGAGCGTTGGGAGGTTAGAGGAGGCAGCCAGGCTCTGTGGTTTTGTTTTCTGCTGGCAGTGAAGACCGTTAGACCCCAGTTGTCACACTTCTGTATTCTGTCTTTCCCCAAGGTCTCTGCCTCCATTACTGGCTTTAGCTGTATTATATACTGATCCTTCAGGCAGGATTGCTGTGGCCACAAAAAGTGCACCTGCAGTCTCAATCCTACCATCTCTTGGGAGTGCAGTGAGGTCTAGGCTGCATCTTGCAGCCCCCATTTCTCCACTTCTCTCTTTCCTCCTCCCCTGTTTGCCCAGTTCATCCACATTCAGATGCTTTGATGCGTGGATCTGTTAGGTGTGTTTGTGTTTTGCATAGTTAATCATTTGTTGAATATAGCCGTTCAATTTATTTTAACTTCCAAGAGAAATTTCAGGGAACACCCTTCATGCCACCCTGTTGCTGACGTCACTCTCCTAATTTTTTTTTAGACAACATAAAATATTAGAAAACTTGGTTACAAAAAAAGATCAAAAAGATTGTGGGAAAATCAGAATGATTTACAAAATGTTTTACTATAAGCTCAAACATAATCTAAAATTGAATTTGATGTAGCTTCTTGTTTTCCTTGTATAAGTTTATATTCACTATCATAATAAAAGAAATTGAGAGGATCAATGATTTTGGAAAATCAAATTTGGTGAAACATTCAAAAGAATAATAAAAGAGTGAATGTAGTGACAAGTTTAATTACAAAGATATTTGTTGAACATTGTTACTTTAAGTAGGCCCAAAATTTATTATTTATAAAAATATATATATATATTTTTATTTATAAAAATATTTGAGATAAAATATTTCCACATCTAAATATGAAAAAAATAAAATTTAGACTTCCCTGCATTTAGCAGAAGTTGCTCTGAGCATATCATATTCCTCAGCACTTGTAGACAGAATATTTTCTCAAGTATTATGTTCTACGTAGAAAAATCAATTGGAGATATCAAGAATTTCAAATTTGTTGATGACAAATGTAATTTTAAGGATGATTCTAGGCAATATTATGAAAAATTAAAACTAAATCAATGTTGAAAAATCATGTTGTAGAAATAATAGCACTGATATGAAATAGCTATGAGATAAAGATACTTTGTTTCTCCGAAAATAAGACCTAGCCGGACAATCAGCTCTAATGCATCTTTTGGAACGAAAATTAATATAAGACCTGGTCTTATATTATATTATATTGTATTATATTATTATTATTATATTATATTATTAAAAACCCAGTCTTATATTATAGTAAAATAAGACTGGGTCTTACATTAATTTTTGCTCCAAAAGATGAATTAGAGCTGATTATTGGGCTAGCTCTTATTTTCAGGGAAACATGGTAGCTAAGGAACTACTTAAATTATGTGAATTTTTAACAAGAATGATTATTGTGCCTATGTTATTTTTAAGGCTCAGGTAACCATTATAAATGTTTCTTTTTTTCTTTAAAGTATATAGATATATTATTTATTTTTTTAGAGATAATTTTATTTTTATAAAGATTTTTGTATGGAACTATTTTCTGGGTATACTGATATAAATGAAACCAATTTTAGTGAATATTTCAAAATCTATATTATTTGAATTATTTTAATGTGCTTTTCATTCTCAAAACTACCCAGTCTGAACAAAAATTGATTTGGACCAAATAATTTGGCAGGTGTAATATTATAAATTCCATTTAAGTTAAAAAGAAATGGATCCTGGGGAGGTTACATAAACTTGTCAAAGTCACACGACTAAAAAGTAACATAGTAATATTCAAAACAACTTAAAAAGATGTACTAAGAACTATTACTTATTCGACATCTCCTATGAATCGGGGAACATATTTGGTATATGACATACTTTATTTATTTCTCATGAGAATCCCATGAAGTAGCTTATAGTTATTTTTATTTTTGTTTTAGAGACAAAGAAATTACTTCAAGTAAGATAATGTACCCAAGATCAACAGCTGGTAAGTAAAAAAAAAAAGGGGATTTCATGCTTCTGTTTGAGTTAATATTTATGTCTCTTACACATTCTTTTTCAGCTTTATTGAGATATAATTTAACATTGTGAAGATTTAAGGTTGTACAATGTGATGATTTGAAAAGTGTATATATATTATGAAATGTTTACCACAATAAGGTTAGTTAACATCATGCACTTCACATGATAACCATTTTGTTGTTTTTACTCACACCCATTCTTAATGGAGGTTTTAGAAGATTCTTAGGAAAACATTAGATTCCCAGAAAAAGAACAATAATCATTACCTTGAAGATAAAGAAACCAAGGTTAGTTACTTGCAAAGGTGGTCAATATTGCCAGCATATAAAGAAAACAGGTGTTATGTAGACAAACCTGAGTTAAAATCCCATATCCACAACATACAAGTTGAGCAATCTTGAAGCCTGGTTTTATGATCCATGAACTTTTGCATTGTTATCAACAAAATGGCAGAAATAATGTCTATCTTAAAGAGTGATTTGAGGGTAAAATAAAATAGCAGTTAAAAAGTCTAAAACAGTGCTTCAACCATTAAAAGTACTCAGTAACTGTTATTTATTATTATTGTTCATATTAATAATAAAATAAATAAGTAGTTCTTTGAGAAATGGCTCCATATAAGTCTATGTTTGTTGATACTGCAGAACCTGCCTGCTTATTCTATGAATAGAATTTTACTAGTTATATGTTTAAACTTGAAAAATAGCTATCAAAATAAATATGCGGATTTCCTGATGAGTGAATAGGTTAGTGGAAGACAGTATTTTATTGATAGGACCTGCTAGCTATATTTTTTTATCATCTTCCACTCCTCAAAATTAGGGGGATTCTTCCCATACCACATTATTCTACATTAATCAGTGAATGGAACCAGGAAACTATGATGGTATAGTTTGTCTCTAGATAGAATCATTTTGTTTCCATTTTGATGCCAAAGTTATTTAGCATTGTAATTGCTGAGAGTGGGGGGTGAATTTGGTAATGAAATCTTATTAATGGCATCAAAGTTAATGGTTCTTGTAATTGTCTTTCAAGGGAATAAATGGGAAATTAAAGTTATGCTTCTGTTATATTTCTCCAAAGGTTTAAAATTTTGTCTTGGAGCAACATAATATACTATAAAGAGTCTTTGACGTGAGAATCTAAAGATGTGTCATCTTACCAGAAATATGATTTTCAGTAAGTCTTTTATTTTTCTAAGACTCAGTTGCATTACCTGATAATGAAAGTGATGTTTGGGAGTTCAAATACATAATACAAAATGGAGACATTTTGTAAATTGGAGAATTTTCTAGGCAGTTATGCCATGTCACAAACTTTATGCAAATTCAGATATTATACGAGACACAAATACTAAATGTTTTATATTTATAATATGCATGGATGATATTATATGTAGAGTCATTACCAAGATTAAATAGCTTATTCTGTTTAAGTCGCTAGTAATGAACTTTTATTCATTTAGTTCAGGATCTCATGCATATTGAACTCTGGCTATGGACCACACAGTATGTTATAATGGTAAATAAAAATAAAAAATTTCCCCAATTCATAGAGTTTACCATCTACTAGAAGAGCTGGATATAAACACACACATGATTATGTAATTAAATATTGTGATGACTTCTATGAAGCAAATTAACTGGATTCATTTAAACAAATGTAATAGGTGGGGAGTGAGAGTTGACTTGATTTGGAGAGTTGTAGGTGTAATGTTTTAACTGAACCCTAATAGATGACTTGATTTTAGTTGAGTGAAGAGTGTTAACTGATGGATGAAAGGAAGTGAAGGAGCTTTCTAAATAGAAGAAATAACATGCAAACCCTGAGGCAGGCAAGAGGTTGATGTTTTCTAGGAACTAAAATTGGTTCAGTGAGGCTGCCATGCAGAAACATAAGATGAGTTTGAAGTTCTGGACAAAGGTCAAATCGTGCAGAACCTTGGGGACCATGTTAAAGAGATTGGATTTTATTCTGAGTGAAATGGAAAGCCACTGAATGGATTAGTGGAGGGAAGAATAAGGGTTCCATATTGGACAGTTGGTTTGCAATGACCCCAATGCATGTAAATCACTGAGTCAAATATAGTAAGTCCTCCACCTAACTTCTTCAGTGGATTCTGCCACTTTAAACAAAACGAAACGATATATAATGAAAGCAATTTTACCATAGGCTAATTGACATAAACAGGAGTTAAGTTACTTAGCCATCTCATCAACATCATAATGAAACATTGAATGAAATGATGTCATTTGAGGACCTGCCGTAGTTAATTGGATATGAGTCTGTCATTCTGGGGGTCAGGACTGACAGTATCAATTTGGGCGTCATTAGCATAGACAGTATTTAAAATCATGGAAATGAATGAGAGATTTAGGGAGAGACACTAAGAAAGGAAGTACTGAGTCCCAAGGGACTCTAACATTGAGAGGTTAAAAAGAAGAGTAGCTAGCAAAGGAGATTGAGAGAATTCCCAAACAAGTCAGACGAAATGTGATGTCAAGGAGTTAATGAAGCGATGTTTTGAGAATAGTGACCGATTGGGTCAAATGCTTAAAAATCCATTATGGAGGTCAGTTCTAACTTTAGCAAGCTTGAGCTAGGTGGAATGTTGCAGACAGAGGACAGATTCAAGTGAGTTGAAATGTAAACAAGAAGTGCAAAGGTAAAGCCAGGGCAAGAAGAAAATTCTTTAACCATTTGGATACAAACAGAAAGAGAAATATAGAGCAGTAACTGTTGGAAGATAAGATGCTTTCATTTTTTTGTTATTATTTTTTTAAAGATCAGAAATAGTAGAATATACTTACATGTTAATAAGAATAATCCAATTGAGAAGAAGTTTAAGATGAGGGAGAGAGAAAGAATATCCAAAGAAATAAATTCCTTGGAGAGGCAAGAGGGACTGGGATTCAGAATAGAAGCAGAAGTACTTTTTGTTAGGAGAAGGGGTTAATGATGATAAAAATGAGTGACACAAATTTGCTCGGTTGTATAAATCTCTTCATTGATGTTGAGCTTCAAGGATACAGCCTAGAGGCAGATAACTGGGTTTATCTAGCTTTGAGTTTTGCCAGAGCCATACAAGAGAATGAGTGGGACCAACAATGGAAGTTTAGAAGGGAGTGATTATAGCTGCTTGAGTTTTGCACTTTTGATATTAAATTGATGTAGACTTTAGATTTGTAGCAGTAAGCTGTGTATGACCTAACTACTACTGGGATGTACCCAGTAATGCATATTCAGTTTGAAGTCTAATGCCTATTTCTTTGTTGCTACTTCAGAAATATGTCTAAATATGAACATTTCAGTAGCTAAATGCAGTGCCAGTTTTTCTCATTGCCATTCTTCTTTTCAGTAAAGTAAGTTATCTAAGTTGTAGGAATAAATGTTTTTATGAATCTCTATAAAAGTTATTTTCATATTGAAGTCTAAAAGTGGACCTTATAAACATCTTTTAAGAAATTTATTCTGAGTTGGTCCTCACACAAAGATTTAGCTTACTACTGATTCAGAGGGCATGGTGGCTGTTGAAAACAACCACAGGCTTAGGGCATAAGTGGTCAATGGCTTTTGGACAGCTGCCTTCACTTATAACACATTTCTAAAAGGCCAAACCAGTAAGGTTTGCTGCTTCCAGAAACTACCTTGTCATTTGATATCATGGATATTTACTTGGCCAAGTGGGTGCAAGATGTTCCGAAATTTGCTTTAAGAAATTTAAAAACATTCACCTAAATATGAATATAACTTAGATTAGAGCACACATGTAAAAGAACTATTTCTTAAACATGTTTTGATAATACTTCCCTGTTTATAATTTACTCTCTCTTAAGATGTACATTCAATACAGTTTTTGAAATGAATTCTATAATTACCCTCCTACACACAAACATTCCTCTTGCAGGCTCCCTTTTTTCTGTCTATGAAAATCCATCCATCAAATAACCCTTTCCCATCTAAGCCCTGGCTATATCCTCTATCCCAGCCACCACTACCTTCTTCTCTTTTAAGGTGACAGAATCCAGTTGTGGCACTGAGATTGCATTCACAATGGAGCAGCCCTCCTCATGTAACTAGCATTCCAAATGTCTATTATTTAATGGGATGATTTGGCATTTTACGTTTCCTCCCATTATAACAAAATTTTTAAACAGGTAATTTTCTTTAGATGTCCTAAGTAAGATTAAAATAATTATTTTCTGTAAGTAATCAAGCATTCATTAAAAAATAAGCATGTTATCATTAGAAATACGCAGGCAATTTAATATTTATTTCCACACATACATATATTTTCATTTTATCTTACTCCATTCTTGCCCCTATCTGCTGGTGGCCTAGTATATTTCTGGGAAATGTGTAACAGCTATGCACAAATTCTAGGAGAGTTACTTGGTAAGTCCTGAACTTAATGATTCTTTGAGGAATACTGTATGACATACCCTTAAATTATCTCATGTAATTCTCACAATAATTCTTGAGAAATGGGTGTATTATCATCATAACTTATCCTTATAGTATACATGACAAAATAAAGAAAAGGAGAGTTTAGGGGCTTAAGTCACCAGCCTAAATTGACAGAGGGAATAAGCAGTAAAGGCAGGATTTAAGCCCATGACTCCGTATTCTAATTTCTGTATTCTTTCTATTATCTATACTACCTTTCCAAACGCTATACTATAGGACTACGGCAAGTCATGTGACTGGATTCAGATGGAAATAGGAAGATAGTACAGGAGAGGTGTGGCTTATGGCATGTACTTTCTGTTGAAAATTACTTTGGTAGGAACCAGCCCTTCATACTGAAGATAAGGCCAACATTTAAGCCAAATCTGCCATACCTCTTGGCATAGCCTTACTTTTCTTGTCACTCATTTTATAGGATCTTAGGAGATTTTAATGACATAGTATGCTTAATAACATATCATGAAGAAAGCATGCTTTGATGAAAGGGAATTATAATGTAGTAGTTTAGCTGTAAATTAATAACCAGCAATTATAAATGTTAATACCACTTACAAGATTGTTTTTTCACCAAAGGAAAACTATTTGTGTTTGTCATATAAACATGTGTGATGTACATAGTTAGTAAAACTGATAGTATTAATAAAAATCTTAATAGACTTCATGATTAGAATAAAATGATATTTTGATCCAAATCCCTAATTAGAACAGTACATTTACCAAATGTTCTCATGGGAAATAGAACCAGAATTCATCATTTAAAGTAATACTTAATTAATCCTTCTTTGTAACAGATGTCAGCCTTATTTTCAAATCTTTTGTAGACAATGACTTGCTGTATGAATCTTTTAATTGTCTATAATGGGTTGTTTATTTTCTAAAGCTATAATATATGATTAAAGAAAGGAGATAAAGATAATCAGTTTAACTTTTTGAGTCTGTTTAGCTACTAGAGTAAAGGCATGGAAGTTGAATAAAACAAACATATTCATGTTTCCATCAGAATCAATAGAAAATAAAGTGCAGTTGTAAATCTGTTAATCACAGTATAGTGAAGAAACATTGGCTGGAAGTTAAAAGGCCAGCTCTCATGATTCTGCCATACATCATTGCATGATCTCAAGCAATTCATCCCATCTCTTTCAACTTCAGATACTGCATCTGTGTGATGAGGCCACTGGATGATGTGACTTTTAAGGTCTCGCCCAGGGCGAAGATTTATTACCTTTTAAAAACTATTCTGTGTATATAATTCACATGCCATTTTAATTAACTTTGTAGATATGTATATAGGTATGTGTGTGAGAATACCTGTGTATGTATACACACACATATCTCTATCTCTATTTAACTCAGTGTTTCAATTCCATCCATAGTATCGTTTGATGAAGAAGAAGATAATGACACCTGATAAAGTTACATATGCTTTGAAACATATATTATCTATTACAGGTAAAAAGGGGACCACTTATTCAGTGGCAGGTTTCAGCATATACCTCTGGGAAGCATAATATTGCATTTTGAATGCTTTTTCATTGATTACTCAGGAAAAATAATTATGACAGAAATTTAGGGTAACTAGTTTTTATTCCTATTAACACTTCCTTACAAGTGTAATGCATATTTTTATTCTAGCAACTATTTACCAACAATGACACAAGTATAATCTGAAGAATAGGATAAATATGGAATAGAACGTGTCATAAATGGTGTCAGTGCTTGCTATAACATTTAAAGGCATCAGCCTGTAAATAGGAACTTAGCTATCATTATTATTGAAGATTTGAACTATGTGATCTAAATTTGGATGAAGACTACAAAAATTTAACCTGTGAGAGTCTGTTGGCTTTATGTTACTGTAGGGGGCGGGTGCCTATAAGGCACCATCACATAACTGAGAAGCATGAGATAGAAGAAGTTACTTTAGATAACACCCACATCCTGTAGGATGTGTCCGGATGGCTTAAGACTGCTAGCCTGCAAAAGTTACTTTAGATAACACCCACATCCTGTAGGGTGTGTCCGGATGGCTTAAGACTGCTAGCTTGTAGCAACCCTTCTTATGTTAATGCCCCTCCACCCAGCAAAAGAATGTATATAATCCTTGATTGAGCTGCAATAAAGTGAGACTTGATCAGAACTCCTGTCTTGTCTCCGGTCTTTGTGTCTCCCATTTTCCTCCCTTCTAGGTGCTTCGGGGTCCCTCGTGTAGTGTCCTGCGGGTCGGGACATGTTACCTCTGTAATATTTACAAAAATCCATGAATTTAGTAGCCTCTATGATGCTCAAATGGCTGATAATGGCTAATATTGTTAACATTTATTAAGAGCTCACTCTATATAAGGCTACGTTTTATCTCATTTTATCATATTACCTTTTATCTCATTTCACCATCAATACAATCCCGTGAGGTGGGTCCTTTTATTAACTTTATATTGCAGATGAGAAAACTGAGGTTTGCTGGTAATAAGTAACCTGGCCAAGATCACTCAACAAAGGTGGAGGGGACCCAGGTTTCAAATTCAGGTAGTTTGACTCCAGAGCCTTATCTATACACAGTGACAATAAAACCAACCAACTAACAACAATGCAGACTATTCCTAAGTGTGCTTATCTTTAGCTTAATGTACCTGAGCTCTAGACATGTATGTCCACCTGCCTACTAGACTGGCCCACTGGAAAGTCTCAGAGTCCCTTCCAATCCACAGAGTTACAGAACTCTCACCCTGTGCACTAAGCTTTCTCCTCCTCCAGTGATTTTCCTATGTAGGCAATAGCTCCACCATTCATCTATGGCTCAAGGTGGGAATCAACACTGTCTTCTCTCTCTTCACTTGCTACATCCAATTATCCATCACATCAATCACTTCTGTTACTCAAATACCTTTTGCATCTAGTTGCTCTTCTGTATTGCTATGGTCTTCACCTTGGTCCAAGAAACTGTCATTTCCCGTGGGGATAACTATAAAATTTTCTGATACTGGCTGCTCTTCTTCCAGTTTTGCTTCTCTTCAATCCATTCTCTACACTTTAGCTAGAGCAGTGTTTTCAAATCACATATTTGATCGTATAATGCAGCTGCTTAAACCTGATGTCATTTGCCTGAAGTCCAATTTCCTTTGCATGCTTTCCAGTTCTTTTTTTTTTGCTTACGCACGGCGTCACCAAATCCAAATTAGTGGGCACCATTGTCTCTTCCCATCTTATGTCACAGCCATAGTGCTTTTCTTTTAGTGTTTTGATTTCATTTTTACTGCTTCAAGATCTTCACATAGTCATTTAAAAGTCATTTATCAATCACCTCCTACATGACAGCCACTGTTCTGAGCACTCGAGTACAGTGGTAAGCAGGACTGACAAAGTCCTCTTTCTCATGGCACTGTTTTTTTTTAATGGTTTGGAGGGACAGGCCACAAACAAAGAAAACAAGGTATTTTCTGATGGTTGTGAGTTCTATGAAGAGAACAGGGCAATGAGACAGAGAGTCAGTGGATCTCTGGGGTGGAGTGTAGGATACATACGTGTTTATGTAATCTTACCTTACCATCCCACCCCATTTTCCATACTTACATTCCAGGTCTCAGTTTAATCTCACTTAATTGGAAGGCTTTGTTGACCTCTCCTCTATCCAGACAAGAATAGATGCCTCTCTATGCTCATGCCTCAATAGTTCTCTTTGATTTCTCTTTTGTAATACATATCACACTTTAAATGACTTATTTAAAGTATTTTAGTAATTATTAAAAATAATTATAATTTTAAATAATTAAATAATTATTATTTTAAATAATGATCTTAAATAATTATACTTCTATAGTTATAAATCAGTTATATAAGTTCTTAAGTAATTACTTGAAATAATAATTACTTTAAATAGCTATTTAAAATGTTTTCTACACTCTAAATTCCACAAAAAAGAACCACTTATTTATCCCTGGGTGATACTGCAGTAAAAAAAAAAAAAAAAAAAAAAAAAAAAAAAAAAAAAAAAAAAAAAAAAAAAAAAGATAGACACATAAGGTTCCTAGTCTTATGGAGCTTACATTCATATTTGTGTTTGGGAAATCAGACAAATAAATAAATAAATAAATAAGAGAATATGAGTTAAAAGGGCTAACATCAATAAAAGTGCAGTTTTTAAAAAAAATCTACAGTTGGAAGACCTCCCCTCTCTGAAGGTTTAGGGATGGCTCCTCTAAGGAAGTGATAATTAGGCTGAGGCCTGGATGGTAAGAGTTAGCTAGGTGAAGGTTTGGCTTAACTAGATGAAAAAGTATCTCAGAGAAGTATGGTGGGAATGATAGGGGTCAAGGTAAGGGTGCTACTTTAACCCGGGAGTCAGAGGAGTTTCCCTGAGGAGATAAAAGCTGAGTTGAGACCTGACTGGCAAGAAGAATGCAGCCATGTGAATGCCAGGACAGTAGACTTTCAGAAGGAGAGAAGAGTGCAAAAGTCCTAAGACAGGAATGAGCTTGGTGTAGTCTAGGAAAATTAAGAGGACTAGCATGACTGAGGCATGGTGATCAAAAGGGATTGTGGTAAGAGATGAGGTCTGAAAAGTAGGCTGGACAGATCACAGAGGGCCTGGTTGGCCATTGCAAGGAATTTGGACTTCATTCTAGGTGCATTTAAAAAAACCTGGAAGATTCAAGGCAGTAGATAGGCATGCCTGATTTATATATAAGATTACATTGTGGTATAGACAAAGGATTTTAGGAGTTAGGAGAGTAAACAATGAGACCTATTAAAAGCTCATAAATTACATAAATGATCACCTCGTTGATATAAATGAAGGGTCAGAAAGACATGTACGTTTGATCAAAGAGATTACTTTCTTTGGAAACAAAAGAAGTGCGGTGTAGTGAAAATACTTAGGAGTCAGGCAGATTTGGGTTTAAACCCCACTCTAGCTCTGGGATTTTGAATAATGAACTTATATGAGAATAATGACCCATTCCTCACAGTTATTGAGAGGACCAATGAGGTAATACTTTTGATCCTATCATAATACTGGAACATGAAGAAGCCCAATAAGCATGCTTCCCTTCTCTTCCTTTAAGACAAATGTTCCGTGTGAGGAATAGCATATAAAACCACCAGTGACTATATTGACTTAGCAGTGATGAGTGTTTCATGAAGGCCTATTATCTGTCAGGTATGGTGGTAGGTGCTGAGCGCACAGCAGGAAATGAGACAGACCAAGTTCCTTCTCTTAGGCATCTTATAGTACCGTAGGAAAGATAGACATTAAACAAATGATTATATAATCAGTTGTACGATGACAATTGTGATGAATTCTGCAAAGGACAAAGTTCTTTAAAATGTAAAATAGGGAGAACTCATCTATCTGCAGTTTTCCGGAAGGCTATCAGAATGGAATTGAGTTACAGACCTGAAGTGTGAGTGGTGCGAGGTGATGATTTACTTGATCTTGTATTTCCAAGATGACAGCTTGTATTTCCAAATGTCACTTGTATTTCCAAAGTGACAGCTAGCTGAAAATAAGTTCTGATGAGGATTGGGAAGAGAGACCAAGGACTGGAACCTGGCCTAAGGTGAGAAGTTCAATGCCGGGAATCCAGAGCAATAAGGTGTGGGGTTGTGTAATCCATGATGGGGCAGAAGAAGCATGCCAAATTCGATGCTCAGCATAGATCACGGACAATGTATGCAGCACAGAGGGCAGAGGGAAGAATCATGCTCATAACTGCACATTTTTCCTTTCCAGGTTCTAAGACGTTGTGAGCATAAGTGGGGAGGCAGGATTAGATTTAGGGAAGCTGTGTTATTAGATAGTTTAGCAGTTTGGGCAGCTTTTTCAGTCAAGGTAAACTGAACAGTTTCAGGCACAGATACTTAAACGATAATTTCTTCTTGCTGGTATTCATGAACCATCAAAGATCTGTTAAGAGCTCATCTACAAATCTACAACTGCCCTAATTATGGTTTGAACATCAAAAGATAAATCATGATACCCAACCTAAATCAATTCATGGATAAAAAATACCTTGAAATATGTGAAAGTATTTTTGACCTATTGGTACTCAATTATCTCACAAAAAATTTACTTGAAAAAACATTACATCAATTCAGGGAATACGAGAAAATTCAGAATGTAAGGAGGCCATATCCATACCTCAATTCTGTTTTATCCAAACTTTCAGATTGAAATAGAAGTAGAAAATGCTCAAAATACAGCCTTTGACAACATACCTTTTTCATTTAGAAAAAATAATATTAAAGTGAAAATATGAAGTCCATAGTCTCATTTGGCAAATTATTGTGATCACATTTAGAACCAAAACGACAAGAACAACAAACAAGCAAAGACTCAAATCCCTGTAGGAGAAATATATTTTTGCTGTTCCAAAATTCTTCTCTAGGAAGGACTTTCCCCTCGTTTTTAAAGCTACATTCATTTTCTGTCCCTGCCCATTACGTTGAAAGTGTTCCTTTCTGTGTATGCTGATGTGGCTGAAAGTCTCAGAGGCCAATCAGCAATTTTTGCACACCCCGGTTTCCCTTCCTGCCTGTCCTTTGAGCAAGGATTCTCAGTGCAGCTTGCCAAGCGCGCTCTGTTGGTGGTCTTGGCCTCAAAGTCAGAGCGATGTCAAACCGAATTGTTTCACCTCTGATCATGGAACACCTACTTGTCCGACAGTCTGTGGTGTCTTCTGTATGCCCTACAAGGTGATAGTCCTTTAAATTAGGTCATTGGAAAACTTTTTCTTGGCCCGCTGCATACAAGCCAAAACTTCTTCACTCTCCTCTAGTTCTTCTGATCACCTGGAATATTCCATTCTTCTCCTGGGAGAGGAAGCTCAACATAAAAAATACAAGTCAAGATGGAACTCTGGCACTTAGAGATGCTCAGCTTTTACAAAAGGAGCCAGAATGTAAGAGCCCTTTCCTTCATTGACCTCACACTTATTGGGAGAGTTTAATTAATCACTGCTTGATGGATTTGGTGTAGGGGTTAACTTTTCCCATGTGCTTTCTGAAACCAATCTATACCTTCTACCTATGGATTTGATGTGTACACTATGTGTATTCAAAAGAATGTAAGAAAGAGCATTCTTTAGTGGCAATGTGGTGTTTTTCTCTGATCTGGTGCTTTCATCCATCTCCCTTCTCTCCCTGTGATTTAGGCTCTTTTAACCTCATAGAAAAAGCATCAGTGTCAACTGGAATTTATTTGGCTCCTTAAGCACAATATGTAAATGAAAGATGCCTAGCAAACTGCCTGATATGTAATAGATACTGATTAAATGGTAACTTTATTTCATTTCTTCTAATTCATTCACCTTTTAAAATAATTAAAACAATTGCTTTCTTTTTCTCTGGAGGATTTCCATAATATATCTTTTACTGTCCAAATTATTTTAAATCAATGGAATTAAAATACTTAATATGGAAAGATACACAGTTCATCATCGTAGCACTGATTTAGGACTGGATTTCTTTGTTTATAATTTTTACAAGACTAGAGAAAGAAGCATGCTTTAAAATGAATTCATCTTTTGTTGTTGTTAATATCTGTTTGCTGTTTCAAGGAAGAAACTTTTGAGTTCATAAACGGATCTTCATTCTTTTAAGATCTGATTAAAAAGACAGCTTATATGAAGCAAATGACATAAAAAGATGAGTGACTTTAAAAGGGTTTTATCTAAGGAGGTTGCTGCAAGAATAGGATATACCTGAAAAATACTCCTATACCTGAAAAATACATCCATCCTCTGATTCCATTGCTTCAGAATGGCTTCTTCTCTTCCTAAGGGAGAAGGTGTTTTTTTACCATCCACAACAGCCAAACCAAATCTTTTGGTCAATGGCCTTTGAGACACCAATCACATCGCCCTTCTTACCACACATTCTTCTAGAAAGTTTATTAAAAAAACAAAACAAAACACAACACAGTAGAATTCTTTTTTATTTCCAGCCAGAATAGATACTGCCATCTCCCTGGAAGTCTTACAGTTTTTAAAAAAGAATTCTTGAGAAACCCAAGGAAGAAATTAGCCTTAATTTATCAATAACGTACAGAAGGAAGGAAGGGAAACAAAGGAAGTGTCATCAGGGAAACAGTGTACATGGAGAAAAGGGATTAGATCTGATTCCCTCTTGTGCTTTCTTCTGACTCCAGTTCTGCAAAGTCCCAATATTTGCTTGCATCAAAAACTGCTGTTGAGGGGTGGGGAAGGGTATAAAAATAAATATTTTAGAGCTTTAAACATCATAGATCATTGAAATTCAACAAACTCATAGAAAATTTGTATATATACAGCAGATTTATTTTCATTATGTGAGCATGAAAACTTAAAAAGAAAGTTTCTATAACCCTAAAAGAGCTGAAATGATTTTTCTCTACAAAAATTGTGTTCTCAAGTTTCATTGCCTTGTGCCAGTTTTCAGCTGAGAGTGAATTTTTATGGTTGAGTCATAAACCTCTGAAAATCATACCACTAGTTTACAGTGGAGGGCTGACACCACTTTAATTACAGTGTGGCAAGGGTTGGTGTGAGAAGCATGGCATTGACTCTTCATTCACACTCAGCTTTACATGCAGGTGGGCTTTGCCATTCCGTCCTGAAAATGTGTATTTCAAAGTCACTGAGTTTGTACATGGGTTCCGTTTATTAGTTTCTTTGTCCTTTCCAAGAAATACTATCTTTGAAGTTATAAGGAATAGTTTCATTCCTCAGATTTGGATGAAAGCAATCTGCCATCTCTGAATAAGCCAACCTTCCTAAGCTGTTGTAGTGAACATACTTCCTTTGGATTTGGATGTTATATACAAGCTGCTTTTGATGACTGTTATCACTGAGATCTTTTTTCTTTTTTGGGCTAACAGGTGAAAAATAAGGGGTTTGGTCTCCTAATCTGCAACTTAGAAATGACTGCAAAACTCATACCTCGCAAGAGGAAAATGTAAGGCTTTTGGCTACAACTATTCTTTGGCCTCTCTGCCCATATTTTGATGAACAAGGAAATGATCAAGCAATTGTTTAAGAGGATCAATGAACCATAAGTGGTCTAAAATAACTGACTCATGAAAGCAGCAAAGCTTTTCACAGGTATCTTAGAGATCAAATATGGAGTCTGCTTTTGTGTTCACTGGTAGGGCATATTTAGAATATAAACTGCTAAGGGATTATAGCCGTGTATTATATAGTGCTTAGAACATTGTGAACCCTTAAAAAACATGAGTCAATTTTAATGACATGTTGGAAAAATGGAGAAAAGGAAGACAGATGTTTTCATTGTAGTAAGGTGCCTAGGAAATTTCATCCTAAAATGGCTGAGGAAATGGCCCTAATGAAATAAACTAGGCTGGGACAGATCCATCAAGTCAATAACTGCATTAGCAATTACATCCTTTTAGTGAAAAAGCAATCCTGGGCCATGTCTCCACAGCTTTTGAGGGGATGTCTCCTTCGCTGTGCTGGAAGAGTCCAATACCTTTGGCTGCCTCAGCTCTCCTGGGCTTTCAGTTAAAGCAGTTGATGGATTAAGTTGGCAGCAAACAAGGGTCAGCCACGAGAATGTATTGAGACGTGTCTGGATACTCATGGAAAATTCTGAGAGATTCTGTATCCAATCAAAGTGTAGAAATGGATTTGATGGCCCTTGAGAAGGCCTTCTTTTTATTTCTTTCTTCCTCCCTTCCTCCCACCTTCCTTCCTTCATTTTCATTTTTTATAAACTGGTGATTCTGTTTCCTGTTAATGTACGACAGAGCAAACTACTTCCTTTGGATTTGGATGTTATATACAAGCTGCTGCTATAGATGGAGATGCTGATAAACCACGTTTCCAGGGTGTTCTTCACAGAATCATAATATATTAATGCTACGAAGGATCTTAGAGAAAGACCTCGTCCATTGACTTGCCTAAGGCACTTCTTTTGAAATTCATGGACTTGAAATTCTTAAAAAAATGAACCTTATACAATGAGTGTGTTGCTCACTATCTGTACTCGTACTATTTTCCATGTACTATTCCATGCTGTGTATGTAGCCCCCCATTTTTTTTTTACATTTTAAAATCCACAAGCATTATCTCCCCTCACCCCAGTTTTAACCCCAGATTGTCTATCTCCTGGGTTTATAATATTCAAAATCTGATAAGACACAGACAATGAATATAAAGTCAATATAACCAGTTGGAGTTGAAAAGCCATTGTTTACTTGTTTGGTTGACTGGTGTTATGGAAACTAAATCAATCAATATTGGCTAAAAGTGGTTCCAGCTGATCCCCTTGCATTTAATCCTGTTTGGAATTGCTATCACTGTGTTTCCCTGAAAATAAGACCTAGCTGGACCATCAATCAGTTCTAATGCGTCTTTTGGAGCAAAAATTAATACAAGACCCGGTATTGTATATTATATTATATCATAGTATATTATATTATATCATATTATATCTCATATCATATCATATCATATCATATTATAAAGAACCGGTTTTATATTAAGACCGGGTCTTATCTTAATTTTGGCACCAAGAGATGCATTAGAGCTGATGGTTGGCTAGGTCTTATTTTTGGGGAAATGCGGTACTACTTAAACTGTTGAATTCTCAACCATTTACACGATAGGCTTTGTCTCCTCCTGATAACCTGTGTGCTGCTTGATTAGCACTGGTTTGATTCTTTTCTGGGCACTTTTCTTTTAATTAATCTTGACAGCTTTTTTCGCTTGGAACTCTAGAAGCACCCTAGAATCACTTACGTACTTTCCATTTATAAAAACCAGCTCCTGGATTCCACAGGATAATATAAGTGAAAGTGCTTTGAAAAAGTTAAAAGCATCATATAAATACAAATTACTGATATTTTTTTTCATTTGGGAAAGTAACCTTGGTGAAGTGGGTTTGGTACAGCAAGGTAGTTCAACTTTTGTTCTAGATCTTTCTTTTTTTTCTTCCTTCCCTTTGAAGTACTCTAAGAGCTTTCTCTTTTAGATCCCGGAAGCCCCGAAGTTAGCTTTTCACTAGCATAAGAATAAACAAAGCAACAGATAAATATTTCAGAGCTAACATTTTGGGAAAAACAACCCACTGACATCCATCTGCTTTTGGAAAGAGACAAATCAACTTTCTGGTAGTGGGACAGCTATATGATGGGGTTATGGCATATAGAGGCATACACAGTGGCAGTACCGCTGGCCAGGAAACTTTCAGGCAGCTGATTTGAGAGGCCAGGGGAGAGGAGTCACAGAGTTCTCAGGATTCAGGTTGTTTTCACAGGATCAGCCTTAAGCCTATACATAGGTTTGCTTCTATTGAAATGCATAGGTCCGCTCACAAATACAGGCATCATGTAGGGAAAAACAAAACAAAAGAACTTGTATTAATTAATTTTATGTTTCTGGTTTCTATAGTTCTCTTTTCTTATTTCCAGTTTCTTCCACAATAGGATGGCAAGAGATGTAAATAGCTATTATAAATAACATAGCCCAAAGATTCAAAGATAGCTCTAGTGGGTTTTGGTAACTCTGGTTGAAATCTCTAGTGAAAAAGAAGAGTGATTTTTAAAATAAGGTAGATAAAAGAGTAAGCAAGCTCAGAAACCTCAGTGAAAGTTAATGCCACATTGGCTAATGCAGAAACATCTTCAATTTCCTTTAATTAGCTCAGAGTTAGGTGACAACATATTTAATCAGTGAGCTAACAAGTGCGGCAGCTGCTTGCTCTCACCACCCTGTGTGTATGTGTCGACTGAGAAAGTAAATAAAATTACTTCCACTGCTGTAATAAAGTGGCATCCTAATTTTATTACAGTAGCAGCCTTTTAGAAGTACCATACAGCAGTGAAAATTGATTATTTCCAAAGTACTTTTTTTCCCCTTTAGCAAGTCACTGTGGTTCAACCATTTGGGGATGTGATGGGTAAATGGGAGTCCACCTGTCAGGAGATAGACCACATCACCTCCATGCTCTGTGACTTCTGCCAGCTCTTGAGACCGTTTTGAGTGCATTGCTTGAGTTCACATTAGCAGCTGTATTTCTGAGTGGCAAAATGTAGCCTTCAGCAGACAGAGGAATCTGTTCAAAATTCAGTGTTTTTCCAATTAGTTAAACACACCTAGAAGCCAGCCAGCAGAGTGTCTGCTTGTTTTTTTTTTTTTTAAGTGTCTGTGTCAGTGAGGTAGGAAATAGGTGTCATTTTTCTCATTCTCTTCATGACCCATATAGGGATATTTATATTTATTTTATATTAATTAGCTTGGGTTTTGCTATGATTTGCCCAGGTTGTCAAAGAAGAACTCACAAAAACAATGCTACTCACTCAGGAAATATTTCTTCCTATATCCTTGGTCCATTGGGGGCTACAGAACTTAGAGTACACTGTTCCTTAAATCATAAAATTTAAACAAATAAGGTGTAATAAAAACAGCTAACAGTAACCTGTTCCTTTTGCCATCATTGCCTACATAACATGAAGGACTCAGTTTATCTTCATTAGGTTTTCTTGCCTTCAGCCCTCATCAGAAGTAACGAGATAAAAATGTTATGGGGAAGACTTTTGTTCCCCCTTATAAAGACTCCTGAACCAACTTATGAGGATAAATTTTAATTCAAAGAAAGCAAAATCCATGTATTAGGATCCAGGGCACTTTTATTCATCTCAGCTGGAGTGGTGATGGTCCATATTATCACCTTCATCACTAGCCTTAGTTAAAGCAAATATGCCAGGTAAAACAAATATGCCCGGTTGCATTCTGTTAGTTC
This sequence comes from Rhinolophus hipposideros, assembly GCF_964194185.1. NCBI lineage: Eukaryota > Metazoa > Chordata > Mammalia > Chiroptera > Rhinolophidae > Rhinolophus > Rhinolophus hipposideros. The sequence goes on from NC_138065.1 coordinate 15,830,241, forward strand.
ACCCTCACAATCACTTTGGGGGGTTGATAACATTACAACACCTGTTTTTCAGGTGAGGAAACAAACACAGAGTAGTGTATATTGCAGTCGAGTCTGAACCCAGCCCCGCCTTATGTATTACTTCATGATGGGCCTCAAGGTGACATTAATCATGTTGCTAAATTCCTTCCTATCCTGCATGCATTCAGGCTACCCCAACTTGTTTTTCATATCCTGGATGTTACAAATAATACTTGGAGTTCTCTTCTTTATCTAGGAGCCCCATGGGGATCACAGTTTTCCCTATAAGACAGATCTGCCCAAAGCCCTCCATCTCACAGACCAAGTTCCTCTCAAGACTAGAGATTCATTCAGGGGAACATAATTGTTGTTCTTTCAGAAAGGCACTTTTGAGCTCATCTCAAAACACATCATAGGCCTTGGAGCCAGGTAGTCATGGGTTCAATCACTGACTGTCTCTTATTATCTGTGACTCTTGAATAAATTACTTTTGAATGTAAATTTTCTCATCTGTAAAATGGAGATGCAGATTCCTACTATATAGGCTTGTTGTGAGAATTAAACGAGATCACAGAGCTATTTTATGCAATTCAAGATATGTAGGAAACCAAACAAACAAAATCCTTGGGCAACCACCCCAAACTCTGCAAGTAAATAGAGCCAACAAAACGTTATGTAGTATAGGCTTACTTTTAAGTTTACGTACCACTTGTGATACCAATATCTGGAAGGCTGGAAACATATCTAAATGAGAAGTTAATGTTTGTACTACTGGTAACACAGTATATATGGGAGTATCCTGGGCTTCCCCCCTCCCCCCCCATAACCAAATGACTCATCAAGTGTTTTGTTATATCCCAGAGAGACTACATGCCGCTCTCTCAGGAGGCAGAAGCTGCTGTAGTCAGAGCTTCAAATCACCTTGTCCCTCCCTTCTCCCCCTATATCTTCATTCATAACATATTCACTATATGTTCATTCATAACTTTTTATTAAGTACCAATTGTATGTCTAGTAATGGTAAGCAAAAATGGTAGAGATTGTTTCGCCTGAAGTACTTATCTTGGTCACCTTTGCCATTCTTGTCTATTAATAACTGTTACGTCTTTGGGGACGATCAATAGAGTGGAAATTGGGATAAAATATATTCTCTCCTCAAAACATGGAATTATCAAAATGTTGCTTCTAAGTCATTGCCTTCACAATTCCAGAGTCAAAGTGCCATATTAACATTGATACTCTGGGTAGTAAGAAGGTAATATGTATATCACAGCACAATCAGAGAAAAGCTAAGTCCTGAGGACTAAATGTATAATGACCAAAGAAATAAGGAGCAGAATCTGGGTTAGAATATACGTTCTTCTCTTTTCCACTTTGGGATTCACTTTTCTTCTTAGCTTGCTACTAATGTGGCAATGTCTCTGTTTTTCCTTGTCCCCCCAGAATATTCATTTAGCTGACACTAAGGGAAAGTTGTCAGGTGATAACTTAGGGCAGGATTTTAAAAAAGGAACTGGAATAGTCAACAGTTTTGAATTGCAAATGGGATAGGAATATTAAAAACTCTACCAAGTAGCCTGTTGATATAGTCATCTGTGGCTTTAAGATGATCAAATTTGTAATAACCAAAATTTAGCATTTTAGTAGGGCACACATGAACTCTCAAAAATCCTGTTTTTAATGGCAGCAATGATGAAAGTGAAGATATATCAAGGCATCTAAATTAAGAGGCTGTTAAAACCTCAACTGTGATCTGAAGGGCTTAATTTAGAAAGCTAACATATGTACCAGGTGCATTCCTACCTAAAACATCCTATAAAATAATACAGGATTCTCAGAACAATGGCTAAAACAAACATTTAGCATTAAACTATTTTGTTTGCCTCCTAATAATTCCTGTAAAAAAACATTAAGTAGTTTTAGGTGGACATCAATTTTGTTTTTCTGCCCCTGTGGACTAGGCTATTTTGTCATCTGCAGGAAATCAGAGAATAATAATTGTAAAAATGATTTTGGCTAGCTTCAAAGTTTTTAATTGCATTATATTATTCCTGTTGAAATCCTTCATATTTACTATGAAGGAAAAAGTATATAAAATGTACTTTTATATACTTTTTCCTTCATAGTAAATATGAAGGAAATGTACTTTTAAAAAATGTTGAGAATAAACATTTTTTTATAAATAAACGATAAATACCAAGGAGTATTATTGACTGCAGTTCAAGTCTCCCACAAAAATGAATTAATAGGAAAAATAAGGCTCTCTTCCATAAATTGGTTTAACAGGATGTGCTGTCTTAAGATTTTCTCTGGGATTGTGAAATACTGTCATTTCAATGATGAGCAGAGGCTAAGTAAATTGTACTCACTAGTGACATTTCTGTACAATGCATATATTCTACTCCTTGCTCAGAGTCCAGACATGGGGCAGAACCCACCAAAATGGACAAGAACATGGGAATATTTATCCAAAGCAACTCTATTGGTATTTTCCTCAAGTTTTAGCACAGAATGCAGACTTTTCCTTGCTTAATAGAAAGTTCCATTTTTTACCCGTAGGAGAACCATGATTGCGTCCTGTTTTTAATGCTTCAGAAGGAGCGGAAGCCTTTCTTCAGATTAAAGTCATCGTCTGTATGACATCAGGAAGGAATCCATCAGTTATCACCCAGGGAACAGACTTGTCACCAAGGGAACAGTTTTGGAGGAGCAAAGAGTTGGCGTATTTATAAGACAAAGGAGTTGGCTATTTCCGGGATTTGTAATGGATAAGGTTGCATGTTGAGATAATCCTATGGCAGGAGAATTGGTTGCGCTTTTAAAAAGTAGTTAAACAACATCTTTCATCATTTTGATTAAAGCCAAACTAGGGTGTATTTAACTTCCTTTGGAAAGGTTCCTATTTCCTTTTCCCTGATGGGAATCCTGCCACAGGTACATCACTGCTTCCGTCATCCACAGTCTTTGGCCAGCAAGGATGTCATGCAGGGAAACCTGTATTGAGGGCAGTAAAGGAAAAATCTTATATGTTCATATTTAAACAAACTCAAACAGCTCGAAGAGACAGGCTGCAACTCATTCCTGTCTGAGGTATAACATCGAATGGAAACTAGAAACACATTTCTCCCCCCTTCAGCATGGTGTGGTTAGAGGAATTGCCAATGGCAATGACAAATATAGAGAAAAACGATGTTTTGGGGCCAGTGTCAATCAGTAATAATAAACAGCCCAACTTTTAACAAAACACACGCTTCCTGATTCCTCTCCTCACCCCACGAAGTTTAATGGACCTTCTCTTGCAAGGGAGCAGTAGAGTGAATTGTTCAAGAACATGGGCCAGGGGAGCCTGAAAGGCTTTGTTTTGAATCTTTATTTTACTAATCTGTGACCTTGAGAGGCTCAGTTTCCTATTTAGAAAATGGAGATGATAACTGCATTACATTATAGGTTACCATAAAGCATATCACTAAGCATATCACATGATATGCTTAGCATATAATATATGCCTGGCACATAACACATGCTCAAAAAATTATAGCCATTAATTAGCACAGAAGTATAGCTGCGAGGGAATGTAGATGCTTGCTTAAAGAAAAGTAAACTTTACTAATGAATTAATTCCACAAAGCACTGATACTATTTATAGGTGTAGTGCTAGGCAAACGAGAGCCATTCTCTGCCCTCATGGTACTTAGAGTGGTGGATACAGGCATTAAATCAACAATCACACAAATAGCTATATATAGTTATTCTAAGTGCCTCGAAGAAAATATAAACTAATGCCGTAAGAGAATATAACAGGGAACCTAAACTGGACTCCAGGGCTCCCTGAGAAGGTAACTTTCAAGCCCAAACTTGAAGGATCAGTAGGAGTTATCCAGGAAGGAGGGACTAAAGCTGGTGGTGTGTGCTTCAAATACAGAGAACAGTGTGTACCAAAGGACTGTTGTAGCAATGTACCTGGCATTTTGAGGAAATGAAAGCAGGGCCGTAAGAAGCAGCAGAGTGAGAAGAGGAAGAGGAAGAAAAAAGAAGAAGTTGCAGAGGCAAGTAGTGGCCAGATCATGAAGAAACTTCTGGGTTTTTGTCAACAGTTTTGACATTTTCCTAAAAAATGTCAGGAAGCAGTTAAAAGGATTTGAGCCTAGCAAGTGACAAAGTCAGACTTTATTTTATAGAGATCACTCTGGCCTACTGTTTGAGAATGGATTAGGAGAGGGAAGAATGGATATCCAGAGAGAATTTAGATTGTCACTGGACAAGTTCTAGTGAAAGGTGATGGACGAGGAGGGTAAGAGTGAAGACGCAGGAAAATGGAATGGCTCAGAGATGTGTTTGGCAAGTAGAACTGAGAAGAGTTGGTGGCGAATTGTGGTGATTGGGATGAAAGAGAGACAGGCTTAAGAACGACATTGTCTTAGCTGAGCAAGTGGATAGATACGGGTGTCAATTCCTGATGAGCTGGTTCAGTTAACAGCATTTCTGTTGATGAGGTTTGTAGATATTCATTAAGGATTTGCAGTTTTATTGTAGAAATAGAGCAATGTCATTTGGTCCAAGCATTGTCAACTTAAATTTGGGAATGCATAACCAAAAATTTCATAACATTTTTAATAGCTTGCCAAATGTGTAGATTTTTAGTACAAAAACTCTTCCTTTTATATACCCCTGCTGCAATTCTGGTGTTTTTAAAGGATTTTACACATCAAATATTTTCTTGTGTTTAGAAATTTCTCTGTCTTCATCCTTCTTACTCTCCTTCTGTTCCTCCTTTTCTCTCCCACAGCACGTAGCCCTTGATCATTAATACTTACTTTCATGATAGCCGCCTTAGCGGGAGACAATAAGACAGATAAAACTGTAACATTAAATGGGCACTAGCCACTGAAATACAAGGTTGAAGAAGGAGAGGAAGCTTTCTCAATGACTTTTTGCATTAGCTGAATGGGAGTAGTAAAAGAGATATTTCTCATTTCCAGAAGTTGGAGAACTGTAGGACTTTCAATATTGCTATAATTTCATACTCAGGGATAAATATGGAATAAAATACTATGTTTCTGCTGCTGTGTCCTCATGGTGACCATAGCATTTTGAGGTATTTTCACATTATTACCCCAAGTAACGGGGGAATATGAAACTGCATAATCTCTTTCAGTCCATTTTTGTTCTCTTTATTTTGTGTATCGTGTCTCCATTTTTTATGGAACAAAAACACAGTTAAAAAACTAAATTAGAACAGCTTCCTAATTTGACTCTACAAAGAAAACTTTGTCACTCCAGGTATTAGTTTATAAATTAAATGTTGGAGAAACAACTTTAGCTTTAAATTATTGGTAAAAATATTACTAATAATAAATAAACCCATAAAGTGACTGCTTACTGTTAAAAATGAACATAGAATGCTTTCAGAGTCATGAAACATAATGAGGTGGCTCCATTTTGCAGTTTTATGAACAATACTTATTTGATATATTCTATGGACTGAATATATACCCCCCTCCCCAGATCCATTTGTTGAAGACCTAATCCCCAATATGGTGGTATTTGGAAGTGGGTCCTTTGGGAGGTAATGAGGGTTAGATTAGATCATGTGGGTGAGGCCCACCCAATGGGATTAATGACCTTACAAAAAGAGAAGACACAGATCTTTCTCTTGGCCATATGAGGATACTGCAAGAAAGTGACTGTTTACAAACCAGGAAGTGGGTTCTTACCAGAACCCACCCATGTTGGCACCATGATCTCAGGCGCTCAGCCTCCAGAATTGGGAGAAATAAATGTTTGTTGTATAAGTCACCCTGTTTACAGTGTTTTGTTATAGCAGGCTGAGCAGACTAAGATAAGGTAGCTTGAAAACACTTTTGTGTGTCTGCAATTGTTTGTAAACTGAGAAAATGGGGATGATATTAAAACAAGATCTTTTATTACGTCAAGTGTATATTTTTCATATTGTTTTAGTTTCAGTACTGTTGTTTCTTTATTCTCAAATTATTCTTCTAGGGGGATCAATTGCTGGGCATTATGTTTGAGAGAGAGAGAGAGAGAGAGAGAGAGAGACTGAGAGAGAGAGAGAGAGAGACTGTGTAAGACAAAGATAGAAAGAAAGAAATTGAGATTGGATGGGTCTGTTTTTTTTACTGGATCACTCAAAAAGGAAATGGGAACTGACATTTATTGAGTCCTTACTATGTACCAGGCACTGTGCCAGGCTTTTTACATATGCTATTTTTCTTGATCCTTCCAAGAACTCCATTTTATACATGAAGAACTGAGGCTCACCGAGATAAAATAATTTGCCCAGTTACACTACAGGTAGAAGACTGAATTATAATTTCTAACTTGGTTCTGGACTTCAGATTCCAAGTCCTTTTCTGTAATTCTCATTGCCTTCATGAGGATTTTTAAATACGTTTTTACCCATAATTTCTTATACCTTCGCCCAGTTTATCAACTGTGGAAGTTATGATATAGCCCTCACTCAGATCCTGCCCGATTCAGTGGGGGAGACAGGACATGAAACAACCAGATGACGCTGCCTACAGCATGGCTGTGTAGGCTGTGGGCACATTCATATTTGGAAAGAAAAGTGCACACTGTGGTTGGTGCTGAGACTACCCTGGGAGGGGGCACACACACAGATACACCCTGATAGGAGCTCTGGAGTCTGTGGGACATTTAGGTTGCCAGAGAAGAGTGTGGAGGGCATCACTCACTGCAGAGGTGATTATGAGTGCTGAGAGTGGCAGGAGCTGGTGAGGCATTTCCACTCTGTGCAGGTGAGACAGAGCACTGATGGGGACCTCAGGCAAGATTGAAGAGCTTGGCACTGATCCCACCATGGCTCATTTTAGCACAACACTCAGCTCAGCTCAGCACTTGGAGTGGGGTCTGGGAGCTGCTTGTTCAAGTCCCTGATGCTAAGTTCATAGGATGGGCAAGAAATAGAAACAGTTTGCCAAACTATGCAAAGCTTATGTTGTATTTAGAGTGCAAACAAGACTAAATTCTGGTTTGGTTTGCATGAGCAAGAGCTCTGTTTTCTGCAAAGCTGATGATAAATTAAGCATGTTTTCTGTCATAAAAATTGACAAGATGAAGTGTCCCATGGTCATCGCATTTTTGATTGTGGAAGGATCATTAACAAGCAAACATCTGGCCGTTATTCCTGATGAATCTGTTTCTTGATATCTCTTGACAAGGAGAGTGGGAGGGGGTCAGTGAATTCAAGCACAGATGAGCTGTGTAGCCACGACCCTGGCCATTTACTCTAGTCGCTATTGTTAATGAAGCATTCTGTATAATTGATTATTTGATATTGAAAGATAGATCTGTCATATTGTGCCGTAGGGCACTTGCATTGGCTCAGAAGCACAAAAACTACTCAGAAGAATGTGTTTGGAGCTCTGGTTGGTGACTCGGCACAGTGAATACAGAAGACGTGTGGGGGCTGTGTGTAAAGCATTCAATAGTCGGTTCCTGACACCCAGCTATGGGTAATGGAGTGGAATGTAGAACGTGCGCCCCAATAGCCAGAAAGCCTTCTGCTCAACAAGGTGTGCTCACAGACACCCTTTTCCTGAAGGCTGAGGACAGCTTCCAGACTGATGACCCACCAAGGCAGGTGACACCTCAGAGACGTGCTGAGTGAACTGACAAAAAGGGCAGCCTCCTGCACGGGGTGTGCTATTTGTGGACTTCGCTGCATAGAGGCAAGCTGCTAGGTTACATCTTTCTAGAGGCTCTTCTGCCACTTCATCGGGCCATGTGTTTAACTCCAGGATTCAGGGAGAGTGACAAAACAACCAATCCGAATTCTCCTTGAACTCAGGAGAGCAAACTTGTCTTCCAACCCGTGCCCCTCTAACTTTAAAGATACTCCAGGTGGAAGCATTTTTCTACCTGGCAGCCCTTGACCCCTGTGTCCCTTCTCACATTTGAGATTCAGAAACACTGTCATGAGAGTTGGAAGAGGTGTCAGACATCACCTAGGCAATGCCCAGTGTCATAGAATGGGACAATGAGAGCTCAGAAAAGGGACATGCTAGGAGCTGTGAAGAGTCAGCAGCAGATTTGGGATAGAGCACAGAGTCCTTTCTTCTCTACACTGTTTCTTCTATGTACAAAAGGGTAATATGTTAGCTCTGTAGCAATGTAATATTGCAAAGAATAAGAATACTTTGAAAATGAAATTTGGAAAGCAACGATTCTCTCATTCAAAACTCCAGTCTTGGAAGATTTTTTTCAAGCCACTGAACCATGATTTATTTGACTTTTTATCCCTATAGCATTAATGTTGATATTGTTTCCACTGAATTTTTCAATTTTAAAGAAAGCCATCTTTAAATTACCTGTTAGGTTCATACAGAATAAAGGCAGAAGCAAATTGTTCTTTATTGCTTCACACACAGGACTCACTGAGAGGTTCAATGATTTGCCCACAGGTGCACAGCTGGTTTGACAGTTTCTTCTCTCTCATTTCTCTAGAAATCCTCCAGTTGTCTGGTTCTCCTTTCACAGTAAGTCTCTTAGCTGTCCCATCCAAGCCATTCTCAGCACCGGTACCCTTGTTCAGGCCCCCAGTGATCAAAGATCAAAACGTTTGCCTGTCTCCCTGCCTCTAGCCTTTTCCTTCTTCAGTTCCCCTGTCACAGTGCTGCTTAAATCAGATGTTTACATCTCTGACTATGATATTCTGCTGCTCAAAGTGTTTCAGTGTCAGATCACTTCTTATAGAGGAAAACCTGAGTATGGTATTCAATCCCATCCATTATCTGTCCCCAACTATTAGGTGATGGAAATTGAGCCAGCCTGGGGAGCGGGGTTGCTGAGGAGCATCTCAGCGCAGCCATTAGCTGTGCGACTTGGGAAAGGCACTTCATCTCCCTGTGATTCAGTTTCCTCATGTGCCAGAGGTTAGGACTGGATGGACACTCACATATTTGCAGGTCATTCTATTTCTAGCCTCAGCTCTCACTATTCTCCATCAGATCCCTCTGCTTTGGTCAGTTATACCTCTGCCTATTTTCTAACACAAACCATTCTTACTATTTAATTTCATTCTGTTGAAATCCTATCCATCCTTGAAGAGGCAGCCACAAAGCTAATTAGAGACATTCTGTGAGGAGGAAATCCTGGTCCCAATCCTAGAGGACGTTAGGGCAGTGGATTCCATGTAACACATACCATAGGTCTTCAAAACAGGCTGAGCTGTAGCTTCTTGTCTCTACGTAACTATTATACAATACTCCATTCCATTTTTTCCTCATCCAGCATCAAATAAGAAGTCTTTTAGAATCTCTGAGGTATTTTACCAATGAAATTCTAAATTTAAATACTTAGTCATGTTACATTTTCAAGTTCTAGTTCAAAGGTAATTTATTACAATGAGAGTTTTGGTTTGAGTATCTTGAGTATCTTAGAGAAGTGAGCAATGCAAATATGAAAAGATATTTTTTAAGAATGATTTCTTTAATAACAAAAACAGAAGACGCCTCCTATTTCTTGTTTTGAAAAGTGGCAATTTTAAATAAAGCGTTGGACTTTATCTTTCCACTTCTTAGGGGTCACAAAGAAAGGATACTTTGAAAATGAAATTGTAGTTGGAAAGCAATAATTTATTCAAAATTTCAGTCTCGGAAGACTTTTTTCATGCCATTCGACCATGATTGATTTGGCTTGTTTCCCTGTAGCCTTAATATTTGTATAGTTTAGCCTAAGTTATTTCAATTTTAAAGAAAGCAACCTTAAAATTACCTGTTGGGTTCATACAGAATAGTTATTAGGAAAATAAGTTTTCTGCTAACAATTTAGTTTTATGAATTATCATTATTATCATCATTATTGAAGAATTCAAAGGATTTTGAACATTTAGATTTTCTACTGCTGATATCAACTCACAGGATTAAGTAACGGCATAGGTCTGGGACAGGTAATTCATGAAGGTCTCTAAGGTTCCCATCATGAAAAGCCGAGTGAGTTTTGCCCAGTAGGGATATTTTTAAATGACCCTGAGTCAATTGACTTCGATTCTCAGTATGCAGTGTGTTGAGTGAAAGTCTAATTTCTGAAGTCAGACTGGCTGGATTCAGAGTCTATCCCTGCCCATACCTTTGGCAAATTATTTAAGTGTCCCATCCATCAGTTTTCTCATCTATAAAATGGGAAAGGGGGGATAATTGCTCTCACCTCATACAGTTTAGGTATGTAAGCATTAAACAAATATTAACCTAAAAACAGAAAGCAAAAGTGAGAGGATACAGGTGTTTATTTAAGATCCAAAAGAACAGCCATTCCAGAAGTACTGATTCAGGCAGAAACCCAAATAGTGTCCTAATTAGATTATGAGGTGAGAACAAGAGGTACATATAAGAAAGGGAAGGGGAATAATTACATGACTAGAAGGAAGTAATTTCTATGGGTGTTAGTAAGCTAAGGAAAGAATTTCTGTTGGTGCAGGTAAGTTAACATAGTGACACTAATTTTAAAGAATGTATTAATTTTCAGTCTAGTAGTCAAAATGTCTGCTTTCCTGTTGTCTTTGCAAACAAGTATTTGGAATACAGTGCTGCTTTAGGCTCAATCCAAAGGTTATTTTGCCCAATTCTAACATCCAAAGATTTGAGGAGTAAGACATACAAAACAGTTCCTGGGGGATGGCAGCTCTGACTCCATTTTGAAGTGGCCCAGTTATATTTTTTACACAAGTAAATTACTAAGAACAGTCTCAGGCACATAATGAATGTTAATTACCAACAATCCCTAAGAACTCTGTGTGATGGTTAACTAAAGTTTCTGGTTACCAATTCCAATGTGTGAGAAAATGTTTATTTTCCCCATACCAACAAGCAAGTTTTAGATTGTCCGTGTAAGAAATGTCCAAATCTGAGAATTTTAATGAGTTTATTTGAACCAAGCTAATGACAATTTCAGGGAAGCAAAATCTCAACAGATTACGAAAATACTCCAGAGAATGACAGCTTTGCAGCTTATTTTATACAGTAGAATCAAAGGAAGAGATGTAAGGAGGGTTACATGAAATCCACTGGTGGTAGATTTAGGGGGTAGGGGAAAGCAAAGTGGGAAATCTTTAGGATTGGATAAAAAGTAAAATGGAGAGACACATACTTCTTTTATGTTGGTGAGTACATGACAGTTAATAATTGACATTTACAGCACATAGAGGTGACATTCGAAGAAACAAGATAACAATGAGGGGTTCTGTGGTCTCCTGCTCTGGTGCAGTGGGCTATGCCCTGAGGGGTCCGGGAAAAAATGGATTACTCTGACATTCCAAGGGTATGTCATCTAAGATGCAAAAAAAAAAACAAAAAAAAAAAAAAAAAAACAATAGACAGGCTCACTTATGGTAAAGATGAACCTTTGTCAAGAAAACTACTGGCCTAGGATGTGCCTACCCATCATGATCTGCTTTTAGTTAGGGATTTTTATGTTCAGACCATCCTATGTGGTTAATTTTGGTCTCTGAGGCAGTGGTACCTGCCATGCTGGCCTCCCCTGAGCTTGTTAAGTTTAGTATGTGGCCCCGTGTTTTGTCCACACAGGTTTATTATAAAAGGATAACATAGGAACAGCCAGATGAAGAAATGCATAAGACAGGTATGGGAAATAGCAAGGAGCTTCCATCCTCTCTCTAGGCATGCCACTGTCCCCAATCTCCATATGTTCATCAACCGGAAGCTCTCTGAACCCTCTTCTTTGGGTTTTCTATGGAGACTTTATCATATATATGAGTGATAAGTCATTAGCCATTGGTGATTGAACTCGATCTCCAGACCCTCTATCCTCCCCAGAGGTGGGGTGCAATGGACTGGGAGGTGGGACTAAAAACTCCAGCTCTATAATCACATGGTTGGCTTCATTGGCAATCAGACCCTATCCTTATGGGAGTTCCAAAAATCACCCATTAACATAACAAAGGACACATTTGTGGTTCTCATTACTTAGGAAAATTCCAAGAGTTTTAGGAGCCCTGTGCAAGAAAGGGGACAAAGACCAAATAAACCCTATTCTACAGATGAAAAAACAACAACTGAAGAGTGTAAAGTAAAATGATTGTCCCTAGACACAAGGTTGAGAAAGTAGCAGCAGATGGACCTAAAGATTCTGACCCTAAAGCTCATTCAGGCAAAAAGTGCAATAATAAGTTACTTTTCAAGTTGCTTTTCGTGCACTGCTGGTCGCCATGTAGGAAGCAATCCCTGGATATCTTAACACTTGTTGATACACATACCAGGCTGCAGTTGAAAGAGAAAAGTTCTAGAATGATACAAATGGAGGACAAAAAGTGTCAGGGTATTATTTTAGAAATAAAGCAAGGTAAGTGAGTAAGAGAAATGGCTGTATAGTATAGCTCAAGAAAATAAGCATGCTGGCATGGTATAGTACTGTATACCAGCCCATCTGAGCAAGAGATAAGTCCAAAAAAATAAGTAATGTGTTCTTTTCCTGCGAGTTTAGGATCAATGTTTATTAAAAACTTGAAATTTTATGAATATAAAATTGTATTTACTATGTTTTTGCCATGTGAAGGGGACTAAAGTTTTGCCTCTCCTCAAACTGTGCCTTTTGCGATATTGATTTTGAGCTGGTTATTAAGAAACAAAAGACTCTTCTCCCTTTCCTGCCTAAGAGATTCAGATGGAAAGGCCTACTCCAGGAAGGGCATCTTAACATTATCACCTTAAGGTTAGATCAGGAGGCTCCAGGCAGGGGCCTAGTAGCTCGATCCTCCCGTGTCCCATTGTTTCTGGGTTACCTAGCAGGAATTTGCCTGCCATGTGTGTTGCACTTTTCCTTAGCTACCTGTAAATTGCTGTTTTCCTTTGAAATCTCACACCCCTGCCCACTTTCTCCTTTGCTCATCATGGCATATAGACCTCAACTGCCCAATGCATTTTGGGTCTCATATCTTAGACACCCCTGGCATGCACAGCTATAATAAAGTTTGTATATTTTCTTCTGTTTATCTGTCTCTCTTTAGAAGAACTAGAAGAACTTAGAAGGTGGGAAATAAGCAATTTTTTAACCACCACACAGGAAACCCTGTACTTGCCCTTTGCTCACTGAAGAATTCTCGGTAGTGTGGATGTAGTGTTTCCAACAGCAAGCACTGCTGGAAATCTCTAGAATTCTGACTCCAAACTCTAAAAGTCTAACCAAAAGAAAAAATATGATTATCCTTGCACTAGAATATTATTGTCAATAGACCAAATATTTTGAAGTATAATTATTATTATTTTTTATTATTAAAGTTTATTAGGGTGACAATTGTTAGTAAAGTTACATACATAGGTTTCAGGTGTACAATTCTGTAATACATCATCTCTATATCACATTGTGTGTTCACCACCCAGAATCAATTCTCCTTCCATCACCATATATTTGATCCCATTTTCCCTCATCTATCACCCTCATCCCCTCTTACCCTCTGGTAACCACTAAACTATTGTCTGTGTCTATGAGTTTTGTTTCTTCATTTGTTTGTCTTGTTCTTTTATTGTTTTCATTTTTATATGCCACATATCAGTGAAATCATATGGTTCTCGACTTTTTCTGTCTGACTGATTTTGCTTAGCATTACAATCTCAAGATCCATCCATGGTGTAGCAAATGGCACTGTTTCATTTTTTCTTATGGCAGAATAGTATTCCATTGTGTATGTATACCACAACTTCTTTATCCAATCATCTATCGAAGGACACTTCGGTTGTTTCCATGTCTTGGCCACCATAAATAAAGCTACAGTGAACATTGGGGCACATATGTCTTTATGGATAAATGTTTTCAGATTTTTTTTGGTAGATACCCAAGAGAGGGATTGCTGGGTCATACGGTAATTCTATTCTTAATTTTTTGAGGAACCTCCACACTGCCTTCCATAGCAGCTGCACCAGTCTGCATTCCCACGAAAAGTGTATGAGGGTTCCTTTTTCTCCACAGCCTCTCCAACACTTGTTACTATTTGTCTTGTTGATGATAGCCATTCTGACTGGGGTGAGGTGATATCTCATTGTGGTTTTTATGGGGCTAATATCCAAAATATATAAGGAACTCATACAACTCAACAACAAAAAAACAAACAATCCAATTTAAAAATGGGCAGAGGACCTGAAGAGACATTTCTCCAAAGAGGACAAATGGCCAATAGACATATGAAAAAATGTTCAACATCACTAATCATCAGATAAGTATTATTTTTTAGAGGGATAAAGTTGAGGGAAGAAAAGTAGTGACCTCAGGTAAACCACCACACTCAAGCTACACTTTTTGTCAATCATTTTGACCCTGTTATCATGTACTTGCACATTTTCTTAAGTCTGTCTAAATCTGGGTCAGATATTAGGCTTGCCTGATCTCAAAGATACCATTCACCACAGAGGAAATCCATGTATGCTGAAATCCATTCTGAATTGTTTGGAAAGCACATTGCTTTGTACAATAATAAAACAGAAAAATTAGTACTATTAAGAATATTCTTTTGTCAAAGACTGGGTAGTTGTTTTAGAACATGTTTCTCTTTCTTCTTGAGTACACAGATTAACTACATTTCCTAATTTCCCTTTCAGGTAAGTATGGTCACATGACTGAGTTCTACCTCTTGGAGGCAAGACTTATGTAGGCAAGAGTAATATATATCACTTCCAGGCTTAGCCGGCGGAAATCTCCTATGTGATCCTTTCCCCTTTCTCTCCCCTTCTGATGAATGAATGAAGAGGATGCCGGGGCCTCAAAGGTGAAGGAAGCCACAGGTAGAATGATCCCAGGATTCTGAATGATGGCATAGTCAGAGCATCTCTATCCAACTCCCAACACAAATTGGACTTTATGTAAGAGAGAAATGAACTTCTCTTAGATTAAGTCTTAGAGATTTAGGGGTTAATCTATTACCTGTAGTGGAAGCTGTGATGAGCCTTCTTTAAGAAGGTTCTTCTTAGGAATGAAGGACTTATTTCCAGGGAGTGCTGCCAGCACATAGCCCCCATTATCAGCCACCATTGAGAATGCCTGGACTGAACAGTTTCGTCTTATTCAAGGTCATACTCCCTGCTAGGAGTAGATATCATCCCTGGTAAATAAGCAGGTACAAATGCTCATAGTCACCTCAGCTCAACTAGTGATAATTCTTAACCGGCCATCTCAGCAGGAGAGCTCCCCATGTTGTGGGGTAAGGACTTTGTTGACTCTTCATTATAGAACAATTTTTTCTACCCAGTCCTGCTTCCTTCCTCTTCCTTCTCCAGGTGTTGATGGTAAGAACTTCCTTTATAGAATGTACTGCATGGCAATCTCCATCTGAGTCTGTAAGGAGTTATTGGCAATGAAAGCATCTCAGATACACATTGCTTTTATATGGGCTTTGTACCTTTTTTCCAAATAGCATCTCTTTACATAGCAAGGATGTTAATATACACTTATTTAGAATCCAAATATTTTCTCCTTTGGGCTTCCATTGTAATGCAAATAAAACATTGAAATGAAAAAAAAACGAATAAAATCTTAAGTTAATTCAAAATTAATTTCAGAGATTTGGGCCTCTGAGTGACCTGATTCAAAACCCAGATCTCCTACTTGCTAGTATGAGACATTAGCGATCTTTTTAACCTCTTTGATCTTCAGTACCTTCATCTATAAAATGGGATAATATTAGTATCTACACACAAGGTTATTGTGAGGATTAAATACGATAATATATCCAGAACAGTCAGTGCCGTTCCTAGAGCTGTTATCTGCTTAATAATGGTTAGCTTTTATAATCCAGTCTTAGTTTATGTTTCTAGTCTTCATTGCTCTTACTACCTGTACTAAATTCAGACTTAACTAACTTGCTGCCCAACTGCCCAGTCCTGTGTTCTCTCGCATTGGAAATACTCTTCTTTTTCTGCATGTTCTGCTCACACTTCAGAGTCTACCTGAGTTGCATCCTTCTCAGAAATTCTTAGTATTTCTATCTGGGTAAAATATCTCCCTTTCCTGAACTTGCATTACAATTTACCTTCACTTCTCTTATGACATCTACATAAGATTGTGCTACTAGATTGTAAGCAGCTCAAAGTCAAGTCCCAAGTCTTATTTTTCTTTATATTCGCTGAAACACTTGCATATTTCTCTGCACAAAGTAAGGGTTCAATAAACATTAATCAGACAATTCTATGAATAAATTACGTCAACACAATGTCTTCACTTGAAATTATCATATATGCAAAATTATCAAGAACATGGTCTTCCACCTGAGTTTCCATGTTGAATAAGATACCATGGTTTCCAACAGGAAAGATTCTCATAGAATGCCAAAAGACTACTATGCTTTTTTAGAAGGAGTCAAAATGCAGCTAAAGTTAGAAGCAAGCAAATATAAAACATCAGTAAAATCATTTATTTATGCATCAAATACTTATATTGGCTTCTATTGTGGGGCAGACATTTTTCTAAGAACTTTATAAATATTAAATCATGTTATCTTTATAACAACTCTGTGAAGCCAGTGCTGATGTTAGTTTCATTATACAGATGAACAAGCTACGGTACAGAGAAGTTAAGTAACTTTCTCAAGAACACTCAGACAAAACATGGCAGAGCCAGGTACTAACGTCTGTGTCCTTCACAGTTACACTCTGCTGCCTTTTGCCTCTTTGGAGTTAATCTCATTTCACTACATCAAGATTTGCTGCTGCTTCCGCTGCTCTTGTCTCAGGCTAAAATAATTTTCTATTGGCCGGTGAGCATTATGTATCATCTACTGCACACTGGGTTTCTGATAAGCAGAGTTCATCCTTTATGTGATTGGTTGGCAAAAGATAAGTCAGGAAGATTACCAAACAAAAGGAGTACCTGGCATTATAATCAGTGCCAGGTGCACAGGAAGCAGACTTAAAAAAATGCTTCTTGAATGAACAAATTAGACAGGAAGAGATTGTGTTCCGATTAGTGAGACATAGAGTAATCCTGGATGTATTTGGATAGTTTTCTGCAGACTCACATGCTTGAAACTTTACGCCTTATTTAAAAAAAAAGAAAAAAATCATTGGGCAATGTGCTTAGAGTTTAGAAATAACCTTTCTTAGACTACTAGTTTGTTTCTTAAGTCTCAATCTAAAAATATACTAATTTTATCGCTGTATAAGTATTAGGAAATTATGTCTGAGAGGACCCTGACTTCTCAGAGAGGAGGTATTGCTCTCCTGTAACTGAATACAGTGGATTTTAACCATTTCAGAAGAAGAAATTATAGCTGCAGTAGTTAACCCTTATCCACGGTTTTGCTTTCCACATTGTCTGTTACCAACGGTCAATATTTAATAAAATATTAAATGGAAAATTCCAGAAATAAACAGTATATACGTTTTAAATTGCATACTGTTCTGAGTAGTGTGATGAAATCTCAACGGTTCTGCTCCCTCCCTCCCTGGTAGTGAATCCTCCCTTTGTTCCTTGTATCCATGCTGTATATGCTCCCCACCCATTACTCACTTAGTAGCTTTCTCAGTTAATCAGACCCATCGTTGTGGTATTGCAGTGTTTGTGTTCAAGTAATTTTTGTTGTACTTAATAATGGCCTCAAAGTGCAAAAGTAGTAATGCTGGCAATTCGGATATGCCAAACAGAAGCCATAAAATCCTCCTTTAAATAAAAAGGCATGTATAGGAAAAACAAACAAACAAATCTAGTATATATAGGGTTCAGTACTATCCACAATTGCAGGCATCCACTGAGGATTCCTGGAACATATTCCCCTTGAATAAGGGGGTGACTACTCTATAGGAAAAACAGAAATTGTCTGATTCTTTATAGTATAATGCTCAGGGAATGAAGGAATTCCCAGAAGGATATATACAGTATAACATACTTTTTATATAGTTCAAAAGCAAGTATATATCTATATGAGAAAGAAAAAGAAAACCAACAAGGGAATGATAAAAACAAAATTCAGTATAGAGGTTATTCTGGCACAGTGGGGAAGGGGAAGTGTGAATAAAGAAGTAATACAGAGATAGATATAAGACGCTGGTAATATTCTATTCTTATGTTGTTTGATGGGCTCACAGAAATACATTCAGTAAATAAGCAAACAAATAATCAAACAAATAAAATGAAAAAGGGCATTAATAACCAATAAAGATAACGTTCATGAACAAAGGATTATGATTAATTCATTCCTGTGCCCCGATATAATAATAATGAACAATAAACTATCCTAAAAATAGAATTAGGAATATATTTTAAATGATATTTAACAGATTTTTGGGACCCGTAAAGCTAAGAGAGGTCAGCCTGTTACCAATATTAATGTTTAATAACAAATTGAAGTCGGGGGGGGGGAGGGGAAGTGATTTGATAAAGATTAGACATAGGAAAATAGATGTCATTCATTAATTTGCCCCTCCATTTACCCACCCAGCAATCTTTTACTGAACACTAACTATTGTTCTGGAACAATTCTGTGGGTAGTGGAAGACATATAAATATGAATATAACTAATTAATTCCTTCTTCTGTTCATCCAACAAGACTTTATAGACTGTCTGTTATGTAATAGGCAGTGACATAGGGCTGGTGATATGCTGGTTAATAAGACAGTCTCTCCTTGCACTCTGGTAGTGAAGACAGATACTCTGTAGGTAATTACTATACAGTGTGGTGAGTGTTATGATGGCAGAACTGCAGGGTGCTAACAGAGGGCCATGGGAACAGAAAGAGCGTGGCTGTTCACCTTAATGTCTGTGAAAAAGCACAGGGAGATAATATTTGACAGGGGTCTTAAAGGCCTGAGCAGAGTTTTACTAGGTAGAGATGAGAACAAACATACCAGGTAGATTGACCAGAATATAGAAAGCATGAAGATAAAACGAAAAGGTAGCAGGCTACTATTAGGAAATGCAAATCGTTGATATGGCTAGGACATGGGCACAGGAAAGGTTTCTGGTTGAAGATGAAACTGAAGAGTTGGGGATACATTTTTGAAAGAGAATAGATGTCATGCTAAAGGATTGCATATAATGCTAGAGATGAACTTTATTTTCTAGGCAGTAGAGAAATACAAATAGAGAAGGTTAGAGTGGGGAGAAACAGAGACAGAGAATTCAGTTAAGAAGCAATGGAAATTATCCAGGCAAGAATTGTAAATAATTCATATTTCTGGGGCTTTGCTATTGAAAAGAAATATCCACAGAGTAAATAAAATTCTTCCTAACATTGTAAGAAAGAGTTTGCCCTGCCTGAGAAATCATCTGTATGTGTCCCGATGTACGGTGTGTGTGATGTGGGATTGGGGATCAGTAGAGTGAAACAACTACCCCCCCCCAAAAAAATTAAGTTACAGTGCAAGATGATATGTGTTTAAATGCCCCATTTAAGAAATACAATCAGTGCTTCCATAGGATCAGGGAGAGAATGGTTTAGGGTGCAAAGGATGATTCAGCAAATCTTGTTTTCAAGATGAGAGAAGTCTTAAGTGTGCTTGAAGAAAGAGAAAGGGCCCAATGAGGAGGGAGAACCTGGGGCTATCAGGAATGATAAGATAAATATGGAAGCAAAGTCTCCATAAAAAAAAAAAAAAAGTTTTCTCAGGAATTGAAAAGGGTTGGAATTTATGACTGAGGTGGAGGAGTTAGATAAGAGGAAATATTTCTGTTCCTGCAAAGGTGAAAAAAAAGAAAAGGGATGAGTACATAGGGCTAATTAATGATCAACATTTAGAGAATTGTGGTGCATTGGATGGTACTTAGGGAGTTTAATATCCTTAATAAAGTTTGAAATGAGGCCATCGGCTAAGAGAGAGGTGGTGAGATTTTAGATGTTAAAGAATTACATAACTATGGTATCAAGGGGTCAATTATAATCAACTTTCTTAATTTTCTGTGCGTGAGATATTAGAGTCTCAGTGGTAGTAGAAAGTAGCAGTTTTAGTGGATGGGAGAAGATGGGAGAGTACATTGTAAAGCAGTTATTAGAGGCCCATAAGGAAGAAAACCATGTGGCAATAGGGTGGACAATATGGTCAAGCTTGTGCTTGAATGATGCAGGGTAGAGGAAGCTGTTGGCTGATTCATCAAAGGGGCTATACACTAAGATTGAAAGTTGAATGGGTTATGATGTGGACATAAAAGTCAGTATGAATGAAAGGAAAGATCAGACTGGAAAGAAAATGTGTACACAGTTGTATGATTAAAATTAGGTACCATGGGGTTTTAGGAAATTGTGGTAATAATGAAGAACGTTATAAGATGTACTGAAATAATAAAAGGAATGGTGGATCACAAAATTTTTCAAAAGCTGAGAATAGCTACTTTTAATTCATGTTTATAAGCAGCTTCCTTGTCCTTCAACCTAGATTCTTCAGATAATCAAGATAATGCATTTCCATGGACTTCTATTTTTATTTTTTAAATCAAGTTTACACTAATAAAACATATAAATATATAACCAGATGGTGAGTAGTATGGTTTACTACTTATCTCATGGTACATTATCATCTTTGGTCCACTCAATCCCCTCCTTTGAATCATTTATTTAATGATTTCATTATGTCTCCATCCCCAAGTCTCACCTTCTTCCCTTTCTCCACCGTAGGCAAAATTTCAAAATATACAGCAGGTATCTTTTTGTTTACAGGTACTTTTACAAAATGTGTATTGTTATTTTGTTAGCATGTAATTTTTAAGTGGCATAAATGGCATTATGTAATATATTTTGTTCAGCCTCTGTCTGTCACACTGAACAATGTTTTTAAATCCATCCACATTGCTTTGATTACATCTAAGTGATTGATTTAACTGTGCATTCCCCTCCATGGTGTCCATTTAAAACATTTCACCTGTCGCTCTTTCACAAAGTTTGCCTCTACAAATGACACTGCAGGGAATATCCTTGTGCATGTCCCCTTTGGGATATGTATCTAAAATAGAATTGGAAATGCTAAGTTGTACACATACTATTTTGTCTGGGTAGAGCCAGATTGTTCTCCAGAATAGCTGCTCTAGTTCACACTCCTAATAATAGTGCCAAAAGGTTCCAACAGCCACACATTGCTGCCAACACTTGGCATTACCATCTCTCTCATTTTTGCTGAACTCATAGGTTTAAATTGACTTCTTATTGTGGCTTCATTGGAATGTCTTTGATTACTGGAACGTTTTAGTATCTCTTCATATGCTTCATGAATTTTTGAATTTTCTTTTCTGTATTACTTGTATCCATTTTTCTATTGGGGTTACTTTTTTTTTTCTTCCTAGTTAATTTGTAGGAGTCCATGGTGTATTCTGATTATAAATACTTTGTCAGTTTTAGACATTGCAGATATCTTTTACCAGTCTATCATCGCCTTCTTTATTTTGTATATAGTATTGGACAGAAATCATTCCTTTTAATGCAATCATGCTGGGAGAGTAATGGGTCAATAAAGTTCTCTGTTTCTCTAGATCTTAAACATTAAGAGAGGCACAATAGGACTTCGTTGATTTTGGAGATACACTGGTCACATCGTTAGCAGCTACTGAAATTCTATGACTTGTGTCTATCCCTTACCTTTCAGAGCCCTACTTTTTTTTCCAATAAATTATCTTTTTGTTGAAGTAAGCCCGGTTGCTTTTTATTACTTAGAGTCATAAGAACCTTCACTAATACAGTAGTAGATGAGAAAACTGAATGATAAAAATGCTCTTCTCAGGATCACAGTTCATAAAACAGTCATGCAAGTCTTTATGGTCTGTAAACTTCCAACCACCAAAAGGTGTTTCTCTCATAACCTGTTCAAATGAACAGAGAACAAAATGATATATTCTCACATCGTGAAGCTTGTATTAATAAACTTCTCACCTAGTTCCATAATTACATTTCGTTAATACACTGACAAAAACATGACACTTTGATCACTCAGTAGTACTAAACACATTTTAAATGATGGACCTTACAATAAAAATCCAAAGGTCCTTTTTAAGGAAACTCCAAAGAAGCTAAATCTTTTTCATTTTTTAGTGACTTATTAATCTGGGCAGCACTTGCCTCATCAGCAGCACCTTTCTAAATATGGCAAATACTTAGACAGTAAATATATCCTCTTCCCAGCACAAGCTTTGTGTCCTATCAAAGGATCAATTATGCTTCTGCAAGGGGGTAATACATTACTAAATAATGTCAAAAATGTGATTGCCTCAGACAATAAAGACAGAACAATGTTTATGTACAAAGTGCTCAAGAAATGCAGATTTTTTGGGGGGGGTGTGTGTTTGTTCTTTAACTGGTAATTGAAATCTGCCTAGATCCTAAAATAGAGATTCCTTTGAACAGATGTGATGATAATTTTATCAAGGACAACAGTTTGGATTTTTGCTACATTATAGGAAATGAATCTTTCAGGTCAGTGTGAGTGAGAATTTTCTTACTCTTTTATTCTAGTACTTGTCAATTTTTGTTAGTCATAAAATTTTGATTCAAGAGTTATGGGTGGGGCCTTGGAAATGTATGTTTAACTAGCACCCCAAGTAGTTCTTAGGAAGTTGGTTCATATCCTGCCCAAGGGGAATTCTATGTTAGTCTATCAGAATAACATGGAAAAGAATTGATTGGAGTGAATATCTTGGGGAAGTTTATGATGTGAACTGCTGTGAGTTTATTAAGTCTGTCTAGAATTTTAGAAAATAGGCTTTGTTGATTAGTGGCAAAATTATCAGATGCCTCATCTATAAATATAACACAGGGTTTCTGGAGAAATTAAATGCGATGGGATATTTAAAGCACTAGTTTTTATTCACTTCATGAAAATTTATTGAGTTCCCACCATATTAAAGTCAGCTTGGAAGATACAAGGCATACAGAGATTATAAAATGCCATCCTTGACTTCAAGGAGTTCATGATATATTAGACAAACACATAAAAATAATTGCCATTATGTTGAGATGAGGATAATAATACCATATATGATAGGGTTCTTTGGTAGAAAAAAGCAGTGTTCAATTGTATTAGAATGTTAAGTCCCTTTTGTTATTTCAATAAATATTTATCAATTATTGACTATGTCTGAGGTGTGTGCTGTTCAGTATTACTAATATAATTGTGAATTAAATAAAGATAACCCCTGTTCTCATGGCAATGATAGTCTAGTAATTAACTGGCACTTAAGAATTTATAGGAAATGAAAACGTAGTATGATAAGGTAAGGGCTATGATTACAGAAATACAGGGTGTTATGAAAGCACATTATAGGAACATTGGATCTATAATTTTAGATATAAGGAGAGACATCTACATTGATAATTGAAAGATGAAAAGTGGTCAGGTGGATGAAGAGGGAAAGAGAAGTCTATACAGGAGGGACATCAGAGTAGAAGACCTAGCAGTGACGGAGAGGAGGACGGCATAGTTGAAGATCTGAATGTGTGACTAAACCTAGCTTGGAAGGAGAATCAAACTGAGAGAAAATGCTGGAGAGGTGAGTAGGAGTCAGGAGTTGTGGGTCAGGATGAATAATTTGGATTGTATTCTTCAAACTGTGAGAAACCACTGAAAGGTGTTTTGTAAGGGAGGGGCATGAATCAGATTTATATTTTAGAAAACCACTCAGCCTCCAGTATGGAAATAGACTCATAGAGGGTTAAAACTGCAGGTGAGGGGACTGGCTAGACTGATACATTGAGTTGAGTGGAGGTAGAGGCGTGAATTAAGACAATTTGGGGGAGATAAAGAAAGTTGGGCTGATCAGAGTGACATGAATCAAGCAGAATCAACAGCACTTAGATATCTGAATCCTCAGAGACTTGTGCAGGAATAAGCACACAGATGACACTCAAAAAAAAAAAAATGTTTGTTGAATGAGTCATGAAAGTATTTCACAAAGGAGATGAAAGAGCTGGATTGTGACAAGTCATATCGACTTATTGGGTATGTCTTCCTGGATTTTCAGCCAGGTCTTCAAACTCAGTGTTTCCATAAAAGCATCTCCTTGCCCATGAAACCTACTCATATTGACTTTTTTTCCCTCTTGGGCCTGGCATTAATCCTCTTTCATTCACCCAAGTGTGGGAATCATTTACCTCTGTAGCTCCAGTGCCTAACACAGTATTTTGCCCACCAAGTAAGCAAGTTTTTGGCTGAATAATTCCATGAATTTGCCCAAGCACAAAACCTCACTTGGAAAGAACCCACTGACATCAAATCAGAGTCCAAAGAGTTAAGCCTATCTTTGCAACATTTCCTGAATCTACTTCTCTTTCCTTTATAGCTGTTTTTTGTTTGTTTGTTTGTTTGTTTTCATCTTTGTTTTCTTTTGTTTGCTTTGTTGTCACAGGCAGGATTGATCACCTCATATCTCTCTTTATCTCCAAGCTGTGCCCTTTTCAACCCATTCTAATGCAGCTGCCAGGTAAATATTCGGTTGGTGCAAAAGTAATTGTGGTTTAAAAGGTTAAAAATGGCAAAACCCACAATTACTTTTGCACCAACCTAATTCCAAAAGATAAATTTTGGTCATGGCTCTCCTATATTCAAAAGATTCAATGACCCTTCCTCACCAATTTTAGCTTCACTTTCATGATCTTTGTTGATTTCCCTTTTGATTTTCTCTTCTTCTCCTATTACCCGACTCCTATTACCTTCTCCTATTACCTGGTATTACTAATACCCACATACCAGACTACTTCAACCATAATGGCATTACAGTTTCTCAAAATGCCTTACCTTTTTGCACATCTGCATCTTGGCTTATGTTGCTCTTTTGCTTGGAATATTCTTCATTTCAGACATGACCAATGTCTACTCTTCCTTCAAAGCCCAGGCCTAAAATTCTCTCTGTGGAACCTTCTGGGTCTCTCCCCAGTGAACAATGACTCCTCTTCTTAAGCTCCAAGAACATTTTAATTTTTATGGCTTATGATACATATCACTTTCTTTTATTTATTTATTTTATTTTTATTTTTTAATTTCTTTTCTTCTATATGTAGAGTCTAGACTTTCTTTTTCCCTTCCTTCCTTCCTTCCTTCCTCCTTTCCTTCCTTCCTTCCTTCCTTCCTTTCAATAAACTTTATTGGGGAATATGAGGGAACAGTGTGTTTCTCCAGGGCCCATCAGCTCCAGGTTGTTGTCCTTCAATTTAATTGTGGAGGGCGCAGCTCAGCTCCAAGTCCAGTTGCTGTTTTCAATCTTCAGTTACAGAGGGCACAGCCCACCATCCGATGCGGGAATTGAACCGGCACCTTTGTTGTTGAGAACTTGCACTCTAACCAACTAAGCCATCCGACTACCCCTCCGTAAGCTCAGCTCATTGTCTTCAATCTAGTTGAGGAGGATGCAGCTCACTGTACCGTGTGGGAATCGAACCAGCAACCCTGTTGTTCAGAGCTAGCGCTCTAACCACCTGAGCCATCTGGCCACCCCCATGTCACTTTCTTTTAAATGGTTCTTTCTATTTATGCTTTACTTCCCTTTATACACTGCAAATAAGACATGAATTGGCTGCATTTCTTTCTTCTAACACAGTGATGCCTACCTAGTCTGTAGCCTTACCAACAGAATATGCC
This sequence comes from Rhinolophus hipposideros, assembly GCF_964194185.1. Lineage (NCBI taxonomy): Eukaryota > Metazoa > Chordata > Mammalia > Chiroptera > Rhinolophidae > Rhinolophus > Rhinolophus hipposideros. The sequence continues at coordinate 15,855,768 of NC_138065.1, forward strand.
CGTTAAACATTTGTTGAATGAAATAATCAACAATATCCAAAATCCATTCCTGGTAAAAGCCAATGAACTATTTTGCCACTTCCCCTATAATTTCATACTTAAAAAGGGCTATGATTGTTCCTTAGAAAGGACTGACAGATGACTAGAAATGTTTTGGTTGTTAATGTCGAGGGAAGGGTCACTACTGACATTTAGTGGTTAGGGGACAGTTTTCTGAAGCACCCAAGCGGTCTCTGTCCACCTCTGTTGAAAAACACAGGATTTGAGTTTTAGTGTATGGTAGTCCTATTCTTGGCTATTCCTTTTTTGTATTTTTTGCCACATAATTATGTTAAGAATTTGATGACATAAGATGTATAAAGCATGGAGGTCAGTTTGCAAAATAAGATTGCAGTCAGTGGTAGCTGTTATTGTTAGTCACTTATCTGGAAAATGAGTATAACAATACCTACCTCATAGTGTTATGAGGATGATTAAACATGTTAGTGCATGGAAAGCTCCTTGAACAATGCCTGGCATATTATAAGTACTCAATAAATATTAAATGTTATTATTATTGTCATTCTGTTATTAGTAATATTTTTACATATTTCACAGAGTAAGATTATATTGAATTTCCAGTCAATGAAAAGCCTCGGGACTTTTTCACATGAAGAGCTAAGTCAGTTCCTTTGTGATCTTACACCTGTGAACAAAATAAGCTCAGACCTTGCTGTGCTTTGGTTCTATTTGAAGGCTGATGGGAAATTCCAAGGTGAACCAGACTTAATGCCTGCGGCCTTTACCCACAGCACTGAGAAAGGAATAAGGAATATCAAGGTGAAAAGAAATAGAAATTTGATTCTAGGTTTTGCATTGAAATGGATCTGGCACTGTGCTGCTTTTTATATAATGCTGGAAGTGCCTTTCCACTCAGCATTTGCTTTTCTGGAGAAAGAAATGTATGAAAACAGAAATTTGCTTAGGGACTAGTTTTTTATTTTTATTGTTTTTATTCTTTGGCAGTGCTGAGTGTTCTAGTGGGGCTTAAAGCCATTCACCTTTGAATTTAGAATTAGTTTTCAGCTTGGTTTCATGATAATTGTTACCCAGCTGGCTCACAAAACACTTCCACATATATTACCTCATTTGATTTTTTCACAACAGCCCCATGGAATAAGGATTATTATTTTTCTTATTTCACTAATGAGGAAACAGCACATTCATGACTCACGCGGGTAGTGTCAGCTCTAAGATTCATATTTGGATTTTCTGGCTCTAAAATCTGAGATTGACAGGTGAACTATTTAATATAATGACAAACAACTTTAAGCAGCCATCTGTTTCTGAGATGCTCAGAATCAGGTTTTGGGTGAGAGAAATGAGAGAGGAAGAGAAAGGAAGAGACATGATACTGGGCACTATTTTTTAGTCATGTCATGTAAACATATATATATATATATGTATATATATATATATATATATATATGTATATATATATATGGTACATAACCTAAGTAAAAGAGAAATTAAATAACCTGTGTGTGTGTGTGTGTGATGTGCCATTGAGTTGGCTTCGACTTCTGGCAACTCTATGAATGAGTGACGTCCACAATGCCCTGTCCTCAACAGCCCTGCTCAGCTCCTGTAGACTCATGACCATGCTTGTTTTATGGAATCAATCCATCTCATGTTTGTTCTCCCTCTTTTCCTGCTACCTTCTATTTTTCACAGCATCATTGTCTTTTTCAAAAAACCCTGCCTTTTCGTGATGTGCCTGAAGTAGGACAGCTTCAGTTTTGTCATTTTGGCCTCCAGCAGTGTTTTAGTCTTAATTAGCTCTGGGATCCATTTGTTCATCTTCCTGGTGGTTCAGGGTACCCATAGAGCTCTCCTCCAACACCATATTTCAAATGAATCAGTTTTTTTCCTATGAGACTTTTTCACTGTCCAACTTTAGCATCTATAGTTAGAATTGGGAATACAAGGGTGTGGATGATCTTGACCTTGGTCTCCCATGACACATCTTTGCTCTCGGTAATCTTTCCCAATTCTTCCGTTGCTGCCTTTTTGAGTTCAGCCCTCTTTTGATTTCTTGGCAGCAGTCTCCATTTAAATTGATGACTGAACCAAGGCAAGCAAAATCTTTAAAATTTCAATGTCTTCATGTCTATGGTAAAGTTGTGTCTTCCTTTTGTAGTCATGATCTTTGTCATCCCGATATTCAAATGCAGTCCTGCTTTGGCACTTTCTTCTTTCATTTTCGTCAGAAGACATTTCAAATCATTGCTACTTTCTGCCAGTAAAATGGTTTCTTCTATGTATCTTAAGTTATCAATATTTCCTTTACCAGTTTTCATTCCTTCTTCCTCTGAGTCTTGTTTTTTTTTTTTTTTTTTTTTTTGTTTTTTGTATATGTTCTGTGTCCGGATTAAACAAATAGGGAGATTAAATGCACTCTTGCCTGACGCCTTTGCCTATAGGAAACCACTCTATCTCTCCACATTCCTTCCTGACAGTGGCTTCCTGTCCACATACGTTTACATATCAGGACACTCAAATACTGAGTTACACCTATTTCTTTCAGTGCAACCCTGTAGCTTTTCATGATCCTGCTAAATAACTTAGCAGGCCCCAAACTATGAGTGCTAATTTTTGTAAGTTTGCTTAAAACTCAGAATGCTTCCAATGTTAAAAGCATTCAAAGTGATGGTTAAATAAGCAGTCAAAAGTATGGTTAAGTCCTAATCACATTGTCATTTACAAAACCACTTTTACCACAGGCGAATTGATATAAACAAGTTCCGTTCCCACAGCATGTTTCTGGTTGCAGAAACATCACTGAAGTTCTAAATAAAGACCCAAACACTCCTAATGTTAAACATTGAACAAAATGTGAGCTATATGTACATTTAAGAAAGATGAATAAAAACAGGTAAGAGAATGATTCTCCAAACTACTTATTCTAGTACAGGGTCACACGTGGCTAGAGCCTATTCTAGCAGCTCAGGGTGCAAGGTGGGACCCCACCTTGGACTGGACACCCTTCCATCACAGGGCCACTCACACCCACAGCCCCACAATCACTCCTACTGGGACAATGTGGACAGGCCAATTCACCTCATGTGTACATCTTTGGGATGTGAGAGGAAGCCAGAGAACCTGGAGAAAACCCATGCAGACATGGGGATTACCTGCGAACTTCACACAGAGAGTGGTCGGCTGGGGATCAGTTTTTTTTTTCTTCTCATCAACTTTATAACAAACTAACATTATTCAAGGACCTGCTGTAGTGCAATGTTCTCAGGCAAAGTTCTCCCAAAACCTGTTAATAAATACCATTTTTGACATTGGTTCTCTGTAAGGTGAGCTAATTATGATTTTAAGTGTAGATTGTATAACATTTCCCTGGCAGCAGTTGTAGGGGCCAGATAGGATGGCCTCAGCCAAAGACATTTGTACCTCATGGTAATTTGAAAAATCTAGTAATTATAAATCTAGGGCTACATGTTCTTTACTTTTTGTTAGGACTTGGAGAAAGTATAATAGAATTTGTATTGGAAAATATATATATTTTTCCTCTCACTAACTCAAATAGTGTTGATCTTCTGGGAAGAGAATCATTGTGGACCAAATTTACTCAGCAATTATTTTCAGCTATTCAAAACACAAATAGAATTTAAATAAAGATTTTAATGATTCTGATTAAAGCAGGTGTAAAGAAAACTTATAAATGTGTTACTGTTGCCTAAGCTAGTATAAAAATTTAACACACTCTTTAGGATGAGCAGTCTTCAAACTTTTTTGCAAACTGTTTTTTATTTGTATTTCAGAAAGGTAAAATTTTGCATTCAGTATATTTGCATATTTCCCCATTTCATCACGAACATGTCAATATTTAATATTTGTGATAGCTTTTTAAATAATATAATTATTTGGTTTTATCTTTCAGATATATCAGTTCTATGTGCCTTCCTTTTTTATTTTTTACCCTATTTTTCAAAACTCTCAAGGAAAGAAGAGATATATCTGTTATTTGTGGCTGGATGACATTAGATGAATATTTAAAAAGCAAGTTATAGAAATCTCTTAGAAAGTTATGCAACAAGTATATGTTTATTATTCAACGCCTTCTTGAAAAAAATAGATTTTTCAACTCCCGAGGTTATACTGGTGAACATAATTTAAAATAAAAGCTGAGAAAAGTAAAAGAGATTAAATAAATATTCATGAAAATGCCCTCTTCAGGAAGTAGGATCATCTGAACAGTCTATTCCATTAAAAAATTGCTTTATAGCACTTAAATTGGTTACCTCGCAGGGAAGGAAGACTTAAGAATACTAAAGGATTGATTCTGAAATCCAAACCAAAGAAATGACTTTGAAACCTCTCCATTGCACTAGCCAGATGGAATTTATCACAAAAAATCTAAAACTGATCAGTTGTTTAAAACTATATCCTCAGAAGAGTACCAAGAATCCATTTAAGTGCTATGTCAAAATCTTATGAAAAATTATTTGTATTAATATATAAATACTGGTAAGCGACAAATCAATTTGAACTTTTATAGCATTTGCGGTGACTTAAATGAGCAATTGTCTAAATGTGGCTTACTAACAATCACTTATAATGGTTATTAAAATTAATGTACCATCAGAATAACACAGATTAATTGATTGTGAAATCATTAGCATCATCTGATTTTTATTTAGGAAAAATCACTAGAAATTAAACCAAATGATCTTTAACCAAAAGATAAGTAAATCTGAAACTATAACATGTTTTCATCAGATAATGATAATCATAGTTACTGACTAATTACTGTGATGCTTGAAAGTTTAATCTAAATAATATACAGCAGTTACCTGGATAAGCATACAACAGATGCTTATCCTTCCACCTAGTTTCTCTCTCTCTCTCTCTTTCTTTCTCTCTCTCTCTCTCCCTCCCTCCTCTCTCTCTAACTGCTGCTTACAGGTTTCATACATGCTATGGTCTAAATGTTTGTGTCCCCTCAAAATTCATATATGGGAATCATAATGCCCAATGTGATGGTATTGGGAGGTGGGTTTTGGGGAAGGTGCTTAGATTAGGAGAGTGGAGTTCTCATGAATAGGATTAGTGTTCTTATAAACCAAACCACACAGAGCTCCCTAGCCCCTTCCATCATGTGAGGGCACAGCAAGAAGCTGGCAGTTTGCAACCTGGAAGAGGGCTACCCACAGAATCCAACCATGCTGGCATCTGATCTTGGAGTTCCAGCCTCCAGGCCTGTGAGAAATAAATTTCTGTTGTTTATTAGCCGTCCAGTTTATGGCATTTTGTCATAGCAACCCAAACAGATGAAGATAATATATTATTCAAGTCCCCTTGGGAGCTGCTGAAAGAATCATGGAAAAGATAGGAGGTTAGACAAGATTGTTCTAAACCATTGATACTCAGTGTGCAATCTGGGCCCAGAAATATCAGAATCATCTGAAACTTTGTTATAAATGTAAACCCTATTAAATCAGAATCCCCAGATAAGTCACAGGCAAAGTAAAGCTGGAAAAGCACTGTTCTGGGAGATGCCGTGGATACTTCAGAAAAGGAATTGGTACCAGATACCTTTCCATTCCTGACTGTAGCTTGCTCATCTTAAGTTAGACGTGCTCTGGGATGGGCTCTAGAATGTCCTCTTCTTATCACACAGGAAAATGCCCTGCTATTTTCAATCCAACTGCTCATTTAGTTTCCTATCATCTAGAGTGAAGGATATGTTATGCAATTTTGCCCCTTCCCCCAAGAACCAAATCAGGCAAAAGAACAGACAAGATTGAGTTAACCGTTATCTGAAAGCTGTTAAGTTAATGAAACAATGAGGTCAGTAGACTGAGGTGGTTCTAATACCTTAGCAGCCTACCTAAGCAGACCAAAACGTAAGCTTGTAACTGCCTCAAGGTTAAGAAATCACAATCTAAGGACGATATTCATAAACAGCAATTAGGATTTTCCAAACAAGGCAAATGTTTAAGCTATAGCCAACCAAATAATATCCTTGCTTTGCTTCCTCTTGTCTCTATATAAAAGCATTTCCCCTAGCTCCTATAGAGTGCTCCTAACCACTTCTGATTTAGTGCTGCCCCAATTTGAATCAACTTTTACTCAAACCCTTAAAAAAATTTAATATGCCTCAGCTTGTCTTTTAACAAAGTCTTAACCAGAAATATTGCTCTGTTTTGTTTTGTTTTGTTTTAATAGTCTCACTGGTGTTTCCCTTTCAGGATAGGCATAGAATGTTGGGGTTGGGAAAGGGCAGTGGGAAGCACTGAGGTGCAAGCAGTAAGGGGGTGCATAATCTGTTAAGACAAAGACAGAGAACCTGAGCTACTTAAGTTCTGTCATCCTGTGTGACCACTTGGAGTTTTTATTTGTGTTTAAAATTTAATATAGTGAAACAAAGTGCTAGCTATAAGATACAATATTTTTTGTTTGGAAAGTACAAATTTTAGTTCATATTGTGAAATATATTATGGAGTTTAAATAGTGTATTTTGAAATGAAGATTTTTTTAAAAAAGTATTAGCCATTTATTTTAAAACTAAAAAGCAAATCAAGAAAATATAATGTTATATCAGTGGTAAATTGTGAGCAGATATTTTGATTTATTAAAATTTACTTAGCATACACTATAACATAATCTATTACTGCTATACTAATACATATGTTAAGTATATTAATAATATGTTTTCCCTTTAAAAAATAGTGCAATTAAAAAGTATTAATCCATTACTTTTTTTGTACTGTAATACTTATTTTAAGTTTTAACTGACATGATTTTACATACAAAATTTGATGAATGAAAATTCTCATTGTCTGTATTTCTTGACTGGCTGTTGTAAGCATTCCTTTTATTTCATGACTGTAACTGGTATAATTTTTTCTGTAGAGGTGGGAGTATTAAAAAATGACACTGCTGATGTCTAACACACTAAGTACACTACTATTCCTCCGTCCTTCTGTCAGAAGGGGCTTTGGTTCAGTGCTGGGTTTCTGTTCCTTTTGATTTCCTGAATATGAGTACTAGAATAATCTGGGTTTTACCCAGTGAAGAATTATAATTGTCCCTGAAAAGGATCCTTTATTGGAAGTATTTCATTTTTGTACTTTTTCAAATATGACATTATCTAATTATGTCTGAAGTGTGACATAGGATTTAGGAAGAAGAGTTGACCTTGAAGGAGTCCCAGATTTCACCGTGTTAATTTGCATACAATACTTAATATGAGAGTGGGAATGGCTAAAATCTCTGGAAAATACATGGTTTTCCAGAGATTTTGGACTATATGGGACTATTTGCTTTAAGTTGACTCTTTTCTTTTTTCCTTTCTTTCTCCTTCTCTTTCTCCTCCTCCTCCTCCTCCTTCTTCTTTTTGAGACTGAAAGCTTTGTATGCATTGTTACTTCATTCTCTGCATTTCATCAGGATAGAGGAGGAAAGAGAATGAATATACTTTTGAAACTTTAGAAACAAAAATATAGTACGTGATGACTAGCTAGGATGGCTGAATGAAATAGGGGTTGAAAAGACAGTTACCTCTGAGGGCAGACATATAAATAAGTGTGTGAATCAGGCAATAGAAAGTAGAGAGGACCAGGATAAATGGAAGAGAGCATGTCCCATGTAGGCGATAGTCACTGCCCAGCTCCAGCTGATTGTGCTCAGGCAGTTATATGTGGTCAGGCAGTTATACAGGGTACTGGATCATTTCTAAATTTTCACATGGCATCTTTCAATGTTTTAAAATACAGTGCAAGCAAAGAGGAATGTGTCTAGTGGTCAGATTCCGTCCACAGACCATGAGTTTGCCACCTCTAGAGGAACAAATTTCATAATACATTCCAATAATTATCAGGTGCTTATCTAAGGAAGTTATACTTCCTAGATGTTATAAAACCATTCTGTGTTAATGCTTATCCCATTTTCTCTCTGTTTTTTCCTTAAGGAGAAGAACAATGACTGTCATCTATTTTCTGCATAAAAATGCAATGCATTTAAAAACTTGAGCAACCCTACGGAGTACTTACTAATCTCCTAGTGAACTGGTATCAGAATATTCTTATAATATCGCTCACATACAATTTTCTCAGGATTTTTGTTGAGAGGATTTGATGGGAACCTGTTTGGGACAAAGAGAGGGCCTTGTCTTCTCTCAACTGGGGTGTCTTTAAACTAGTAAAGAAACTCCTGGTGGAGCTGAAAGCTTTTGATATGCCTAATACTGAATGCTTAGTCAAAACATAGTGTCATACAGTGAACCTCAGAGACTGTTTCTAATAATGGCAATTTCTTTGGATAATGAAAGACCTAAAACTGTCATGGCTTCTGTATTCCCTATGTGTGTCCATATTGGTATAAACAGAGGTCTTCAGAAAATGAGCTTTTGTTTTAGCAAAATTAGGACTCTATGGGACTCTAACCACCTGATGTCCTCTTGAATTAAATATTTTATCTCTATGTAAAACTTGCTTCTTTGTTAAAAGACTGATGCTGTTATTTACCAGCATCTTTTATTCCTACTCACTCTTTTACCTGTAACAATTTGAAAGTTTATATAGAAAACCAAATACAAATGATTATTCAAGATACCAGGACAAGTTTTAATATGTACTCTGTTAAATAAGAGTGCTTAAAACTTATATTTGAACCCAAAGCCCTGATTTGCATTATTTGTATTTTAACCTTTTAAAAGGAAAAAAAAAAGAATATTTTAGTACTCTTAGCAAATTGGGATAGAAGAGTGATTCCTTTTGGGAGAGGAGGTTGCAAAATCATTAGGGGAACATGAATGTGTTCTTTATTCAGGTTTGCATTCGAAGAAGCTAGTATACTTTCTACTATTCGGTTGGTGCAAAAGTAATTGCAGTTTAAAAGGTTAAAAATAATTCCAAAAACCACAATTATTTTTGTACCAACCTAATACTTTGCAGCCACTAAGTGAAGAGCTGAATGAGTAATGGGAGACCAGCCGCTCCATGACAGGTTTGAGGGCATGGTTGAGCCTCAGATGAGTGTGGAAATCCTTTCAGCAGTGGCTGCCAGTCCTATCCCTCAGGCGGATCTTTCCAATTCTAGTAAAAGAGGGAGAGGGGTTAGGTTTGGTGAGATGAAGTATGGGGCACGTCTGCATTCCAAGATCTCATATTTCATATTCTTGTAGGAGTTGTTTTTAAAGAACATATTCAAACCCACTCACACATTTATATTAAAAGTTATGTTAATTGCCAAGCAAATAATATTTCAAACTTAGAAATCCTACTCATTCCTAATTACAGCTCTCAGAGTAGCAGGGCTTTGTAAACTAGCTAGCAAACATGGTAAGGCCTTCCTAGGAAATCAATAAAGTGGAGCACTTTTAGAGATATGGGATTAATTATTTAGCACAAGGAAACACTATGCAGCTAGTACTGTGTCTACGTAGTTTTGCATATTCTTTTCTTTCTAGTAGAAAGCTAATTGTTCTTTTTAAATACCTAGGATATAAATCACTTGATTTCTAAGTGGTTTGTCAAACAAACTTTTTAAATAGTCAGTGCCTACTTTTTGAATATATTGTAAATATGGCTGTGGAAAATGGAACAGACCATTTACAGCCTTCTTTATGATACCTCAAAGGCATCTATTATGTAGGCGAGCACTTTGGCTTAACAATTTTTTCCTTTAATACAGAGACTTGTTAAAAAATAGCCTATTCAGAATATGTTGCACATTCAGTAGTGATTTCTGATAGTCTACAGTAGAATGTAGGGAACAGTGACAATGATTTATTGCTAGTTACTAAAGTAATTGCAAATGTGGCATTAATTAAATTAATTATTTTCTTAAAATTTCAATTTAGAGGAGAAAAAGATGTAGACACGGAAATGTGTAGAAATTAGAATAGTAATTGTCTCTGGGGTGGGAATCGTGGCAGCAGAATTGACTGGAAAGGGAAATTTGTGGGCCCCTGGAAATACTATTTATTGTGATCTTGGTGATGGTTATGATCCATGCATTTTACTGTATACACCTTATGCTTCCAAAAATACTGTTAGCATAAGAACAAGCAAAACAAACAAATGATTAGAGCTGAATAGCTGCTATTTCCTTTAGCCATATTCTACCACATGGTTCCTGCAGGTATTAAGTTTGTGACTGTTAAGAAAATATTATTGTTCAAAGGAGTATATTTTAGCTATCTAGAAAACTCAGTTTTCCATAACTAATTCCTTCAAGGTTCTAGAGAGCTACAATTTATAGCTCTTTTTTTTTTTCGTTGCATGTTTTTCTCAACATCATTTTCTGAACTTACCTTACTTTGGGTGTTTCAGTTGGGTATCTATCCTTATACCTCAAGTGATTAACTATTAGTGTTCATAACATTTCAAACATTTCAAATAAATGGAAGCACTGCTTGACACAGCAGGTAGCGAGCTTATGGTGAAATAATGAAACTCATTACCCTGAAGACACACAAATTCAAAATAATAACAAAAACAGCAGCACATCAGCAAATATATTTGAAATAATATATTTCGAACCTTAGATTTTTAAATCATAGTTCATAGATCCCTAATGATTTTCTAAAGGAACTTGTGGATGATTTCAAGTGAATGACAAGGAAGTCAACCAGTTCTCTCTCATAATACATTCTTTGTGATTTTTATTAGAGACTAAATTCTTAGCTGAATGGATTCAACTTCTGACCAAGGATGTGATTCTAATATTAAACAAATTCAGTCTCTGCCGGAATAAAGATTTTTTTTATAAAACCATAACATAAATCTGTGTTTTTCAGAAATTTAAGTGTGTGCAGACATACCTATAACCACCCCCTTATCTGTCAAATTTATTTACATTCAGAAACATGTTGCCATTTGAAACTTTATAAAAGAGGGACCTACTCAAGGTCAGCTATTGTACTTGATAACAAGCATTAAAAGTGGTTTATGAGCAACACATGTTATTAATTGATAATGCACACACAGTTAAAGGTTGAGATTAAGCAATATATATGCACGTAAGTGTGACTCAGTGTTTTCCTAATGATTTAGGAGACAGAATTTTTATCTAACAGACACTTTCAGGTATCTAGTAAAGCAGAGGCATTGCATTTACATCAGGAGGCAGAGATGTTTCAAATTTAACTGCAACTCATTGACCTATCATAGTGCTTTCAGTTTTGATTTGAATAGCCATCTTCAGCAAGTTGAAGTTGACCACTAATAAGAAGAATTGTAAATTTAAAGATTTGTAAATAGACTGTAATAGTAGACTTTTGATGTTTTCCAGGTTTTGTTTTCTTAATGCTCCAAATTTAGAGATGTTACCATGAGGTCACCTTGCCATCTCGTCAACCTGTGCTCACTTATGAGTCAGCCATGTCTATATAGATCTACATCATCCCCTCATGGGCAGAATATTATAGGAGGTTCCTACCTGATGCTCGTGTTCCTAGGCACTCCTTGCCCAGCACTGCATTCACCTACCTCAAATACAATTTTTAAAAGTTGTCCTGCCACTCAAGATGTTTCTAATGTTTGCAAATATTATAATCCCTTTCTAAGAGCACAGAAGTAGATTCCATGTCAGGATCTGCAGTGCTATAGCTACGCAACTGTATTTTAACTTTTAGGTCATTTTAACTTTTTGACCTCATTTTTCTCTTATATAAATGGATATAGTAAGTAGTAAGTACTCCCTGCTATATCTCACTCATTTGTTCATCAGTAAACAGTGTAATCAACTTTGGCTGCACATAATGAACACCTGGGAAACATTTAAAATGTACCATTATCTGCACCCAAGATATTGGAAGTATTTAAATCTCTACAAGAGATTCTAATGTGCAATCAAGATTGAGGCATGACAATGTTGTTTAAGGAAATAGAAATGGCTTCTGAAGTGGTAAATTCTCTGAAAAAAAAATTTAAGCGTTTTTTATCAAATCAACTCTGAACTGCTGTCTTTCAAATTCTATATCCAGCATATTGTCTTCTATTCAGAATTTCTCCCTGATAATCAATTCTTTTTGTGTCCCCATGTCCAAAATAGACCCAGTTCTGTATAGCACATATCACATTATCATAATACATTATATTTTTTAAAAATAATCTATCTCCTACCATATCTGAAACATCCATAAGATATTTTAGTGTGTAACTTTATATCTTTATTAGTGTTTAGTCTGATAACTGGCTAAATATGGAGCCTGGTTGACATTCCCCAACTCACCTCTTTTACTTATGCGGTCATCACTCTCATCTCTGTCCTTTTCTTTTCCTCTTCACTTATTTATGCCCATTACCTCCTCAGTTGGGACTCAAAACTCATTTCTTACCACTATGTTGTGTACACTCAAATAGATGTTTTATTTCCACTATACATACAAAGGAAAACTTAAAACATCAAATTATCATTATTCATTGTTTTGTCATAATCTGGTTGCTTTATCTATGCAAGTAGTTTTTGTCTTCTTAAAACTATAAGCTCCTTGGTGGAGTCATGTTATAGATTTTTTTTCATATATATTTTCTACAGGGTATTATTTTTTCATGATTGAATTTGAACTGTAGGAGAAATATTTTATTTGAAAAATGTCACATGCACACTTCCAACCTTCCCCTAAAAAAATTCATGGCAGTCTGGACACCTGTGATGACTTCTATTCTTTGCATAAGAGGCCACCAACTAGTGTGGGCAATGACTTTCTTTTAGTAGCAGTATAGCCAATTGGTATCTGTGATGAAATGGTAAAAAATCTTTGGGAAATTTGTAGCTTACAGAAGAAATCTTTCTGTTATAGCCACTGAACATGAAAGAAAATTAAGATAGGCAAAGACAAGTCCTCTAAAGTTTTTCATTATTACAATACAAAATTCTATATAAAAAAAGAAGTAGAAAAGTCAGCTTGTCCCTCTGTATGTGACTCAGAATATGCATAAATCTCGATACCTTGAAAAATTTCTGGGAGTATGAGTATTCAGTGACTTGATGGATGGGTCATCTCTCAGGACCTCTAATCCTCCATCACTAGGGCTGAATGAAGGGCTTTTTGGAAGGGGTGATGATATAGATAGTATCTAATAAAGAAATGCAAATCCGAAGAAGCCAGACTGCATGTGCCTTTGCTAATATGGGTTGAAAGGGATGATAAGGGTATTGTGTTCTTTGGCTTCACCTTTGACATAACTGCCACAGCACTGTATGTACTAATTCAGACATGAGATCCAGAGACAAATCAGCTTAAATATTTGACAGCTTCACTGCAGCTGGCTGCTGGTATGTATATCTTTTTTTCTACCCTTGGGACTTTACAAGGAAAACACATTGTAGAATGGATTGTAATGCAAGGAAACTACACCTATTAACAATTGACAGCTGTAGGTTTCTGTCATCTTCAAGAAGGAAAGGTGTGTGATAATAAAGGTAGTCATCCATAAATCTGCATATGATGGGGAGAAAACATCCTGTTAGAAGTCTGTACAGATGGGAGCATTTCAGCAGAGAACAGGCAAAGGTTATCTTTCTGACTCTTTTAAATATAGTTCCTGATTCCTAAGGGCTTCAGAATTTTGTGTAGTATTAAAAGAATTAATCACATGCTGTGACTACAAAGATAATACAATCACTTGGCATCATCAAAATGCATTCTTTTCTTGCAATTTTGGTAAACCTGCATCAAACCATTTACATGTGTTCACTTAGTTTTCATAGTAATCAAAAGCAGGCACTTCTGAAATGGCTGTCTGGGATGACAGATAACATCAAGAATGGGAGTGACTGACTCACCTGCTTAACACTTGAGACACTTAAACTTCTTTCTATTTTTTAATGCCAAGCTTACTGAATGAGTGGGGTCTATTTATTGCCTCCATTTCCTGAAATCTAATGATTGCTTTCACCACCACAGTGAGATTGCTCTCTGAATGGTTTCAGATGACATCTTCATTTGTCAAATTCAACGGACCTTTCTAGGTCCTCATTTTTCTTGATGTTTTGGTACATTTAACACATTTGACCACTTCCTCTATCACAAAGCTCTTCCCCTGGCATCTATGACAACACTATGTTTTGAAGTATGTGACCTTTTCTGTTTCCAATTCTGCTTTATTTTCTTCCTTCTCTAGAAGATCAAAGCATGTGATAGTTTTCTCCACCTTTTCTCTTAGCTCTTAACATCACCTCTGAAGATTTTATCTATTCCCACCTCCAACTATCTTTGCTAAGAAAATAGCTTCTGAGACAGAGACAGAGAAAGAAAGGGAGGGAGGGAGGGAGAAAGAAAGCCTCAAACCTCTCATGGAATTAATCTGCAAAATTTTCACTTGAATGCTTGAATGTGTTTAAAATAAGAACAGAGAAAGTGATGTCAGAAGCATGGCGGCATGAGGGGTCCCCTTGATTTCTCCCCCTGAAGTTACAATAAGTTGAACCACTATAATTCAACAAAGGATTCCCTGTGCAACATACAAACTACATCTGAGAAATCTACATATTGAAACATCTGAAGGTGGGCGAATAGGGGTGAACGGGGTGGGGGGGAGGGGAGGGAAGGGAAGAGAGAGGAACAGAGATGGGTGCTGCAGATGCAGCCTGGAGCTCATTGTGAGTCCTGGGAAAAGGGAAGATTCAGGCTGCAGGTTCACTCTCTGTGGCCCCAAGCATTTCTGCCTGAGTGAAACCAGCGATTGGGGCAGAGACCTCATGGCAGAGACCGAATACAGAAGTGTGATAACTCTGTTCTAGAAACCACTACTGCCCAGCAGAAAACGAAGCCACGGGGCTGACCACCTCCCCCACCCTCCCAGAATTCGCCCCTACCCCCCAACACCTTCCCAGAGCTAGCAGCGGGCCGCAGAAAAAAATTGTAGCAATGAGCGTCAGCTTACAAAGCAGAATATCTACAGTTCTGAGAACTGGAGACATCGTTCCTGATTGGTAGATGCACACTGTAGCTAATCCCAGTGACAAGGGAGGAGACACAGAGGTGAGGCAGCTGAGGTCCGGCACTCACTATTACTGGGAGGAGAACAAAGCCACAAACACACCAGTGGCCTCTCCCAGCCCAACCTGCACCCACTCTTTGTGGCTGATACCAGTGTGGGTGCTTGGGACACCTCAAGCACTGCAGGCCCTGCATCTATCTGCAGGAACAGCACTGGGATTTTAGGGACTCAAAACCCTGTCACCCACAGGAATGGCGCCCTAAGATGGAGGTGACCAGGTCACAAAGAAGATACCCCCCTCCTAGGGAATACAAGGCATTTTTCACCAGCAGGGATCCTAGAAGCTGGAGCCCTGCAGGAGAAAATAAAATGCTCCAGCGCCACCTATTGGAAAACAAAAGAAAGCCCTCTTCACATCAACCTGCGGCAGAGTTCACTCTCATATGTTTAGGCACGAGAAAGAATCCATTAAATACCATAAACAAATAAGGTAACCAGGCAGCTCAGAAAGAAAATGAAAAATCTGCAGGAAATAAATTTAAAGACCTGGAAATATGTCAAATAAACAATATGTCAAATAAAGACAAATAAACAATGGAGACACTGAGCCATCAGAAAACAAAACACAAAATGGCTATAAGAAATCCTCATATATCAATAATCACCCTAAATGTAAATTGACTGAATTTGCCAGTAAGAAGTCACAGAGTAGCTGATTGGATCAAAAAGTAAAACCTAATCATATGCTGCCTTCAGGAGACACATCTCAGCTGCAAGAACAAATATAGACTCAAAGTAAAAGGGTGGAAAATGATGCTCCAAGCTAATGGCATCCAGAGAAAAGCAGGTGTATTCATACTTATATCTGACAAAATTAGATTTCAAGATAAAAACGGTAACAGGAGAAAAAGATGGACATTTCATAACGATAAAGGGAACACTACATCAAGAAGACATAAACTTATCAATATATATGCTCCTAATCAGGGAGCACCAAATATACAGAGGGTGCCCAAAAAATGTATACACATTTTAAGAAAGGAAAAAAAACTGTATTATAATTGTAATAATATATACCGATAACAAAAGATGAATACAAGTCATGTGTATATATTTTTGTGGCATCCCTGGTATAAAGCAATTAACAGAACTAAAGAGAGAAACTGACAAAAACACAATTATAATAGGGGACCTAACTACATCATATAAAGCAATGGATAGATCATCCAAACAGAAAATCAATTAAGGAAATATTGACCTTAAATGACACATTTGACCAAATGGACACAATCAACATGTACAGAACTTTTCATTCCAGAACACAAGATTATACATTCTTCTCTAGTGCATGTGAAACACTCTCAAAGATAGGCTATATGTTGGAACACAAAACTAGTCTCAACAAATTTAAGGACGTTGAAATCATACCAAGTATATTTCCCAGCCACAGTACTTTGAAATTGGAGATCAACTGCAAAAACAAAGGGGAAAATCCACAAACATGCAGAGATTAAACAATATGCTATTAAAGAATGACTGGGTCAATGAAGAAATAAAAGGAGAGATCAAAACATACATAGAAACAAATGTGAAAATTTGAGTGAAAATACAACAGTATTATAATTATTGGGAAGCTGACAAAAGGGTAATAAGAGGGAAATTTATATCATTACAGGCCTATCTCAAGAAACAAGAAGAATCCCAAATAAATAACCCAATATCATATCTTAGAAAACTAGAAAAAGAAGAACAAATGAAGCCCAAAGTCAAAAGAAGGAAGGAAATAATAAAAATTAGCTGAGAATTAAATAGGGGGAAGAAACAATAGAAAAACTTAATGCAACAAAGAACTGGTTTTTGTAAAGATTAATAAAATCGATAAACCCCTGGCTGGACTCACTAAGGAAAACAGAAAAAAGACACAAATAAACAAAATCAGAACTAAATGAGGAGCAGTTGTGACAAATTCAAGAAATACAAAGGTTTATAGAAGAATACTATGGAAGACTATACCACAAAATTCAATAACAGGTAAAATGGACAAGTTCTTAGAAATATGTGACTTTCCTAGATGTAATCACAAAGAACTGGAAAATCTAAATTGACCAATCAACAGCAAGGAAATTGAAATGATCATTAAAACCCTCCCAAAAAGCAAAAGTCCAGGACCAGATGGTTTCACTACTGAATTCTACTAAACATTCAAAGATGATTTAATATCTGTCCTTCTCAAACTCTTCCAAAAATTTGAAGAAGAGTCAGTACTTTCATTTTATGAGGCCAACACTACCCACATATCAAAACCTGGTAAGGATAACATAAAAAAAGAAAACACTGACAAATATCTCTGATGAATACAGATGCAAAAATCCTAAACAAAATACTAGCAAATAGAATACAAAAATACATTAAAAAGATTATACATCACGATCAAGTGGGGTTTATTCCAGAGGTGCAAGGATGGTTCAACACACATAAATAGATCAATGTGGTATAAACAAAGTAAAAGATAAAAATCATATGATCATATTAATAGATGCAGAAAAAGCATTTGATAAAACACAACATTCATTTATAATTAAAACATTTAATAAAATGGGTATAGAAGGAAAGTACCTCAACATAATGAAAACCATATATGACAAACCCTCAACTAATATCATACTTAACGGTGAAAAACTGAAAGCTTTTTCTCTAAGATCAAGTACAAGAGAAGGATGCAGATAACACCACTGTTATTCAACATAGTACTGGAAGTCCTAGCCAGAGCAATCAGTCAAAAGAAAACAATAAATGGCATCCAAATTGGGAATGAAGAAGTCAAATTGTCACTTTTTGCAGATGACATGATTCTTTATATATAAAATGCCAAAGACTCCACCAAAAAACTACTAGTAACAATAAACAAATAAATTTGTAGGATACAAAATCAAAGTACAAAAATCCATTGCATTCCTACACATATATACTAATAATGAAATTTCAGGGAAAAAAAAAAGAGAAAAAAAATAATTCCTTTTGCAATTGCCACAAAAAAAATAAAATTCCTAGGAATAAATTTAGCAAAGTGTATGAAAGACCTATACATTGAAAACTATAAGACATTACTAAAGAAATTGAAGATGACACAAATTGAAAGATTTTTCGTGTTTATGGATTGGAAGAATCAACATAGTTAAAATGGTCATATTACCCAAAGCAATATACAGATTTATTGCAATCCCCATCAACATCCCAATGGCATTTTTTCAAGAAATAGAACAAAAAATCATCAGATTTGTATGGTATCACAAAAGACTCCAAAGAGCCAAAACAATCCTGATTAAAAAGAACAAGACCAGAGGTGTCCCACTCTGACTTCAACTTACACTACAAAGCAACAATAATCAAAACAGCATGGTATTGGCAGAAAAGCAAACACATAGACTGATGGAACAGAAGTGACCACCCATAAATAAATCCACATATATATGGGCAAATAATTTTCAACTAAGGAGACAGAAACATGCCATGGAGAAAAGATAGCCTCTTCAATAAATGGGGTTGGGAAAATACCAAAATTAACTCAAATTGATCAAAAACTTAAATACAAGACCTGAAACAGTAAATTGCCTAGAAGAAGGCATAGATACTAAACTTACAGACCCCAAAGGAAAGGGAAGTAAAAGTAAAAATAAATGAATGGGGCTATATCAAACTAAAAAGCTTCTGCACAGCAAAAGAAACCATCAACAGAACTACCCTATGATCCAGTAATTCCACTCCTAGGCATCTACCCGGAGAAATCCAAAACTCCAATTCAAAAATCTGTATGCACTCCTATGTTTATTGCAGCACTTTACACAATAGCCAAGATATGGAAACAACCAAAATGCCCATCGGTAGATGACTGGATTAAGAAGCTGTGGTACATTTATACAATGGAGTATTACGCAGCCATAAAGAAGAAAGAAATCTTATCATTTGCAGCAACATGGATGGATCTAGAGAACATTATGTTAAGTGAAATAAGTCAGAAAGAGAAAGACAAGTACCATATGATCTCACTTATATATGGAATCTAAAGAAAAGACTATGTGAATGAACTAATCAGAGTCAGTTTTGGGGACGCAGAGAAAAAACCGAGAGTGGTTAGATGGGTGTGTGGGAGGGGGTTGGGGATAAGGGGAAAGGTGAAGGGATTTGGAAGCAGCTGGTAACCACAAGATGGCCTCAGGGTTTTTCTTTTGAAAATTAATTTGGGGAAGGTATTCTATAATGTTGTAAAGATTTTGTTGGGTATCCGATGGACATGCGTCCTATTTGGGAGACCACCTCAGGGATACTGTGGATACCTGATCATGGCATTGTACATCAGAAGCTAAACATTAATGAATGCCAACTATAATTTTATATATATAATGTGATGGTTCAGTGTGAGGTCGGAGGGATAGTGGATGGGGGAGGGGGGTTCACAGTATGAGGGATATAAATGATGAACGTCTAAGTATTACCTTGTTTTGTACACCTGAAACTAATAAATAAATTAATTAATAAAAAAAAAAAAAAAAAAAAAGAAACCATCAACAAAACAAAGAGGCACCCAACCAAATAGGAGAAGATATTTGTAAACACTTCCAATAATGGGCTAATATCTAAAATGTATAAAATAACTAGTACAACTCAACAACAAAAAAACAATCCAATTAAAAGATGGACAGAGGACCTGAACAAGACCTTCTCCCAAGAAGACCTGCAAATGGTCAACGGATATATGGAAAAATGCTCAACTTCACTAGCAATTAGGAAAATGCAAATCAAACCCACAAGGAGATATCACCTCCGCCCGGTAGAATGACTGTCATCAACAAGATAAGGAACAGCAAGTATTGGAGTGGCTGTGGAGAAAAATGAATCCTCATACACCGCTGGTGGGAATGTAAATTGGTACAGCCACTATGGAAAACAGTATAGAGGTTCCTTACAAAATTAAGAATTGAATTACCATATGAGGCAGCAATCCTTCTTTTAGGCATCTACCCAAAAAATCTGAAAACATTTCTCCATAAAGATATATGCACCCCTATGTTCATTGTAGCATTATTCACAGTGGCCAAGACTTGGGAACAACCAAAGTGTTCTTTGATAAATGATTGGATAAAGAAAATGTGGTGCATATTAGTGTATACAATGGAATATCATTTGGCCATAAGAAAAGATGAAATACTGCCATATGCAACAACATGGATAGATTTGAGATTAACATGCTAAGTGAAATAAATCAGACAGAAAATGTTGAGAACCATATGCCTTCACTCATATGTGGGATATAAAACGGAAAGCAACAAATAAACAAGGCAAACAAAGAAGCAAAAACTCATAGATGCAGACAACAGGTTAGTGGTTACTGGAGGGTAAGGGGGGAGGGGAAGTGGTAGAAGAGGGTAAAAGGGGTCAAATATATGATGACAGAAGGGGATTTGCCTCTGGGTAGTGAACATCCAATGCCATATACAGATGATGTATTACAGAATTGTACACTTGAAACCTATATCATTTTATTAACCAATGTTACCCCAATAAATTTAATAAAAAATAAGAACAGAATCTTTGCAATTTTTGTCAAATCTCTCTTTCTGGTCTCACTGCCTCTAGTCTAATCCTGAATCATTTTCTATAATTTTTGAGTCATTACAGCAGCATTCCACAGAAAACTCTAGTCTCTGCATGCTTTAATTTCCTCTGATTAGGGCCATTTCTAAAATATAAATTGTATTATGTTCTTGTTCAGAGACATCAATATCTTTCCGTTGCTCAGCGTGAGCGTCATGAAGAGAGTGACTTTATCCATCTCATTTATTATTATATCCTCAATTATTAGGTGACTGTCTGGCAGATGGTAGCTTTTCAGTAAAATTGTTGAATGAATAATAAATAATCCACTTTAAATGTAGTCTCAATTCAATGTTTTCCACAATTTGACCCCAATCTACTTCTTTAAACCTATTCTTCTTTGCCCATTTCTGTGAATCCTAAGTTCCAGAGAGGTTAATCTACTCCTTACTCTCCAAATATATTGTATGCATCCCTTCAACTACTCCCTTTTGAGAATTCTCAAAATAATTTCTGCCTTCTCATTCTTGTTTTTACTTAGAATTCCAGTCTGACTTCCGTTGTTTATCACTCTGAAAACTCCTATTTGTTTTGTACACTTATTGAAAGCTCTCACTATTGCATGTGCTTTGCCATGTGCGTTGCAGAAGTTACCATTTACATTTCACAACCGCCCTGGGAGGTAGGTGTCATCTTCTATTTTATAACTGAGGACATCACAGCTTTGAGAAGTGAAGTTGTATAGCAGTTAAATTGCAAAGCTGAGATTTGAGCCTTGAGCCTTCCACCTCCAGAGCCTAGACGCTCAGTCTCCTCCGTCTTCACGGTCATGACATTCTCTGAACTCCTGGCATGTGTGGTCTGTATTGCTCATTGGGCATTATTCATATTTCGTTGCATGATTGTTTAATTTGTCATATGTATTCACCTTGTCTCTCAAGTGCAGAGAATATTTATTACAGATTATCTCTCACCCTCACCATCCATAGATCTGAATAAAAATATGCACAGTAATTACTGAAGTATCGTGATCACCTTGTGGGATT
The DNA here is from genome assembly GCF_964194185.1 of Rhinolophus hipposideros. NCBI lineage: Eukaryota > Metazoa > Chordata > Mammalia > Chiroptera > Rhinolophidae > Rhinolophus > Rhinolophus hipposideros. Next base: position 15,877,351 of record NC_138065.1, read on the forward strand.
TCTTTTGGATCAAAACGTATCTTTTGGCCTGGTGAACTAACGACTGAATAGATATTACCTGTTCAGTGCTTTATACCAGCATGAGCGTTAAATCTACTTGGTAAAAAAAAAATATTTTCAGAACTGCAGTAGGTATAAAATAAGAACACCTTTGTATTTATGTAAATAATTAAAAATAAATGCCAGGCATGCCCCATTCCTACTCATTTAAGTCATTTTAATGATACATGAAATATAAAGGAGATTGTGTTAAAGGTCTCTAAGGAGAAAAGGGCAACACCATTAAATAAAGAAGGATGATCATGCTGGGGCAAACTTGAAAAGAGATGGCATTTATACTAAATGCAATTTGCTTTGACAGTAATTTTTCTGAATTTCCCTGGTTATTATTGAAGATATATGCGTGTTTGAATAGGAATGCTCCCTCTTTCCTCTCCAGCCAGCTGCTCTGTCTGATCCTGCAGTGAAGTCACCATCCTGTGTTAATGGCTTCACAGTTTGTTCCCGGGAAAAAAAATTATTATGATGTCACAATTTGTCATTTTGACTTCACTGCAGGGTCAGGTTGGGGGAGAAAATGGATTGTAAGGGATAAAATCTTTCAGGCAGAAACTTTTTTCTCCTTGTAACAAGAAATAGATAGTGTTAAGACAAGCACTTAAAATCAAGTAGATGAAAGGGTACATGACTTTAAATGTTCACAGGTATCATGTTAGAAATAACCCATCTGAAATTCTCTTACTTTTAATGATGCCAGGATAACCTTTTCCTTCTACATCCTGGCCAGTCTTTCTCTTTGCTTTTCTATATACACCCTAAAGGTCCCAGTTTCAAAAAGAAGAGTTTCTTTTTCTGGAATTGTAATGTTTTCAACCTCTTTAGCTCTTTGAGCAATCACAATTATACATGATCTCTTTGCATAACTATCAACGTACTACATTTTCTCAGCATTTTTAAATTAATGCACATGAAATTCAGGTTTAAGATAGTGGGGTTGAGGCAGTTTTATTCTTTGTTCTTTCTCAAATCCATCAAAAATAATGACTAATAATTTTTAACCAGAAAAACAAACAAACAAGCAAACAACAGAAAACCAACAACTTCTAGCTAAAATGAAACAAAAAAAATGGCTACGATCTCACCCGCCAAATGATGCAAAAATCTGGGTCCCAAACAGGGCAGTATACTGAGAAGCAACACATGCCTTCTTGAACATTGATGAATATCGATTTTTCTAAAAGCAAATGTTACAAGACAGGAAAGCCTGTCCGATGATTCTTTGATTAAAGATGGCAAGATCCAGGGGGTATAGTGGCTGCAGAAAAGTACAGAACCTCTCTGTAAAATGTAAGTTTAATAGCATAGGATGGTAGGTGAGGTTGCACTGAAGCAGAAACTAAACTGACACTCATGGTTCCTACCTGACGACATCCTAGCTGGCATTCTTTGCAAGGGTGAGTGCCAGAGGTGAATGAAGCACGGGGAGGAGGCAGTTGCCTGGGGAACATCACAATGACCATTTACATAGAGGGGAGTCATGCACTCAGGACAAAAGAAATAACTAATTTGGTGTCAGAGTGTCCGAGACCACAAATTTCAGTCTAGGCTCTGGACTTCCCTGTCTTATAGCTCCTTCTCCCCATTTCTCCTATACTCTATTTTCAGCAGGTGTCTAGCCTCATTCAAATTGGAGTAAAACTTAGAAACCAACAAATAAACCATGGGGGAAAAAACAACATAAAGGAAATAGACATAAACAAATGGTAGCAAAGTAAACATACATCATAAGAATTCTTACCTAAAAATATACACAGGAATAATTTAGATAAACAACTTCTTCTATTCTCAAAGAAGTAAAAAAAAGAAATATAAGGGTCCAATTAAGAGACTCTACATGATAGAGGAAATTTAAAAGCAAGCTGTTCATCTGAAAAAGAAATGTAAGGGGCAAATAAAACATATTGGAAGTGAAGCCATATTTTAAAGCAATTTAAAATATACTAAAAGTGACTGAAAGCACAAAAAAATATGGTTGGCATAATGAGGGAAAACTCACAAAATTAAATAGAAAATAAACGCACAAAACAGTAATCAATTAGATGATAGAAAATGCAAAAGAGGTCTAATATGTCTAATTATTTACTAAATGAAAATCCACATTTCTTCCCTTGGATAAAGCTCAATACACCCTGGAACAGTCAGGCTGTCTCCTTGTTGTCTTCTTAACATGGTCTGATGCCATTGTTCCTCTTCCTGGAATACTACGCCCTCTTTCTCCCACCATCACAGTACACCGGCACGCAATTCTACCCACATGACAAGGCCAAGCTATCTTCTCTGAGATGTTCCCTAATTACTCAGCTAAAAATGTTCTCTCCCTCACGTGACACTCAGGGTCTCTCCCTCACAATACATTATATTAATTGTGTTGTTTCTCAAAAGCTTGTGTGTGTGTATTGTAACTTTCCAATTAGATGTGAAGTCACCTCAAGGTGAAAATAATGTCGTGTACTTATTTTCCAGTGCCCAGACTGTAATAGGTGCCACAACACTTTCTGTTGATTTTAGCAGGAGAATAATGACAGGCAAGGAACAGAGGCATGTGAAAGGCCATGATTATGTACTTTTTTTATTATCATTATTATTAGTAATAAAAATATTTGAAACAAACATATATTTCTTTATACTGTCCTAATTAATCATTTCATCAGACCTCCAAAGGAGATTAGCTAAACATTAATAAGGTCATTGAAACCATCTTCTCTTCCAATTCATGCAAATGAATTTAAAATCCACATTTTTTGATACCTGAGTTAGAAATAATAGTTTTGTTTATTTTTGTTGTTGTTGTTTAATATTGGGAGAGGTGAAAATTTTATATCCACTTAGTAGGAGCTTCTAAAATAAGTTTTGGAAACTAGTGAACATGTAGAGATGTACCCAATGTTTGCATTGGTGTTCATGTTGATTTCAAGATTCAAAACTCACCCTAAATCTATAAATGCCCTTCAAACCTTAGTGTTCTGGTAGAAACTGGTAGAGTGCTCTGGATTATATATAATCCTAAATTATAAGTAAATCAGATCCTAAATTACAATATAGGGAAAATAAAAGAGACAGGGAGGGGAGGAGAGAGGAAGAGAGTGGAGGAGTGGAAGAGAGAGAGAGAGAAAGAGAGAGAGAGAGAGAGAGAGAGAGAGAGAGAGAGAGAGAGAGAGAGAGAGAGAGAGAGACTAGAATACAAGAGATTTCCCCTGACTTTTAGCAAACTCTCTGGACGAGTGTCATAAAATTAAATAGCTCTAATAAAAATGTTTTAAGACTACATGAAAACGAGTGCCTTTTGCTCAAATCAAATCAGCTCAAGAAAATTTGGCCCCTTTAAAGTTGACCTCATTAATTTCATGATCTTTGGATGGCACATACACCCCAACAGCGCAGATTATTTTGTACCTTTGAAACCCACCAGCATCATATATCTTTCTGAAGATATTAAAAAATACAACACAATGCTGGACTTGTGTAATTAAAATATAGGCGTTTGTTCAAATAGCTCTTGCATATGAGCTATAAATAATCATTTGAAACTCTTTTAAAAAGTAAAATAGGTATAAACACAGAACAGTAATTAAGCATTTCCTTGTTAGAGGTGGGTGCTTCTAAAGATTGTGGATGGGAAATGAAATGTTTCCTGTAAAGTTGTTGGACATGTATGTGTACACCACTTTTCCCATGACCTTGACACACAGAGTAACAACCATCTCGAAAGCCAAGATCAGTTCATATTAGTGAATTCCTCTGTATTTCCTATAAGCTAAAGTGGGCCATTTCTGTTGTGTTATTTTGGCAGAGCAGTGATAGGAAGATACTTGCTGCCAGCCACTGAGTTGCCCCAGCTTGATTAATGTATGTCACGTATCACTTTATCTATAAGATGAGAGAGCTCATTCCTGTATTTAACCCTGCATTTGTTTTCACGTTTATTCTATGCAACGCAGTTTACATTACTAGACAATAGCTACAGAAACGATAGTTTTAATTGAACTATAGAACATGCAGTTTTGAAGCATGTTTATCAGAAAGACTGATACAACAAAAGGTGGGTTTACAATCTCTGGTACCAGACTACTTGGGGCACATCCAATTGTAAAACAGCTTTTGTCTTTCATTTCTGAGAAAGGTTTGGATATTTTTTACTTCACCATATGTTGGATGTAAAACTAGAAACCAACAGGAAGTGTAAACATTGGTCATGATTTGAACTTTAAAAAATTCGGGAAGCCCTGTGATTTATTTTGCTGGAAAAGTAATTCCACTCTACTGAACACCATATCCCTCATGGCCATAAGAAGCACAATTTGCCTTCCTGGACTGATTCCCCTCTGATGGTTTCTGTGCTCCATGGATGCTTACAGAAATAAGCAAATAGGTTTGGTTTGTATGGAATAACGATTTTAGGGTTCAACCTCCAAGCTATGGCTTCAGATGTTGTGTATTAGGCTGGTGCAAAAGTAATTGTGTTTTTTGCAATTTTTAACCTGTTAAACCACAATTACTTTTGCACCAACCTAATATATCAAAGTCAGACAATTTTCTGCCAACAACTGTATTGTTAAGAGCCCTGACTTGTCCTTTCAGAAAGGCAACCTGTGAAGAGAATTTCCTGATTCATATGGAAGGCTTGATTTGGGGATACAGAATTTTTTTTAAAGATTGAGAAACCATCAAATTGTGTTTACAGGTGTGTATGATGATCATCTAGTACTGTGATCCCATAAAGAATAAATCCAACTTGTCTTCTAAGTGTAGGGAAATATTTAATGTATTTATTTCATAACTCCTGGGTAAACACATGAGTGGGAACATTTCTTCTTAATCAAAAGAAAGAAAGAACTCCAGGCACAGACTTGGCATCATGCTAAAATGCCCTTATAATATGTTGGGAGGTTTTAAATACTTTCTCTCAAGCAAACTATAGATTGCTCCCCACCCTATTCAGCAAAGTGCCACCGTTGCCCAATAGAGAGAAGAGCACACATGATGCAATTTGAAGAATGTTACTTAAGCACTAGATGTATTCAGATGATTATATTTTAACTTAAAAAAAAAAAAACCAACACAGTTATTTGTGAGAAAAGTATGGCAGCCCAGGGATTGTAAGTGGATGGTCATTGTGATAAGCCAGACCAATGGATGTTGTTTGTTAGCTCCTTGCAGTCTTGACCCAGAGGATTTCCTATATTTTTGAAATTCCTTGGGAGCCTTTCATATATAAATCCAAATTTTCAGGTTCTCTTAAAAAAAAAATTGGCAGTACTGGGTCAGCGTTCCTTCCATGAAACTGAAGGTTGATACTGAAATACCCCTGCTATTCCACTTTCCTCACACTCTAAGTCCAGGATTTTCCACTTGTTTCCTGTGGGCATGTTTTATGTGAACTTTGTATTAAAGTGTTCCCCTTTTTGTGTTATTTTTCTTCCACATTTGATTGTTATCAATAATAGTGCTTCTAAAAGCCTTGAAATGATGGCCAGTGATTTAGATGTTTTGAATCATCAGTTATGAATAGAGAACACCTTGCATAAAATACATTAAATGTCAAAGTCAGAAAGAATATTTCCAGGGTAGAGTGGAGTGCTATGCAGTTAGAGTGGCATCTTAAGTGGGAATGATGTCTAGAGTCAGCAGGTAAGACAAACGTTGAGTATTGGCAAACTTACCCTTGAGAATCCCTTAAGAAGGTTCCAAGGTGGACACTGATACAGCATCTCTCAGTGAGTCCAGTATAGCCAATATTCCCTCTAACTTTGGAACAGATAGATTTATTTTTTCTTCTTTGGTTGAGTACCAGATGAAGTAATTACATTGAATTTAGGAATCATTTTATATGTAATGCATATCTTTAAAAACTGGAACTCTCAGAACTGCGGCAAGATGATCACTCAGAGAGGCACATGGGAAGTGAATCCAACAGAGGAAAAGACAGAGTCCCATTTTCCATTTCATACTCACTCTGGGTTGTATGCTCAGTGAGAGGAATGACAAGTGAAATGCCTCTACTATTTAATTCTCTCTCCCTCCCACCTTCAGCCCTTTTATAAGTGCATGCACTTGAATTTGAGTAAATTTGAGCTTGTGCACATGGTGGAAATGTACTGATTTACACTGTGGGACCACCCAGCACACACTTTGATCACTTCCTAAGTGGTTAGAACATAGGACAAAGGAAGTAAAGAGTAGGCTTTGATTTCTAATGAGAACAATTCACAGATAGAAAAAAATGATTAAGCCAGTTAAAATATTTAGTGAGCTTCCTCTGTGTGTGAGGTATGCTTGTAGGAGCTGCTTAGGATGAAGAGAAGTATAATACGACATCTTTATCAGTGTTTTAAAGTCTCATACATTTTACAGCCTACAAGTTTAAAAATTTGGACATCTGACAGAGTCACCAACTGTTTATTTTGGCCACTGAGTACATTTAAAAGAGACATATATTTAACATAACCAAAAAACAGATGATATCATACAATACAGTCCTTTAAATTGAACAGTTTTATGAAAAAATCACTCCAGCTTCATATTTTTTGGCTATGCGATGTCATCAAGAAACCACCGATTGTGAAGATATGGTACATACATTTGAAAAGTTAATCAACTCAACGAGACAAGTGAAAGCTAAGGGTCAAATGAGAGTATAGATGAAGCGTTTAGGAGCCAAAAGGAGAGTGATAGAGCACTGGGGGTCAAGAAAAGGATTCAGGTGTTCTAGTTAATACAGTAGTCCCTTCCTAAAAAATCTTCTGATTGACTGAAGGAATGAATGCATGAGTATATTGGGATGGCCTAATCTGTGAAGGCTTCAGAGAAGTTGTAAAAATTGAGCTGGGTTTGAGAAGTAAACTGACAATTTGGAGAAGTAATCCAGGCAAGGAGGAAATTCCAGTTCCAGTCAAGGACAACAATCAAAGATCATGGATGTGATGATGTTCAGAGTCTGAGAAGGAAGAAAGGAGCCAGCAGAGGGTTTATGTCTCTCTTCTCTCCATAGATAGAGAGGTAACGAATAAAGTAAATTCAAAACCTAGCAATTGTCCACTACATGTTGAGCAGTAGGGCTATGGTCATGAACATGGGATATTCAGGTAAAATAATTTGCAGAGAAGCAAAGAAATATACTTACTGCCTAAAATGTTTCACTATTAGTATGGCTTTGCTTCCTAGCCATGTTCACCATGATAATTGTATATATGGGAATAGGAAATGATATCAATTGATTCTTATGTTTTTTGATGATTCTCAGGCCACGTCACCAGCCAAGGATTATGTGTGAGAGTAGGGGAGGTGAGGAGAGAATACGTGGTGATAGAAGAAAAAAAAAAGTCAGGACAGGATTATAAGTGTGGATACTTATATATCTATATAGAGGAGCTTCAACATATTTTTAGTATTATTGCTTTAAGAAACAGTTCAGAGGGTTTGAGAGCTCTTTCTCTAAAGTTAAAGTGTCTTAAGAAGGCTATTGGTTTTAGCGCGACCAATCTATTTTTTTTTAAATTTAACTTGAAATATAGAAAAGAGGAAAAAGAGCATTTTGAAGATGTTTAGTTAACCAGACCCCTGTGTGACAGAAATGGCAAAGCAAAACCCAGAGATTTGGGAACACACTAAGTGACTAAAATATTCATGTTAGTTATTATTCCTCTTTTGACTGATGGTATAATGATAAGACAAGCAGACCCTTAGTATTTGAGGTGAATTAATGACTAGTTATGTCATGGATTTTGTTCATTTCTTTTTATCTTTACACCCTATCCTTCTCTAAGAACTCACTTAGGTCCATGAGATAACTCCCAATGGATTTTCCAATCCACTCTGTCTCTCTTATCCCTTCTCTGCCTGGCAGTGAAAGTAATTTTTGTTTAAGCACCTTTTTAGCTTTTTTGAGATATAATTAACATATAACATTGTGTAAATTTAAGGTGGACAACATGATGATGAATTGGGTCCTGTGATTTTCTTTGTTGGTATGTTTTTGATTAGTGAGTTAATCTGCATACTTGTTATTGGTCTGTTTCTTCATGATGTAGTCTAAGTTGTATGTTTCTAGGAATTTACCTGTTTCTTCTAGGTCATCCAATTTGTTGACATATAGTTATTTAGAATAGGCACTTATGATCCTTTGTATTCTGTGGTATCAGTTGTAATGTCTCCTCTTTCATTTATAAATTTATTTGAGTCCTCTCTTTTATTCAGCTGCTCTAGCTAATGGTTTTTCAATTGTGTTTATCCTTTAAAAAAAACAATTCTTGGTTTTGTTAATCTTTTCTATTGTTTTCCTCTTCTCTATTTCATTTATTTCTGTTCTAATTTTCATTTCCTTCCTTCTGCTAACTTTGGCTTAGTTTGTTCTTCCTTTTATAGTTTCTTGAGGTATAATGTTAGATTGTTTATAATGTTAGATTGTTTATTTGGTATCATTTCATTTTTCTTGATAAATGTATTTAGGAAATAAATTTCCTCTTAGAACTGCTTGTGCTGCATCACATATGTTTTATTATGGTTTGTTTCCATTTTTGTTTGTCTCTCTATTTTTTTTTTATTTAACTTACAATTTCTTCTTTGATCCATTGGTTTTTCTGCAGTGTATTTAATTTCTACATATTTGTGATGTTCCCAGTTTTCCTTCTCTTACTGGTTGCTACATTTATACCATTGTTTTCAAAAAAAGCACTTGATATAATTTTCATCTTCTTGAATTTGTTGAGATTTGTTTTGTGTCCTAACATATGAGCTATCCTAGAAAATGCCTCATGTATGCTAGAAAAGAATGTGTATTCTGCTGCTATTGAAAGGAGTGCTCTGTATATGTTTATTATGACCATTATGTATTGTTGTTCAAGCTCGCTCTTTCCTTGTTGATTCTGTGTGGATTATCTACCCATTGTTTATAGTGACTGTGTTCCTCAGGTAGGCAAGGTCACTGTCCTGGCATCTTGGTCAGGTGGGCTCTCAGTGACCATGACTGAGCAGGGTCACTGCTGGACTACTTGCCCGATCAAGGCTGACTGTGGCCTATTCAACAACTGTGCAGGGCCCTGTGCTGGGCTCAGGTGCTGGGTGGGGCTGTAGTCTGGGCTCTGTGGCTGTGCATAGACTGGGCTCCAGGGCTCCTCAGGGTCAGTGTACAAGCTCCCTGATTACGTGGGGCTACAGACCATGCTTCACTTGGGTAGGACAGCAGGATGTGTCCCACAGTGGTCGAGTGCTGTAGCCAAGTTTCCCAGAGTAGTCTGACTGGATGCATGTTTGGCAGTTGGGTGGGACTGTGAATTTGTCAGCTTGGAGCTATAGCATGTTCTCAATAGCTGGTATAGCCCTGTGGCTGATGATCCAAATCAGACAGAACTGCTTTGATGATGTCACTTCCAAGTGATTTTTTTAAAATGAAAACTGGGTCATGTCTCGTCCCCATTTTATATCCTTTAAAAGCTTCTCAAGGTTTTTAGGATAAAGTTTGGCTCAATTGTCCTTACTCTGGGTGACCTGGCTATGACCTCTTGTCTCTTCAGCTACCACTCTCTCCCTCTCTGTCTATTCTAAAATTTATTGAACTGTGGTGGTTGGTACAGCACATCATAATCATCTATTTTAGACCTACTAAATAAATATTTTTACATATGAGGCCTAGTAATCTTCATTTTAAGCAAGCTTTTTGGATGACTCTCATTTAAGTGAAAATTAGAAAACTACTACACAACTCCCTATTGGCCTGGCCTTTACTCTATTTTTCAAATATGTTCATTTGTTTCCTATTTTTGGGTTTTCAAAAGTGCAGTTTCCTCTGTCTGGAATGTTGAATTTTTCTCTCTTATTCCAAGATTAATTTCTAATTATGGTGAGCTTCCAGTTTGCAAGTTACTTTCTTAAGGATATCTTCCCTTAGACTCCGAACTAAATGATATTTTCTTATGTATTCTCTTTACTTCCTATACTTTTCATAGCACTTACAACATTGGCAATTAAAAGTTATTTATGTATTTATATTTGGTATGAACTTCTTGAGGGAAGAGATCAACTACATTTTAGACTCTGTTACCAAGCCATCTAGCATAGTAATTGGAAAATAGGAGAGCCTTTAATAAATACTAGATCAATCAATAAATTAATGGATGACTATTTTGCAATATGATTTGTTTTTTAGGGAGCATATTTTGATTTTAGAATCTCCAAATATGTGAAATACTGAAGTTTCTTTGTATTTTTCTAAATTAAAGTAAGTATCCATTCTTTTTACTCAGATATCACTGAGATTTCACTAATATTAGATGTATTTTAAAAACTATGTTGTGAATAATCTATAGACCAGAAGGTAACATAGGAGAAAATTACTGTGATCTTGGATTAAGCAGAAAGTTAGATACAATATGAAAAGCATAATCCAAGAAACAAAGAAAAAAAATTGCTAAATTGGATTGCATTGAAATGAAGATTTTTGCCATATGTATGTTACTACTAAGAGAAATAAAAGACAAAGACTTGGAGAAAAATTTGAAATCACATATCTGATAAAGGACTTGTATCTAGCTTACATAAGAACTTTTAAAAGGCAGTAATAGAATATCGTCAATCCAATTTATTATAAAAAATGAGCAAAAGATTTCCACAGATGCTTCATCAAAGAAAATATGGGAATGGCAAACAAGCACATGAAAAGATGCTTAACATATAAGTTATTAGGAAAATGAAAATTAAAAACCTTAATGTGATACCACAGCACATCTATTAGAATAGCTACAACAAACACACAAAATAACTGAGAATACCACAAGCAGACAGGGATGTGGAGCAACTGAAACTCCCATACATTGCTTGCAGGAATTCAAAATGGAGCAGCTGCTTTTCAAAACAGTTTAACAGTTTTTATAAAGTTTAACATATATTTACCATAAGACCCAGCAACTCTAATCCTGGGATTTTACCCAAGCTAAATGAAATCTAATGTTCACACAAAAATATGTATGTTAACATTTACAGTGGCTTTTTTAGTAATCCCTAAAAACTGGATTCAGTTGAAACTGAGGTACATTCATACAATGAAATACTACTCATCAGTAAAAAGAATGTACTACTAATACACACAACAATAATGGATGGTTCACAGTTGCATTTTTCTATGCAAAAGCCACTGAACTTAAAAGGCTATAGACTGTATGATTCCACTGATATGACATTCTGGAAAACATAGAGCTATAGGGATGGGAAACAGATCAGTGGTTGCCAGGGCCTGAAGATGTACGGGGGTTCATTACAGAGGGGCAGGACAGAATTTGGGGGGATTATTGAGCTGTTCTATATTTTGATTGTGATGGTGGTTACATGGCTGTATGCATTTGTCAAAACTCACAAGAGTAGTGTACTAAAAAAGGATGAATTTCACTCTATGTAAATGGTACCTTATTACAAAAATGAAAAGAAATGTCAGTGGAAGAAAAAATTTTCCCCTAAATAATTTATGCTTTCAACATCCATGTGCTATAACCATTTGCTTTTCCTGTTCTGAATATAAAGAATGTCAGCATGTATGGGTGCATGACTATTTAAGAAGAAATATAGGATGAATTTTAGATTTAAATAGCCCTAACTGTTGTGTAAAAGTAGAAGTCATTAAAAGCTATTTGACTAATAGCAGCACAAAAAAATCTAGATTCATGCTAGAACCTTACACTGCTGAGAGGCTAGATTTCTGGTGAAGCGATTGATTGAATTATTGAGGAACTCGTCTTTTGCTGGTCTACCTATAAATTACCATTTGCTCCAGGGCTACAATAATAGGTTCCATTTCCAAACATTTTCCTCCATTTAAAATTCTATGATTTTTTTGTCAATCTGATCCTATGCCCACTTCTGTCTTGTTCATTTGTGAAAGTAATTGCAGTTGTCTTAATCTGTAGAAAACTACCACTGCATAGAAGTGTCGAAAATGCTGGTAGTAACTACTGTATTTTTGAATGACTGATTTTTGAAGGGACAAAAAAGAATGAGGTGGTCTTTCTTGGCACATTCTCATTTCAAGGGAAAAGGTTGATAATTCAAGACAAATCCGGTTTCATATCTCTATTAGGAGTCACAAAGAATCAGTCTTACTATGTATTGAAAAAGCCTGTCTCAATTATATAGTAAGGGACAAACATTCTTACATATAGACATGACCTTTAACATTTGAGATTAGTTCTTTTAAATACATGCACAGGAGCGAGTTATTTATTAAATTAAGCTATTTTGCCTTCTAAATGACAAAGTTTCATTTTTCATTTCCCTTTCCTATAAAACTTCTACCAATGCACGTACCTAAGAACCTTTCCTTGTTTGAACAAGGAATAAGGTTTTTGAAATGACACTGACAAACATGTACTATCTACTGGTCCAGTAGAGTGGTGATTCAGTTATCTCCGCTGGGCCATTGAACACTGACGGTGGGTCTTTTGTCATAAGCTCTGCTTCCTTCAGTAGATTCCACAACCAACGTCCTTCTCTTTCCATTATGTTATCACAGCCTCCACCCTATTTCCCTCTGTGCAACAACAAATCCTTATTCACAGACACTTAAAGCTGTTTCCTTTATGCAGATTTTCATTTGTTATCAGAAATCAATATTTGGAAGACGTTTTTCTTCATGAATTACTATCATTTCAAAATCAAAATATTTTGCAATTACTGAAAGCTCACAGAAGTATTCCGTGCGTGCACTGACAGGAAACTGTAATCAAATTGTCAAGCAATTGCACCGACTGTGGCAAAGTGAGAATGTTAGATTACATGTGTCAGCATGTGAAGATAAGGGCTGCACAATGAACAGTACGCTGAAGGCTTGGTAGGAGACAGGAAGTTTATCGCTGGAAACTGCGGCTCCTAGACAATCCTGCCACCGTACCATTCCTTCGTTTGCATTAGGAACCCTTTCTGATCAATGAAGTCTCCGTTTAACCGTTTGGAAAACATTCTGAAAATCCCCCGGCAAAGTATGTTCTATCAATTAATATGTGCTAATCTGTAAGCCTGGATTAAACAACTCATGGTTTCAAATGACTGATGTTGGTCCATGATTCTTAGCCTGGATCTAATAGCATTAATATATTCATTTCACATGAGTGGCTATTTCAGTAAGAGAACAAGTGCTCTTCTGCTAAAACAAATAAAATCCTTTATCTGGTAGCTTGTGTTCTTGGGTATTGAAACATTTACTGCCAATCGCATCTTCTCTGGTCTCCCCCCCCCTCCCCCCCCCCGGGGTTGCTGCAAGACCCTTCAGGTTCTTCAACACCCTCCCCCCATCCCATGGCGGCTCGCAGCTTCCACTAAGGGTTCTCAAGCATATCCATTATTCAGTGTCTCCTGCGCTGCTGCTGCTGCCTCTACGGCCTCATCACTCAGTATCCGCTGTGTCTCTCCCCCAGAGGCAGGGGAAGGCTGGGGAGTTTGAGGTCAGTGTGCAATGGTTTCTTCACTCTTTTATCCATCTTGGCAGTCAGATATTTTAAGGTGCTGTATTTATTATTCAGTTGCAAAACCGGGGTGATTTTTGTGACTGATGTTGTGGTATACTTGGTGTTTACGAAATAAATGCATATTTTATGATGCACATTATTTATTCAGATAAACAGTATTCTACACAAGTGTGTCTTTTGGTGTTTTCTTTTTTCCCACCTCATTTCCCCTCCCCACCCCCCACTTTGCTTTATGAATCTATTCCTACATATTGGGCCCAATATTCCAAATATCTATGATATGCTTTTGGAAGAGTTTGGCATTTCCGGAAGTACATGAGCTCTTTCTGGCCCTTTTGCTACCACATGATAATCATCTATTTCAATACCCTGAAAGGGACCTTAGCCACCTGAGAGATGATGCAGCTCCCCGGATCATTAAAGGTCCTTTCAGGAAGCCCCTGAGCTCTGTGAGGCAAGTTTTTTTAAAAAACCAAATCCTGCAAATCTCCTCTGGAAACAACTAGGGTTTATGATTTGGGTGTACTTGCTCCAGTCACTTCCCCCTCCCATCTGCATTAATCCCTCAGGTTCCACCCCATTCTCCTCTAGCCTGGAGGCAAAACAGGTAGCTTTGAAGAGCAGGTTATAATCTTCTCAGTATCTGTTCTCATGTTTAAAAAAAGTCAGTGGGGGACTTAATTTAAATTATTAAATTAATAATTCAGGTCTCTCAGGATAAGATCTAAAACAGTACATAATAGTACATGATATGTGTCCAACAAACGTTTGTGAATTTTCAAATACTTACAGTGTTGAAAAGGTTACCTTCACATTTTCAATTAGTTTTTGTAAGATAAATGCATTACTTAACAATTGTTAGGTAAGTAGTAGCCTGTGAAGTTATTAGAGGACATCAGATGAACCAAAGGGTCAATTTGGTATTTCATCCTTGTTTTTCTAGCCTTCTTCAAAACATCTTATAATAGAGCATTTTGGGACTCCAGCTTCTTAACATGGGCCGTAAGAAATCCTGCAGCGGGTTTATGAGTCCCAGGTGAATAGCAGGCCGACTCTTAATGTTTGTGGTTTCCACCTAGAGCCAGCAGACCAATGGAGTCCTCTGGTTGTCATTCTGCTTCCTCTGTAGCTGGGACCCTGGCTGTTGGACAGTCTACTAGGTCTGACAATTAAGTTTGCAAACTTGTTGCAACATCGCTAAACTTTTCTGATATCAGGGGATTATGCACTGTGAATTTGTACCAAATGGACAAACAGTTAACCAGTTTTACTATTTGAAAGTGCTGAAAACCCTGTGTGTAAAAATTAGATGACCTAAAATTTTCGACAACAATTCATGGCTCTTGCATCACAACAATGTACCAGCTCACATGGCACTCACTGTCTGGGAGGGAGTTTTTAGCCAGTAAACAAATAACTGTATTGGAACACCCTCACCTGATGTGTCCTCCAGTGACTTCCTTCTTTACCTGAAGATAAAGGAAATATTGAAAGGAAGATATTTTGGTGACATTCGGGACATCAAGGGTAATATGACGACAGCTCTGATGTCCATTCCAGAAAAGAGTTCCAAAATTGCTTTGAAGGGTTGACTAGGTGCTGCCATCAGTGCATAGCTTCCCAAGGGGAGTACTTTGAAGGTGACCTTAGTGATATTCAGCAATGAGTATTAACATGTAGCACTTTTTCTAGGATGAGTTTGCGAACTTAATTGTCCGACCTCGTATGAGTAGTACAGAAAATCACTACCAACAATCTATTGACCATTCCCTTGACTTGTCTGCCTGTATCATGGGGTATTTTGTGTGTACCTACCCAATGTCCAAAATTTTCAAGGCAGCACTCATAGTGCTTTTACAATCTTCATAATGCTTGGCCTAGAGCTGTAGACAGAAATAATAATGATGTAATAATCATTCTTTTTTATCATAATTGTATTTTTTGCCATAATTTTACCATAACTGTGTAATGGCTTAGATTTTATACAGCTCCTTGAATCTCAAACCCATGAGATAAATATTAGATACAGACACAAAGCAATTATATTTAAAGAAGAATGATGTATGACTTACAAAATGCACCCTTGTAATTGAAATCCATTGTTTTCAACGAAGACTTATTGAGCCCTCTTCTTCCTCAACTCAGACCGATATCACTTCTTCTGGGTTTAGCAGCCGTTAATCTCTATTCCTTCTATGCTCCCTTACCAACTATTCGTATTTCTCTTTTTCAGCAACTCTTGCTTCTATTATATTTGTTCTTTGTACATATGAGTATATCTTAGCTCCCCTTCTGGAATGTGAGATGTTAGGGCAAAAAGAATCTCACTCACAGCTTTGTATTATCCTACACAATAAACACTTATTCCTTAAAGGCACTCAGTAAATGTTTGTTTGAATTGAAATCTGGATAACAGCTAATGCAACATCTCTTCATTAAATGCACATCAGCGTAAAGATAAGTATTGCACAAATAAATTGTCTTTTATGCTCTGTAGACTCTGAGAACATAGCCTCAAAAACACAATATTATGTAACTATGGGTACTGTCATACAAATAATGCCTTTGCTGAAAAAAGTAACTTGAATTTGAATACTGGCTTATTTCACTACACATTGATCAAGGCTCTAGCCTGATTAACTTGATGAAACAGCTGGTTAATATAACAGCAATACTTCTTAAAAATTATAAACCAAAGGATGATAAAAGTTTCCCTCTTCAAATGTGGTTTAATAAATGTTAGGATGGTTCTCACAGTCAAAGTATCAGTTCTTATCAGAGCATTTGTTCCTGAGGTGAAGTTCTTTATGATTCAGGAAGGGAGTGGGATAACAGATATACAAAACTTCAAAACTGCATAAATTGGCTTCTGTAGTGATAACAGTGTGAATAGCTTTTAACTTCAGCAATGAATTAGAAGATGTCCAGTCCCTTCTGAAAAGACTTTTCACATTACACTACATAATTCCCATCTACCCATTATATATTTAAAAGATATTTTAGCAGTGCCTTCTGGATAATGATTGATTGTGGTTATTTTTTTACATGACTTGTACTAACTCATATCAAAATCATGTGATAGGGTCATATAGCTACCAGTAGAGGAATTATAAGTTAGCAATGGGGGTGCAAATGACGTTTATGGGAACCCTAATCACTGGCATAACATTTGTGTTCAATGATTCACATCCTCGGGGGTCTTAAAGTTTTGGAAATCACATATCTTTGTATTATCTTTCCCCTGAATACAAGCTTACATTCCTCAATCATTTCTATACTTTTCCTCCTGTTTGTCAGATCGGGCAACATCCCCCTTTCTGAAGAGGCTTCATAGTGCTACCTTATAGGTGATTCTTGGGCAAAGAATGAAAACATGTTTTCCCTCTTGAAGAGGCTTCGTAGTATTACCTTAGGTGATTGTTTCTTGGGCAAAGAATGAAAACATGTTGAACAATTAAGAAACACTAACTGTCTCCGCAAACTGGGAAATAACACTGAGGCATTAATTTTGCTTTTCAATTGTGCATGTACACTGGAAGCCATATGATCTGTAGTGAAGGTTACCTAATTATGAAAAATAAAACAAAACTTTTCCTACTCTGCTTCTATTCTTTGGAAAGTTTACTCAAACTTTGCTGTCAAATATGCTGTCTATAAAGGGTGATGAATTTGGATATCTGTTTTCATTGTAATTCTGACCACTTTGCTCTATTCTTTCTTTTTTTTTCTTTTTCTCATTTTAATGATTAACTTTTTTTTCTAATTTATTGGGGTGACAATTGTTAGTGAAATTACATAGATTTCAGGTGTACAATTCTGTATTACATTATCTATAAATCCCATTGTGTGTTCACCACCCAGAGTCAGTTCTCCTTCCATCACCATATATTTGATCCCCCTTACCCTCATCTCCCACCCTCCAGCCCCTTACTCTCTGGGAACCACTAAACTATTGTCTGTGTCTATGAGTTTTTCTTTCTCATTTGTTTGTCTTGTTCTTTTGTTGTTTTTGGTTTATATACCACATATCAGTGAAATCATAGGGTTCTCTGCTTTTTCTGTCTGACTTATTTCGCTTAGCATCATGCTCTCAAGATCCATCCATGTTGTCACAAATGTTCCTATATGATCTTTCCTTACTGCTGAATAGTATTCCATTATGTATATATACCACAACTTCTTTATCCATTCATCTATTGAAGGACATTTTGGTTGTTTCCATGTCTTGGCCACCGTAAACAAAGCTGCAATGAACATTGGAGTACACGTGTCTTTATGGATAAATGTTTTCAGATTTTTTGGGTAGATACCCAGGAGAGGGATTGCTGGGTCATATGGTAATTCTATTCGTAATTTTTTGAGAAACCTATACACTGCCTTCCATAATGGCTGCACCAGTCTGCATTCCCACCAACAGTGTATGAGGGTTCCTTTTTCTCCACAGCCTCTCCAACACTTGTTGCTATTTGTCTTGTTGATGATAGCCATTCTGACTGGGGTGAGGTGATATCTCATTGTGGTTTTTATTTGCATTTCTCTGATGATTAGTGATGTTGAGCATTTTTTCATATGTCTATTTGCCATTTGTATATCCTCTTTGGAGAAATGTCTCTTCAGGTCCTCTGTCCATTTTTCAATTGGGTTGTTTGTTTTTTTGTTGTTGAGTTGTGTGAGTTCCTTGTATATTTTGGATATTAGACCCTTATCGGAGGAACTGTTTGCAAAAATCTTCTCCCATTCAGTCGGTTGCCTCTTTATTTTGTCGATGGTTTCTTTTGCTGTGCAGAAGCTTTTAAGTTTCATATAGTCCCATTCGTTTGTTTTAGCTTTTACTTCCATTGCCTTTGGAGTCAAATTCATAAAATGCTCTTTGAACCCAAGGTCCATAAGTTTAGTACCTATGTTTTCTTCTATGCAGTTTATTGTGTCAGGTCTTATGCTTAAGTCTTTGATCTGTTTTGAATTAATTTTGGTACATGGTGACAGATAGCTGTCCAGTTTCATTCTTTTGCACGTGGCTATCCAATTCTGCCAGCACCATTTATTGAAGAGGCTGTCTTTCCTCCATTGTATGTTTTTAGATTCTTTGTCAAAAATCATCTGTCCATATTTATGTGGTTTTATTTCTGGGTTCTCAATTCTATTCCATTAATCTATGTGTCTGTTTTTCTGCTAATACCATGCTGTTTTGATTATTGTAGCCCTGTAGTACAAGCTAAAGTCAGGGAGTGTGATACCTCCAGTAGTGTTCTTTTTTCTTAAGATTGCTTTGGCTATTCGGGTCTTCTGTGGTTCCAAACAAATGTGATGATTTTTTGTTCTATTTCTTTAAAAAACGTCATTGGGATTTTGATGGGGATTGCATTACATCTGTATAGTGCTTTGGGTAATATGGACATTTTAACTATGTTGATTCTTCCAATCCATGAGCATGGAATGTCTTTCTATTTCTTTGTTTCTTCTTCAGTTTCTTTTAAAAATGTTTTCTAGTTTTCAGCATATAGATCTTTCACATCCTTGGTTACGTTTATTACTAGGTATTTTATTCTTTTTGCTGCAATTGAAAAATGAATTGTTTTTTGTATTTCTTTTTCTGAGATTTCATTGTTAGTATACAGGAATGCATTGGACTTTTGTACGTTGATTTTGTAGCCGGCAACTTTACTGTATTGTTGATTGTTTCTAATAGCTTTTTGGTGGACTCTTTAGGGTTTTCTATATATAGCATCATGTCATCTGCAAAGAGAGACAATTTAACTTCTTCATTCCCAAGTTGGATGCCTTTTATTTCTTTCTCTTGCCTGATTGCTCTGGCAAGGACTTCCAACACTATGTTGAAAAGCAGAGGTGAGAGGGACAGCCCTGTCGTGTTCCTGAATGTAGAGCAAAGGGCTTCAGTTTTTCACCATTAATTATGAGATTAGCTGAGAGTTTGTCATATATGGCAATTATTATGTTAAGGTATTTTCCTTCTATACCTATTTTATTAAGTGTTTTAATCATAAATGGATGTTGTATCTTGTCAAATGCTTTTTCTGCATCAATTGATAGAATCATATGATTTTTGTCCTTTATTTTGTTTATGTGATGTATCACATTGATGGACTTGTGGATGTTGGACCATCCTTGTGCCCCGGGGATGAACCCCACTTGGTCGTGATGAAGAATCTTTTTAATGCATTGTTGTATTCGATTTGCTAGAGTTTTGTTTAGGATTTTTGCACCTGTATTCATCAGAGATATTGGTCTGTAGTTTTCTTTTTTTTGTGTTGTCCTTACCAGGTTTTGGTAGCAGGCTAATGTTGGCCTCATAAAATGAGTTAGGGAGTACTGACACTTCTTCAATTTTTTGGAAGAGTTTGAGCAGGATTGGTATTAGATCCTGTTTGAAGGCTTGGTAGAATTCACTAGTGAAACCATCTGGTCCAGGACTTTTGCTTTTGAGAAGGTTTTGGATGACTGATTCAATTTCGTTACTGATGAATGGTCTATTTAGATTTTCCAGTTCTTCATGGTTCAGCCTTGGAAGGCTATATGTTTCTAAGAACTTGTCCATTTTTTCTAGGTTATTGAATTTGGTGGCATATAGTCCTTCATAGTATTCTTGGATGATCCTTTGTATTTCTGTAGTGTCCGTGATAACTTCCCTTTTTTCATTTCTGATTTTGTTAATTAGTGTCTTCTCTCTTTTTAAGTTAGTGAGTCTAGCCAAAGGTTTGTCAATTTTGTTAATCTTTTCAAACAACCAGCTCTTTGTCACATTAATTTTTTCTATTGTCTTTTTGTTCTCTTTCATTTAGTTCTGCTCTGATGTCTGTTATTTCCTTTCTTCTGCTGACCTTGGGTTTCATTTGTTCTTATTTTTCTAGTTCGTTAAGGTGTAACATGAGGCTATTTACTTGGGTTTTTTCTTATTTCTTGAGATAGGCCTGTAATGATATAAATTTCCCTCTTAAAACTGCTTTCGCTGCATCCCAAAAATTTTGATAGGATGTATTTTCATTGTCACTTGTTTCTATGTATCTTTTGATCTCTAATTTCTTCTTTGACCCAGCCGTTCTTTAAAAGTATGTTGTTTAATCTCCATGTATTTGTGGTTTTTCCTGCTTTCTTTTAGCCGTTGATATCCAATTTCAAAGCCTTGCGATCAGAGAATATGCTTGGTATGATTTTAATCTTCTTAAATTTGCTGAGGCTGATTTTATGTCCCAATATATGGTCTATCCTTCAGAATGTTCCATGTACACTCGAAAAGAATGTATAGTCTGATGTTTTAGGATGAAGTTCTCTATGTTTGTCAATTATGTCCATTTCATCTAATGTGTCATTTAGGGCTGCTGTTTCGTTATTTATTGTCTGTTTGGATGATCAATCCATAGCTGTCAATGATGTATTTAAGCCCCTAGTATAATTGTGTTTTGGTCAATTTCTCCCTTTAGTTCTGTTAGTAGTTGCTTGGTATATTTCAGTGCTCCCCGATTGGGGTCATAAATATTGATGACTGTTATGTCTTCTTGTTGTACAGTCCCCTTTACCATTATGAAATATCCATCTTTGTCTCTTGTTATCTTTTTCACCCTGAAGTCAGCTTCATCTGATATCAGTATGGCTGCACCTGATTTTCTCTGGATACCATTTGCTTGGAGTGTCAATTTCCACCCTTTCACTTTGAGTCTGTGCTTGTCCTTGTAGCTGAGATGTGTCTCTTGTAGACAGCATTTGGTTGGGTTTAGTTTTTTGATCCAATCTGCTACTCTGTGCCTTTTTATTGGTGAGTTCAGTCCATTTACATTTAGAGTGATTATTGATATGTGAGGATTTTCTGTCATTCTATCTTTAGTTTTCTGGTAAGGCTGTGTCTCCATTGTTTCTTTGCCTTTTTGTTGTTGTCTATTATTTCTGTGTGGTGGTATTCTATGATGTTTCCCTCTGTTTCTTCTTTTATTACAGTATATATTTTAGTTCTGGATTTTTTTTTGAGTGGTTACCCTTACGTTTATCTAAAAGAAAGTTTGATATTTAGAGTATTCCATTTTCTTCAGCACACTTACTTTCTCCATTCCCATATTCCGGTTCAGGCCTTTACTTTCCCCCTTTTTATGTTTTGCTTGCTACAAATTGTCCCTGTTGATGGTGGTCGAATAGCCTCCTTTAGTATTTCTTGTAGTGCAGGTCATGTATTAGAAAATTCCCTCAGCTTCTGGATGTCTGGAAAGGTCTTTATTCCTCCTTCATATTTAAAGGATATCTTTGCTGGATATATTATTCTTGGCTCATAATTTCTCTTTTTCAATAGTTTGAATATTTGGTTCCATTCTCTCCTGGCTTGTAGAATGTCTGTTGAAAAATCTGATGATAATCTAATGGGCTTTCCTTTCTAGGTTACCATCTTCTTTTTTTTTTCACTGCCTTGAGGATTCTTTCTTTTTTTGTTGATTTTAGACAGTTTCAATACAATGTGCCTTGGAGAAGGCCTGTTGATTGAGGTAATTAAGTGTTCTATTTGCTTCTTGGATCGAGAATTCAGTTCTGTCCACAAGTTTGGGAAGTTCTCCTCAACCATTTATTTGAGTATATTCTCTGTTCCTTTCTCTCTTTCTTCTCCTTCTGGTATGCCCATTATTCTTATATTTCTCTTTCTGATGGAGTCAGAAAATTCTTGTAGTGTTCTTCCATTTCTTTTAAGTCTTAAGTCTCTTTCTTCTTCCACCTGTGTAATTTCCAGGTTTCTATCTTCGATATCACTGATTCTTTCCTCCATCTGGTCAACTCTACTACGTAAGCTGGTTGTTTCATTCTTGATTTCTTCTATTGAGTTCTTAATCTCCAGAAATTCTATTTGGTTCTTTTTTAAAATTTCAATCTCTTTTGTAAAATGCTCATGTTGTTCTTTGTGTTTCTGAGTTCATTAAACTGTCTTTCTGTGTTTTCTTGCATATTGTTGAGTTTTTTCAAAACTGTAATCTTGAATTCTGTGTCATTTAAGTCACATATTTCCATATCTTTAAGTTCCTTTTCTGGAGTCTTTTTACTTTCTTTTTGAGCTGTCTTTTTGCCTTGGTTTTCATGGCAATTACTAATTTATTATTTCTCTTCCTAGACATCTACAGGAGTGGCTTCTGCAACAGGTTGATAGGAAGAGGTCTTTCTTTTGTTTTCCAATACTTGTTGGTAGAATGTTTTATTTTCCCTCTGACTGCAGCCTTTTTCTCTTTCTCACACTGTAGTGCTATGTTTCCTCTGCACTATTCCAGCTTCTCACACAATGGGGGGATTTCCTGGGAGACAGGCTTCTCCTCTGTTAATAGTCTACCTGGATGACAGGGCGCAGTGTCCGTGTGGGTATGCAGAGAGCTTTTGAAGTTCCAAAGCTCTTCCTGCACCAGATTCAGAGCCTGTATGTTTCAGCAGTTTTGTTTACTCCTGCAGGGATCTTCCCAGATAGGTGGGGCCAGAGACAGGGTGAGTTGGGAGAGGTGGCCCAGAGCAATGGTGGCGACCACCACCATAGCTGTCCTGCTTCCACAGCTCCCTCCCCTTTACCGGAACTAGTTGGGCTGCGAATCTGTGTCTGCGAGCCACAGTTCTCAGAACAGCAAATATTCTGTTCTTTTGATCTGACACTGCTACTGTTCCGCTTCTAGCACTGGGCAGGTGGGGGTGGGGCGAGCTCTGGGAGGGTTAGGAGGGGGCAGCTAGTCTCAGTGCCTAAGGCTTCCATTCTCTGCTCAGCAGTAAGGACTTAAACCACTGTTTTCAGCCTTCTTTCCTCAGTCTTTTCTCCAAGGTCTTTGCCGTGAGCGTTGGGTTCAGCCATGTTATATGCTGCCCCCTCAGCCCTGTGGGCCATAAGCAGAGCCCTAGCAGTCCGAGTTCTTCCGTCTCCCATAGCTGCGGTAGTTCCGGGATGTAACAAGCTCGGAGCACTGAGCTAGGTCTGCGTCCTGTGCCCGCGGGGCTCCGTGTCCGCATTTCTCCCTTCCGTCCTCCCACGCTCACGCGATTCGCCTACCTTTAGGTGAATTCAGTAGTGTGCCTCTTTGTCTTGCCTGTGTGCTGTGCAGGGAGTCCTTTGTGGAGTTATTGTTGTTCGATTAGTTCCAGGGGAGCTTTACAGAGGCTCACCTCATGCCGCCATTTTGATGACGTTTCTGCTCTATTCTTTCTAATCTCCAATCCAATGATACATTCTCAGGTTTATTCTCTAATGCCTCTTAGCACAGTATTTACCCTGGACTATTTTGAATTTTCCTTAGATCCAAACTCTTTCTCATCTTAGGACCTTTAAATGTGCTTGTCCCTTTCAGTCTACTTTTATCCCTGTTCTCTCCTTTCCCTTTTTGTTTATGTAATTTTTCCCCTGGGGGGGAAGGTCTGTTTAATATTCTGTTTTCAAGTTCTAGCTTAAATGTTATTTTTTCAAGTACTTGAAAAGAGGTGTTAAGAAGTTAAGTGGCCAGGGGGAAGTTTTAAAGTGATAACACACAAAATTGCTATTCAATTACTATTCAGGAATTGGGGTGAACAAAACTGAGCAGAAGCCGGTTTAGACCTTCTATATTGCCTGCTTTCTACTTGGGAATCCTTCTTTTCTCCCAAACCCCAAAACATCTGCCTCTCTTCCTGACTCTCCATTTCCTGTTGTTTCCAGCAACAGCTGATTTGAACAGCTTAGCTTTCTCACATCTCTCTGAGAGAAACCAGTTACTTTGGTGTATAAATTTTGATGAAAACAGAATAGCAATGGGAGAGTCTGTAAAATACATGTTTGTAATGGGGCTTAAAACATTTTTGTTGTTTCTTTCCCTGAGGCAGGTTTGGATGGTAACATTACTTATTCCCCAAGGCCTAGTGGTTGCCAGATAATCAATACAGTGTCCTATACTTCTTAAAGCTAAATGTGCTCTGCCTCTTCCTCTGTGTTACTTATTCTAGGATTCTGCTATGGACTGGATGTGTGTCATCACAAAATTCATAAATTGAAGCCCTCATCTCTAGTGTGATAATATTCGTGGGTGGGGCCTTTGGGAGGTACTTGGGTTTAGATGAGATCATGAGGTGGGTTCCCTGTGTTGGGATTAATATCCTAAAAATAAAAGGAGAGACAGTATACCTTGCTATCTCCATGCATGTGCCAAGGATAGGCCATATTAGTACATTACCAGGAAGAGAGCCCTCGCCAAGAATCTGACCATGCGGGGCATCCTGATGTTGGACTTCCAGCCTCCAGAATTGTGAGAAACAAATGTTTGTTTATTGGCCATGTTATTTCATCACAGAATCCCAAACTAGGTCAGACTCCTAGGAACCATGGATCACGGGTTCAATAGGATCCAAACAAAGGGTTAAAGAGCTGGTAGTTACAGAAGGCAGAACTTGGAAAGATTCCCTGAGGAAGTGGAGTACATTTTGGGAAGGGTTGGTAGGATGGAGAGAAGGGGAACAGTGGTTTCAGGGGTGGAGGGATACTTTCATAGAAGCATAGTAATAGAGGAGTAAATGTTCACGGCCTGAAAATGATACAGACCCAGATTTGGTAAAGTGATGGGGTACAAAAGGAATGAAAAGGACAATTCCACGATTTTATAATCTGATTGGGGACACAGAATTCACCATGAAGCCACTAAAATATCCATGTAATTCAGTATATATGATTATGTGTCCAAACAAATGCTGTAGAGATTCAAATGAATCAGTATGACCTAAAGCAGTTAAAATACAGGAACTTTTGGATAGTTTTCTTTTTCTCTATTCTTTTTAATTTCTTTATCCTTGAACTAGTTAATGGCTGTGACACCAAGGAATGGAATAGGGATTTAACCATAACCCCTCACTCTGACCCATAATGTTCATTTGCACTGTAAAGAAAAATAAGAATAATTTTAAAAATCTAGGTTACAAAAACTGGTTCCCGTTATGAAAACACAGCTCCAAAAAAAGTTCCCTACCCTAAGTTTCCTAAATGGTGTGTCATGGAGCCTGCAAATTAGCAACGGTTGTAAATTTTTTAATAGGGAAGGAAATTTAAACCTAAAAAAAAAAAAAAAGGTTATAAGCAAATATTATAAATTTACAAAATTCACTTAATATTCAAGTATTATTTAAATGCTAACTCTGTTAAGTGGCTGATAGAATAATTGGGTTTTGGTACTTCAGACTTTTTATATATAGCACCTACTGCCAGAGGTTGCCCTTGTAGGGCAATGCCACCATTTCACCTCCTTCCCACCTTCTCATTGAATTACCTCCACTTGCTTTAGTAAATTCTTCAGTTGGTGTTTTTTTAAGAGCACAGACCCTGAAATTAAACTACTTGGGTTCAAATTACATCTTTACTATTTGCTAATTGGTTGACCTTGGGAAAAAATATAGAATTTCTTTGTGACTCAGATTTCTCATCTGTAAAATGGGCATAATCATATTATGTACCTCATAGGGTTATTGTGAAGATATATAAGTCACATAAAGCGTTTAGAACAATACTTGACACAGTCATGTTCAGTAAATGGTAGGAAGTATGATTATGATTATAATTATGATTATTATCAGGTATACATAAATAAAACTGAATTGATTAAAAAAATTTCCAAATGTACTTTTCTTTCTTATTTAATTATTTTTTTATTATTTTATATTAATAACAAATCAAAGTCTGATGTTTAATTCAATTTTATAATAATTATTTCTTTCTCAAAGTAAAAATATTAATTAGGACAAATAATAAATGAATAAAATTCAATTAAATTGATATTTTAAAGTGACTATAAAACACTATGATTACAGAAATCAATATATATGATTGCATATAACTATCAATAATATTTTTTAATGTAATACTTTCAGAATTTTATTAAAGTAATGAAAATTAACATTTTATTACTTCCTGTTGTGCATAATACATGTTTCATTCTTCATATTTTTAGAAATGTCTTTAAATTTTCTTAAGAATGCAGATGATATAAATTTACTTTCTGAAAATGAAGTGTTTGAAGTTTTCATAGCCTATGGTCCTTTAAGTAAAGTACTTTCTATTTAGATTATTTTTACAGACATATGTGTTCCCATCTTAATGGACAAACTTTTGATTAAAGCTGGAAAGCTATCATACTTCCAAAGATAAATCCAATAGTGCAAAAATAGTAACCTTTCATGAAGCAATATAATGAGAATTTCCTCAAATATGCTTTGGAAATTCCTATAATTCCTCTCTCACTTTATATGTCTTTTAGAATGGAATATTAGCAAAGGAATCATTAGTTATAAGCAAATTCTTTGGTATGTTACCTCAAACCATTTTGAACCTTTATTTTTTTTAATGTTTTGAACTTTTAAAAAGTGTTTTATTTATGTGTTGCTACATATAAAATTATTCAGAACTTAATGGCTTAAAAGAACAAACATTTATTATTTGTCTTTTTCTATGGGTTAGAAACCCAGGCATTGCTTAGCTGTGTCCTCTGGCTCAAGGTCAGTCATGAGCTTGAGTGGAGGCAAGCTTTTGAACAGGGCTGTGGTCTCATCTGTAGGCTTGACAGGGGGAAGATTCACTTCTAAATCCACTCCTGTGGTTGTTGGAAGGATTTGGTTCTTAGTGGGCCATTGGACTAAAACGTCAGTTTCTCACTGGCTCTTGGCCAGAAGCCTCCCTCTGTTCCCTATCACATGAATTCTCCACAGGGCAGCTCATGTCACAGAAGCTGGCTTCTCTAAGATGAATGAAAGACACAGAGAGAAAGCATCCAAGACTGAAGCCGTGGTCTTTTGTTAACCTAATGTAGGAATTGACTTCCTATCACTTTTTTTTTGCAATATACAGGCAGTTCCCAACTTACGATGGTTCAGTGTATGATTTTTTAATTTATTTATGATGTTGCAAAAGTGATATGCATTCAGTAGAAACCATACTTTGAATTTTGATCTTTTCCTGGACTAATGAATTGCATTACAATACTCTCCTATAATGCTAGGCAATAGCAGCAAGCCACAGCTCTGTCAGGACATGATCACGAGGGTAAACAACTGATACTCTACAGTGTATTCATTGTGTTAGATGATTTTGTCCAACTGTAGGCGAATCTAAGTGTTCTGAACACATGTAAGGTGGGCTACGCTAAGCTATGATGTTTGGTAGGTTAGGTGTATCATATGCATTTTTAACTTATGATATTTTCAACTTACAATGGGTTTATCAAGACATAATGCCATCATAAATTGAGGAGCATCTGTATTTACTAAAACAACTCATTAGATGCAACCCACACTGAAAGGGAGAGTCACATACAAGAATGTGAATACCAACAGGTAGGCGCCATTAAGAGCTGTTTTAGAGGCTGCCTACAACAGAGTAAGCTGCAAGCCTGCTTCACCAGCAGGCTTCCTTTGCTAAGTTGATAGTAACCCCTTCTTTCTAGTTGCATAACCAAAAATCTTAAAGTTATCTTTGAATGTTTCCCCTCATATGCCTTTTCAATCTGTGAGGAAAGCTTTCATCTCTTCTTCAAAATTAATGCAGGCTTCTATTACTTCTCATGCTTTTACTACTATTATCGTGGCCCTAGACACCCACCCTTCTCTCCCCATCTTGTGTCTGGATTACCGAAAGAGCCTCCTAATAGGTGTTTATGCTTTGTCCTTAAGACTTATAGACCCACCATAAGTCTATTGTCTACACAGTAGCCAGAGTGACCCTTGAAAAACAGATATCAGTCACATCACTCTGTTTAAAATCTGCCTTGGCTTCCATTTCACTTGGAGTAGAAGGCAAATTTTACAATGGCCTGCAAAGCTTTACATGCAGCACCTCCACTGTAGTGGAACTGACTCCCCACTATTCCTCAAACTAAAGGGCATACTCTGGCCAAAAAACCTTTTCTATAGCAATCCCATCTTTCTAGATGGCTCTTTCCCTAGATATCTGTTTAGTTCACTTACTCTACTGTTTCAGTTCTTCCTTAAACCTTCTTTGTAAGGCCTGCCCTGATTATCCTCTTTGATATTATAACCTGTCCCTTTCACTCCTATCCGTTCACCCAGGTCTACTTTCTTTATTTCATAGGAAATATTATGAATTAAATTGTGTCCCTCCAAAAAAAACTCATATGTTGAAGTTCTAACTCCCATTACCTCAGACTCTGACATATTTGAAAATGGGATCATTGCAGATGTAATTAATTAAGCTGAGGTCAAATTAGAGTAGGGTGTGCCCCTAATCAAACATGACTGGTGTCCTTATAAATAGGAGAAATTTGGACAAAGACACACATATACAAGAAGAATGCCATGTGAAGATAAAAGCAAAGGTCAGGGTGATGTGTCCTTAAGCCAAGGAATGCCAAAGATTGTCAAAAACCACCAGAAGCTAGGGGAGAGACATGGAAGAGAGTTTTCTTCACAGCCCTCAGAAGGAAAGGACCCTGCAGACACCTTGATCTCAGACTGCTAACTTCCAGAACTGTGAGATGATGAATTTCTGTTGTTTAAGCCACCAAGTTTGTTATGGCACCATTAGCAAACTAACATGTTATCTTTTAATATATTAGGTAATTTATTATTTATATAGTTTTCTGTCTGTGTTGCTTTTTTGGACTGTAGTCATTTCAAAGAAAGGGATCTTTGCACATTTGGTCACTGGCAAAGGTCCATGCCTAGCACATAGTAGGGTCTACATAAATAATTATTGAATGAATGACCAAGAAACAAATTTGCTATATGAAATAATTTATACAATATTAGATTACATTCAAAGAACTAGTTACAAATATCTGTAATGTTGAAGTATAGAATGCTTCACTGAATTGTAGACTTTTTGTTTTAAAAGCCTGTCTTAAAACTGCTAATGCGATACATGGGGTCAATGATGCCAGGAAATAGAAAATGTACCACTTTTTTGAGTAATGCAGTTAGTAGACACATTGATGACATGTTGGATGACATAGACAGCGCACTAATCCAGATCACACTTTAGTGTTAGATTAAATAAATTTCATTACAGATCCAATATGGAGCTAGTGAGACTCTCTAAAGAGAAATTCTTTGAAGTTCTTTATTTGTTCTGTAAAATACCAAAAGAGCCTACAGGAGATAAAATATTTAAATTGACAAGTGAATACTTTGACACAAACCAGGTATTATGGAAAACCTACATAAATGTGTGTGTCCTGATAGTGAGGGAACAATGACGGAAAGTTGTAAAAGCTTTTACGTACAGCTTATAGAATAAACAGTAAGATTCAAGAAATGCATTGATTTTTTTCACAGGGAAGCTTTTAGATGTAGACATTTGCTGTAGATCAGAATTCCACATTAGATGATGTTATCAAAGAAGTGACTCTAATAAATTCTAAGCTGCTCTGTACTGTCTATTTTCAGCTTTATGTAAAGAAACGGGATCAGATTCCACTCTGCTGTTTCATAGTGAATAGTGTTAACGCACGCAAAGGAATACTTTTGTCAAAAACGTATAAGCTGTAAGAATCAGAAATATTTTCTGAATGATTCTCAAATTGGATATTTTTTGAAGCATGGTTATTGGCTTGCTAACCTTTACATTATTGAGCCTCTAAAGGAACGTATTGAAAATAGCAAACATTCCATGAAAATATTAGCTTGTACAGAGTTTATAGATTCAAAATTAAACTGAAATCTTGAAAATATGTAATAAAAAATATTTCTTTAATGATATTTAGTTGATATTATAATTTTTATCTTAATGAAGAAGAGATCAGTGTTAACTTCATCAATGATAAATTATCATTGGATAATTTATCATATGATATCAATGGATATCATATATTATGGAATATGTTAATACTCCATATTCCCTGAAATGATGTAATGAGAAGAACATTAATCATGAGAAAACTTTTTTTTTAAAAAAATCCAAATTGAGTGATGCTCATGGAATACCTGACCAGGAGTCTTCAAAGTGTCAAGGCCATGACAAACAAGGAGGCTGAGAAACTGTCACAGATCGAAGGAGACCAAGGAAACATGACAACTAAATGAAATTTGATAGGGTAGATTGCCTCCTGGGACAAAAAGATGCAGGTAGAAAAACTGGTGAAATCTGAAGAAAATGTTTAGTTCAGTTAATAATATGTTAATGTCTTACTTTTAGAAAATGCACTATAGTTATAGAAGATGTTAATATTAGGGGAAGCTGGGTGATAGTTTACAGGAACGCTGTACCATCTTTGCAATTATTCTGTGAATCTAAAATTATTCCAAAAAAGTTTATTAAAATAATAATACACCATAGCATATCTGTTTATAAAGTACATTCCCTAATAAAAATATATGCACAAACATTCAGATAAACAAAAGGGAAAATGGGCTAGAAAGAAATATATCATCAAATATTAACTGGTTATCTCTGGGTTTTGGGTTATGGATTAATTTTTTTGTCTCCTTAATATTTGTCTATATTTTTCAATTGCCTGTAATGAGCATATTTTACTTTTATAATTAAAAACGTGAAAAAAGGAAAAGCAATGTAGTATAAACACAGCTTATGAACAGCATTTGTTAGAGTTCTCAGAATGTTAATTGATGCAAATGAGAATGTTAACTAATTTTCTCAAGTAGTTAAGAACAAGTACACTGGGAGCTAGGACTGTAGTTGGGTGAAGCATCTGGAGGGTATATATAGCATTGCTTCCTGTTTTCTAATACTTCATTACTTTTGAGAGGGAAGTGTTAGTACCATTGATGTTTTCTTCCCATTTCTAATTAAAAAAAAAAAAGAATGAAGAGCAAATTTTTGAGCTTGAACATCAGTTCCCTCATTTGGGACTAAATTAAGAATACCAACTATAGGGTAGAATTGGAATGAAATGTGTGGGTACTTTTTAAAGAGCTATACAAATGTTAGAGATTATTATTATTATTATTATTATTATTATTATTATTATTATCATCATCAGTCGTACTAGTAGTAGTAATAGTAGTAATACAATGGTACCAGTGTAACAGTGGTTGTAATTTGCTAGTATTGTTCGGTATAGTTCAGTGCAATGTGGTGTCCTGTGTTAGACCCTAGAACAGAAAAAAATCATGTGGACCTATCAAGTACACACATTGCAGATAATGGTTCCTCCATGATTCATTCACTTCACTCCTTTTACTTTGTTTCTGTCAGTTCTTGAAGTAAAGTACAAGTTTCAAGCAGTGAGGGAAAACTCACCTGCTTAACTGTTTTACCTTCTGTGACATGGCTTTCTTGTTTGCCCTAAGCCAACCTTCCCTTTGTGCCCTCACTGTGTCTTTTGCCTATGAGGTCACTCATTCCACTACAGAACATTTACTTTGATTTCTGTTTTCTTCATTGTTCTGGGCTCTTTGAGGACAGGCCCTCTGTTAGCCACCCTGTGTGTTCCACAGCTCCCAGGACAACACTTTTCCTGCATATATCAAATGTAAAAAAATATTTACTATGTTAAATTATTAGTATATTATCCACATGGGTTTAGAATTTTGTTTCAAGACTCTTGGAAATCAACCAGATTTTAACGGGTAATATTATATTCCAATAAGGTGGTAATATATTTCAGAAGAACTATTTAACTGGTAAAATACCTCTTCTTGGCATCATAAAAAAGAAATGCAAAGTATTTATTAATGTACAATAAAGGAATGGAAGTTTTTTTGTAAAACTAGCAGGAGAGAGATCAGGTGACATTCTGTGCTTTCAACTGTAAAGAGCTGTGATTTCTTATAGAATGATGGGGATGGGCCCAAATAATAAACATTATTTTAGCTTTTGCTACTTGCCAGACACACTGTTAAGCCTTTTGTTCTATCTTGTTCAAATTTCACACACTTAAATTAGGCAAGTATTATAACCCTCATCTTTTGGATAAAAAAATAGGTTAAGACATGTTCATAACTTGGTCAAGTTTACACAGATGTAAGAGTCAGCCTGACTTCTGCATCCTAAACAAGGAAATATTTCCATAATACCCTTTTCTTACAGTCCATGTGTATTAGTCTTCTTGGCCTTTATGATGAAGTACCATAGACTAGGCAGCTTAAACAGCAGAAATTGATTAATTATTTTTTTTACAGTTCTGTAGGCTGGGAAGTCCAAGATCAAGGTGCTGGTCAGTTCGGTTCTTGGCCTCACATGGTGGAGAGATGTGGAGTTCTCTGACATCTCCACTTACAAGGGTACTAATCCTATTCTGAGGGTCACACCTTCATGATGTCATCTGATCCTAATTACCTACCAAAGGACACATCTCCAAATACCATCACATTGCAGGTTAGGGCTTCAGCTTATGACTTTTGAGGGGTACAAACATGCAGTCCATAACACCATGATAATGGAGTCAGAGTATTAACATTTTGTTTTGAGATGTATAGACTAAAAATTTATGTAGGTACTTTTAAAGGTTTTATGCTTTAAAATGCCACCTTCCATTTTCTAATTTAAGATAGAACTGTTTCAATCAGGAAAATAAAATCAGTAGCAGGATAGTAAAATATGAGGACTGCTATGAATTGAGTTGAAATCAGGCAAAGGAAAACAAAGTTTATAAAATTCAGGTTTTAAAGATTTTTTGTTTGTTTGTTTTTTAATTGTTCTAAAACTAGGGTGTTATTACCAACTTCCAGCTGCTTTCATTAATTTGTATTTATCCTTGTTGACTGTCCTGTCTCTTGGGAGTCCCAGACTCTATTCTACCTGGCCCATTCACTCCTTTAATAAAATTTGTTGAGTGTTGTGCTTGACAAGTACAACACTTGACCACTTTCATGTATTTTCTATGATTAAGTAGTTAATCCCCCTTGGTAGATCACTGTGTCTCTACATGAGATGCAGATCAAAAAAAAATATTGGAACTAACATGACTGCTTTAACCCTTGATTGCACACTCCTCACTGGGATTTTGTTTTCTGAGTTGTGCCTATAGCTTCTGCATGAGTCTATGGACTGGAAATTAAATTCTGAATGCTCTGTTACTCCTTACAGACACATTTACTTCAGAGGGTTTTTGAGAGGGGGGAGAAAGAGAGAGAGAGAGAGAGAGAGAGAGAGAGAGAGAGAGAGAGAGAGAGAGAGAGAGAGAATGAATAAACAAGAGCAGTGACAGAAAAATCCTTCTTCCTCCCTTTTTGAATATGCAGTGAAGGAAGGAAAGACTAGAAAAGTCTCTTGCCTGTGCCTACTACAATGCTTTGAAGTTTACTTCCTTGTCTCAAAATAAAATTAAAGTGACAAACCTATTGAAGGAAAGGCTCTCATGTCTTTTATTCCTTCTCTAATTCCCCCCCAGTGAAAATTCTGTTTAAACACCTTAAATTTAAGTTTAAACACCTTTTTGGTTTCCTTTAAGAGGAATTCTCATCTCTCAATTTATAATTTCCTGGACTTTAGAGATTAGAATTCCATAGGATCAAGTAAAATGACTCAAACTCAGAATTAGTTTGGAGAGATTTCATGTAGATTTTGTTCATTTTCAATAATCAAATCAGTGGGCCATGTTCACTGCTTGTGAGGCAGTTCTACTAAAGCATCATTTAGGGAGAAAACACTGCCAATTCTTTTATAAAATGACTCATCTTAATTAAATCTTACAGCCCAAATTTCCACTCTCCCATCCATATAAACAAGAGAATTGTATAACGCCCAGTTGAAAGTAACCAAATAAAACCCAGGTTGTAGCATGCACAATTTAAAACATAAGGGTTCCAGGAATAACAGAAAACAATGTTATTTGATTAAGAATAAACAAATTATAAAAATAAGGCACCTAAATAACTGGTTCAAATTCAAGCAATACTTGAGCCAGATAAATTGTTTTGACACTGGAACTTAAGTGGCGTGTATGTTATAATCTGATACTAAATCTTCCCAAACATTGTATTTGTCTCAAGCTACTAACCAAATGTGTAAGATAAAAATAAAAGAATGAAATGGGTTGCATGTTCATTGGCCAAAATACAGGCTCCTCATGTATTTTGGTCTTATTTTATTACTTAGACTTTTTGTTGTTTGCATTGTATTTACTCTCAGGGTTCTTGATTATTCTTTCTTTTTCTTTCTGTCTTCTAGTGTTCTTGGGTGTCATGGTCCAATTCTTCTGGAAGGAAAAAAGAAAACATAGTGCTGTCACACTTTCCTTTGATTAGTAGGTCCTGGAATCTGAGTATTTTGCTGACACTCAGTGTGTTGCCACTGAAAAAGTAATGGTTTTAAACACACATTCCACACCGTGGGTTTTATGGAATAGATGGAATTAACTAAAAGAGACTCTAATACTTTTAATTTTATGCAAAAATATAACTCTTTATTAAAACAGCAAAACATTAATCAGGATTCTGAAGGTCACTCTTTAAAAGATTATATAAAGAAAGGAAGATTTTGAAGAAAACAAACATCTAAGTGCAATTAGATGCCTTTTTCATTTTCTATAATGATTATCTACTAATTTCAAACTCAATCATACTACTCTCTGATGCGAATGTTCCTTTAAAATTCACCAATTTCTCTTACTCAGGGGCAAAACAAGCCTTTCTGGATCACAAAAACGTGCACAGAGATTAAAAGTGGCCTCCCCCAATTTGCTTGATTTTGTTTCCTGTGATACAAATTTTATAATTGAGTTTCCTCTTTCACGAAGACTATTTGCTTCTCTAGTACTCTCAATCACCCATTTAGCTAAGGCTTTCTTCAAAAACAAAGAAGGAAGAAATCATAGTCATTTCTACAGCAAGTTCTTTGATTGTCACCTTCTAGTGTGTTAAATGGTATCTGTTCTTTACTATTCCTTTCTCAACACCAAATTTATTGCAAAAATACAAAGCTAAAGTCTGTAAGGAAAAAAAAATCACATTTGTGTTTTTTTTTCAAAATAAATTTATACTTCTCCAAGTTTACAAATTTATTGGCAATTAATTTCCTAAAGATTATGGAAAACATCAAGAGGTATAAATTAAATGCTAATTTTTATATAGCTTATTCTCACTAATTTAGAGACAGCTCTGTCATTACATTATGATTCCACCAATTGGTTAAACTTTTTAAACCTAATCTTTTAACACACATTTCATTGCTTCAGAGCAAAAAGCAAGAATATACATTAGAAAGAAAAACTGCTGTTACCATAAACTTAAGGTTAATGAAGAACAAAGGAAAAACAATCTCATGAAAATGCCAAATTTATTTTTTGGGTGACAAGTGAAGCCGAGATTTAGAGTTCCTAAATATATTTGATATAAAAAACAAACAAACATGGATACAATAGACAATGTAGATTGCTTCTTCAAAAGTCGTTACCTTCTTCTCTCCCATTCCTGGCTAACAGAAGCCCAATTTTATCTATTATCACAAAGCAATCTGTTACTTAATCTCAGGAGAGTCGCAGAGGATGTAGGAGGTGGAAATGAGATAAGAGAAATTTGGTGAACAGTATCCCTGAGGAGAGAGAGGCAATGCCCTCCATTTTCTACCTTTGAAGGTAGTCATGTGGCCCAAGATGTTTGGGGCTGCTACAGCCTTCTTAAAACCAAGACAGGGACACCTTGAAAATTATTGAAAATCTAATCCAGGAATCAAACCTGGAACCGACTCTCCCCAGTCACCTTATTATGGAAAAAAAAAAAAAATCCACTATTTCCTGGGTTAAAGGATTTAAATTAATATAATTATTTTTCCCAAATAAGTCAATGACCCAGTCTACTTTTAATCAAATAATGACATTACTGTTTTAATAAAGCTGATATTCCTAATTACAAAAAATTACTGATCATTACAATGTATAAAACTTCCAAAATAGTCTACCAAGAAATGACTATTAGAAATTAATGACCATCTTTCATATATATGTGTACATGTTACTAAAATTGTTCCATTTATTTTTTTCTGAAAAAAGAAATTGAACCAAAACAAGGAATTCAAAACTTCTTAAAATATGTTTTCACCTAAAGAAACATTAGTTTTCTTTACTACCTTCTCAGGTTAGAAAAAAAAAATTCATATTTTAAAACTGGGAGGTTGAAGTCTTTTTTTCTTTCTTAAAAATTGAACTGGGTGTCAACAACAGTGTTCAGCTTCCACTGGCAGAAACAAATATCCCCTACCAGGATATTCTTGGACTTGTATTGGCTGTGGGTCTAGTTGTTCAGATTTCAATGATCCCTATCGATTTTCTTTGTTTCATTCTCCAGCATCCTGTGAATTCTGTCAGTTATTAATCTCCTTCCAATAAATTTATTTTCTGTTTAAATTATCAGGGCTTTTTTGTCTTATGATAGCCAAGAATTCTGACCAGTACAAAGGTTATTTGTATTTTTATTTTTAATATATTTTGAGAGATTGATTTAGCAGAGGGCAAAATAATTTCAATTTACCATATTTTATTCTTCGTCATCAGAGTTTATTTCTCTTTTTAATTTTAATTTTGTCATTCTGATAATGACCAAAAATATCTTAGTGATAATTTAGTTGGTTTCCATAACTACTGATGTCAACTGAATACTGCCTATATATCCATAACATTTAAATTTGTTTTTCAGTTATTGGCTATATGTATCATTTGACCATTTCCTTATTTTATAGTTTGCTATTTCCTTGTCCATTCATAAAGATTTCTGTAGATTTTCCAGTCAGGATGGTGGAGTAGGTAAACATTGTGTTCACCTCCTCTCAAAACCACATCAAAATTACAACTAAACTACAGAATAACCATCATTGAGAATTGCCTGAAGTCTAGCTGAACTGAAGCCCTACAACTAAGGACTTACAGAATAAGCCACCTTAAGACTGGCAGGAGAGGCAGAGGTGCTGAATGGGCTGGTCCAATACCCGCAGGTGACCATTAAAAATCCTGATGGCTATCTCATCTGTGGAGGTCCCCCCTGGAGGAGCAAGGGGTCCCATCCCCACACCAGGCTCCCCAACTCAGGGTTTCAATGCTGGAGAGAGAATTCCTATAACTTCTGGCTGTGAATACTAGCAGAGATTGTGGTTGAGTGATACTAGAGCAGCTGCAGTCCCAGGCATTCCTCTTGAAGGGCCCACACACAGCCTTACACATGGATGAACTCACTGGCTCTGAGCTCCAGTGCTGGGGCAGCAGCTCCAAAGGCTCTAGGGACATACTGGGAGGAACTGCATTGTTTGGCTTCAGAGCAAGGGCTGGAAGGGCACCTACCTCCTGGACAGAGGATCTGGCAAAGGCCAGTGTTTCCTTGCTGAGCCTTCTCCACTCTTGGTGTGCAGATGCAGGCAGCTGCCATATCTGAGTCTCCATCAGCCTGGCTAACACCATTCATTCACCCTGCCTTGGTGATTCTGAGACACCACCCCACCCAACTTTCAGGTACACCATAGTCCCTTCCTTTGGCTTTTCCATACAAACGGCTTGCCTGGGCTCATGTTGCAGACTTTCCTAAAAGTCTCTCAAAGGTTCACAAAACAGAAGCAAGTAGCATCGAGCTTCAGCATGTCCTGTACCTCTGATTGAGCTGCCCTAAGCCCAGCACTAGTGATAGCCAACCTTGGGGCAACTCCAATCACAGCATCAGTGGCAGCCATTTGAAGATTGCTATGTTGCTTATGCCAGGTGGCCCCTGAAGATTGTCAGTTGCTTATGCGGCTGAACTTGGCCCATGGTGTAGCCTCTCTCAGGAAACCCTAGGGCTGGCACACCCAGTGACCAGCTTCAGATCAAGCAAGAGCATCACCTAGCCAGCTCAAAGGATGACACACACAAAGGGCAGCCTGGGCAGGAACTGGAGCCCTGCTAAAACAAATCCTTCTCTTGTAGGGTCAGGCCCTGCACCAGAGCTCCTCTACTGTAGTCAAAACCAGTCTTTACTACCAATCAGCTCAAGTGTCAATCCCTCTTATTGAGGTGCAAACAACAATCAAGGCTCAACTACGATAGGAGGGCACACACAACCCACACAAGGGATACACCTAAAGCATCTTGCTCTGGTGACAAGGGACATTGTGCCACTGAGCCTCACAGGACACCTACTGCATGGGCCACTCTACTAAGAATGGGAGACATAGCAGCCCTACCTAATACATAGAAACAAACACAGGGAGGCAGAGAAAATGGGGAGGAAGGAAATATGTCCTAAATACAAGAGCAGAACAAAGCTCCAGAAAAAGAACTAAAAAAAAATGGAGAAACACAATCTACCAGACTCAGAGTTCAAAACACTGGTTATAAGGATTCTCAGTGATGTCAGGGAGAACTTCTACCTGAGATAGGAAGAGATAGGAAGAGATAGAGAGATAGGAAACATAAAAAAGAACCCATCAGAAATAGAGAATACAGTAAGTGAAATGAAAAATACATTTATAGGAAACAACAGTATATTAGATGAAACAAAGAATCGAATCAAATTTAGAAGGTAGCAGAAAACACCCAATCAGAACAGCAAAAAGAAAAAAGAATCCAAAAAAACTGAGGACCATTTAAGGGACTTCTGGAACAACATCAAGTATATCAGCATTCACATCATTGGGTACCAGAAGGAGAAGAGAGAGAGCAAAGAATTAAAAATATATTTGAAGAAATAATTACAGAAAACTTCCCTAATCTAGCATACAAGTCCAGGAAGCACAAAGAGTCCCAAAAAAGATGAACTCAATGAGGCTCACACCTCATTGGTTATGACATAATTAATGACAAATAATGGTTATGACATAATGGTTATGACAAAATTAATTATGACATATCATAATTAAAATGCTAAAGGTTAAAGACAAAGAGAGAATCTTAAAAGCAGCAAGAAAATAGCAGTTAGTTACCTACAAGGGAGCTCCCATAAGACTGTCAGCTGATTTTTCAACAGAAACTTGCAGGCCAAAGGGATTGGCATGGAATATTCAAAGTGATGAAAACCAAGGTTACTCTACCCAGCAAAGCTATCATTTAGAATGGAAAGATAGATAAAGAGTTTCCCAGACAAGAAAAAGCTAAAGAAGTTCCTCACCACCAAACCAGTATTATAAGGAATGTTAGAGGAACTTCTTCAAGATAATAATCATAATAATATAATAATAATAATAATAATAATAATAATAATAATAATGCAATAACTATATATATCAGCAATTACTTTCAATGTAAATGGATTAAATGCTCCAATAAAAAGATAAGGGAGGTCTGAACAGATAGGAAAAAAAGACCCTTATTTATGCTGCCTACAAGAGACTAACTTCAGACTGAAAGACACACAAACTGAAAGTGAAGGGATGGAAAAAGATATTTTGTGAAAATGGAAACAAAACAAAACAAAAAGCTAAGGTAGCAATAGTTATACCAGACAAAGTAGACTTTAAAACAAAGTCTACAACAAGAGACAAAGGAAAATCTAGTAATCCCACTTCTGGATGTTTATCCAAACAAACCCAAAACGCTACTTCGAGGGAATGTGTGCATCTATATGTTCATTGCAGCATTATTTACAATAGCCAAGATTTGAAGGCAACCTGGATGTTCCTGAATGGATGAATAGATAAAGAAGAGGTCAAATGTGTGTGTGTGTGTGTGTGTGTGTGTGTGTATACATATACATATACATATATACATATATATATATATATATATATATATATATATATATATATATATATATGTATATATAGCAATATTACTCAGCCATAAAAAAGAATGAAATCTTACCATCTGCAACAACATGGACAGAACTAGAGGGAATTGTGCTGAGTTAGTAAATCAGACAGCCAAAGACAAATGTCATATGATTTCACTTATTAGTGGAATCTGAAGAACAAAAGAAACAAACAAATGAAACAGAAACAAACTCATAAATACAGAGAACATTTTGATGTTTGCCAGATGGGTGGGGGGTTGGGGTGGGTGAAAAGGTGAAGGAATTAAGTACAAATTGGTTGTTACACAGTAATCATGGGGATGTAGGTATAGCATATTGAATATAGTCAATAATATTATAATTATGTATAGTGTCAGATGGGTACTAAATTTATTGGGGTGACAAATAGGAGGAGGTTGAGGACAGGGTGAAAAAGGTGAAGGGATTAAGTAGTACAAATTGGTAGTTAGAAAATAGTCATGGGGATGTAAAATAAAGCATTGGGAATATAGTCAATAATACGGTTATAACTATATATAGTGCCAGGTGGATACTAGACTAGTCAGTCAGGGGGATCACTTAAATTATATAACTGTCTAACCACTATGCTAAATGCCTGAGATGAATATAAAATAATATTGAATGTCAACTATAATTGAAAAAAAGGGTGGAAGGTGAAGGGGAATAAGAGGTTCAAATTTCCAGGTATTAAATAAATGAGTCTTGGGAATGTAATATACAGCATAGGAAATATAATCAGTAACATTGTGATAGTGTGGTATGGTGTTAGATGATTGAGGGACTTCTCATGGTGATCACTTTTTTAGATATATAAATATTGAATAACTATGGTGTATACCTGAAATTAATATAATATTGCATGTTAGCTATATTTTAATAAAAATATTTTTAAAAGATTCTTTTATGTACTTATAGATAGCATTTTTTTTCTGTCCAATATGTTAAACAGGTTTTTCCTATTTTTTTTTACTTTGTTTATAGTATAATTTTCTACACAAAAAGATTTCATTTCTGATTCGTCAAATATAATATATCTATCTTATTTCTTAGAGAATCTGGATTTTCCATTTTGATTAAGAAGATATCCCTACCCAAAGTTACATCTACATTTCTATCTTTCCCTATGCACATTGTTTTATATTTAAGGTCTTAACTAATTAATTTATTTCTGTATCTCACCAGTGTGAGGTACCATTTCAACTTTATTTTCTACCAGATGGATTGCCAATTCTGCCAACAGCATTTATTAAAGAAACTATACTTTTGCTGATTAATTAAAAGACATCTTTGTCAAATAGTGGATCTTCATATATGTTATGATGTATTTCCAGACTATCTATTTTGTTCTATTAATCTATTCGTTTTCCTATGATACTATGGAATTACAGAGAATTTGTAATGATTTATAATATCAGGTAGGATAAATATTCTCTAATGACACTATTTCTTTTCAATTTGCTTTAAGTTTGCCACATTAACTTTAAATTAATGTTACCCATTCCTTTAACAAATTGGGATTAGAATTAAAAGTATATATTAATTTTCAGGAAATTCACATTTTAGTGAAATTAAGTCTTCCCCATTCAAGATTATATTATGTAATTTTTTGTACTTAGTTTTGTGCCTTTTAATAAGACGTTTTTCTATTATTATCTTCACATAAATCTTGAATGTTCTTGTTAAATTAATGCCTTGGCATTTAATAAGCTTTTGTTGCTATTGTAAATGAATTATTTTGTCCCACTCCAATTTCAAGCAGTGTTGTTAGTATAGAAAACGTTATTGATTTTTTTTATTATATCTTCTTTTCATCTTCTTTACTAATCTTTCTGCTTAATCTTAGTAGTTGTGTTACTGGAATATTTTGTTTCCATTTTTGCTTTTGTTTGTGTGTTTGAAGGGCTTGGAATGAAAATTAGGATTGTTATAAAAGGAATTTATAGAGAAATGAAGAGTTAGTAGACTATTACAGTAAATTAATTGGATATTTTTAAGAGAAACACTTTTTAAGTTTTTTACCTTCTATTAAAATATAAATCACAGCACTTGATGTTACATTATAATTTCTTTTATAGTGACATGAAGTTACCTCAGGATATGACAGATAAATTAAAAGAGAGTTCTACCTTTTTTTTTTTCTTTCTTGTTTTGGTCCTGAGAAGATATGGGTAGAGACAACTGACAGAAGATGAGAGTGAGGTTAGAGATATTGAATGAAATCTATTGGTCCACAAGATATTGTTTGTTGGTTTTGAAATCCTAGATGGGGGAGGACTATTTCCCTGTTCCCCACTAGTAAGCTGAAGAGATCACTATGCAGAATAAGCCCATGCCAACATGGAATCATGGTCAACCATAGCGAGTATCTATTTTGTATCTGAGGACCTCTGTTGTGTCCTGAGTGTCATGGATACAGATTTGAGCTCTGCTAAGAATGCATGGGGTCGTAGAGAAAGCCAGGTGTCATTACAGCAGAGTCTTTTGTGGTACAGGGTTAGGGAGGGAAGGAGCAGCTGAACCAGGTGCCAAATGGAGTCTCACAGAGACTCAGAGTGGTCTTCAACACCACCAAGGGCCTAGCAAAGGCTTAGTCAGCAGAAACAGGCCACCATGTCCTGATCAAACTGAGAAATAATAAATCACAATTTCATCAAACAGAGGAGTCCAATGGTTAAGAATTGGATAAAGCCACCCAAACACTGGTCGACTTAAGCTGGCATTCATCCAAAGACTAACACAAGGTCAAGAAATGCCCTCCTGCATACCCAGGTGCCATTTTAATCAGGAACATAAGAATAAAAGAAAGAATAGGCCAAAAAGAAAAAAAAATAGGCCAAATCTAAAAAGAATATTTACATTATTAGATTAGATTCAATGTAAAAGGATTTAACTAAAATTCGATGTTTTCTCCTTGCTACTGTTAAAGAACAATAAATTTCGCTGGTCAATTGTCACAAATGGCAAGGGAGACTTTATTAAAGTCTATTTCAATGGGGGTCAAGACTCCTGATATAAGAAAGAGAAACAACTCAACACAGAATACAGTAGGGACAAGTGGGGATGTATCACCAACGGGCAGAGTGAGGGGGTGAATGGAAAATTACCAAGAGGAATTTAGTTTCGGGGAAAGAACATCATGATTAGATATCAAGGGTGGGGGATTCTCCATTAAACTGGCTTAGCAGGATTCTTTGCTAATACTGGGCTCAGCAGGCCCAGGATGGGGTTCCATCAAGGACAGAGCTCAGAAGAGTCTGACTAGAGTTTGGCCACGGATGGATTCTCTGTCACTACTTAACAGATGGGAGCTATTAAGAGATATCAGAGCAATCTTACCAAATGCGTAACAATAATGACAGTTTCGAAATATTAAAAGTTTATTTTTGCCAAACATTTTTATAAAAACTTCCCTTGTATTAATATATTTAATTGTCTCAGGTGACCTTCTAAGATAGGTACTATTGTTAGCACACCGAGGTTAAGTATTTTCACAAAATAAGATAGCCTGAAAATTGCTGAGCTGAGATGTGA
Organism: Rhinolophus hipposideros; assembly: GCF_964194185.1. Taxonomy (NCBI): domain Eukaryota; kingdom Metazoa; phylum Chordata; class Mammalia; order Chiroptera; family Rhinolophidae; genus Rhinolophus; species Rhinolophus hipposideros. The sequence continues at coordinate 15,920,976 of NC_138065.1, forward strand.
ACCCAGGCAACCTGTTTCCACAGAACACACTATTACCCAGTGTTCTCTATTCAATGTCTAAATCTGATAACTAGTACAATAATTATCATCACTGAAATGTTATTTATGACAAAATATATGTAATGAGCAAGTTAATGAAGAATGCTCTAAAGTGATTGTGTCACTTAGGTTCAGTTAGGAAAAAGAAGCCAGTCTATGTATTCCAAGTATTAAGGGTTTAAGTGTAAGGAATTGGAGCCTTACATAACAATTGCAAAACTGAGGTAAAGATCAAGGAAGCTATCAGAAACTGTCTCTACTTGTAAGCATTGAGGCTGTTGGTTTTCCAGGGCTCACCTGGAAATGGCTGCAAACCCCAAGAACTTCACGGGACCTCCACTAAAACTCTTAGTCTGTAGCATTGTCTGGGATGTTTCTTAAGATAACTCCCAAGCTGTTTTAAACTTCAAGTCTTCTTTCTACCCAGGTATTTGGCTGCAGCTTTCACTGAGAAAGAATGGCTTCTATTTTTTTTTTTTTTTTCAGCATTTCATTCCTGCATGAAGGCCTTTCATTAGCACACTGCATTCTGGAACTATTCGTGGAAGGGATGCTGGGAAATGTAGTTCCCAGCTTCTCCTCTGCAATGTAGAAGCAGGTGGAAGGTGGCAGTAATGCTGATCCATAGCAATTTCTTTTCTTTTAAAGTAAAACTTAATTTCCTTTACTTTGACATAATGCTCTTTCTATTATTGTTTTATATACATAGTTTAAAAAGTCAAATAGTTCTATAAAGCTAACAGTGAAAATAGTAAATCTTACCCCCATCAAATCACAACTCTGATACATAGATTCTTTAATAAAATAAAGTTCATGCTGCTTATCTTTTTTTATTAAATTTATTGGGGTGACAATTGTTAGTAAATTTACATAGATTTCAGGTGTACAATTCTGTATTACATCAGCTATAAATCCCATTGTGTGTTCACCACCCAGAGTCAGTTCTCCTTCCATCACCATATATTTGATCCCCCTTACCCTCATCACCCACCCCCCACCCCCTTACCCTCTGGGAACCACTAAATTATTGTCTGTGTCTATGAGTTTTTGTTTCTCATTTGTTTGTCTTGTTCTTTTGTTGTTTTTGGTTTATATACCACATATCAGTGAAATCACAGGTTTTTCTGCTTTTTCTGTCTGACTTATTTCACTTAGCATTATACTCTCAAGACCCATCCATGTTGTCACAAATGCTCCTATATCATCTTTTCTTAACGCCGAATAGTATTCCATTGTGTATATATACCACAACTTCTTTATCTATTCATCTATCGAAGGACATTTTGGTTGTTTCCATGTCTTGGCCACCGTAAACAAAGCTGCAATGAACATTGGAGTACACGTGTCTTTATAGAGAAATGTTTTCAGATTTTTTGGGTAGATACCCAGGAGAGCGATTGCTGGGTCATATGGTAACTTTATTCGTAATTTCTTGAGGAACCTCCACACTGCCTTCCGTAAAGGCTGCACCAGTCTGCATTCCCACCAACAGTGTATGAGGGTTCCTTTTTCTCCACAGCCTCTCCAACACTTGTTACTATTTGTCTTGTTGATGAAAGCCAGATTTTTGCATGCTGCTTATCTTAATTTAATATATTTCTCTTGAGTCATGATTAGATAAAAGCCACTGTTTTTTTTTTTTTCAGTGCTCAGATTTATTTGGAATTCACTATTAGAATTCACAATTGGAAGTCACAGAGACTTAGCGATCTTGTGTTCCTCATGATTATTTTCGTCAAAATTCCAAGTATTTCATTCCTGTTTTATTTTTTAATCTTGAGAAAAATACAGTATTGTAATTTTACTGGTCTAGTCTTTCTCTCTCTTTCCTCTTTTCTTTCTTCTTCTGGTTATTTTATTACCTCTTTTTCTTGGCCCAATTCAAATAGCTCTTCCCACTGTAGCTTGTCTGCTTCCCCTTTTTTGCTCCTATAATATCTTTTTGGCACTTCCCTCAATATTTATATTACAGCTGTTTATATATTTGTCTCCTACTTTGTGAATCCGTAGGAGGCAGAAGCTGAATTGGATTTACTTTTGTGTCCAGTGTTAACATATGGCTGGGCACAGAATAATGCTCAAAAACATTTTGGTGAGTCTGTGCTCACCAAACTAAGCAGAAGTTTAAAAAATCCTGGTCATATTTACAAACTATATTAAGAGATGACACAAATAAGCTCACTAAACTAAGCAGAAGTTTAAAAAATCCTGGTCATATTTACAAACTATATTAAGAGATGACACAAATAAGCTAGTTTACTTTTTTCCCTTTGTCAAAGAGATAGATTTCCCATTTTATAATTAAAAAAAATTAAAAACATTTTGCTCTTCTTTATGCTGTTTCTTTGTTATGTCTATCTGTGAAGAAAGAAGGGAGATTTAGGAAAGAATTAAGAAGGGTACAGAAAAGAGAGTGATTATAATACCAGGAGGCAGGGATGAGAAGAAAGACTATTGCATTCACCCCAGGAAGAGTTTCAGTTCTATGTTTAATTGAGCTGTTGAATTATGTCAGTACACAAGCCTGCGGGAAGTCTGGGAGAGCATTATATTACTAGCGAATAAGAACTGTACGTCTCAATCATAAAGACTATTCATAGAAGGAAGATTTTACATCAGTGGTAGCATTTAAACTGGAGCTGAATGATCATATATCGGTTACATTCGGAAGACTTGGTTATGGTTAGTAGTTTCCAAACTGTGCTCCTAACTGGAGTTCTTCAGCTTTCTTCAGATATTGAGGAGGAGGGGGAGTGGGCAAGATTTTCACCCTCCTCTTTAATTGGCACAGCTCTTCTTTTGTTAGTTTTGCACGTTAAGGTTCCAAGGAAAGAAGTGCAAAAAACTTTTTCACTGATTTAACAACACTTGAAAAATGCTATATTTTATTGATTCTCAGACTTGGCTGTGCATCAGATTTCTGTGGAGAGCTTCATGGAAATACTAATTTCTGAGTATTTTTCCATACTTACTAAATCAGAATCTACAGGACTGGGCTGTAATATCTGTATTTTCACCAAGCTCCCCAGGCAAGTATTTTTTCAGCTTTCTTTTGGAATTAATGACCTCTAAGTATCTTTCCAAATTTTAAGACTCTATAATTCTTTTTAAGTTCAGTTAGAGTTATAGCTAGAAAAAATCACCACCACAGATAGCGTCTATAATACTTCTATACTGGTAGATTATCAGGAGGACGGAATCAAACTATAAAAAAACTAAATAGATTCCTAACACCAATAATAATCTAAACTTGGTGTATGAGATACAAAAAATGGTGGGTACAAACAAAATATTTATTGCCTGAACAATAAGCAATTATTGTATATACTATTGCGATATTGTGATTTAGAATAAGAAATATACTTCTTGCACATATTTGATCTTCATCCACAGTTCCTGGCTCACAGCTCTCAAAACACAAAGAGAATATATCTAGAGAGAGTGTCAGAATTTAGTTGAGTTGTTAGACACCAGATGGCCTGAGGATTGTTGTAGATGGGGAACCACCCTAACCCTTGCCCCATTGTAATTGGGTGCAGAATGTTTAACTATATTTAGAATAATGAAAAGGAAAAAGATAACCTAAATAAGAGAGAAGGGAACAAACTTTTGTGGAGATTTTCTAGATGCCTAACAGTGTTACGATTTTTTAAATACAAATTTTCATTTAAGCCTTATAACATCTATATGACATAAATGATAGTATTATCTAATTTTAGATATAGGGAAAATGAGGGTACATAATTTGCCCAAAGCCACAGAGTTAATACTGCTACAGAGTATATCTTCTCTCTCTCTCTTTCTCTCTCTCTCTCCCTCCCCACCCCCTACAACCCTCTCTCTCACAATACAACCCTCTGTCTCACAAGAAAACCAGGAGAAAGAAAAACAAAGCAAAAAAGGAGCTTAGTAAACTACCAACATTTACGTCTCTTTCGTTTCAGCTCCACAGATGCTGAAAGGCTCAGAATTTCATTTGAAAGAAAGAGCAAGGGATTTGGAGTCAGAATCTCGGTTCGTGTATAGCTTGTTACTTTATCTCTAAGATGGGGTAATAACACCTCTTTCACAGAGTGTTATGAGGATTAAATGAGGCCTTTTGCAGCAATAGGACATCCTTAAAATGACACAAGATTTTAGATATTTTAGAAAGGAATGGATGTATTGCAATATCTCCCATCAGGAGGAAATGTACATATGTATAATCAAGGCAAATCAGAGAGGCAGCAGATTATGTAGTATGCCAATGTCTGTATGAGGCACGGATAAATGTATTCCATCATTCATTCATTCATTCGTTCATTCCAACAGTATTTGTTGAACACCTCCTCCATGCACAAACATATCTGAGCTGCAGGGAAGATAAAGTCCCTGCTCTTAATGAAACTTACATTCTATCTGAGGTGAGAGAAATAAAAACAAACCCCTAAACAAGATAATTTAAGATGCATAAGAATTATGAAAAAAGTAAGCTAGCAATGAAATCAAGAATGTCTGGGGTACTGAGAGAACATACAAGAAGGTGGTCAGAGGAGACCTTTCTGAGAAAGTATCACTTGAACTGAGAAGTGAAGACTATAAAGGAGTCATGCAATGGTGTAAGAGAAAGACATTCCAAGCAGGGAAAACAGAAGCTCAAAAGGCCTTTGCACCTCCAATTCAGCCCCTTGTCTCTGATGTAGCCTCATCTCACCTCTAACTCTCCTGAGATGCATGGTCCTGATCATCTAGTCCCAGAATCCTTTGGATGCCAGAATATCTCTGGCCCCTCAGTCAGTGGTTATGATGATCTTATTTGGGTTGAATATTCTATTTCTGTATTCAAAACCAGAGATTCCTTGTTTGAACCACATTACAATTTTTCTAGCCAGACAATACCTCTATAGTAGATTCTTAGTAGATTCTTAGATTATAGTAGATTCTTAGATTATAGTAGGAACATACATGTTTTTCTATTTTCTTGGGCAAGGTACCTGAAAATTTAGATAATAAGTCAGTGTTATCCTTTCAAGTCTGGAGTATGGATAGGCAAGGATGGATGGAAAAATGTTTTTAATATTGGGGTAATTCATTTGATTCTAAAGGTCTTGAGGGTCCTGGGGGGGGTCTATAAGAGTATAGGATAGTTACTTGCTACTTGTGAAAGGTACTATCAGATTCTGATTTCTACTCTAAGTTGAACAAGTCAGAATTCCCTGGAGGGGCATGTATTCTGAGAAGTTTTGTTTCAATGCAGTCTTGTCCATAGTTAGCTGTTTATTGATGGTATGCTGCAGGGGTGATCTGAGAGACAGTTCTCGTACATATTCATCAAAATCTTGAGTAAAAGAAAAGAGAATTAACTTCCTGTGTTAGCAGAAGACTTGAAATGTGATGTGGAGAACGGCATCAGAACCAAATTGCACTTCAAATAACCATGAGAGGTTTATTCAATAGTGAAAATGAATGATCAAAGTTCATTCTCATATGCCCCCTTTAGAGTATCCAGTAGAAATCACAGTGGACCAAAAAGAAAAAAAAAAGGAAAAAACAGAAAATGCAAAGATTGATCTTTTACCTACATGCTTCCACCCTCCCTCCCTGACCCAAAATAACAGATTAGTCTCCTCCCTGGAAACCTGACATCCTGTGGATGGAAACACAGCTCAGTGTCGCTCTCACTTGGAGGCAAGAAGAGAGAGTAAGAAGTTAAGAGCAATATACAACCACAGAGCTTTATGCGCCAGTGTTTGCAGTCTGGGAAAAAAAAATTGCCACTTTTTAATGGTGCATGTGTGTAAGTAATACCCCCAAAGGAGCTACTGAAAGTTCTAGGGGTGAGAGGTTTTTAGGCACATCTATAGATTTCAGGCATCTGTGGTTGCCGTGAAACACAGAGCTAAAAATAAAGCTCAATTTCACCATGTCTATAAGCTCTTATAATCATGTTTGCATTTCATTTCTTTAAAATAAAATTCTCATTGCTTTAAAGGTCTCATTGCATACATTCTTTTCTCTAAGCTTTCACTTTCATACTGGAAAAAGGGGCCATGTAAATATTTAGGAAATAAATATCTATATTATTTCCTTCTTTCTTGAGGATAGAGCATGAGGAATTTAAAAAGACAGGGATAAAAATGAAATTGGTACTTATTCTAGGCTATCTAACAGTATGCATTTTTAGTTTGAGATTGTTATAAGGTAGCTCTACTCTGTATTCAGTTTTCATTCATTCAATCATTAACCATTATTAAACACTTAATAGTGTGCCAGGCACTGTGCTAAATCCTGAAGATTTAGCAGTGAGCAAGAGAAAACTCTCTTCTTAGAGATTGTACCTGAGTGGAGGAGGCAGAAACTTAAACAAGCATTGCAAACGGAATAAGTGCCATGATAGAGAAATATATTCTTCTCTAATCAGGGTCAGGGATGAGGTCGAGGAGGGCTTCTAAAAAACATCGTCCATGTTGACCCTTAAAAGATGCAAAAAAGTGAGCAGGAGAAAAAGAAGGAATGTAAGAGCATGGAGTTATATCAATAACTGGAAGGTAGGTGTGTGTGTGTGTGTGTGTGTGTGTGTGTGTGTGTGTGTGTGTGTGTGAGGTTGGACAATTAAGTTCACGAACTCATTCTAGAAAAAGTGCTGCATACCTCATTGCTGAATATCACTATGGTCACCTTCCAAGTACTCCCCTTGGGAAGCTATGTACTGATACCAGTGCCTAGTCCACCCTTCAAAGCAATTTTGGAACTCTTTTTCTGGAATGGCCATCAGAGCTGTCATCGTATTACCCTTGATGTCCTGAATGTCATCCAAATGTCTTCCTTTCAATATTTCGTTTATCTTTGGATAAAGAAAGAAGTCATTGGGGGCCAGATCGGGTGAGTAGGGAGGATGTTCCAATACTGTTAATTGTTTATTGGCTAAAAACTCCCTCACAGACAGTGTCATGTGAGCTGGTGCACTGTCGTGATGCAAGAGCCATGAATTGTTGGCGAAAAGTTCAGGCCGTTTTTGTCTAACTTTTTCACACAACCTTTTCAGCACTTCCAAATAGTAAACTTGGTTAACTGTTTGTCCAGTTGGTACAAATTCACAATAAATAATTCCTCTGATATCAAAAAGTTTAGTAATATTGTTGCAATACGTTCTCGAACTTAATTGTCAGACCTCATACACTGCTGCAACAATTGTTAATAATATTTCATTCAACAAGGGCAACTGTGCTCAGAAAAAATAGTGTATATGCTTTGTTTTGTTTTTATAACTGTCCTCTGGGATACTGGCTTTTGTTAAACCTTATCCACACCAAGAAATACATTTACTTCATGACTAAGTGCACATATAAATGAAATAAATGTTCCATAAAACAAGACCTACCTCATTGAAGTGTGAGGCAGTCATACTTTCTAATCTTTTTTTATTGTGATAAAAATGCATAACATAAAGTTTACCATTTTAACCTTTTTTAAGTATAAACTTCAGTAATATTACATACATTCACATTGCTGTGGAACCACTAGCCACCTCTAGGAATTTATTCATCCTTCAAAACTGAAACTTTGTACCCATTAAATAATAACTCCCCATTCCCCCACCCCCTAGATCCTGGCAACTACCATTCTACTTTCTATCTCTATGAATTTGACTGCTCTTGTACCTCATATAAACGGAATCATACAGGACTTGTCATCTGTGATTGGCTTATTTGACATAGCATAGTGTCTTCAAGGTTCATCCAGTTGTAACAGCTTGTGGAAGAATTTTCTTTCTTTTAAAGCTTCTCTCTAATTTTAAAAGTTGGTATTCTAAGTATTTTACATATGAAAACTCATTTCAACCTGAAATGTTTATATTCTATTCTAAAAATGTACGTTTAGACCTACTGAGATTGTATTGTCCCATCCATGGGTCAAAACTCACTATTTGAAAATCACTGATCACTGGCAAATTCTAAAGTTGAGTCAAAGTAAATGCAGAGCACAAATTCAGGAAGATCACGGGATAAAGAAAACAAAGAAATGCAGAAAGGGACCAGTTGGTCTATATCCATATTGTGGACACACTACGAGATAAGCAGTGTATGTTTTGCATTGCTTAGGATCCAGAATAAGGGTGACATTATGAAGTCTAAGAACTGGTGAAAGACCCAAACCATGATATATGAGGAACCACTAGAAAAAGCAAGAATGCTTAGCTCCAAATGTGATCACTTTTTAAGTATTAAGGGTTCTTATCATCATAATTGCTCTAGTTGCTATTATCACATTGTATGGTAATAATGATAACCCACACTTAAGAGGCAATATGTGTTAGACCCTCTTTTCAGAGCTTGTGGCAAACATTAATACATACTCACCAAACCCACTTTCTCTTCCTCCTGGAAAACCATTTGCTTTCATTTTCCATGACATTTTATGTCCAGATGAGGCAACATGAGTAGTTCTGGCCAATGGGATGTGAGTGGAAGAGAGGGGTAACAGTTCTAGGCCATGGTGGCTAAGAGCCTGTGCACCTTTTCCACTTTCTTACTTGGCCGTTATCTCTGGACCAAATGCAGAGGATTCAGTGGAGGAATCAGATCCCAGTGGATGATGATACTCCTAGGTAGAAGGAGCGTGGAGGTAGGTCGTATTATTTTCCTTACAACTATTATGTAGGTGAGAAAAATGAGACCAGAAAGTTTAAGTAACTGGCCCAGGGTCATATAGCTGCTAAGTGATGGGGCCAAGTTTCAAACCAAGCAGAGTGGTTCCAGAGTCTCTACTCTTCACCACTGGAATTTACCTGTTGGCACCAAGCAACATTCAACTAAATTTAATTCCCACAGCAATTCCATGAGGTGTTATCTCCATTACATAGTGCAGGGATGATATTGAACAAAATTTGCCTTCATTGGTCTATGTGAGCTTTTGTCTATTAGCTTTTATTTGTTCTGTATGTGAAGTGATTTCTGTACTATGATCAAGTGTTGAGTAAATTCCCCCCTTGGTCTCATTCTCCCGAGCAGGGGAGACATGAGATGAGGTTTTCTGTTTGGTCTCATTCTCTTGAATAGGGCAGATATGAGATGATGTTTGTTGTTCTGTCCGTGTTGTGAGGTAATGGTTAGCTTAGGGTTAAAGAAATTCTTGATCAGGGGTTGAGAGAATTCCCTCTTTGTTCTGTCTGTTTTGCCCACATCAGTAGGTGAAGGGAAGAAGTAGCTAAGTTTTAGCAGAATGACATACTTATCAGTAATTACTGGCCCCTCCTGGAACTGGCCATTCCCAGAGGGGGAGGCAGGAACAAGAAACTTGGCTCTAAGGTACATCTGAGAAAATATATAAGACAGACCTCAGTTGGCAGTGTAATTATTATTATTTCATCATTTGGTCATTTGTCATTGGTGATTTCTCATCATTCTAACATTTTGAGGACTTCCAGCAACATGCAGCTCACTACACATGGGGAGGCCTGACTCCCAGCCGTGAACCTGGTGAGGTCTGGCTGGTTCCCGGCCTCTCCAGTGTTGTTCCCCATGGTTAGTCTTCTTGAGAACTTGTTAGCATATAGAAAACTTGTACGCAGCTTGCAGCTTAGCATCAGAAGACATCTTAGCTTCCAACAACAACAATATTCTTGGGAACTAGCAAGCCGCGGTGTGGGAGACGCCTGAGTTTCTCTCAGCTACAGACCTGGCAGGGTTTCGATTTATAAGTTTTCCAGTACTGTTCTCCCCCAGTTTGGTGAGCTTTTGACATCTACTGTGATAGTTACTATCCTATAGAGCTTATTACTGCTTTTGGATACTCCTTACTGATGTTATTTGTTTATTGAGCCAAGCAATTTTTGATCAATAATAAACATATGTTGAGACCTCTTAAACTTATATGTATGTATACACCTTTGACATGATATTGTTATCAATGTATATAGTTTAGTCTTAACCACCTTTACTTTCTGTCATTAGCACATTCTTTTAATTGCCTTTGTCTTTTGCTATTGCATATTGCTAAATAATTTGATTAGATATTGCTGAATAATCAATTAGCCCCATTCTAGCATGTGTCCCTCCTCCTTCTTTTCCCCCGCTTGTCATTACACATAGGTAAGGAAATGGAACTTCAGGAAGGATACATGATTACTAAGTTCCAGAATTTTCACTTGAGCCCAAGTGAGTAAAACTCCAGAGCTCTTTATAATATGCCATATATATTTTTTACAACATGGCATACAAGGTAGATAAAGGATTTATGCAATTCTGGAGAGCAGAGGAAGCTACAGGAGCAGAAGTTACAGTTAAGTCAATTCTGTTTTAGTGGTGGAAGATTTTTCTAATGATTTTGAGCCGTCCAACACTGAATGGAATAAGGCTGCTTTATGAAGCAGTGATTTCCGTCACAGGATTGCAACACAGGCTGCATGAGTCTGTGAGATAGATGTTTTGAAGGCAATTACTTCATGTGGTATGTGTTTAATTCGGTGATCTCTAAAATGCTTACAAATTCTGAAATTCTGTGATAAAGACCTATGAAAACATCGGGACTTGAGATTCTAGAGTGGGAACAGCTGTTCTGCAGAGCCATCTGGGAAGTGGCAATCTGGAACCCAAACATGGCAGGTTAGATGGAGTTAATAATTAGCATCCGTGAACTCCATTATCTGCTTGATATTGTTAGAATTAAGGTGCCGGTTGTAGGCGGAGACTTGCTCGCTGCCATTAGACCTCTGTTCTAATTAGCAGGCATAAGAATCTGGTTGTGAACTTGGGATGTTGCTGAAGGCAAGGGAAAGTACCTCGCAGAGAAGTGACAGAAGAAGAACAGACATAAATGTTTTATGGCCCGATGGGCCATTTCCTTGTCCCTGCCTCAGTCTGGGGACTCCAAGTCCTGAGACACATCCACTCTGCCTCAAGGAGGCTGCCTGACCCTGAGCAGCTGCTTCATTGTCTAATGTATTCATTATGTCTGAGGTCGCCTTTAATTTTTCAGGTCCTCATCTCACTGCCTGGGGATAAGCGCACAAAAAGCAGATCATCAAAACATCATGCCCTCCACTCTACAAGCGCTTTAGTATCCTCTTCAGGATTTCAAAAGACAAAGTGCAAGTCACATTTTACATCCAATGTGGGATAATTTTTTCCTCTGCTTTACAGTATGTGCCAAATTTGATTCCTGTGACAATTCATATAGTACAAAGTGAAAGGAAGCTCTCAGCCTGTCCTTTTTTTCTTCCTTCCATATGGCTGATTGATTCATCTCATACTACAAACTCTTTTTCTTACTAAAATGTGATCTCTGGTGCTTTAAATGAATATATCATTGCTTAAATGGTGCAGCATGCCGTAGTGTTTCCATTTCAAAGCACAGGCTACAGAGTTGGAGAGAACTGGGATTGAAATACAGCCCTGACTACTTATTAGCTATGAAACACTGAGCAAGTCACTTAACTTCTCTGCGCCTTCATTCCCTTAACTGCAAAACTGGGATAAATCTGAAGCTGCAAATTCCTTCTCTCATCTAAGAATCTTTATATCTCTTGATTATTTTATTTACCATTTATTGATTTGGTAACAAATATTCACTGACCTACTGCTATGGGTCAGGCATTTTATTAGGCACCAGGATGATAGCAGTGCATGATCCGTGCTGTCATGAAGCTTAGAGCATGCTATGAATTGTATTAAACAGCCCACTACCTAGTTAGTCAATCGCTTAATTACAATTGTGAATAGTGCCACGTAGGAGGAGATCACGGGCTTCAAAGAGTGATCAACAGGGAATGTAGGGGAGGAAAGATTTACCTCTACCCTCTTTGGATCTCTGGCAGGGCCTCAGAATTAAACTGACATAAAACAGATTCATAGGAGAAAACCATACACATTTTATTAAAATTTTACATGTACTTGGGAGCCTTCACAAGACAATGGAGATTGGCGGAAGTGACCAGGGCAATAAACTTTTATATCTTTTAAACAAAGAACTACTAAATTAGTGAAGAATTGACAAGACGAAGGGTTTTGGGCTAGGGGTGCTAAATGGTGAAGAAGTAACTAGGATCCTAAGGGTTGTTTGTACAGATTTCCCCAGACGACCCCAAATTTCTTGTCTGTCCTTATAGGAATGCCTGTCTTCCTCCTGGTACTGGGAAGAGACCTTTCACATGAGAGGTTTATCTTCTGCTTTTAGGAAGAAGAAGGAAGGAAGAGTGTTCTTCTTGCACTTGCTGTTTCTTAAGTGTCTTTTCTTCAAAATGATCAATATCCCTAAGTGGCATATTTGGGGGTGACATATTCTGGTTTTCTTCAGAAACATGACCTATTCTGGGGGTTGAAGAAGGCTGCTTCAAAATGATCAATATCCCTAAGTGGCATATTTGGGGGTGACATATTCTGGTCTCCTTCAGGATCATGACCTATTCTGGGGGATTGAAGAAGGCTGATTTGAGAAAATGACATTTAAGCTAACTTTTTTCATTCCTTCATGTATTTATTGTTTATCCAACAAGTATTTATTAAACACTGATTGTATCTCAGGCAATATCACGGGTTTTAAGGATATTTTGGAGAGAACAAATAGATATAATTCTCTCAAAGAACTTAAACTCTAATGGTGTTTTTTTCTGATTTCACTCTCAGTAAAAAATATGCTATTGGAGACTGAGAAGAATTTGTTATAAGACAATAAAATGGAGAAGACGCTTTGAGGTGAAAGTAATGGCATTTATTTTATGGGAGAGAAGAAAAACAGGAACAAAATTTAAAGAAAATTAGGGTAAAGCTTTCGCTGAGAGGAATATGGAAAAGAGAAATTTACGACTAAAAGTTGGTAATTTGTCTGGGGAACTTAGTTTGACGCCAGAATGAGTTCTGATGAGAATATTACTGAGAGCCATTACTCAGCTCTCTGATTTGGTTGGGTGCTTATTCCTCCCAGAATAAATGGTGACATTGTTCACTAGCTTATGGACTCAATGACAAAGCAGAGCAAGCTACATAATCTGTGAATTTTGCTGTCAAATTCAAATAACACTCTTATACCTCTTTTAAAAATCAGGAGGATTTTTTTTTCTCATTACTGGAATTCTATTTCTTTTTCACGTTGGAGGAAATTCATGCTGTCGTTTGTTGGTAGTACTTTGTTAACATATAAATGTGACCATGGCGTCTATACTTATGGATGCAATAATCATAAACCTGCCTACCCCATCAAATGGGTGTCATATATGGGACATTCAATTTATCAATAAGATTATCAGTTTTGCTTCAAAATATCTCTCAAGTACCCACTCTTCTTTGCATCACCACTTTTTCTAAGTCACAATCACTTCAGCCTAGAATAATTACAGTAGCTTCCCAATTGGTCTACATTCCATTCATTTTGACACCCCTCTCCCAATAAGTCTCCACACTGCAGCCAGAATTACCTTTCCCCTCATTCCTTCACTCTACATCCTATTAGTTCTGTTTCTCTGGAGAGCTCTCACTAATACACTGTTCTTCCCATCTGTTAGCTCACTCCCATGAGCAATTCATAAACTCTCTTCCTTCAATTCCTTAATTCAAAATCCAAAATCTTTATGTAAGTGTATTCTTGTATGATGATTACACAGATTGCCAAATGTAATCAGCCGATTAATAGCCCCCAAAGATGTCCGCATCCTCATCATCAGAAGCTGTGAATATGCTATTTTACATAGCAAAAGGGACTTTGCAAATGTGACTAAGATTCTTGAGATGGAGAGATTATCCTGTATCATATGGGTAGATCCAGTGTAAGTACCCTGTCCTTGAAAGAGGAACGTAGGAGGACCAAAGTATCTAGAAACTGGAAGAGACAAGGAATGGATTCTCTTCCAGTGCCTCCAGAAGAACCAGGTCTGTGAACACCTTGATTTTGTCCCTGCCATACTCGTTTCAGTTTTCTGATCTCCACAATTTTAAGAAAATACATTTCAATTCATTTTAAAAAAAGAGAAAATATCTCTATAATAAATTATCTAACCTTCTTTCATAAATGTTACCAAAAAAAAATTAAACCTAAAGTAAATAGAAGATGATAAAAGTAATATAAACAAGCAAATACAATAATTAAAAAGTGGAAGGTAAGTGAGTAGGAGGCAATAATTAGAACAGAGGGCAATGAAAGAAAAATGGAAAAGAAAATTTAATAAAACCAAATGGTTTTCTTTGACAATATCCACTAAACTGAAAACACTAAAGCTAAATTGAACAGGAAAAAAGAAAATGATTAAAAAATTACCAATTTCAATGATGATAAAAGGATAGCTCTATAGATTCTACAAACAACAGAAGGATGAAGGAATATTAGGGTGACATGAACAATATGTCAATAAATTTGGCACTTAGATATAGTTCATAAATTGCCTTGAAAGGCACATGTTATAAAAGTTGGCCCAAGAAGAAATACAATTTGAATAGTTACGTATATAAGAAATAAATTGAAGTTATAATAAAAAACTTTCCCACGAAGAATAATCCAGTCTATGATAACTTCATTTGTGAATTTTAGGAA